>NC_072799.1:59929166-60610000 GCF_028583425.1 Eublepharis macularius
GTTTTTTCGCCTACCTTGCACTAATGGCAGTGTGTGAGGTATTTGCGGTGGTGCCGTAGGGGTTTGTTCTGTCATTGGCAGGAGATTTTGGGAATAGGGTGCGGGCTGGTGAGCACCCTGTGGCACTTCCCCGTGAGTGGGGACAGGGCTGCCATTAAGGGCGGTATGCCTGGTTGCGGCTACCGTACGCTGGCAGAAACCTGCGGGGATCCTCAATACAAGGCCTACCCTCATGCTTTGCGGCTGGGGCGTAATAGGTGCTTCAATGGGGATCCATGGCCTGGCAGCCCGGGTTGCAGCCATTCAAAGGATGGCCTACACCCGGGGGCGTGGGGCTCGCCCAGACAGGTCAAGGCGGAGGTCCGGAGTTGACCCCAGGGCTTGACCTGTACCGCTTAGTTGGCCCTTGCCTTGTTTATGTTATGGTCATTTAATAAACGGCCCTTTAATTCCAAGCCTGTGTCTGTCTCTTCCTTCCGGCTGGGGTGGCAATGTACGTTTTGTTTTTTGCTACTGATGAGAGCACTAAGAACATACTTAACTACAAAATTTCAAAGCACATCACTTATGTGGGCACTCTGAAATCCTGCTGTATGCCTGACTGTGTATTTCAATTGTGAGCTTTGCCTTTTGCTGTGCTTTCTTTCTTTCTTTCTTTCTTTCTTTCTTTCTTTCTTTCTTTCTTTCTTTCTTTCTTTCTTTCTTTCTTTCTTTCTTTCTTTCTTTCTTTCTTTCTTTCTTTCTTTCTTTCTTTTAAGAAAAAGCATTGAAAATATGTGTTAAAAAAATTGTTGGTCTGTAAAGTGCTACTGGGCTCGAATTTTGTTCTAACAGAAACATGGGCCTCTTTCAGACTGTAGTTAGCCAACATGAAATTGTTTATGGATGGGGCAGCTATAGCAGGCACACAGCTTGGTAGTGGAGGTACTCTGACTTGCTATTTGTAGGATAAGTGTATTTGCTTTTGCTAAATTGCAATACCTGATTCAACCTGAAGTTCTGATGTGTCACCCCTCCCTCTTTTGTACAGGCAGAAATTATATCTAGCAAATGTTCAAAAATTGCAAACAGATGTACAGTGCAGAGCACATACACAGCCCATACAGTTTCCTAGGACTCGCAGAAATATCCCACCCCCCGCCCCGCTATTCTTGATCATACTTTTCATTACACATCTGAGAAGTGATGAGTCTAAATGGAAAGTGCTGTCTGCCAAATCATAGCGTGGGCAACATTTCTTTTTCATTTGGAAGAAAGGTTTTCAAGTGACTCTCAGAGCTAAAACAAGGCAATGGATTAGTTCATAAATTAATTTAGAGCTATCTAAGCATCTGAAAGAATCTCTGAGTCTTGTAGGTTTCATTTTATGGACCCAATAAATAACTGACAGTTTTAAAATGTGAACTCTTAAGGTGCAATCCACGAAGTTCTTGAATTTCTATCAATCTATGTGGGAGAAATTCATACCCGCGCTTACCTTTGGCTGGATTGTGCCTCTAATTTGCACCTGATAGATTTGAATATATCATGAAATTGTTGAAAGGACTTGGATCCAATGTAGTGTTTGAATTAAAATGTTGGAGCTAATTCAGAACTGCTTAGCAGAGTACATAGTCAGAATCAAAACAGTAAAAAAGAACAATTTAGGATAACAGATAACAGGGCTTTTTTTCAGCCAGAATGCAGTGGAATGGCATTCTGGCACCTCTTAAAAATACCCATGCTCCCTGCTCCCTGATCTCCAGACAGAGATCAGTTCCCCTGGAGGAAATGGCCAGGGGGATTGCAGGACGCTTTTGGATGCTGGTAAACCTGCTGGGAGGGAAGCACATGCTGCAGGAGTGTGGAGGAACGGCGTGCTGGCCCATGCCAGGTGCCTCCCCCCTCCACTCCTTTGGGGAGGTGGGGAAGGCTTCACCCCAAGTTGGACCCATCAGGGCACCTCCATAGGCCTGAAACGGCCAGGATAGGGCTGCTCTGCTTTCAGGGTGGCCAATCAGTTTAAAACTTGGCCGCCCAATCACAGGCAGCCGGGGAGGAGCTGCCAGGGGGCGGGGCCAGCCACCGGACCTGAGAAGCAAAGTTCTCCCTCTGGTCTGGCGGCTCTGCATTTAAACAAGAGCCGGCCCCGCTCCCTGTCACTCTGCTTTCCGACGCGATACCCACCCTCCGCACCCTGTTTTGCTTATTGTTGTCACAACTTGGTGGGTAGCATTGGATCGGATCGCTTTCCAGGTTCCAGGGGGTCCTGAAGGGGGGAGGGCAGGGACTGGCAGGCGGGCCAGCCTTTCATTGGGATCTGATCCATGTGCTTGCCAATGCTCCTTTTGTTTCTTGTTTACAATAAAGTTGTGGCCAATTTTTCTCCAGCTGTTGTGGTCTGTGTGACTTTGTCAGCACGCCGTCCCCTCCCGCCGGGCTTTAGCATAAGCCGCAAAAAAAAGTCCTGTAACAAAATAGAAGTGAACTGATTTCAAAGATTTAGCTCAAAGTAGTTGATAACTCATTTCACAGCTGTTGTTTATTAAATCATATCAAATTGCTTCTGTTTTGTTTCAACATTTTTTTCAGCTCTGTATCAGATTTCTGTAGTTTTCAAATTTCTGCAATCCATACCTTATTGTATCGTTTTTTATATGTCCTGGTTATTGATCATATTGAATTACACTGTGTAATCTGCCTTGAGTCTCAGTGAGAAAGGCTGACAACAAACAAACAAACAAACAAACAAACAAACAAACAAACAAACAAACAAACAAACAAACAAACAAACAAACAAACAAACAAACAAACAAACAAACAAACAAACAAACAAACAAACAAACGGAAAGTGGCACAGGTAAAGTTTTTCCATGCTCAAACTTTGACTCTCATCCCTCAGTTAGCAGGCATCATTTTATGATTGTATTGATAGTGAGATCAAATCTATGTTGTGTATTGCTGCAAATTTCTGCACATGTGTAGTGTTTTTTTAAAGTGAACACAAAAGGTTCAGCAATAGATGCTAGCATCATGACCGGAAACCAGCAGCTCATATCAGTACAACGGAAACTAAATTGCACTAGATAGTGCTTAATGACACAGATTTATGTTCCTGCCTATTAGGGTTTACAGATAGTCTTGTAAAATCTGCTGTGGTCAATGAGAAACAGCATCAGAGAAGGATAAATTACCATTTGAACAAGGAGTGGTTGACCTGGGCAGGCTGTCCTTTGGAATGGGTACCCCAGGCTTGAGATGCTGCAATTATTTTTTCCCACCAAGATACTGTATTATTTTATTTACTTCATTTATACCCTACCTTTCTCCCAAAAGGGGTTTACATGCTTCTCCTGTCCTCCATTTAATCCTCACAACAATCCTGTGAGTTAGGCTGAGAGTGTGTGATTTGTCCAAGGTCACCAATCAAGCTTCCATGGCAGAGTGGGATTTGAATCTGGGTCTCCCAGATCCTAGTCTGTCACTCAAACCACTACACCACACTAGGGCCATTTCCTCATGCCCTTATAGGGACAGTCCACTCATGGAATGCTGGCAGCTTTCCCCCAGGAATCCAGACATCTTCATTTTCAAAATGGTTGTGGGCTGTTTGGCTTTCCTTTTTTTTGGTGCCTTTTCTAGGAACGCACTTTCCATGGTCTCAGAAAAGGTGCTGAAGAAATGGAAGTTAAACAGCCCACAACCATTTTGAAAATGAAGATGTCTGGATTCCTGGGGGAAAGCCACTAACATTCCATAAGTGGGCTGTCCCTATAAGGGTGTGTGGAAATGGCCTAGCTCTCTGATATCTTTTTCTCAGCTGACTAGTGTAGGTGCTAAAGCTTTCTGTTCCTCAGGTTTTTAAAAAATCCAGTAAATTCCAAGACTGAGGATAGGGAACCCCTCTTGCCCCTTGCAAACATGTATATGTTTCCACATATTGGCAAAACACCAGGCAAAAAGAATCTTGATAATCTCTATGCACAAGATCATCAAGATACATCAAGATCACTTTTCAACATTGATTTATGAATACATGTTTATTGTTAGTATTATTATTTTTAATATAGAGAAGGGGGGAAGATCCAAAAGAAGGAAATGAAGTAAAGTACACAGCACATGCTAGACGCAAAATTCAGAAATAAAAAATGGAATGTCAGAGGTTATCTAATGCATCAGCTCCACTTTGGAAACAAGACCTAGTATTTTGGAACGCCAAAGAAGTTGGACCAATTTGGATGAGAATTTTAGAAGCCTCTTAAAAAATTGTATTGATTTCTAGTAAACTATCAAGCCAAAATTTTAATCCTGTTTGCCACTCTCATCTCCCTTATTATGGAGGCAGCTTTTCTGGCCACTGGCCCTTTTCGCACTTACGGTTTAAACTGCCATTTATGAGCATTCGTCGCGTTTGCGATGGCTTCAGCATGGCACCCCCACATCCCACACTGTCCGAGGCAGTTTCAATTTGGTATCTTGTTTTCCATTTTAGATGGACTTTGAAGCCTTGGTGCAGTTTCAGGCTTTCAGGGCTTTGCAATTCATGTCACACTTAAAAAAAAAATTGAGCAGGTGTAGTAATGTTGCAATGTTGGACCCCCCCCCCCCGTATTTGCTGATTGAGCTGTCCCATGCCCACTGGAGAGGCAATTCATGGTGGAGTTCTAGGGGGAAACATATACTTTCGTGCTTGTTCCACTCTCATTTTTTTTTTAAATCCAAGCCTGGAAAGGGTTAAAATGCTGCTGCTTCATCCCCTCCTGGCAGCTTCCCTGCTGCTTTGTTTTGCAAAGGGCTGTGTAAAACGCTTGTGGTTTTTTTGCCATTAGGTAAGGAAAAGCAGCCATTTAACCCTTTCCTGGCTTTTAAAGCCTGGAAGAAAGGGCAGTAATATTACAGCTCAGCAATGTTACAACTCATTCCTGGCTTTGAAAAAAAGAGAGTGTGCACATATCCTTGAGGGAGGAATGGAAAAAGCAGCCATTTGACCCTTTCTTGACTTTTAAAGCCAGCAGGGAATAAGTAGCAACGTTAGGAATTGTTCCTGGCTTTGAAAAATAAACAAATAAAAGAGTGCTTGCTTACCCAGGGGGAAGGTAGCCAATGGAGATGCAGCCTTATGACTCTTACCTTGATTTACTGATAAAAATGGTGGTAAAGGAATTCAGAGAGCTGAGGAGGGTGGGAGTGGATAATTCTGCACAGGCCAATCAGCTTTCCAGGAAAAGGAGAGGGGGGAGAAGAGAAACAGAAGAGGAATAATTGAGTTTGATCTGATGCTAATCCAGCCAGATGCGACTCGGCAGCAGCTTCAAAATAAAATTGCAGTATGTCCACAGGGGGAAAAATCGGGGATACTGGGGACAAACATCGATACTGTGTCCCATGACTACCTTGCAAGTGTGAAACTCCTGCAAACATGGGAAGCAGAACAAGTACTGAAATGCTTTAAAGTGCCAGTGCGAAAAGGACTACTGTCAGTTTCTCTTAAAGGAAAGGAATAATATGTGCTAGTTTTGTACCAGAAAGCTTCTCATGCCCAGCCATCAAAAAATGACTGATTTGCCTTGGAGACAAAAAGTTCACTGACAGCCTGGAAGGCATAGGATGTTTTTTTCATTTCCACCAGCAACCTTTCTCATAAAATCATACTTGAAAGTAAAATCCTTCAAAGATATTTCTCTAACGTAACATGAGATGATTTCAAACTTGCCCAGTTGTTTAAAGTTTCTCTTGAGATAATGGAATATGAAGTGTATTGAAATTTGCCACTGAGCAACTTAACAGATGTGTGACATGCATGACAGAGTCCCAATTGCATTCAAAACATCAACATCATTTTTTTAACCAAATCTAGAAAGAGATCTGTTCAATTATTTCCATTTTGTAGTTTCAAAAATTATTTTTCTGGTGCAATGTTAGCCAGTATTATTTTGTACTATTCTTAGATTTGTGCACAAGTTTGTATAATGTTTAGAGGTAATTAGGGGAAAGGTACTACATTGGAACTGTCTATAATTGTTAAAAGTTGCAATTAGGTAGAGTTGTTATGTTTGAGCTGTCTGTTATTTCCAGATTGGAGAATGAGATGGAAGGTTTTAAGTAATTAAGTACTATAAGTTTAAAACAATTTAACAACAGTATTTATCTTTGGGTTTTAATTTACTAAGAATCAATTCTTCTTTACATATTACATCATTTATTCATGTTGTATTTTTATACTGTCAATTACATCAAATGGCACTCCATGAAATATCAGTTCCAAAGAATATGCAGCCTGCATAATTATCCATGTTCACATTTCAAAAATACCCAAATGTTGCTATGCACAATAGGGGCGAGCACAGAAAAATTTTGTTATAATTTCTGATCCAGACTTCACTGATCCAGACTTATTTCCAAGTAGAATGTTTCTGACTTGGGAATCAAATCCATGTTTTTATTCTTCAGGACCATTATTTTCAATAGGAAATCTACTCGAGAGTCCGAGGGACCTGTTTATAAAGATAATGGCACCAAATTTGCACAGAACACAGCCCTCCCTCTAATCTAAAACCTCCTAAGTTTCAGACAGAGTGAACAAGGGGGACAATTTCCCAGACCCACAAAGCAGGACCCTCTCTCTGTGCAGCCACACTTATCTTGACCGATTCCTAAAATGGGGGCAGCCTAGCAGGAGAGCTCCTGGCTAAGCATAATTCCACCCCCCATCTGCATTCATTTCATTTCCCTACTCTTGCAGTGACTGACTAGCAGTAAAAAAAAACTTTTACCTTTCAGCTGAAAACTATCTGTTTGCCACGCTTCCTTGTTGTGGTCCATTTAACAAAGTAAGGAATGAGATTGGCAGTTTTCTCATTATTCCTTAAGGGGGACTTTTTCAGGGGGTTGTTATTTTTCAACCAAATATCACTAAAATTGCAGCAGAGTGTCTTCTGCATGTCTTTCAAAGAACCTCCAAGTTTCAAGCAAATTGGACAAAGGCTTTTAATTTTACAGGCCCACAAACAAGCCCAAGCTTTCTACTTTCAGAGGGAAAGAAAACTCTTTCTCCAGCCCACAAAGGAGGGGTGGAAGAAGAATGGCAAATCTCTGCAGCTTGGAATTGGCTGCAAGTACTTTATGTTCCTCCTTTGCAAAGATCTGATTGGAGGGGGGGAGGGGACATTGTCCAGGAAATCAGTACATGCTCTTGCTTCACCCTTCCAAGGGTCTGAGGGAGAGATGCCATTTCCATGAAACACAAGCCAAGAAAGGCACATGCGCAATCTGCATGGCTGGTAAGCATTGGAATTTGGGGGGAAATGGATTTTTAAAGAGAGGGGTTTTTTTTGTTATTCCAAGCATCTTGGTTTTGTGTTACCATTCCAGAGAATCAAAGTAATGATTCAAAACAGTGATTTCCATATGTATTTTCAGTTTGGGAATTCCATTTTTCACACCTCTAATGCCCAATAAAACATTTAAAAATTAACAAATGCCATGCACACAGGTTCAAGCAATGCTGAATGTTGCTGCTCTCTCTATACTGACAGTAACATTTTTACAATTTTATTCTTTGTTGACCTAATGAGGTCTACTGGCTTATGCATGTAAGTATATTGACTGATTGGTTGCTAGACTGTGTGTGTTTTCCTTTTTAATAATGTGTTCTTGTCCTAATAATCTGATGAAGTGCTGGCATTTTCATCAAAGAAGCCAAAGTAAAATGGACTTTTAAAAATTAACCGTCCTCCTATTTCTGACAGCAGCTCTTCATAACTGGAATGGGGCGGCTCAGATTGTTTAGTGACCTTTGCATCTTCCCTCAGAACAGGAAAGGTAGAGGCAATCCAAGTTCCTTCTGCCAATCTGTCACAATTTCCTGAGCACAACTTTTCAGTTTACAAAAGCGGAAAGAATCTCTCATCCATGTGTAATGTTTGCTGCACACAGTTTGTTATTATAAGTAAATGGTAAGGCAGCAGACAAACTGTCATCTGTCATTGATCCCCCTCTTGTTTTTCTTCACAACATCCCATTTCCTAGCAAGACATGTTTGTGCATGCTAATTTGTGCTGTAATACCAAGTTAACCAACCAAGTACAAAACAGTTCCTGGCACCTCTGCCTTAAATGCATTACATGAAAGTAATCCTTGTCAATTTCAAATGGAAGTAACTTGTACATCAGTTATGTTCAAGGCTAGGGTGGGAGAGTGCAGCTTTGGTAACTGAATAAAAACTCAATAAAAAGTGTGCAAGTGTTTTGGAAGTAACACTTAGGTGTTTCAATCAAGAAGGCTTTCTAAGAGTCCATATGAGGAATCCTAAATAGATCTATGAAGAATCCTACTCAAATATATCCAGTGAGGCTTACTCCCAGGAAACTGTTCTTAGGATAGCATTCCATGCCATGTTGTGCACTTTCTATCCAGACAGAAATCTATTCAGCAAAATAAATAATGGATTAAATTTAGGGAGGGTCTGTGGCACAGTGGAAGAGTCTCTTATTGGCATGCAGAAAGTCCCAGGTACCCCCAAGGTACCAAGATAGGGTTACTCACAAGTAAACAGACTTCTATAATAAAACTCACAAATAAATAAACTTCTGTAAGAAAATATTCTTTATTAAGTTGTCAGTTTCTGTTCAATGGATCTTCTCAAAATATCCACCCTGATCAGACCAGGCAGAGACAAATTCGGTAAACGGTTTTATTCAGGAGTTCCAGTACAACCAACTAACATAAGGCAATTGCTGAGAATGACTGTTTAACTGTAACAATGCTGACTCCTTGCCCCCCCCCTTTTCCTATGGAATGGAACTTTGGGGTTTGACAGCCTTTCAACGCTAGAAAACTAAACTGCAACTATGAAACTTCCCTACCTTCTATGACCAACAGGTTCACCCCTGTCAAACATTAAACTGCAACTATGTAACTTCTCTACCTTTTATGCCAGACAAGTCTGACATTATTAGAGCAAATCAAGCCTGAATTCTCCCTAGAAGCTAAAATGACAAAACTGAGGCTATTGTACTTTGGTCACATTATGAGAAAACAATATTCTCTGGAAAAGTCAATAATACTAGGAAAAGTTGAAGGCAGTAGGAAAAGAGGAGGACTGAAAACAAGATGGCTTGACTCATTAAATAATAATAATAATAATATGTTTATTGCTTTTCCGGCCGAAGCCATAAGCCATACAAACACCATACAAACACCAACAGACTCATTAAAAGAAGTGACGTCCTCCACTTTGCAAGGTCTGAGAAAGTCTGTTAATAATAGGATGTTTTGGAGGTCTTTCATTCATAGGGTTGCCATAGATTGGAGGTGACTTGACGGCACATTACACACACACACACATTATTTAATCCAGAATTCAATTAATCCATTAAAATCAAGCCAGTATCAATCTCAGCAGATCTGAAGCGTAAAAAAACAAGACAGCTGCCTTGTCTAGCGGTTCCAGTAGGTACCTGGAGCTGAGCTAAAACTCTGCTCCAACACATACAGATAGTTGAGTAGCAACAGGACACTGAAGCATACAAGTATTGAAACACTATAGCACCCCCAGCACTGGAGGGCATCAAAGAACACACACACCAAAAAGGCACCAAAGCACCCAGACCAATGATAGCTTTGTGACTGGCGTTAACCCATAGGAAGGCCAGCTTCTAGTAATTTTCCAGAACTCTCACAGCTGTGCTTACTTCTCCCCCTCCCAACACTGAATTTAATTAGTGCTGCTCTCCTTAATTAAGAATAATAAGGCTCCTGGGGAAGCTTTGATGCCCCTGATATTCTTAGAGCCTTTCAGGACTTGTGGGCACCAGGTCTTGCCAATTTGTTCACTCATATAGATAGAACTGGTGAGTTCCCCCAGGAGTGGTCTTCTTCCATCATTGTACCTACCTACAAAAAAGGGGAATGAAAAGACCCATCCAGTTACAGACCAATAAGCGTACCTGATGTCATAGGAAAAATTAATGTAAGGCACCTCTTATTGAAGTTGGAAGAGAAGGTGTTTGAAAATGATTTGCTGGTCGCAGAACAACTGGATTAGGTTCACTGCTTCTTATTAAAGTATTTTATGGCTATGAGCTGTTGCAATAAAGTTTATGATGATTCAAGGAGCTCCTGGTGCACCAGGCCATAGCCCATATGCCTTCATTAGTACGGGTGGAAGAAATGAGGGCAGGGCTTTTACATGTCATTTCCTTGCTTTGTTCAGCCTATTTCCCACCGTAATCATTGTCATGTCAAAACTGTATTGATGGAAAGATACTATATTCCAAGTGTATCGTGGTCAAAGTAGTTTTAACAGCCATTTATGGCAAATGGTTATGAACAATTGTATCTCATAAGTGCCTGCTTGTCATAATCATGTCTAGTACAAGTAAGGATCATTGCTTTAGCCAATAGTTTTACCTTTTCCACCACTGTCTATGCCTGACTGAGCACCAGGCCAAATTCAGTTCAGTGCAGCTTCTTTTGAGTTAAATGCACAGGCTTTAATGGCATGCATCCCCAAACAAAAGCTATACAGGAAAGTCAATGTGTCTGATTGTTATCATGAGTACTTTCAGAATGGTAAATAGAAGTCTGGGATTCTTAAGCATTACAAATACACACGCAGAGATCTGGGTTGATTCTCAAGTTTGGGTGCTTACCACCAGCAGCAATTGGTGTCTTGTTTTTCTTTATTCTCCTGATTTCCCAGGCAAAGTCATTTCTCCTTTCCAGCTGGAACATTGCAGGGGGTTAGGAACGCTCCCAGCCAATCACCACTGGAGACAAGCTCCAGAGAAGACATTTTCAAGGCAGCTCTGAGACAGACAAGATTTTCAGAGGAATGAGAGGCAACCCACCAGAACCTCCCTAAAGAGAAGTAATTAAAGTACCCCTGTAGTGGACACTCAGCATGAAGATGTGTTTCTCATAGCGATTGGATTGATTCATCACATCACATCTCTCTCTTTCTCTTGTTCTGAAAAATTCAAACTAGTTCCAAAGATTGCAGTGACAGGGCAAGGGTGGTTTTCTGCAAAGGAAGTATTTCTAATTTTTGAAAGGAGAAGGACAACAACAAAGAAGGATGGCAAATGCAGAGTTTTCAGCAGAAAGGTTTTTTTTTAAAAAAATTGTTAATCAGTCACTATCAGATTATGTAAAGAAAGTGGACGCAGCCAGCCAGCCATTTTTCCCCCCTGCAAGTGGCTGGTGTTTTCCTGCCACTGGGGTTTTAAAGTGGAATTCTCTTAATTCTTCTTTGCTGAATTTCTCCCTGAAATCCAGAAGTCCTTTTTCAAATCAATTCCTCTTTCATGAAGAAGATTTGTAAGAAGTAATGTATTTATTTATATGCTACAGGCATAGTTGAAAAATTAAGAACAAGGTGAGCCATTAAACAAACAATTAAAAGCACACGAGGACTTGCCTGAACATATCCTTGCAGTTTCAGACTGCTTTGCCCCTTTGTATCATATCACAATGGCACAACGACAGGCAGAAATCCACAGGTGAGGAAATCTACATTATCACATAGTGAAAAAAACCTCAAAGATAAATTAATGTGAATTCAAAGAGAATTTTATCATTTGAAAGGGGAAAAGAGACTAAGAAGAACAAATTGCTATATCTGAAAAAGAAATTTCACCCCCTCAGAACAGCCTTGCCTGCAGGCCAATGCCATTTCTCCCCATAGAAAAAAGGGGAGAGAAGTATGCCAAGGGGCTCCTCCTTCAGAGGTCTGCAAAACTGATCCCTTTTCCCATTCTGCTTGAAACTTAGAGGGACATTAGAGTAGAGGGAAGATTATGTTCTGTGCAAATGTCTTTTTAAAAATGCTCTGTGCAAATTATCTTTTTTAAAAAAAACACCTCTAATGGGTTCTCCCATTGAAAATAATGGTCCCAAAGTTCTGATACCTGAAAAAAATCTCAGATTTGAATCCCAGACTGGTACTGTCCCACCTGAAAATCAGGAATAAATGGTTAAGGCGTCCTCCTGGAATCCTGGATTTGAAATTAGAATGATTTTTTTCTTGGAGCACATCTACAACAGGCTTCCAGCATTGAGCCTAACTAGACCTTTGCCCAAGGATGAATGCCTCCCATAGCTGGTGTTCTCAACCAAGCATTAAAGACCTTCACAGCATAGTTGGCACTGCAGAAACGGGAAAGGATGGTACTCCCATATGTGGTGGGAGTGTGCAGAAGTTAAAGCTTTTTGGGAGAAGGTAACAGAGCAACTTTATAAGTTCTTCGCAATAAGACCAAAGATAGACCTAGAATTGATGTTAGGTAGTACTTTAGGTCATAAAGATATTAGAAAAGAAGGACAGGACTTATTTAAAGCAATGGTGCTAGCAGGTAAAGCAGTAATAGCATTGGGTTGGAAAGACAAAACTAAGTGGACGGAACTAAAGTGGCAGGATTATTTATTTGAATACATTCAATCAGACATTATAGCCATAATTAATCAGGATGAGTAATGGGAATTAAGAATAGGAAAGATTAAGGAAAAATGGCATTTATATTTAAAATGGGTCATGGAGGGTCAACAACTGGACGTTCGGTGGAAGCTCCTAAGCTTGTGCCCCTGGCTAGAAAGGATGAGTAGCCAAAGGGAGGGGGGGAGGGATAAGGGTATGGAAATACAGATGAATAACTTGAATGGGAAATAGCCATCCAAAATACACTAAAACTCTCAACCCTCCCCAGCTATAGGATACAATACCTTCGGCGATGAATTAAGTGAGGAGGAAGAGGAAGGAGAATCAAGGAGGAATAGAAGAAGGAGAGGACTCAGAGACTAACTCCTCTTATCCGGATGTGAAGAAACAAGATAAATAGAAGAATGATTCTTACAAGGGATTTCTGCCGAAGATATAGAAACTGTATATGAACTTATGGAGAGGGGTGGGAGGGCAATGGGTATATATGTATGGGAATAAGGACGTTTTGAAGGAATGGAAATAAATTTTTTTTAAAAAAAAGCCATCGCACCCCTAGCTGCACATACAGTTTTGTTGAGTCTCTTAACTGTCCCTTGCCTGCTGTCCTGTGAGCAGGCAGGCATAGTTCGAAGCGCACTGCAGTCTATACATCCAAAGCCTTTAATGAGAGGCCCCCTTAAGCACACCAGGTTGACTGCCGAGGCAGGCACTGTCCTGTCTCTGCTGGCTCTCTACCCACTCTCACAGTGGGAGAAAATGGGGGAATGACATTGTAGACATGACAGCTAGGGATGCTACGATCTCCGCCATGAATGAGCTCACTATACCGAATTACTTGTTTCGTTTGTTAGAAGAGTTACTGATTAAGAACACAGTGCTTGGAAGTGGAATGAGCTGCAACCCTCTTTTCTAGGAGTAAGCCTCATTGAATAAAATGGGACTTCTTTCTGAGTAGTAAGGACTGCACTGTCAGCCTCCCAGGTTAGGAATGACACCCCCAAGACTAGAGTGATGGTCTCAGGGATTGGAATGAGTTTCCAGGTCTGTTTTGGCCTCCCCCAAGATGGTCTACTCAGTCCCCTTTTATTTAATATGCTTACTTCCAAGAAAAGGATCGCACCCTCATTCTACTTGTAGAAACCGTCTTAGAGTTATTCTCATGTGTTTCTTGGGAATTGTTATCAGATGAGCATGCATTGCATTGCAGTCTTCAGCTTTTACTAGCAAAGCGTATTCATAATTTGTGTAGGAAAGAAATTAAATACAGAATTGGGAGAAAAGGATAACGATGGTATTACCTAGTGGTTGCAGGGCTGGTGCCCTGTCCCCTACTTCCAGTCAAGGAACATGGGATTGTTGTTGGGGGCTGGTAGTATCTTTCCAGTGGCATTTTAGCCTCCCAGTCCATCTTTACGCAGATCTGCTCACATGAAGGATCCAGCATCAATCTACTTGCAGAGGTTACAGAGGTTACAGAGGTTACAGAGGTCCTTGCTCTTCCAAAGCCATTCCTAGTTTTATGAGTAACTATAATGTCTATGCTGTGCTCCTTTGCAAACCAGCCAGTTGTCAGCCATAAAGCCATGCTGGCTGTCCTCAGAATCTACTTTAGAACTAATTCCTTTTGGAAGATGTTCATTTTGGAAGATAGATTTAAACATGGTTGCAGAGAAAAAATTATGTCTGTGCAGTAGTGACATCAGGATGTAAGAGACAAACATGCATGCTGAAAGCTGAGTGTAGCAAACTCTGGAGAATGGTTTGATAATCGGTTAACGTGTTCATCGATAAATCAGTGAGATATTCGGATCTAGTGATCACAAGGCGATCTGAACCTGTGAAAGTTTGAGCATCCCGATTGGCACATCTGTGAAGCTCTAGGAAGTACCCCAATCTGAATGATCTTCACCTTCTGTGATGTAGAATTCCTATGGTGATGTGGGGGGAGGTGACATCACATCTGTGTTACCACATTAGTGATACTACCCCTACCTACACACTTCCGTTCCCCCAAAGCTTCTGAGGGCAGCCAGCACAGGGCTGGCAATTTAGATCCGCCTGAAATTTCCACAAATAAAGTGATCCAGCAGGTTTCTCCTTCACATTACGCTGTAGTCCAAACATACATCGTCTGCAAAGGAGGCTCTGGGAAGGAGCAAAGGCCAGCAGATAAGTGTATGGGCTGTGCAACCGGACTTCTTATTTTAGGTAATAGGGTTGGACTAAGGCTGAACTAGACATTACGGCATCCCTGAGTCTGCCATGGGGACTAGTGAAGCAGAGGCCTGATTCAGCTTGGGGCCCCTGTGCTGCAAGGGAGGAGGGGTACCTGCTTCCCCTGTGCTATTTTTCCAAGCCAAAACTGCAGCAGGGGAGGGGGCTTCATGACATCAAGCAGCATTTTGGCTCAGGAAAACAACACAGGGGGAGGCAGGAGCAGCATGGCAGTTCCACACCCAATTGGGCACTCAGGGCCAAGCTACAAGTGATGAATGACACTTGAACGGCAAGTGGATTGAGTGGAGGGCAAGTGAACAGGGAGAAATACACTTGCCATTCAAGTGTCATTCATCACTTGTAGCTTGGCCCTCAGGTGCAGTTAAAAGGATTCCCCATTGGGAACTCCCTGTTCCAAAATGGCAGCAAGTTCCCATGGCAGACTTAGGAAAACCGTAGCATTTAATTTGGCTCTGAGTTTTCTGCTAGCAGAAGGCACTTTTGCAAGTGGAACAGAACTTTCTTGCCCCTCCTCCTCCCACTGCAGCCCGCTGATCTCCCTGAAATAATGCTCCTAGTGAAGAAAAGGTCCTCAGGAACAGCAGGGGAGTAAATCAGGAGTCTGCAGCAGAAAGAGGAAACTGGCAGAATTGACGCCTCTCCTTCTGCATCCAACCAAGTGCCTGGATATGTTTCAGTGCACTTGGCCATGCATGTGGTCAGAACTCCTTAGAGATAACCTGCCCTGTTGATAACTCTAATGTAAAATCAGTTTGATTATAAAGTGCCAAGGCAGGAGCAGAGGTTGCCGGAGAGAACCTAGTGAGAGGTTAATTCAAGTTATGTATTTTCAGTGCTGAATTGCATTAAAGATACAATGAAAGTTTAGTTCATACTTTTTACTCTGTTTCAACACGTCTTGCCAACCTAAGATTCATACCAATGGGGAAGAAATTTATATATCGAGGAACAGCTTATTTACTGCTCCAGAGTAGTCCATAGGATCAGCCTCACAGAATAATATTTCCCTAAATGTTCTCTTCAATAATACACGAAAGTGCAGCATGAATTATTCTCATGTCTGGGAGTAGATGAAAAATTAGGAGAGAGGGAGAAAGCTTAACATAAGAGAAATTGAGGAAGAAAGAAACTGGAATCTGGTAAATGCAAAATAAACACAAGCAGCCCTTTATGATGTTGTTTTAAGGTGCCTCACCTTTTTAACTTCCTCAAAATGTTTGCTCTGCAGAAACATCATGAATTATTTATTGCTTACTTTTCTGATAATTGGAGAAATGGAGTATGCGGGGGAAGAAAGTTAGCCAGTTCAAGCCGTTACTGAATGTTATGGTAACCTCTCAGCTGGGTTTCAGCTTTCTACGGTGACTTTCATTCATAGTGCAACAGGCATCTGTGTTTTCTTCTTATTGTCTGGGTTTTTTCTTTTGTTTTGCATCCAAAGTATCATTCAGAACTCTTGGGAATAAAACAAAAACTCTGAAGGTCGATGGCTCATAGAAATGAACACCCTGCAGAACTCCAGCAGTACCTGGTCAATCAACTTTATCTAGAAAACAGTTGTCATGGCACAATGTTAGATCTCTAGGCTATTGCATCCAAGATCTCTGCCTATCTCAGCTAGTTTTCAGTAAAGAAAACTGACATTTTCAGAGGGAAACTACACAAGACGCCTGACATGTGAAGAACACATACCAGTTTCCTGCAAGTTTCCATAGGAAGTGTAGTGAGAAAGAATGGCCACTCAATGTGATTCTCCACCAGGGAGTAGGAGAGAATCCCTCCCACTGCTCAAGGACCATATTGAAGAGGGCATTCCAGGAAGCCATCAGCCAGCCCCCCCCGCATGCCCCCCTCCACCATGCAGCAGTGGTGCCAGTGCTCCCTCTTCATCCTGCCCCAGCCAGGAGTGCTTGCGGCAGTCCCAGCCACCAGGTCCAGCTCGGGGACAAGCGAACACTTTGCATGCTCTGTTGCCTCCCTAGGACCAAGAGCTGGAGCATAGTCTGTTCAGCTCCCTCTGGCTGCCGCCAGTGCACTCCCCTTGCTCCCCTAAATGCTCTCCACACTCTGCAAGGAGGGAGCATGCCAGTGGTGGCCAGAGGGAGCCGAGCAGACTATGCTCCAGCCCTTGGTCATATGGAGGTGGTGGAGCATGTGTGGCATTTGCTCAGTCCCCGAGTGGGAGCTGGTGGCTGGGGCTGCTGCAAGCGCTCCTGGCTGGGGTGGGAATTCTGGCCTCTACCACTGCATGATAAGACAGGCATGTGAGGGGCTGTCTGCTGGCTTCTTGGGCTGCCCTCCTCAATATGGTCCTTGAGTGGGGGGAGAGATTCTCTCCTTCTTCTCCCTGGTGAAGAATCGCATCAAGTGTCCATTCTTTCTCACTACACTTCCCATGGAAACTTGTGGGAAACCAACACATGTTCTTCATGTGTCAGGCATCTTGTGTAGTTTCCATCTCAGTGTTCTAGCAGGAAAAACTATGTTATTCAACAGTGCGCAAAGGACTATATTCACCAATTTTGCTCTGTGCTAGACAATTTCTTCTGCATTACAGCAAACTCTCTCCCCTACACACCTATATAAAGTGTAATATACACCCATATTAGGCATCCATATTACAGCCCAGGTGAGTCTGATCTTGTCACATCTCAGGAGCTAAGCAAGGTCAACCTTGGTTAATAATCGGATGGGAGACCTCCAACGAAGACCAGGGTTGCAGAGGCAGGCAATGGCAAACAACCTCTGATAGTTTCTTGCCATGAAAACCCCACCAAGGGTCGCTATAAGTCAACTCTGACTTGAGGGCACCACACACATTACATTCACACCATGTAGTAGGTACTACAGGTTTCTGAGGGGTAGCTGTTTTAAGTGATATTCACACGGAGACAAATTCTTGTGGTTTCCAAATGCTGCTGCAACTGCTAATTTTCCATCATGGTTACAGGGCTTCCACTTGGTGGGGTTTCCACACAGTTTTTCTGTCTCAGCCCTCCACCATGGCTACCATTTCCTCCCTCCTATTGGAGGGCTTTTCAAAAAATGGGTGTTGCTAGATCACTATATCATTATAACCAGGGTTTTTTTTCTGGGAAAAGAGGTGGCGGAACTCTCAAGAGGGAAATGAGGAAGAAACACACGGGATTCTTTGAAATCATATTATTTTCAAGCACTGTTGCTGAGTATTTTCAAGAGGTGCCGGAACTCCATTCCTCCGTGTTCCCCCTGAAAAAAAGCCCTGATTATAACATCGTAGTGATTTATTGCTACACTGTACCAGTTTTGAACATTCATTTTTTAAAAAGTATATCTCTAGTCCTAAGGCAAAAGGTACAAACTGTCATTTCTCCTTATAGCCCATTAACAAAAGACTTACTTTTTAAAAAAGAAAGCTGGAAATGAATAGCTTGTTGCAATAGATTTTTATAAAATATAGTGTTCTATCAATATGAATTATGTTGAAAGCCCTCCAATATGAGGGAGGGAAGTGGTGGCTGTAGGGGGCTCAGGGCAGGGGAAGGTGGTAATGTGGATGGATCAGGGCAAGACCCACACTTTCCTCTCCGCCCCACTTTGCTGCAACATTTCCCAAAATATTGCAGTAAAGTGAGTTTTGGAAAGAGTACAGAAAAGCCAGGAATAATCTGGAAGATGCACAAAAGCAGGGCTTTTTTTCTGGGAAAAGAGGTGGTGGAACTCAGTGGGTTGCCCTCGGAGAAAATGGTCACATGGCTGGTGGCCCCGCCCCCTGATCTCCAGACAGAGGGGAGTTGAAATTGCCCTCCGCACCGCCTAGTGGCGCGGAGGGCAATCTAAACTCCCCTCTGTCGTCTGGAAATCAGGGGGTGGGGCCACCAGCCATGTGACCATTTTCAAGTGGTTCCGGAACTCTGTTCCACCGCGTTCCTGCTGAAAAAAAAGCCCCGCACAAAAGCATCATGATGTTATGGGGAAGTGGGGGGAAATTCACATCTGAACAGCATCCAAGCTGAGGCAAACACCCCATGCATAAAACCTCTTCGTTTGCA
Organism: Eublepharis macularius; assembly: GCF_028583425.1. Classification (NCBI taxonomy): domain Eukaryota; kingdom Metazoa; phylum Chordata; class Lepidosauria; order Squamata; family Eublepharidae; genus Eublepharis; species Eublepharis macularius. Next base: position 59,947,854 of record NC_072799.1, read on the forward strand.
TCAACCAAAATGAAAAACAGTGAAGCGGCACCTTAATCATTATCAAATGTATTGAACAGTTCATGAAAGATTATGCCACAATAAATTTATATTTCTGTAGAGGTGAGTAAACCATCTCAATAGCTGATTAGGCTTAATTACAAACAAGGCAATTAGATGCTGCAAGTGAAAATATATCAGGATTGTGTATTTTGTGGAATTTCCTCCAAGGCCCCCTCTCATTCACAGCAAATTGAACAGTGGTGAGAAGAACTATTATTGGTTTAAATAAATAATTTGTAACTCTGCTATTGGATTAAATACTTTAGTCCTTTAGGAGTATTGAGGATAAAAATGGGAATGTTCTAACCGCTCAGTAACACAAGAATATATCTCTCAGTAGGAGTAACTGTGCCTGGAGTAACTAGCAACTCTGGTTTACAACTACATTTATTGCTAGCATTAAAACTATAGTAGCTACTTTCCTTTCTAATCCAGCTGTACCAAGATAAAAAAGCGAGGCAAGTACTTCTCAAAGGGCCCTCAGATCTGTGACAACAATGCTATTATTTTTAACTGGGGATTCTTAAAATGTATTCTAACATGCTGAAAAGCAAATGGGCAAATTTGAAAAGATTATGCTTTCCTGTGCAGCTAGTTCAAATTTATTTGTGTATTTAGTGTCAATAAAATAATAATGTATATTGTAGAAACAAGGAAGGGTTTTTCTTTTTTTGTTTTTGTTGTTTTGGTGTAAATTTCCAGAGTGATTATTATTTATTAGCCATTGTGTCACAAAGGATGACTCCAGCTAGTAATCTGGATTAGTGGAAGGTAGTTACTGGAGGCAATAAACTCAACTTTAAACCTGATTTGCCACTTTTTTTGCTTTCTTTTTTTACCTCATTTCAGATTATTTCAGGGTTTTCTAAAGAAACAAAGTATGATTTATATTCTTGACAATATTATCTAGATGAAGGATGAACAAAAAGAAATCAAAAAGATGAACCAAAAGAAATGCAAGATTTGAGTCCAGTAGCACCTTAGAGACCAACAGGACGTGAGCTTTCAAGAGTCAAAGCTCCTTTCTTCAGACTCTCGAAAATTCACACCGTGGAAATCTAGTTGGTCTTTAAGGTGGTACTGGACCCAAATCATGCTCTTCTACTACAGACCAACACAGCTGCCCACCTGAAATTATCTTCAAAAGAAATACCTGACTCAAGTTCTCCTGCATAACTCCCATAGAAGTGAAAGGGATTGTTCTTGTGCAACTCCCATTCATTTCAATAATGCTTATACATCCATCCACATTAGCATAGGTGTGCTTTGTCATGGGGACTTTTAAAAGAAAGTTGATTCAATATGCCCCATTCATGAATTAAAGCACTATGACTCTGTGCAGTTTAAAATCACAACTTATTGAAGGCCAAGCTTCAGCTCTAGCTGATGTGTTTGTTCTCAGACCGCAACCTAAGTTTGTAAAAGCTAAGTAAATGTGCACTGAGGTTGTTTGCACAGCTGGGAGACTGTGGAAGAGTGATTGTCATTAATCAGGCTATGCACTTTCATTCTACAAGTAGTCCCCAGAAGACATCTTAGAGACTAACAACGCAAAACGTTCTGAAGATTTGGGGAAATAAAGGCCGGGAGGCGGCTGCTATATGTATCTCTTTCAATCTTTAAATCACGTGATTTTTAAAAAAGTTTAACTGATAACATTTTTGATTGTTGTGGATTTTCCGGGCTGTATAGCCATGGTCTTGGCATTGTAGTTCCTGACGTTTCGCCAGCAGCTGTGACTGGCATCTTCAGAGGTGTACAGTCACAGCTGCTGGCGAAACGTCAGGAACTACAATGCCAAGACCATGGATATACAGCCCGGAAAATCCACAACAACCATCGTTCTCTGGCCGTGAAAGCCTTCAACAATATATCGATAACATTTTTTCCTTTTAAATATTTTGCACAGTATTATGGACTGTCCATTATGTAATACTTGTATTTCATATCTTTTCTATGCATATGGAAACAGTTAAGCTCCCCAATATTTCCAAGATGAGATTCTTGGCCAACATTTCAACAGAGGGAGGAGGAAGTGTATGGACATGAGTTTGGCATATAGGCATAGATATGGCTACTGGGGAAATAAGAATGCATTTATCAGTTGGGAGCTAAAGATGTGTATTCATAGTACCAGTGCTAGTGACCAAATGTATGTGTCCAGGAGTGTTGTTATTATTTATTATTTTAAACATTTCCTTTTCAGCCTTCATCCTGCTTCTCAGGGGAGATGACTGGTTCTCAGTTTCCCCATAGTTCTCAGGGGAGATTATAAAAGAACCAACATAAAGCAATAAAACAAAAACATAAAAAATAATATAGAAACAATACTCAGTAAAATCCAAAACTGTAACACTAATAATAGTCTGTACAAAACATCTTAAAACAAACAGCACAACTTAAAAAAACAAAAATACCTGAAATGGTCAGGGCAGGGAATTTAGAATCAAACAATCCATGAGACAGCCTACCAAAAAATAAGAGAGGGAAAGGATCAAAGCTTAGGTAAACAAAAAATTTCATCTGATGTCAAAAACTCAGAAGAGTTGGCAGTGGCACCAGGTGAGTGGTTGAGACAGAGTAGAGTTGCCATTTCCCTGCTCCCATTAGTGATTTGCCTGCCTTGGGCCCCCAAACCACACCACCACTCTGTAGGCTGTGGTGGTGGTGGTGGTGGGGAATAACACAAAAATTGCCATTGTGCTGATGTATGATATCATGTCCCAGGCAAACCTGGAAGTGACACTTTGCCTCTGGAGGATTCAGCAGGAACTCTGTGGTTAAAACCATAGAGATTCTGCTGAATCTTAGAGCGGCATGATGCCACTTCCAGGTTTGCCCCAGAAATGATTTCATGCTGTTGGTGTGCTGGCATCCCAACCACTCCCCATCTCCATCCCTCCCAGCCACCAGCTGGCAACCCTAGTTGAGAGCAAGATATTCTGCAGTTGAGGCACCACAATCTAAAAAGCCCTGCTTCTTGTATCAACCTGCATCATCTCAGAGCAAAGGAAGGCATAGCAGGATCTTCATCCATATTTATTATGCACTTCAAAGTAGGCATGGTAGTGAATGTGACTTTCTTACAAGCTGGAACTAGTCACAGGGTTGTAGCTTCTAATATCTGGAAACATGAGAATCCATTCATTCAGGAACACAAGGAATCAGCCCATTCATCTCCAAATGTCAGCTGCAGTCACAACCAAAATCTTATTTGTGTTGAAGTGCCTCCATAAAAGAGATATTTTCTAATTGGTTAAGTAACTGCGAGCATTGTTTATGTTGGGAGATCACTGAAACTAAAGGTGTTGTATAATTTCATGGGTGGACAACTGAGGAAAATGAACTAGCTGTAGGGCAGGGTTGAACCATGAGCAGCTCAATGGGAAGGCAACTGGTAGAGTTCTAGGCTCTTATTTAAACGAATGAAGATAAACATGTGAGTCTTGAAAGATGAAGTATGAGACACAGCCTACGAAGCCTGCACGTGATCCCAGTGTTTAAAGAGCAAGACCCAGAAACAGAATTCTGTGGGCCAGTGATTATCTCATAAATGTGCTGATGGGTTTCATGACAAATTAAAAAAAAATCTCTGTACATAGCATTTGACATTTTAATGCATTTTTTCTAGTTGATTGTACTTCAGGAGCTGTAAATGGAAGAGTTATCCAGTGGATACCGTGCCTAGTTGGATCTGTACCTAACTAAAGTGGACAATTTCTCTGTTAACAATCCTAAATATCTAGTAAATTTTCTTCTTTCCCCTTCTGCATTGCAATACCTTCTGAATAGTGGAAGTGTATATTTATTTTTACACTAATGGTTATTATCCTCCTTAATTATTTATATTAAGTGTACAGATTTTAAATAGAACTTTAATAATTACACAATTATTTATTTATACGTTTGTGTATGCTTGTCTAAAGCCTTGTTGCTAAATAGTATTATTCTGTTTTAGCATGATAAAGTGTAATGATCGTCACTCTTCCTGTAGCTTCATGTAAAGTTGCTTGTTTCTTCTGTAACAGAAAAAATACAAAAAGCTCAGGGTATTCAGTATCCTTCTTGTGTGCAGACATGTCAGTGCAATCTTTGGGCTAGCCACATGGCTGCTAAGCTTATTTGAGTTGCTTTTATCTTCAACTGCATGACAGCTCCTTTTTCTTGGTGTATACCGCATGAGTCATTTGCTATTGATGGAAAGCAGCCAGTTAAAACCTGCAGGTTCAGTCTCTTGACCTGCCTTGCTTACTTTCCTACACTGAGACAATCATTACTCACTTTTCTCTCTATCCACCTTCAAAAGTGGTTCCCTTGAGTAGTTATGTAAATCGGCCTTCACCGGATTTGATATGTAACCACTGAGTTCATGTGTTGTTATTCATGTGATGAATGCAGGATAACCCTTGTCATTTGGGCTGCAGGTCCAAGTTCAGAACACAAACCATTTTGATTGCTCAATGACAACCTATTCTGAGAGGAAGACAGGGGCAGTGCTACCCCACTGATTCTTCTTGGACTAGCAACCACTCACTATGGTATCCTTCTTCTAGATTATTTTAGGATTTGGGACTTGTAGGCACTGTGCTCCTCTGTTTCTATTTAAAATACAGGTTCCAGAAGGTGGAGCTAAGGAACTTTATGTGTGCCCCCCTATGCTATGGGGTTCCAGGGGGTTCTGTTTTGTCCCATATGACTTTTTAACATCTACATTAAACTGTGAGGTTGTCAGGAAAGTGCAGTAAGTGGTCGTCAGCGTGGCTGGCGGCAGCGTTTCTGGTGCCTGAGACGAGATACCTCCTCTGTGCGTGCGCACTCCGGCCCTGCATGATGACATCACTTGTGACATCATCATGCAGGAGTGTTCCCCTTGCCTGAGGCGGGTGGCAGCAGTGGAGGGGTGGAGAGGCAAGCGGGGATGTGGCCCGCTTCCTCACTTGCCTCCTCACTTGCTGCTGTGCTGCTGGGTACCCGGCTTGCCTGGAGCTGAGCCGAGGCAGGCAGCAGCAAAGGGGCGGAAAGGCAAGTGGGGTGGCCCATTTCCCCACTCACCTCCCCACTCACTGCCACGCCACTGGGTCACCCGGCTTGCCAGGACATGAGCAGCAGCAGTGAAGGGGCAGAGAGGCGAGCAGGGCAGCCTGCTTCCCCACTTGCCTCCCTGCTTGCTGCTGCACTGCTGGGGCACCCGGCTCACCAGGACACAAGACAAGGTGAGCAGCAGCGGCGAAGGGGCTGAGAGGCAAGCGGGGACAGTGCCTCCTTCTAAGTTCAGTGCTCGAGGCAGCTGCCCCCACTGCCTCAATGGACACGCTGGCCCTGGTTGTCAGTATGCAAATGACACCAGCTCTACTTTTCCTTCTCTTCCAAGTCAGACAGGGTGATGAAGGCTGAAGAGGTTACTGGAGGCAGTTACGGGCTGGATGAGAATGAATAAAGTGAAGCTCAGCCCAGAAAATGTGGCTGTAAGGTGCCACTAGTCTCAAATCCTGCTGCTTCTGTACTGAGGTCTAAAAACAGTGAAGACTTGTCTAAGTTGAACCTAATCAGGAAAGAGGACCAGGAGTGAATTTAATTCTGCTATTTAATGGTAGGCACATTACACACTTTGGGTTTTGAACTGGAGGTCTCCTTGGCTGCTTGACCAGAACTGAACTTGCAACATCTATCACCTATATGGACCATTAAAAGATCAAGATCATCAGCCACTCTTTTCATAGTCTGCTTTTGCTTTCAAACCTTATATTATAATTTTGATGACCTGTTCATACTAATATATCTGAAGTAGAAAAGTTTTCACATGAAAATCACTAATTTTCACATGGGGGGTCATTTGTCCAAAACAGAGCCCATGAACAAATTACAGAAGTTGCTTTGCCACAGAAAATACTTCAGAACTGAAATCCATTTTAACAATGACCTTCCCTCCTTATTCTATTATTATAATCAACAGATTGGCAAGCTGTAGTATGCCTCTTCAGTTGGAAAAATATCTTTTGAAAATTATGAGAGATTCGCTCTGACTTACAATGGCAAAAAATGATTATACTATCTTTTACACCGTATTTCAGGCTTTATTTGGCTTCATTCAAGCTCAGAAAAGCAAGTCAGGTTTCTGGCACCACAATCCCTGCTGATGAGAGGAATTGCTTTTTTGCACACTTCCAGTTGGGCTTCCTGTTCTACTTTAATCATCCCCAGCTTTCAAATATGAATAGAGCGGCCAGCTGACTCCCGGGCCCTGGCGTACACCTGATCCCTGTAAAATGTTCTACAGCTCAGAACATGGAGACTGTTCACTTAAGGTACCATAACAAGGACGATATCCTTAATGGAAGATCTTTTAAAAACATTGTTTGCCAGATCTTCATAAGAAACCACCTCTGCAGAAGACTTCTGGGGGCAGGATAGGTTAAAGACGTGTGTGTGTGTGCCAAGCTTGTATGTGAGAAAGCTAGTGAATAAGTAAGCATTGCTTGACCAGAGTCATAAGGGATTCTGTTGTTTTCCATCTTTATCCAGCCCTGACAGAGGCTGCTTCCACACACGTTGGATAATCCACTTTCAATACGCTTTAGTGAACATTTGTAACTGCTTTTCCATGGCTGCTTCCACACACGTTGGATAATCCACTTTCAATACTCTTTAGTGACGATTTGAAACTGATTTTCCATGTGTGGAACAAAAAATCCACTTCTAAAGGATTGCGAAAGTGCATTGAAAGTGCATTATTCAACGTGTGTGGAAATGGCCCATGTGTGGAACAAAAAATCCACTTCTAAAGGATAACTAAAGTGCATTGAAAGTGCATTATTCAATGTGTGTGGAAATGGCCCATGTGTGGAACAAAAAATCCACTTCTAAAGGATAACTAAAGTGCATTGAAAGTGCATTATTCAATGTGTGTGGAAACGGCCAGAATCTCTAACATCAAGGTTGTTGGAACCATATTACTCATTGTCTCTCTCTTCTGAAAAGACTTTCTGCAGAACATATTCTCATAAAGCATAAGAATTGTATGTGTGGAATACCTGCTATTTGGTTTTCTATAGTGCTCTTCCGTTGTAATCGGTCAGGCTAATATATCTCAAATGGCAATAAATTAAATTAAAAGGAACAAAACCATTATATGAGTCATCTTGATGCTTAAACTTCTAGCTTTACCACCCACACCTAGATTTTCAAGGAAGCTGCACATTTTAGTTAGTGCAGGGGAGATCTGACATGATTTAACCTCTTCAATTTCTCTGATCTATACCAGGGCTATTAGACCTGCTGGGGAAAATAAGAGGTATGGGTACATGTACTTTTTCTCAGCATTTGTATTTGTATTAAGGAAACAATTCAGAGTGAAGGTTTGCATTCTGCCAAAGTGCTGATTTCCTATTCAAATTAGCAGCCACATATGGTTTCTTTGAGGGACCAGACTCCAAATATCATGTCCGTATTGACCCTGAGCAAAGATATTATGTACCTTGATCTGTGATAATCCTATTCACAACAGAGAAATCTGAGTCTTCCTAATCATGTGTATATCAAAAAGCTAACATTGTTTCTTGGTTTGCCTTGGAATAACAACTCAAAGAAGAAAGACAGATGACTCTATTGCCAGTTTACAGAATGATGCTACTGGTAGGGCAACCAGCAGTGGGGGCAGGGAATCAGGGACATGTGAAGGTGCTGTCAGGCCACAGCATGATGGTACTTCCAGAAAAAGCCTAAAAGTGATGTCAGGGCTCTTTAGGAATCACCAGAAACTCTCTGGTAGAACCATAGGGTTTCTATTGATTCTGAGAATGAACAGATGCCACTTCCAGTTTTCCCCTAGTAGTGAGGTCACCCCATTGCCTGACTGCAATTTTGTCATTATTTTTCTCCTCCAGCCTCTCCTGAGAGCTGCCAGTGCGCCACCTCTTGCCTAAGCCACTGCCAGTCTCAATGCAGATACTCATGAGAGAGAGGGTGGGGAGGGCAGGGCCACCTCTGACCATGAAAAATTCTGTGCTGTGTATCATAGGCCCTTGTGGGATGAGGGCTGTAGAAAGGAGGGGGACTGGATAAGATTTGAGCAAACAAGCTGGCTGGATCCAACACAGTGAACGGTATCAGAAGAACAGGCAAGGCATAGGACTGAGAACAACAGAAATATGATCTCCCCCCCCCCTTTTTGTTTCACATGCATTACCAGCAGAAGATGAAGATGTGGTAAACTATCCAAGGCAAGCTGCAATATGGAACCGCTGTAATATTCTAGCACAGAAACCAAAATTACAAAGTCAAACTGACACTTGGTTACTCAATGACAGGGATAAAATGAAGCACCAGGAAAGCAGCTTTCAAAATTTCATCCAAGTCAATGTAGGATTTGGACTGACATCTGACCCAGGTAAAATAGATAACTAATTCCTCAGAGTTTATTGGACTCTAGATAAAAGTGAAGAGAAACCTAGGTTTTTTAAAAAAGATAAGAGATGATGATGGGAAAGGGGGGGGGAAGAGAATTTGTTCTAGAGGATCTAGGAAAATCCAGTTATGCAGCTTTTTTTGGAAGAGGTGAAATTCAAAATGAATATACTTGTCAAAAGGGATATAAACATTACCTTTAAGGAATTGAGATTAGCTAAATTTGTACCATTATGGGGCTCTGACATACACAACCAAGGCTGGTTACAGAGAGGTGGCTTGGTGGTGGAAACACAAATCTTGCAATGTTAAAAATGTGCTATGGTTAGGGTTGCCAACGCAAGGCAGGCATCTGGCAGGAGACTCACTGTTTGGTGGAGGGGAGGATCACCAGCGACATAGTGATGTTACTGGCAACACACTAATGTCACTTGTGGCACAATTGGAAGTGACATGATTGTGTTGCTGGTGATGCCCTAACATTTGGTCAAAACTTTATGGTTTAACCATGAAGTTTTAACTGAATGCTAGACTGAAGTTTTAACTGAATTGCTGGCGGTACTCTGAGGTAGGTTCCAGTTTCACTGGAAGTGACATTTGTGTGTCAGGAATCAGGATCCCCTATTCTCGCGCCCATTTTTCTCCTGTTGCCCAGTTGAATGTTGGTGGGAGGGCCTTCTGTGGTGAGGTGATCTTTTTGCCATCTGAAGGATACAAAGCCCATGAGCATCCAAGTGAATTATTGTTGAAGAACTTCCTGAATTGAAGCATGGTTTGTTTGCAGGTTCCATCATGGAGACTTCTAGTTAAATAAAGGTTTATAGCTGATGGGCCTTCACTGAAAGCAGTCATCCTGATTTTGGGCCCAGCTAAGGGCCAAAATAAACAATACGGGATCCTGACTAGAGATGGGCACAAACAGCAATACGAACTAAAAAAACCCGATGAACAGCCCAATCTGCTGTTTGCGAACAAGCTGTTCTTGAGGCCTCGTTCTAAATGAACAGGCAGTCATTGCAAGCTTCGTGTTTGTCAAACCAGAGAGTCTGGCACCTGCAATCAATTCCCTTGGCAACTTAGGCAGGGATTGTCTGAACTCTGTCTGAACTTCTGCTGTTGCCCTGGAAACCCCAATCTAAGCCCAATTTAGCTTGATAGGCAGGTCTTTCTTCCAAGAGTGGACTTGAGCTCCAAATTTGTTACAAGAGGAAAAGACCAGGGGGGACGGGGGGCTCCCAGCTCTGGCTTTCAGGGAGAGACAGCTGCTGTTAGAGAGACAGGGTGAGTGCATTGGAGCTTGAATTTTCTTTGTGTGTGGTGGGATAGGGATCTGCCCCTTCAGGTTCCAGGGCTGCTGCCAGGCTCTGGGGCCAAGCTATTATATATTATTGGTACATTTCCTGCTGCCTGCTCAGGTAGGGTTTCTGGGAGTGGTGCGGTAGGGATCTTGATGGCTGGAGGAGAGCCTGCTGGCCCCCACGAACAATGAACAATGAACATGTTCATGACAGGATCATGTTCGTCAGCGTTCATTGTTCATTGTTCATGGATGGCAACGAACAACGAACACTATGTTCGTTTTTTTCCTGTTCATGCCCATGTCTAATCCTGACATGACAAGCAGCTATACATTCAAGCAGGGACTCACCTTTAAAAATTTAAAATTTTCCTCCTGTAGAATTTTGGTATCAGAAACAATGCCAGGAAGTCCTGTTTGCCCTTTCCTCTGGCACCATATGTCCATCCCAAGGCACTCGAAGCTTCTTCGCCCCAGATCCCATTTTCTGCCAGATAGAGAAATGGAGAACTTTTTCGATTGTGAGGCCCAGGTTGAGTCATGTCAGGAACCTGTGTCCTGATACCTGGCATTTGTATTATGTGTTTTGGCATTTGCCAGCCAGCGTCCACAGGAATCTGTATGGCTTGAGCATTTGACTGATGTAAGAGGCAAATCTTGATCCCCACAGATTTCTGCATATGCAAATGGTAGTCACTCAATGATCTCAGCTTGTGGGAAGGCATCACAGGCTGCCCAAAAAATGTAGAGGCCCCAAGCTTGTGAAAGGTCAGTGTTCAGAAAATGCGACTTCCCATAACAGAAAGTAAGAGAGATGTGCATAAATTTGGCTTTCTGATTCATTTACAGTTGCCTTGTATTTATTATTTATGGAAAGGACAGGATCCAAAGAATGGGTTTGTGCATTGCGGGAGAGAAATGGGTACTAAGCCAGAAATTTGCTTTTGTTTTCCTCTGCAATTTTCTAACTGCCAAACAGGCAGGCCGCTGTGCAGTGGAAGAATTGGCTTGTCTGTTCAGCAGTGGGAACTGCTGCAGCGATGAACAAAGGCAAAAGCCCCAGGCATATGCATACTTCAATCCATCAGTTTTGGAGATCTGAACTACCTATAAGTTTGGGAAAGGGAAGCTGCCAAAACTATATGAAGTGAAGCGTTACCACTACATGTTTAAATGCATGTTAAAATTGATGGCATAAGGAAGCCAACTCTCAAACCTGAAGCTAGAAGGAAGCCCAGCATTTAAAAATTTAGCTGCCTTACTGCAACAGGACTCATTCGCCCAAAATGAGTCTCTCTGGATGTTTGTTTAGACTCCTCTTAAGAACCTCAAGAAAGTTCAGCGACAAGCATATATTGAATGGCTGCTGTGTTTTAGCTCTGTGCCTTCAGTGCCCTGGGATCTGTCCCATTTTATATGAATCAATATTCCTGTGAGTAGTTTATTATTTAGGTGAAAGTTTTCAAGCATTGCCTAGTGCCCCAAGATGTTGTTTCATTGATTTCTTTGCAGTGTTCAAAAATATCCTCCCCCAAATCATCACATAGGGTTGCCAGCTTCAAGTTGGGAAATTCCTGGAGATCTGGAGGGTGAAACCTGGAGAAAGTGGGGTTTGGGAAGGGAAGGGACCTTGTCATGGCATAATTCCATACAGTCCACCCCCCAAAGTAGCCATTTTCTCCAGGTGAACTGATCTCTGTGGCCTGGAGACCAGTTGTAATCCCAGGAGATCTCCAGCCACTACCTGGAGGATGGCAAACCTATCACATCCTGCATTCCTCTCTTTTTGCCAGCTGTAGTCCCAGTCTGCTTCATCTACAGCTAGCAAGCTATTTTCCATATACAACGTTGATTTTTAGACTCCACTGTGGAGCCTAAACTGGAACTCACCTCGTAGAGGTTGTTTAAAAACCTTCTAAGGTTCTTTCCATCTGTAGAGTCCTCCTATGCTCGTTTAGAGTTATGAGGAATGGTGTGGTAGGTTTGGGTCTCCCATCCAGGAACTTGGTTTCCCTGCTAATCCCTAATCCTCTCTTTCCAGTCTGGCAGCCTTCCAACAACTACAGGACATCCCATTGAGGTCTCTCTGTGGTTCTCCTTTGCTCTAGTTCTCAAGCACCTTCTTCCTCTTTACCTTCAGGGCAGCCCTCACCTGGGCATGGGATTTGCAAGCCTGTCCCCACAACTGACTCTTGCCTCCCCTCATTCTCTGAACGGTTCCCACTAAAAGCTCTTTTAATTCCATCCACTCTCCAATCAACTCCCCCTTCCTCTTGAACACTGAACTGTCTCCACCAAAAGCCCAGTTTTGGCAGCTCCCTTTCTTCTTTCCACCATCTTCCAGTCAACTCCCTCCCCTTCCCCAAGCAGTCCCTGCTAAAGTTTGTAATTTTGGCATCTTTCCTTCCCAGTATGCAGCAATGACCAATCTTGTTCTACTCTCCCCTCCCCTTCACTTGCAACCACATACAGGGAGGGTATCTTTAAATCTTCTCCCATGTAGCAAGAGTGTGTTGGACTGGTTCCAGTTGAATATTTTTGCTGATACATTTTTTTATTATTTATTATTTCAATTTATAAACTGCCCATCCTCAGGGGCTCTGGGCGGTGAACAACAGTTAAAATCAATAAAAATAAGAAAACCGTAATTCTAAAATCAACATACAATAAGCCATAATAAAATAAATTAACCAAGTACATTAAAGTGCAATGGTGGGGAGAACCCCCCTCCCAAAAGGTGGGAGGTCAACATGGCACCGCCCCCTTCAACCACTGAATGACTGGCAGAACAGCTCTGTCTTACAGGCCCGGCGGAACGATAATATGTCCCACTGGGCCCGGGTCTCCGTTGACAGAGCGTTCCACCAGGCTGGGGCCAGGACTGAAAAGGCCCTGGCCCTGGTTGAAGCAAGGTGGGCTTCCTTAGGGCTGGGGACCACCAGTAAACATTTATCCGCTGATCAAAGCGGTCTCCGGGGAACATACAGGGAGAGGCGTTCCCGAAGGTATGCCGGTCCTTACCTGCTAAGGGCTTTAAAGGTAAGAACCAACACCCTGAACCTGATTCAGAATTCAACCGGAAACCAGGGCAGCTGGCGCAGGACAGGTGTGATATGTGACTGGTAGGATATACCAGTCAGGACCCACGCCACTGCATTCTGGACCAGTTGTAGTTTCCGGATCAGGCCCAGGGGTAGCCCAGTGTAGAGTGAGTTACAGTGATCTAGCCTGGAGGTGACTGCTGCATGGGTCACTGTAGCCAGGTCCTGGGGCGTCAGGTAGGGGGCAAGTTGCCTGATCTGACAAAGATGGAAAAATACAGACTTGGCAACCACCGTGACATGGGCCTCCATCGACAGGGAGGCATCCAGGAACACACCCAGACTCTTTACCACTGGCAAAGTTGCCAGTGGTGTCCCATCCAGGGCATGGAGCTGGATCCCAACATCTGGCAGCCCCCTCCCAGCTTCAGGACCTCTGTCTTCACCTGGTTCAGTTTCAGCCTGCTCTGTTTCAACCAGGCTGTCACAGCCTCCAGAGCTCTGGCAAGATTGTCCATGGCCGTGTCTGGCCAGCTGTCCATCAACAGAAAAAGCTGCGTGTCATCCACATATTGATGACAACCCAGCCCAAACCTCTGCACCAACTGGGTGAGGGGGCGCATGTAGATGTTAAATAACATCGGGGAGAGTATCGTCTCTTGCAGAACCCCGCACACCAAAGGGTGATGGCGCGATAGATCTCTCCCGAGTGCCACCCTCTGTCCCCAACCCTGGAGAAGGGAGACCAGCCACTATAAGGCTGTCCCCCTAATCCCCACGTTGGCAAGGTGGCTGGCCAACAAGTCATAGTCGACCATGTCAAACGCTGCTGTGAGATCGAGTAACACAAGCAGCGCCAACCCACCTTGATCCAGGTGCTTGCAAATGTCATCTATGAGGGCAACCAAGGCTGTCTCCATCCCATGGCCAGGACGGAAGCCGGACTGGAATGGGTCCAGGACTTGTGTGCTTCTTTCCTAACTTTGTGTGCTTCTTTCCTAACTTTGTGCCTGTATCTTGTTGGTCAATACAATTGAGCCTGGTTTATAAAAGTGCTTCCTGTTCCTATCGCATCTTAACATGCTTGTTCATACATAAGATATAATCTCATACTCCAGCCTGGTGTGTACTTGTGAAATTCAGGGCAGGTCACAACAAGCATAATACAATGGGTATAAATACATTCACAACAATAAAACCAATAAAAAAACACATCATCATACAGTATAAACTAGTTTCCCAAAAATAAATTATTCCCAAATAAATTATTGCTTCTTCCTAGCCTTAAGTGCTGGCATAGCAAGTCTTAGAATCGAGCTGTTACTTTGCTTTAATTTTCTGGCACCATCTTGACCTGTGGCTCAGCTGAACACCTACTAAAAATACTGTGAAAAGTGGCTTTGAAGCACTGTGAAAATGTGCAAACTACTGTTAGTGGTATTCTTTCTTGTCTCGATAGTAAGCAAACCTCACATGTGTAGCTACTGTTAAAAATCTCTTTTAGGCCTGACAATTAAGCAAAGCTATGGGAAGGGCCCATGCATCTGAATACTGCACTAGTAATGAGACAGTAGACGGCATGACGTGGCAGCTAATGATTATTGACTTTCACATCCTTTATCCACTCTAAGATGGATTTCGCACTAGGAGCTTACCGCGCCTTTTCTGAGCAGCAAATGCAATCGCGTCTGCATCGCATTTGCACCTGCGCTCTTCACACTTATAGCAAGTTTCGAGTTGGCGTTTGACAAATCTTCTCACCCACCGCTTTTACACCCGCCTCAATTGCCTCGCATTTGTAGCGCTCTTTTTTGCTGGCATGCGCAGTGTTCCGATGGGAGGAGAATGTTTTCTTTTTTTTTTTTTTTTAATTTTGCGCAAGCGTGGTAACGTTTATGCGTTTCCGCGGTTTGAAATTGTGCAACGATGTTTGCCGTGAAAGCTCTGATTTTGGCCTGGCTTCAAATAATCCTAATGTATCTGAGGCGATCGATTGAAGCCACGAACAGCTTTTGGCTCCGTGTGGTCAAAAGAAGGAGGATTAGGCATTCCTCGTGGGTTCTGCATGACATACACCACCAACCACAGCTAGTCCACCGAAGCAGCAGAGCACGAGCACGATGGATCGCGCTGGCAGGTATCCGTGTTCCAAGACGCTACTGGGTCTATCCCAGAAGCAATGATTGGTGGGACAATTTTGTCACCGCTATATGGGATGACGAATTATGGATACAGAACTTTCGCATGGCCCGGTCCACCTTCAATGAGCTGGTGGCATGCATTGGTCCAAGACTGGCAAGGCAGGATACCAGACTTCGCCGTGCAATCCCCGTGGAGAAGAGAGTGGCCATTGCTATCTGGTACCTGGCCAACTGCTACCACTACCGGGGCTGCATGAACCAGTTCGGCGTGGGACTGTCTACAGTCGCAGGGATAGTTCTGGAGGTTTGCTTTGCTATCGAGGCAGAACTGCTCAGTAAACTAGTCTGTTTGGGACAAGATGTGGCAAAGGTAAGTTTTCCCCTACCTCATGACTAGACCTTGGCGGCACGTTTTGACCAGTTTAAGTTTCTGGTGTTAAAACAAAGGAATATGAACATAACATGATGACTTTTAAATGTATAAATTCGAATTACACCAATTCTGGCGTTTAGATTTTCCTGATTATGTCTGACTTTTTGTGTGATGATTGAAAATTTGCTGATGTCTTATACTTAACTCTCTTTATAGATCATGGCCGGGTTTCAGCAGCATGGATTTCCACACTGTATTGGAGCAGTGGATGGCACGCACATCGCCATTTGCCAATTCAAGGGAAGAGGTCATGAGTATAGCAACAGAAAAAAATTCAACTCAATCCTGATACAGGGAACAGTCGACCATACAGGGCGATTTATTGATGTGGAGGTCGGTTGGAGTGGCCGCAACCATGACGCCTTTGTTTTTGCCAATTCTGCCATCTGTGAAGCCATGGATGCAGGGGCATTTGTGCCTGGGAACCCATGTCTTACTTTGGAAGGGGTTTCTGTTCCTCCAATAATAATATCGGATGCGGCATATCCCATGAGAAGATGGTTGATGAAGCCTTACAGCACACCATCCACCCCTGCAGAGCGGCACTTCAACAAATGTTTGACCCGCTCCAGAAATGTGGTTGAACATGCTTTTGGTAGGCTGAAGGGCCGTTGGAGGTGTCTGAGATCATGCCTGCTGGTTGCAGAGGAGAATGTCACCAGCATCGCTGTGGCATGCGTTGTCCTCCATAATTTGTGCGAACAAAAGGGACATGGCTATGTTGAGGACGATGCACCATTGCAGCAGGTGCAACTCACGGAGGACCAACCACCATTCCCCGTGTGGTCTAGACGACACCTGGAGCAGGGAAAGGTGGTTCGCGATGCCCTTGCTAGGCATATGTTGAGTCAAGTGCAGCATCAGTGATTCACTGGCCACTGCATGTTCCCCAAGTTGTGCTTTTTTCCCCCCTGTTAATGCACCACTGAAGCGTTTGATGTCATGTGTGCAGTTACGATTCCTCTTTTAATCTATATTTTTTATACAGCCATTTCTGTGTGTGTTGCTGAGCATTGGTTTGTTTAAGAGCATCTTGCTCCACATGCTTAGATGCGGGCTTCTGTTTGTTTCATTCGATTGATTAATGTTCGCCAAGACGTCAAGCATTGGGGCTGAGGACTCATCGATTACAGCAAAAAAAGTTGTCTCGTGCTGCTGTCAAGTGTTAAGTGAATATACTGTTAACTCACCGATAAATGAAAAATAAATCCTAGTTGAGCATTTAAATTCAGGATCAATCTTGTTTGAGTCTTTCCTGTTAATGATGATTAAATTAGGTGTGTGGTTTTTATCTCCCATGCAAAGATTGGCAGGAGTAATGTTGTACAGTTTTTCCAAAGAAATGCTCTTTTGAGATTCCTCCACTGAATGTACGTTCTCCACAACAATCAGGGCTAAGCAAAAAGTGACAAATGACGCTTGAACAACTACAGGATTGAGTGTAGGGCAAGTGAACAGGGAGAAATACACTTGCCCTTCAAGTGTCATTTTTCACTTGTGGATTGGCCAGCATTGCCAGACATGTGAATAAACTTGGGTCGCAAAGTATTTTAAGGTGGTCATCCACCAACCAATACACACACAGAACCTGCCTACATGCAGTGGCAAGCAGAATTGTTCAATAAATGTGGATGACAATTTGCAGCTTGCCCAAGAGGCAGTTTTAATGGACTGTGGCAGTCACCACAACACTGCTTTCCAGCGCAGCATTGCTGCACTGCTGTCAAGATAAATTGGGGTGGCGGGCATAGCAATACAGAGATGTGATAAGAAACATGACAGATTGCATGTCAAGAGTATTCCTTCCCACAAGAAAGTGCTGTGTCCATGCAGCCTGTCTGCGGTTGACTTTTAATCTTAAAAATAAAGTGATTGTAGCTGTTATTTTGGCAGTTTTTTTGCCACCAGTGGTGCCTTCATCAAAGCGGTGGCAGCAGGAGAATATCAGGTCTGGATTGAAAGTTGGCCTTGTCACCCACCGGTGCTGAGCAATGTCCTGGCTGGTTTGCTCCATCGCCCACCGTTCAAGTTTTCCCAATGGTCCCCGCCATGTTCGTCGTTGTTTCCCCCCTATACCGCACCCCTGTCTTCATGAAAGCGTTTTTTGGCGAACTTGCATTAAACGATTTTTTTTAATTAAATAGAATAAACGTTGAAACGTTTATTCTTTAGGCCAAGAAGTCAAGATACTCCCTATCAACGTGTCCACGCCCAGAATCTGGACGGCCAATTACTTTTCGCCCAATATTCTGTGCGTGCACGCGTTACTTCCTGCCGGTGATCGGTGATCGATGATTGAGTGTTCCCTCCAGTTCCTTGGTGGCGGAAACTTTTTTTGGGGAAGGCACAAGCAAACGTTGGAGGAGCCCGCTGCAGAAACGTTTGAGCGTTGCTCTCTTGTTTGCGGACAGTCAGAATGCCGTACAGGAGAGGAAGGGGAACCTTCTGGCAGCACGAAGAGGTGTGCTTGCTGCTGGATATCGTGCTCCGTCTAGGCTTCGCTCCCGACCTCATGTCTAGCACGCATCAGAGGAATAGATCAGCATACGATGCCATTGCGAGGGAGCTCCGGGCAGAAGGCTATGCTAGGTCACCTGACCAGTGCCGCACCAAATTTAAAAGACTGAAGTGCGACTTCTACGACTCCCTCGAGGCTTGGCAAGGTCTGCCTCGCAGAAGCGGGCAGATACCTCATCACCGTTCCCTGATGCGGCTTTGGGTGGCTGCTGGCCGTCCTCGTTGGGAGGACCGCCACCATGAGGGTAGGTTTCGCCGCGTTTTGGGACATGTCACTCTATCCTTCTTTTAAAAAAAAAAACATTTCGGAAACAGTGGTAACGTTGCAATGCATGGAACCCCCCCTCTTTTTTGGACTTTGGAGTGTTCTTAGCAATGTAAGAGGAAAGTTATGGCGGGGTGGTTTGGGGGGTCTGGTGCCGAGGTCCTAGCCAGGGAAGTGGCGCAGAAATGATGATGAATCCCCTCCCCTGAAGCAGACTTACCGTGTGGAGCAGTTGGTTTCCAGACACATGCAAACCCAATTAAATACTGGCCTCATCTCAGCCACTGACTGCAGGTCAAGAACAGTGACTGCGTTGTTGAATGGATGATCGCATAACTTCGGCTATTCATTTTGGGGGCTGACACACACCACACATTTTTGTTTTTGCAGCAACATCATACCGCAGAGAGGATGAGGTTACCATTGTGGCCAGTGAACCATGCCTGCATGAGGGGGACGAGGAGGAGGGCAATCAATCGATGGAGGAGGATGCCAGCAGTGAGAGTGAGATGATGGGAGACCCTTCTGAGGGTTCATCATGTGAGGACCAAGGTAGGCCAACATTAATATTCTGTGATATTATGTTTCTCTTGTGCGTGGAGGGTGTCTGGTTCCTCTCACCCACAACTAAACACCTTGCTTTCTTTTTCTCACCCACACAGAGCAACTCAAAACCACTGATGCGAGAGAAAGCCCGTCAGAGGGCAGCTCGTCCTCCCACAGCATCGATGCGTTCATTGATCTCACTGTAGAGCCACAAACCACCACGGCAGCAGATAGCCCTTCAGAGGGGACTTCGTCCACTCACGGAGTAGAACCCTTCATCGATCTAACGGAGGAGTCCCAAAATGCTGATGCCGGAGACAGCCCTTCAAATGGAGCCACCTCCTACCACGGAGTGGAACAGCTAGACGTTCCAGCGGAGGAACCCCGTGCCACTGCGCAAGGAGATAGTCCCTCAGAAGGCTCCATGTTCTCCCGCATAGCAGAAAAGATCATGGAGCTTGCTGAGGGTCCCCAAACCACAAGGACGAGAGAGAGCCCTTCTGAAGGCCCTTCATCAGCCCACAGAGTCGAAGATCTCCCCGAGCTTGCAGAGCAACCACAAGCTTCTGTTGCCAGATATGGCACATCAGAGGTAACTTCATCCTCCCACAGAGTGGTAGAGATCACCAACCTTGTCGAGGAACCACCTACCACCGCTGGCAGAGATAGCCCCTGTGAAGGCACCTCATCCTCCCACACAGTGGATCGGGTATCCTTGCTTGCTGAGGGACCCCAAACTTCCACTTCAAGAGACAGCCCTTCAGGTGGAACCTCATCAGAGCACAGAGTGGCCGAGCTCAGTGACCTTGCCGAGGAACCGCAAACCACCACAGACAGCCCCTCTGCGGGCGCCTCCTCCTCCCTCAGAGTGGATCATGTCGTCGAGCTTGCTGGGAAAGTGAAGCAGGTGGTGGCAACATGCCTCCGTGTGTGTGAGTATTTTTTTGAAAAAAAAATGTGAAAGCACCAGATCAACCTTGATTTCTCCAATGTGTTGGTGATTGATTGCCTTCACGGATGAAAATTGGGTTGGAAAAGGAATGGCTTTGTTTAAGATTGGGAAGATTAGAAGTGTTTTCTTGCCTTAGGAACAACCGCGTATTTCCCCTCTGGGATACCTTTTCGGTCACAGGATTGCACTGCACCGGTGTTTGATTTAGGCAAATGTTGTCATAACAAAGACCAGCAATTAAAAGTTACTGTGCTGGACACCCTCCAAAGACAGGGTTCAATGGGTGGTGATGGATAGCGATCTACCTTTCAGTGACAGTGAGCGGAACCACACGTGAGAAAAGGCACCAATTGGACACTTTTCATGTTCCATCATGTTTTGATGGGAGATGAAGGCAGCTTGGCGGGAGGATGGACAGGTGACAGTTGAATAGTCCATTGGACAGCAGTCAGAGAGCAAAGCTGCGCGACCAGGACGCCCACATTTCCCATCGAAACTTGAGGGAAGCTGACTATTGTCCAACGTGTGCCTTTTTTAACTTGTGGTTCTGCTGAATATGTTCCTTTCCCAGTGAAAAAGACCAACAGGAGGATTGACGGCCTTGAGAAGCAGCTGAGGATTTTGAGACAGGAGACCAAGGAGGATATCGGCAAGCTGAGGAATGACCTGGAGAAAATGATCCAGCAATCAAAGGAACAGTGATCATGTTTTAATGGTTTGCAGTAAAAAGGTTTAAATGGCTCAAACAATAAATACTTTAGTCATGCCATAACTGTTAACAATAAAAAAATTTCAACCAAAAAACGCAATAGATATGGTGGTTGTTTAAAATTTTTTGGACAAAAAATTTCCAATCTTCTCTCAAACTCCAAAACCTATCTGAATTCTTGATTTACTGCTGAAGTTAACTTTCACATTAAGTGACTGGGAACTATCAATCTCCCCATTCTGATCACCCAATTCAATTAAATTGTTCTTTCCCCCTGCTGCCCCTCCTCTTCCCTTCTCCCATTTTGTGTCCCGGGGGGTATGTTGGGTTGATCCTGACTCAAATTCCACACTCTCAGTGGGGATGGGGTCGAGTGAAAATTTGGAATGGGTAAACGGATGTGTCCGTGGCCCCTGCACCTGTTCAACATTCCCAAAAGGGAGTAACATTTCTGATTTCTATGGTTTTTCACAAATCTAATTTCCTGCTGGGTTTACTAACACGGTACCTCTTTCTGGGTGGGTTATCCTGTGGAGATCTATGCACACTTCCCCTTCCAGATGAGGGTCCTGGCACTGCTTGGTGACTCAGCTCCCGGTTTCCCCCCAACAAAATTTCAGTTAGGGAGCTCAAGGCACTGACCGCTCTGTTAATGCCCTCAAAGTTCTGCTGCTGCGCCTCAATGAAAGCCTTTCTATCTTCTTGTGCCTCCCTCATTGTGTCCTCATGCCTTCTCTGCTCCGATTCCAGAAATTTCATGCGCCACTCTCGACTCTCCGTCAATGTCTGTTTTCTTTCCTTGGCATTGTTGTTCTCCTCTCTTTCTGCCTGAGACAACATCTTTTCTGCCACGGTGCTGAGCAAGGCCACACGTCTGTTTCGGGTTCTAGCCCTTTGTAGCCTAGATGCAGGTGACATCTGTGCCGTGGTTTTTGGTGCGGTTTCAGCAGGCTGATTTTCAGTGACTGAAATGAGGGAGCGAAATATGGGTGTGATTTTAAGACAAGAATTTGTTTCAAGAAAGGGTTGAAGGAATCACAGCCGCACAATCATACTCACCGACAGTTGGACGACTGACGTCCTCATGCCCCTCCTGAAAGTCATCCACCTGAGTCAAGTCTGAATCTGTGGGAATTCAAAGGAAAGAATTTTTCTTAAGAGTGTTTCAGAATAGAGATGCTAGAGGTTGAAACTGGTTTATCTATTGATAGCTGCAGCCACTGAGAGCAGACCGAACCAGAGCGAGGTGGTCTAAAAGGGCTAGTTTGGTGGCGATTTTCGATGCTCCCACAATTCAGCTGAAATTTTTAAATTTCCTGTTGTGCATGTGAAAGTTTCCAGATTCTATCCCTGGCATCTCCAAATAACGAGTCTGTAGGAGACAGAATTTGGGAAATACGTCTCTGAGCATAACAGCCCCAGGAAATGTCACCAGTCCAGGAAGCAATGTAACGAGAAAAAGGCTTTGGGGTTCTGGCACCTCACATGTCAATGGTCCATCATTGGTTGTTAGTGGGAACACCCCCCGCACTCAGAAGAGGGAACATCATGGAGTTTGCGCACATGTTCTCAAAGGCACTGCAAGTTTTATTCAGGCTATCAAGCAAGCAGTTTTGGGCCAAGTTATATTTCTTTGTTTATGAAACCGGGTTTTTTTTTTTCCAAAAAGAAAACAGAGGGATTGGCACACCAGACAATTCTTCCCTCATTTTATTTTCCAAAAAATATAGGCTGTCATGTTTTCAAAGAGATTATTGCTTGTCCCAAACCCACATGCATGGTTGCCAGCTCCGGATTGTGAAATTCATTAAGATCTGGGTGCAGTGCCCGTGGATGGCAGAAGCTCAGCCATAGCATGCGATGTCATGCCATGGAATCTGTCCTCCTAAGATGCCATCTTGCCCAGGGAAACCCTCTTTGTAGTCCGGAGATCAGCTGTTATTCTCGGAAGATTCCAAGCCCATCTGGAGACTGGCAACTGTAATTGCTCGAACAATTTAATTGGCACACAGATAAGAACAAGAAAATAAAAAAGAATGCTGTTATTTGACAATGCAGAACTTGCGGTATTTGCTTTGTCGGTGCCCAACCTTCCATTGTGAATTTTGGGTACACCCATGTGCACCATCAAGCGAGAGATGGTTGTGGGGCTCTCTTTCTCTAATAACTCTGGGAAACATTCTTTTTAAGGTGACTGTCTTCTCTATTGTGGAGGCCTTCAAAATCTATCATCCAATCCAATTTCAATCAATTAAGTTGATTCACCAACAGTATGATCCTAAACAGAGTAATGTCCTTCCAAGACCACCTACAGTTAGAGGGGACAGAAATCCTCCTGCCACCGGTCGTTCTGCATTATCCACCCCGTCCACTCTGGCAAATAGGATCATGGCACTCGATCTCACCTTCTTCTGCCACCTCTCCCCCCTCACAAGCTTCCATCAATTGTTCCGGGTCAGATGCAGCCCCTGGAAGAATAAGAAACAGAAATTATATTTTGGAAAGCTGGGATACCAGCAATGCGATAATAAATGTAAGACTGTTTTTTGAATAACTGGTTTTGTCCACTGATGTGAACTCCCAAGTGGCATGATGATGTCACCGGATAACAGGTTCCCACACATCGAATGTCACAGGTACATGTCCAAATTTGTTGATTGCTGTGACTTCAGGGTTGCTTCTGCTTGAGTTGTTTTTCGCGGAGTGAATCTGCAGGTGAGCAAATGATCACTTGAAAACCACATCCCCACTACATCGCCTTACCCTAGGCCTCTCCTCACACACCCACTATTACAAGTGCCACCACAGATAGATTGCTTTGCCAAGGGCATGCCACTTGCAAAGTTCATTGGAAGAACTGGCATTATGCATCTGTGATGTCACAACATGTCGCCTAGTGGTCACATCTCTCCTCAGGATTCCGCCTATTGACCCGCAACAGCAGGAAACTTACTTACCTTGATCGCTTGCTGTGACATCCACAGATTGCAGATTCAGGGTCACCATCGGGTGGCTAAACAGTTCCTCAGACCCCTCAAATTGAACTGGTCTCGGGGTGTCGGCGCGCGGAAGGGAGAGGCTTCTTGCCACCCGTTGTGGCCTGATGCTGGCATCGCCCCTGAAGATACGATGTAGCTGGGCATAATATGGGCACGTTGTGGGTGCATTTCCGGATTTGGAGTTGTGTGCCACCACTCGTTTGTATTCTTGGCGCATTGCTTTGGTCTTTGTCCGACATTCCAAAGCCGTGCGCTTGTGCCCTCTTGCCGCCATCTGCTCCGCGATTTTTTCGAAGACGTCTATGTTTCTATGGCACATTGACAGTGACTCCTGGACCTTCTCCTCTCCCCAGAAGTCGATGAGATCCAGTGTCTCCCTCTCCCTCCACGACACTCCTCGTCCAGCCATTTTCTGCATCGCCATCTGTGCCGTTAGATAGACCAGGAATGAGCTTCTCCCGCCCAGCAGTGCTCGAGCTCTCAATGGTCCGGCTTGGTCACATGATCCAATTTTCGTATCTCGCAGCCCACAACCCGGTGTCCTTTTTTTTTGGGTGACGAACGTTGAAACGTTGAATTGTTCAATTTAAAGGGAGAGAAAAAAAGGGATTTTGTGGCCATTGGGAGATTTTTTGTCGGAAATAACTTGTGCGCCCGATCACGACATGAGCGACTCTCCCGCCAAGCATTGCTAGAGCTCTCACTGGTCCGCCTGTCAAATGACCCGATTTTCGGTTCTCGAGCAGTCACCCACAGCTTTCATTTAAAAAAATTAAAAGGGAAAATGGGATTTCTGGCCATGCTAGAAGGCTGCAAATCAGAAAGAGCACAATCGGAGCGCCATGGGAAAAGAGGTTAGGACAGGAAAAAAGTAAACGCTTAAACGTTACTGCCCCGTTAAACCAAAAAAAAAAAAATGGCGTAATAAAATTTTTGAGAGCAGAGGCTGGTGGGTGTGGCTAGACCGGCAGGCTGTCCAATCAGGGGTTAGGGAAGCAAAAAAGGAACAAATGCTTTCACACTTGCATACTGCGGGCTGGAAGCCGTTTTGCATCGAATGAAAGTTAAGTTCGCAGTATGTCCGCAGGAGGAAAAATCGGAGAAAACGCTGACATGCTGCGGATTGGCATTCCATGACTCCTTCCTGAGTGTGAAATCCACACAAACATGGGATGAAATACAGGTGCAAACGCGCTATAAAACCTGAGTGCGAAATGTATCTTTGTTCTCAAAGAACAACAGGAATGCCACTGCAGTGCCTGAAAGTAAATGGAAAACCTCATTTATCTTATGATCTGTTATATAGGCCAAAACAATAAATAATATAATGTATTATTTTCTTGGATACCACTTTTCTGAACAGTGGCTGACAGCTGGAGAAACATTTTAAATTGATCTGTGAAAGCAGGAAAGAGTAACTTTGCCATAAAGCAACCAGATTTCAGATCTATAGCAACGCTGGAAAAAAAATCAGAAAAATTCAGTAAATGATTACTGTTGTAAAAATTTTTACGACAACAACAACAACAACATTTGATTTATATACTGCCCTTCAGGATGACTTAACACCCACTCAGAGTGGTTTACAAAGTATGTTATTATTATCCCCTCAAGAACAATCACCCTGTGAGGTGGGTGGGGCTGAGAGAGCTCTGAAAGAGCTGTGACTGACCCAAGGTCAACCAGCTGGCTTCAAGTGGAGGGGTGGGGAATCGAACCTGGTTCTCCATATTAGAGTCCTGCCACTCTTAAGCACTACCCCAAACTGGCTCTCTTTACAATAGTAAATTCACAGATTCAGAACCTTGAAATGTCTGTTTTTGCCTCATTGCTGTTCCCTTCGTTTTCTCCTTGACCAGCTTGACTTCAGTTCCTATTATGCATTTATTGGTACCTTCAGAGTATGATCTTCATGGCTAAAATGTTTTGCTTTGTCTGTAGATTGGCATCTTTAATTAAAGATCTAGTTTACTCAGTCCTGTCAAATCCTTGACTTTGGAGTTTCAAGTGGGGTTAACATATGCATATCCTTAATGCAAGTCACTGAATTGACTGCGCAAACCTATGCAAAATCCTACAACTAATAAATCAAATTAGTGCTGTGGAATGTTAAAAAATGGCCCCTAATGTCAGATTTCCTTGCTCGTAAGATTAGTTTTAAATTATGTGTCAATTCCCTTTTATCTTCCCACTATAACACCGTTCAGAATTAAAAATGACATGCATTTCATGCATATGAGAAGGAGCTCCTGCCCAGTGGTAGAGCATCTGCTTGGCATGCAGAAGGTCTTAGTTACATCCCCAGCATCTCCAGGTTAAAGGATCAGGTGATATAAAAGACTTCTACCGGAGACCCTGGAAAGCCACTGCCGGTTGGAGCAGACAATACAGACCAATGGTCTGATTCAGTATAAGGTGGCTTCATGTGCTCATATGGGCCACTGTAGTAGCTGTGTGGTTGTAGGTTTTCTCAGTTTGCTGTATTGTGAATGTATATTTAAATGCACAATGTATATTATTAATATGTATTACATTATATAGTGCATAATGGGACATTTTACAGGGAAAATGTGATTCAAGGAAACAGAAAATGATATGAAAAACAAGAATAAAGGCAGAAGTGAAATTTAAACAGGGATCTGGGGGTTGAAATATCAGGGATGAGTGAATAAAAACCTTCCCTAGTCAGCAAGGCTTGGTACCTAACGCCTGTTGGCACAAACTCGCAAGTGTGTTAAACCCGTACTTGGTCTTGACGAAAATGACCTCATTGCTGAAACTGACTTCAGCATTTTGTAAATATAATCGTAATGCTTCCAGATCTGCTGGCGCTGCCTCCTCTCCACAAGGGGTAAATGGTAGATGGAGTAAGACATTCTGTATTTATGCAGAAGAAAAGAGAACATCGTATGGTTGCCTATGCAATACAGGGTTTTCCTCAGCACCTGCAAAAATGTGCCCCCTCCCCCAAGGTACTTAGCAGCAGGACTTTTTTTCAGTGGGAATGCGGTGGAACGGAGTTCCGGAACCTCTTGAAAAAGGTCACGTGGTTGGTGGCCCTGCCCCCTGATCTCCAGACAGAGGGGAGTTTAGATTGCCCTCCGCGCCGCTCAGCATCTGTCTGGAGATCAGGGGGTGGGGCTCCAGCCATGTGACCATTTTCTCCGAGGACAACCCATTGAGTTCCACCACCTCTTTTCCCAGAAAAAAAAGCCCTGCTTAGCGGTAAGTTACTTATTTATATTTTATTCTTTAAATGTAAAGAAATTAATAAATTTAAATCAATATTCACTAGAAGTGTGATTATATCGATGCTAGTCATTTTTTTTTAATGACAGAAGGGAGTGGTGAAAACTAATTATAGTTTTCGTAGATGTATCTAAAGATTTGATGTCCGATGGTCAAAAAGGTATCCGACAGCCCACATATTTTGAAGTTTCATCAGATCCCGTTCAAGGAATGGCAGTGTCACCAGGCTCAGCACTGTCCTTAGGAAATCACTGATTTCTTCAAGTACTGGAGTGCAGGAAGGTAAATTATTAAACCTGGGGGGTGACCTGAGCGATGTAAAGTTTGAATGCTCTTCAGTTTGGAGGGAAAGGAGGGAGGAAGTAGTGGCTGCTGCAGCTGCTTAACATGGCTGCTTTATTCTTCGTAGCGCAAAATAAAATGTCCAGAAAGAATTCTGATGCTGCAAATGTCGCACGACTCCTTTACCCTTTATCTAAGTTCCTGTATATAACACAGTGAGACGTTGCTAAAGCTGCCCAAATGTACAAAGTCACCTGTCTGCTTTGTAGAGAAAAATCTCCATCTAATGTTCACCAGTCATCAATGGGTTAATTACAGCTAGCCAAGTTTGTGAGGGAACTTTAACCACGCTGTCTAAATACATCGATCCTGCGCCCCTCTCGCGCTCCAAACATATAGCTTACAACAAAACACAAGCACCTTTTCCCATTCAAAAGAAAGAAAAACGCGCGCGCACATGGAGCATCCCTCTCTCGCTCCTTCCAAAAACTCAGCCGCGTTTACACAACACCACACATCACACTGCTCAACCTGCCTTGCCATGTCTGGCGCTCCCTCAGGCAGTTAGTGTGGGAAACCTCAATATTTTTTTACACCAGCGAGGCGCTCACTCTGCCTCGCTCCTGTAAAGTCAAGCCTACGTTTCAGGCTCTTCCTCACACAGAAGTGGCGGCCCCTTCCCCGTGGTTTACACAAACATTTCCCCGGCTCACTTTCTCTCGCAAGCCTACTCGCTTCTGCCTTGTCGGAAGCACACTTAAACTTTTGACACGTTCCCGCAAGTATCTCTCCCTTGCGGTCTTCACTGAGCCCCACACTCACCCTCTCATTTGCGCCAATTTTCCACACACACCTAGGCTTTTACCGGATGCTTCCTTTACTCCTTTATGTGGGATCCCACCTACCTTCCTCGCGTCAAATAATGCCTCAGCCCACCTATCAGGACTTACCAAGGGCTTCTATAATGCTGCCCGAGGAGGGGGCCCTTTTTACCTTAGTCCTCATGCGCGCTCACACTTTCTCCTTTCCTTCCTCTCACGAGGACCCCGGCAGGTTCTTGCTGCGGTTCTCCTCTTCTCCTCGAGTCGCCGCCCCTCTGCTAGGCACCAACTTCCACCCATTTACCCAAAATCTGGGCTGCCGTGCACGTTCTTGGGGTCAGTTGAAGTCCTTGTGAGAGACGGCTCCTCTGGAGTAGAGAGGGCGCAGCTGAGGAGTGAGCCTCCAGCTGTTATGCGCAAAACTTTGCGCCTCTGTGGTTCATTCTCCCTTTTCCGACCAACCACAATAAAAATTAAAATAAGATCCTGGAGTCCTTCTTGAATTGAAGCAAAACAGATGGTTTAATTAAACCGGTGGATGAGCCCCTTCTTTACACAGAAGTAGACAGTCTCCTTGTGTGCAAAGCTCATCCCAAATTACAATACAAGTGCAAAAGCAATTAATACCTTCAGGTAATTATAATAATATTACAATATTCTAATATTTGTTGTCTTATTGGCTCATAAGGTATCTAGGGTCAGTTCTGATTTGAAGATGCAATTCTGGGTCGGCCCCTCTACTTGGAGAATTCCAATTCTTGCAGCTTCTTATCTTGTATTTTGGAAGGACACTTTCCAACCTTTTACCTACTTCCTTCTGGGCATAACACTTTCACCTTCAAGGGTGCCAGGAAGTCTCAATCTGGCAGCCTTGGTGCCTTCAGATAACTGAAGTCCATGAGCAGAAAGGGATGTTTCCCCCATTTCTGCCCTTTCCCCTAGTTTTTTTTTCCTGCAGGGAGATAATGCCACAGGTGGCCAAACCAGCTTGCTGCATCAAATCAGTTTTCTACAAAAGGCTCTCTGGTACTGATTCCTATTGGAATCTTATAGAATAATGTAACATATGTGTAATATTCTTATAAGCTAGTTGGACACAACAGCAAGCTGCCCTGTGCCATTTTGAAAGCAGAACTTTGTCCCCCCCCCCCCCCCACACACTTGGATGCTGCCTCACAGCCACTACAATGTGCTTTGAACTAGATCAGAATAGGTTCATTTTTGATCTGGTTTAAAGAGGAAATGGCATGAGACATGCTCAAAATGACATTGTGTGGACATTCCCTTTAAATGTAGGAGCTTCCCACTCTCCATGTGGGGAAAATTCCTATGTGGAAGCAACGATATTCTTTAATTAGAATTTAGCCCACAGTTCTTACTGGTCCAAAAATATGCAGTTAACTATTTCTGAATACATTTTTAGATCCATTTTTTTCTTAAATGCACCCAATATCTCCTAAGTGTTGAAGATATAAGATATCTAACTCAAGTGTACACATGTTTGTTTTAGTCAGAGGTTAAAACAGTTATCAAAGAACAAGAAGTTCAGAACCATTATTCGTGTCACTGAGGTTTACAAAGAAGAAACACTTAGGTTGTAGCTAAAAGTTTCTTCACTTTTTTAAAAGTTTTAAAAAGTTTCTTCACATTTACCAGCAAGTAACAAAGTAAAATGACGGTTAAGAACCCCTCTCCTTGAATACCTCATGTCTTTTTCCTCGGTGTTATTTATTTTGTCGAAGGCTTTCACGGCCGGAGAACGATGGTTGTTGTGGATTTTCCAGGCTGTATAGCCGTGGTCTTGGTATTGTAGTTCCTGACGTTTCGCCAGCAGCTATGACTGGCATCTTCAGAGGTGTAGCACCAAAAGACCTGCCAACATCTTCTCCACACTGTGACACTGAGAGATCTCCATCTTTTGGTGCTACACCTCTGAAGATGCCAGTCACAGCTGCTGGCAAAACACAAGGAACTACAATGCCAAGACCACGGCTATACAGCCCGGAAAATCCACAACAACCATCGTTATTTATTTCGTCAGAGTGTTTTCCCAATTCTCCTTGACTTTTTCAGTCAAAATGAGTTGAAAATTCATTGTCTATCCGTTGTTTAAAACTTTGCAAGAGAATTCTATGTGGAGCTTAAAAGTGGGTTGGCGTAATATGTAACAAAAACAAAGGTTATTTTGAAACAAATCTTAAAAAGTTATTCATCCCTGCTGTGAACAAGGGCTTTCCTTCAGATAATGTGAAACAGCTGTGAAGGTACCAGACAACTATGACATTACACTGTTATATTCCATTGTACAAACTAGCAGAGAGAATCTGAGAGCATAGGACCCCACCATCTGTTATTTGATGCTGCCTATCCTGGGAAGAACTGAAATTACTTTGAAGTTTCATTAAACTGTGGCACTCAGGAGGAAGTAGTGCATCTTCAAAGACAATTTGCCTGGGGTAGCAAAGCCCTTTGTGAGTTGCACAGAAGCAACAAGCCAGTCAGACGTCAACACCACTCAGATTTTAAACACTTGGGTGTAATGCATTTTTGAAGATATTCAAATCTGAAAGCTGTAACTTAACCCCCTGAACTTTATGGGATTTGGAAGTTTTTTCTTGTGCCCAATGTTGTAAAATGTGAATTCCTTCAAAACCTTTTTGTGAAATAAATAAGCAAGTGTCAAGTGTTGCTTGGACCGGCCTAAGGTAGGCATTATTTTTATGACCTACTATTTAGAAGAGACACAAATTTAGCTTGAATGTTAATGCTCCTGCATGGCTATGTTTGACTGTTGATTCTAAATGTTAAATTCCAGGGGCACAATCTAGCCAAATTTACAATGCAACCCTAAGAAGAGTTACATCATTCTAAATCCATTAACTGTAGTCTGTTCGGATGGTGTAACTCTGCTTAGGATTGCACAGCTCAGGACTTTTAAGTCCCATTCATATAACGAGAGCCATTTTTACACGGGTTCTCTGCTCCAGGTTCAATGCTGTTGAGAAGTGAATCTTTTCCTGCTTCCCATAGCATCCTTTGTTCTGATATTATTTCCTGCACTTTCTTCTGGGAGGGGGAGTAACTTGATAGAAAAGAAGCATCTTGATAATTATATGCATTTATTGGCTTCTGTGATAGAATGGGCATTAAATGAAAGGATTACCAACTGCTGCATCCAGAGAGAGGCGGGTAGAGGGAAAAACAACTGCCTGAAGGGAGGATGATTGGCATGCTGCTCCCTCCTCTCTGTGATTGGCCAGTAAGAAGATAACAAATTGGAGCTAATTAGAGCTAACAGGATTGTCAGGAGGGAGTCTAAGCTTGGAATCTGATCAGGGTCAGACTGAGATTCTTCTGTGTGTGGAAAAGAAGAAAAAGCTTGCCCTTACTGTGACAACTTATGGTTGATAAAAAGCTTTCAGTTGAAGAACTGAAGTGGGAAAGCAAGCACTAATAGTACAAAGACAGGCTAGAACTCAGAGTGTGTCGTTGGAAGAGAAATTAGGTAGTAAAAGGAGACTCTCCTTCAGCCAAAAGAACAGGGTTATGTCTTTAGTGGAAGAATAATTCCTGCCCAGTGTCTGGAAAGGGTTTTTTGACTCTGTGGAGTACCCTGGGTCTGGAGTAAAAGGGAAAGGGTGCTGTGTGTGGAAGTCTGTACACTTAAGTTGTGAAGTGAAATCTCTGGAAGAACTTTGCTTTAAGTAACTTAAGTCTGTAACTACCAAGCTCTCATATCTAACTACTGTAAATATTTGAAACTCACCTTTAAGATTATTGTCCCTCATACTACTGAAGTATTCTGATCAACAAATCAAATTTACCTCAGCTTTCCTTTCCCTGCCTATCTTCATACCAACCCTGACTGTTGAATAAATCTGCTGTTATCTTTTTGAACCTTATTTAGCTTCTAGTACCATTTCATTTTAAAGGAAGCATGGGCCTCTGCTTTTCCTCTCAGCTCCAGTAAACAAACTTGTCAATTTTGGAGCTTGCATTAAACATGTTGAGATGAGATGACAATCTGTATAGTGTCATCTGAGTACATAGAATTTTACAAAATGTTAGTACAAATCAAAAATTTGCTGAAACTGCAAAACTACAAATTTGGAATCAAAATAAACTTTATGAATTTTCACAGCATATCTGATCTGTGCCTTGGTTAGGTCAAAAACATTGGTGAAGCTGTGAAGAAGCTGGAAGCATTACTGAAGAAGGAAGACAAATTTATGCATGGCTGTCTTCTTCAGCGCTTGATATTTATACACCTCTTTTTAATGTCTTGAAAGATGGCTCCAAATGTTATGCTTAAACATCTTAAGACCATTCTAGTGATTAGCTAGGCAAGCAAGATCTTATGAATTATGACCGCAAACTGGCAGGAGGCCAATGCCCCCACACCAATTTCGCAACCTGTTTGATAATTCAGCAAATAAAAGGATTTAAAGTGAATCATATATTATGTTTGGTTGCAATAAGAGAAATTTAAGATGTTTGTGGAAAGAACAGATGCCTTTTGGAAGCACACATCAGCACTAAATTATATGTAAAATGACATATGTGGAAAAAGCTTTTTATACAGAATAAAATTACAGTCTTCCATCAAATGTTGCTCTTTGTTCTGTACTCATAAATAGATCATTTGGATGGCATTTTAAAAATTAAGTTATATGTCCAATGAATGTATGCTTAACCAATATTTGTGGGTGACAATATTGGCTCTGAATGACCCTTCAGGATATTCTTCTCTAAGTGAAACTCAGAAACTGCTTTCCTGTACTGAAATTCCCTCCTTCTGGAAGTCTGCTGAAGTTTGATCCTGATCAATTTTTGTAGGTGATGTAAAACTTAGACTGCAATCCTAAGAATACTTTCTTGGAAGTAAGTTCCACTGAATAAAATGGGACATACTTTTGAGGAGATCTTAGGATTAGCCCCTTAGTGAATGAATGAAGCTGCCGGTAGTTAAAGATATAGGCATAATTAGTTGACACTGGATGGCCCTTCCTTCCTGCTCCTTGTCTTTCATGGTTACCATGTACTGTGCTGCTTAATCTATCTCACTACCAGCAGATCTCCGGGAGTCTCTGGAAACTGAATTGGTGCCTGGAGGCAGTTTTGAGATGGATGAAAATGACTGATCCAAAAGCATGTAGGCAGGGCTTGACAGATGAGGGCTAACAAGCTACTGGTGGGGGGAAGGTCTGACCCAGGAAATAGGTTATCTCCTGCTCTAGATAGGGTTGCAAATCAATCCCCCTAAAGGAGCAGGTTTGTAGCTTAGAGGTAATGCCGGACCCAGGCCATTTGTTGGATAAACAGGTGGTAGCAGTTGCCAGAATGCCTTTTACCAGCTTGGGCTGGTGATGAGCCAGCTACAGTCCTTCCTGGGCATGAAAGACCTTGCCATTGGGATGAATGCCCTAGTAACATCTAGATTAGATTGTTGCAATGTACTATGTGTGGCTGCCCTTGAAGACTGTCCAGAATCTACAGTTGGTACAGAATGCTGACTGAAATGGTTTGTAGGGACTGTTACGATCGTGAGGGGGGGGGGCTCTAATTCTCTCCCAATCCTAAATTCCTTGGGTAGAACCACCACCACCCAAAGGGAAACAGGTTTTACCCTTCATCAGCTGTTAGGGGGAGCTGGTGAGCCACTGAGCATATGCAGAGTTCTAGCAAATGACTGATCCAAAAGCATGTAGGCAAGGCTTGACAGAGCTTGTCTTAACTAAAGATCTTTATTGTACTACAGAAGACTAACAATACATAGAAGCTCAGGGCAGTTTCCAACAAATATACTGTTAAAATACAATAAACACCTTATGAAGACATTAACACATTCGAATTCAGGCGCCACCGGACACATCGGCTACTACAAGATCATCATAAGCCCTGGCACCACCATGATGTAACTCAAGGGTGGCTGCAAAAAGAGGGTGTGGTGGTCATAAGGGGGACAAAAAGCTGGCCGCTAGTCAAAGGCTCTGTGGAACATCTCTGTATTGGAATCGCAGAAGAGAATTGTATTCCAAGGAGTTAGTGGTGCCATAGGTCTGTCCATCTTGCCAAAAGAGCCATCTTGGGCCTATATATGCCTTTGAATATGTGCCTTGTTAAGCTGTTTCTGCTGACGCTGTTTCTGCTGACGCAAGCTCTTGCCAGCTGGTGCTGATTCTTGCTGAGGCAAGCACATAATTTTGCACCTATTAAGATAGGCAAAATGAATGAATGAATCAATTTCATTGTTTAGGATGCCTTACCTACTGCACATATTCATGCAATTATGATTCTATGAACCATTACTTGCTCTTTTGTTTTAAGAATTCCTAGTCCAGCTAATTAATTGACACTATAGCCTTCAAAGCTATGCATAATTCTTGTGCTTGCAAAATTCCATATATAACCATGGGCATTAATTGGTATAACCTTGTTATATTTGTTCTGGAGCTCCTTAGCATTCAGCATTCAGATGATGACTTTACCTGGTCCCATACTGATTTTCTAAAAGTGTTTGCCTGCCTGCTATAACTATTCAAGAATGCATTATCTGTTGACCTTGATACAAATAACCTTCTTGCTGGCATGCCAGCAGCCTTGAAAAATTACACTTCTTCTTCTTCCCATCCTATCACTTCTTTTACATTACATTCAGTAGAAACAGGTTCTGAAATTCTGAGGATGCAATATATTCTGCTCAACGTTTTACCTTCACCTAAGTGAAATCAATACCTCTTCTTTCTATATCTCTTCTGAAATCGATACCACTTTGGTCCATTCTGGTAATTTATACTTGTGTATAATCTTCTGGGGCTAAAAAGTTGCATCCATTTTGATTAGTGTTTTTCTCACCCTATGTATTGATTCATTGCAACAAATCACCAGTTAGTAGCACTAAATATAGCTTGTGCTGATTTAGCCTGTAATAGAGGTTCACTTTTGCCTGCGGTAGTTGCCTTTCTGTCTATATAGTAAATTTTATTCCTTCCTTCCTTCCTTCAAAGAGCTCTTCTCTTCCCTATTTTATTCTTACAAAAATCTGTCAAGTAGAATGTGTACCAAGAAAGAAATGTAGGGTTACCAGGTCCCCTGATGCCCAGCCCGGGGATTGGAGGGATGCACATTAGGAGTATCTAGCTCTCGTGTGTGTGTTCTGGAGCACTTCCTGGTCATACTAGGAATGTCATTCCTGGCGCAACAAGGAAGTGTTCCGGAGTGCGTGGGAGCACACTGTGGAGTTCCTGGGCCCATTCATTGTGCCTTTCTTCCCTACTGTCCAGGTAAGAGGTGGCGGGGAACAGAATCTGGGAGGAGGGATCCCTTGCCCCCACCCGGGGACTGGTAACCCTAGACAAAGTGTACAAGGTCACCATTGCAGGACAGTGCAGGAATCTGAACATGGATATCCCACATCCTAGTCCTAGACTGCTACATTACACTGGTGCACATCCATTGTTGACGGGATAGCCTTTTCCTTCAGGCACATAGGAAGAGAATCAAATCTTAAACAGGAGAACAAGGAAGATGAATTGTTTTATTAACATATTTCATATAGGGCCTGCATATTTTCCTCTATTTCATTTGAGTAACTCTGATAATGGTGATATGGGCCAGAGATTGCATGGGCTAATCAGCATGGCTTTCTTATCGCTTGAGAGAAAATGACGATCTAGACCTATAAACAAACTGGTTTGCAGAAGGGTCTTCATGTGATTTCTTCCTGTGCTTCTTCTGCACTCCACTAATAGGCCCCCTACTTCCTTTTAGAAAGAGACTTCGGCTGTTAATGATATGCATGCATACAAAAAGCAGAGCTCACTTGCATTGCCATTAAGATGAATGATAGTCATCAGCTCAGAGGATAGCTATGTATCTTCTTCCGTATTGCTCTCTGGCTCTTTTTCTAATCTCTGCTTTCTTGTATTTATATCTCTATGTTCATGGCTGGAAGTAAAGGAATCCATAATAAGGACTGCATCACCCAAATCATTTGCAGTGTATCCCATGCGATAAAAGAGTTTTTCGTCCATATAAAGGAACAGATAATCTGTCACATTTTATCCTGCTTTTTTTCTAAGGAGCTCAAGTAGTTGTTCTTGGGGATCCTCAGGAAAACTTTTCAGAGGGTAAAGTGTAGATGACTGGGGAAGGCAATGGCAAACCACCCCGTAAAAAGTCTTCCAAGAAAACGTCATGATGCGACGTCCCCTCATGGGTCAGTAATGACTTGGTGCTTGCACAGGGGACTACCTTTACCTTTACCTAGGAGCTATATAGTACAGAGAAGTAGCAAAATCATTTCTGCAAACTTGCTCAATATGTGATTGTATAGGCTTCAACCCCAAGTCTGTCCTTACCTCTCATCAAGCGTGAGAATTTCAATATAAACTAGACTGTACAAGGAAGTAGATTGTGGTCATTTTTATGCCCACAAGTGGCTACAGTTTGCCTGGATGAACCAGAACTTAGCTGGAAAAGTACTCCATTATATCTGAGATCCTGTGTAGTGTAGTGCCTAGAGTGACAGATTAGGAACTGTGCAGCCATGGTTCAATTCACCACTCTGCCGTGGAAGGTTGCTGGGTGACCTTGGGCCAGTCACAGGCTCTCAGCCTAACCTACCTCCCAGGGTTGTTGTGAAGATAAAATGGATGAGAGAAGAACAATGTAAGCCATTTTGGGTTTCTCGTTGAGAAGAAAGGCAGGTATAAATGAAGTAAAATAACAAAAAATGAAATATCAGCAATTTTTCATCTTACTTCTTTGTTTACTATTCAGTTTCCTTACATGTAGATCTAGTTCACTAAGGCAGACAGCAGGGAATCTGATGGGATGGAATGCTCCATGTAAAAACAGATCTCTGTGTGGAGCAGGAAAGATGGAAGGAGTAAGAGGAGGACCATCTGTCAAGGTGTGCCCTAGCCCTGGGTAGCTAGCCCATCTTGTTGCAGCCCTAGGCAATCTGAATCTGGATGTCTCTCTTTTAAGAGGCTCGTTTCCTTCCCTTTGTGTTAGTTAAGGTGGCTTATATTGAAAATTCCAGGATGGGCTTTCTCATCTATGTATGATCTGGGGATTCACGGTCAACAACTCTTCCCATTGTTGTCATTATAATTAAGAAGCTCCACTCCCATATACAACTGGAGGTGCTTACCCAGAAGTCTGAAGGCCTAACCCACAGGACCCTAGAGAGTGGACATTCACAGGAAGTGGAAATGTTTGCTTTCTTATGTGATTAACTAAAAAAAAAATAAAGCTTGTTAATACTAGGGTTGCAAAGAGTCGGGTTTTCCCCCAGACAGACCAGTTTTTTAGCTGTCTGGAGAAAATGCAGTAAAATACCGGACATATAACTGTCCAATATTTTTGCCCACGGAGAAAGTGCCTAGCTAGCCAGCCTCTTCCTAATGCAAGAAGTAGCGAGCCCACTTGCCCCCTGAGTGCTGGAGAAGTGCCTGGTCAGTGAAGCAAACAGCAGGCATGTCCAGCTGCTGGGGCTGCGATAACGTCACTGAAGTGACATTGTCACGCAGGAGTAGTGAAAAAGAAAAAAAGGGTGAATAATGGGGCCCCTGTCTAGTTTTGGTGGGGAGGCCATCAGGCAACCCTATTTGACACCCTAGTATAAGTTATAGGGGTGCGCTAAACAAAACAAACAAGCCAGAAATGCACCTGGAAACTGCGATTTTGTTTTGTTAAAGCAGCTTCTGGAATGAGGAACCAAATCCAGGAAACCAAGTTATAATGGCATATTCCCACCAAAATGTTTGTGTTTTCCGTTTCGTTTCACACCTTGCTGCTGCAGCAGCAGCATGAGGCACTGGACTTGTGGCATCCTGTGTTCTTTAACAGCATACAGCAATCAGATCCCAAGGGGAGAGAGCCCTGATGTCATTGATTAACTCTGTTGGCGGGAAAGGGGAATGAATGCAATGAACAAGTCCATCCCCCCCCCCCCGCTGCCATATCACTGCCTGGGCAATGGCATTGTCTCTTTGCCGACTGGGTGAGACCTCACATGGAGAGACTCCTCTCTGCCTACTGGCTTTGGAAACATTTGGAAGAGGAATTATGCAGAATTCAATCTTACATTGCAATTAGAAAGACACTTCCCTGGGAGTAAACACTATTAAATAACTTGAGACTTACCTCTGAGTAGACCTGTTTAGCCTCTTGGTTTGTTTTGTGGTGCTACCTGAGCACTGGTCTGTCACCCTCACCCCCCTCAGGGCACTTGGATGGTTGCTGAGGAAAAGTGCTGCTGGGTACCTGTCCAATCAAACAAACTTGACAAAACGCCCTGGAAGACTTAGGTCATAGGCTGCAATTCTAAAGATATTTCCCCAGGAGTAAGCAAAGGAAACATGGCACCAAAGGTAATAATTTATTGGCACTATAGAAAAAGGAAAAACTGAACATAAAGCAGGATTGCTTTTAATGCCACTGCTGCCCTGCTCCCCCTTCGCCAGCCAGTTTCTGTCCATAATGTGCACCTGCTGACACTTGCCTTCTTCAAGGTCCATTGTTGTTGTTGTGTGTGTAGTGTAACTGTGGAAAAACTTTGTGGGTTGATGGCTTAGAGGGAAGACTGAGTTTTGTGCAATGATGGTGCTGTTAAGTACAAAAACAGCTGCCCCAAAGAGCTTGGAAGTGCTCATTGCAAAGCATGGAGCTGAAACTTATGATAACAAAACGGATTAGATCAGAGCCAGCAATGACCCAGACAGAAAAAAAAACAATAACAGTATACAGTTGCTTCGGAACACTGGATCCAAAACTGAAACATAATTTTTTTCAGTGCACACCCCTAACAAGTTACATTTAAGATTGTTGTTTCCCCTTTTATCCTTTATCAGTTCTGTACCTGAACCTTCTTTTAATTCACTTTTTGATAAATGGCACAAATCAGAGTAACTGAAAAGAGTTGACTGGCTCTCCATTTCTTTTAGTTAAACTTTTGCTTCAAGAATTGAGTAGGCTGTGCCAAAACAGAACTACTGTAATATTTCCAAATGTTGTATTCCAAGAGGCATTTACCTCCAATTTGTCTTCTGACCACAGGGAATTACACTGCATTTTTGCACTATACAAAAGATTGGCACTTTTGCAAAATTCTGGTAAATGTGCTAGTAAAAGTGCCAAACAAACCTTTAGCTTGTCATTTAAACTATTTGTCTTGCTGGGGAAAAGATGAACAACTACATGGATACGGAGTGGCCTGGCTGTTTTTTGCAAGCTGTGCTCATGGCAGTGTCATAACTAAATCCCTTGATGCAAACTGAAGTGTTTCTCCACCGAGTAATAATTTGAAGGGAAAATGGGCATAGCTCTCATAGCTGCTGTATGACCCCAGGCAAAGCAATTTACTTCTCTAGGTTTCAGTTTTACACACAATAAAGTACGAATAACGATTGTTAGTTATATACTTTCTCCATAAGGTTGTCATTGGGAACATTAATGGACATTCCTTCTACCGGCTGTATAAATTCAGGCAAATCAATGCACTTTCCTTTCAGGGTTGTTCACAGTAATATATTTATGATTAACAGGTGTAAGAGAACTAATCCAGCTTCTTCACCAAGTTGTGTCCTACTCAGAATACTTCCTTCCTATTAGGTCTTCCTGAAGCCTAAGCCAGTGAATAATCTTTCTCCATAATGTTCAATATATAAGCTTTATGTCTTACCATAATTTAGATTGGAGAAAATAGAAAACATAGTATAGATCCAACCCAGTATCTTCTCTCCAACCCAGTATTTCAACCCCAAATACCCTCAAAGCAGAAACCAAAATATGCTTTAAAAATCCACCAACAGCAACATGGCAGGAAAGATCTTTTTGAATATTTAAGAGTTTCTTTTTAATGAAAAAGGGCTGCCTGTGATTGGAGTATGAATGCAGGACTATGTCATGTGGAAACAGAAAAAGAAAATGCTGAAATCAGGTGGCTGAAATGGGAAAATCCCCTGAGTGAAAGCAGCAAATACATGCTTTGTAAAAGCCCTGTGCAAGCCTGAATGAGCCTCTGGCTCAGAAATTGCACTGCACACAATCAGAAGCAAGACAACAAATTTCTAAGCCTGAGTCTCCCCTGCCCCCCTTCCCCAGCGATAAGGTCTGGATTAGACCTTTGCACTGAAATGCAAGCACCTTAATCTCTGACGCTAATGGAACAGAATAAAAGCTCAGCAGTGTGGAGTGGCTCATGTCCAATAGGAGGACAGAGAAGGAATACCTTGAGGCGTTGATTAGTTATTTTCAAAAGGATACAAAGAAAGAAAAATGAGAACAGGGTTACCACCTTTGGCAAATTACAACCGTAAGCCAGGTTAGTAATTGAATGGGGGGCCTCTAAGTAACTCCAGGGTTGCTATGCAGAGGCAGGCAATGGCAAACCACCCCTGTTAGTCACTTGCCTTGAAAATCCCAGCAGGGATCGCAGTCGGTCAGCTACAAATTGATGGCATTTTTTAACCACCAGCAGCACTACCACCACCAATTCTCCTTGAGTCTATGTGAGAAAGGCAACCTATAAATAAAGTAAATAAATAAAAATATAAGGAGTACCTAGGGTTTGCCAGGGACTCAGGGGCCTAAGTGGGGATGTCATGGGTGATGGAGGGTTAACTCCCACATTCCACCATCAAACAAGAAGATGACATAATTTTCTAGCCCAGTGGAGGAGCCATCGGATGCACTGAAGCCAAGCTCATTAAAAATAGTCTCCAAACGGTGATTTTTACTGAGCTCAGCTTCAGCACACCCTGTGGCTCCTCTATCACTGGTGCAACAGGGGTGCATGGGAGAGTGTGCACATGCTTCTTCCTCCCGTGCCTTTGCCCCCACCATCCAGGTGAGCAGGGCCAGGGGGTGGCAAGCCTAGGAATGCCACATTTTCCTTTTCTTCTGCCTTCCAACACACCTCTGTGTTCTGATAAGCAGAAAAAGAATTGAATTACTGCTGATGTTTATATTTGCAAAGGAAGAACAGCCATTGGGTCTCTTCTTTGATACAGCCTGTAGTCTTTTTTTATACTCAACACAGCTCAATTTATTTCAGTTTGCACCACATCCTCCTCTCCTCCATTTAAAAACTATTAAAATCTTCCAACT
Organism: Eublepharis macularius; assembly: GCF_028583425.1. Classification (NCBI taxonomy): domain Eukaryota; kingdom Metazoa; phylum Chordata; class Lepidosauria; order Squamata; family Eublepharidae; genus Eublepharis; species Eublepharis macularius. Next base: position 59,988,667 of record NC_072799.1, read on the forward strand.
TGTGCTTCCTATAAAGCCTAGCAACAGCTTTTTCTCGCTCCTTTTTCTTTCTTTTCCCTTTAACATACAAGCCTGAAGACATGGAAAATTCACTGTCTTACTATGGGCACGAACAGCAATACAAACTAAAAAAACCCACGAACAGCCCAATCTGCTGTTTGCGAACAAGCAGTTCGTGAGGCCCCATTCTAAATGAACAGGTGGTTGTTGCAAGCCTTGTGTTTGTCAAGCCAGACAGTCTGGCACTTGCAATCAATTCCCTTGGCAACTTAGGCAGGGATTGTCTGAACTCTGTCTGAACTCCTGCTGTTGCCCTGGAAACCCCAATCTAAACCCAATTTAGCTTAATAGGCAGGTCTTCCTTCCAAGTGTGGACTGGATCTCCAAATTTGTTACAAGAGGAAAAGACCAGGGGGAACGGGGGGCTCCCAGCTCTGGCTTTCAGGGAGAGACAGCTGCTGTTAGAGAGACAGGGTGAGTGCATTGGAGCTTGAATTTTCTTTGTGTGTGGTGGGATAGGGATCTACCCCTTCAGGTTCCAGGGCTGCTGCCAGGCTCTGGGGCCAAGCTATTATATATTATTGGTACATTTCCTGCTGCCTGCTCAGGTAGGGTTTCTGGGAGTGGTGCAGTAGGGATCTTGATGGCTGGAGGAGACCCTGCTGGCCCCCACGAACAACAAACATGTTCATGAACAGGATTATGTTCGTCAATGTTCATTGTTCGTTGTTCATGGATGGCAATGAACAGCGAACATCATGTTCGTTTCTTTCCTGTTCCTGCCAATGTCTACTTACTACATTACAGTGCTTTTGTTGATTGTACTAGTACCTTGCTTTTCTTTTAAAATATTGTCTGTTAGTACAATAATGAGCCTAGTGACTTTGAAAAAATAGAGTTGAAATTATTTTATATTTGACCAAATTCAAGAGGCAAATAAGTTGTTTTGTTTTACAGACATACCAGTATAGCTAGTTGCAACAAACTGAATATACAGTATAATTTATATTGAGATAAACACTTAAGTAAATGTCCCTTGTCTGAAGCATACACTTCAGTTTCAGATGAACCAGAGAAACAGTTCTTTGCCCTTTTCCAGCACTGGTTTGTAACTGGGGTGGGGGAGGTGGGGGGGGGGCTCAAGGGAGGTAACAATGAGCTGTCCTGAATTAATATGAAGCACTCATGATGGAAAACAAACATACAGAACTTTTTAATAATGCCATTCATTAAGACAGCCATGAATGTATAGTGACAAATTAATTGTTGATCAATCTGCCTCATCTTGCATTGCCTACTGTTCTGTAAAATAAATTGTTCTTAATCACACAATTGTTTTTTATATGGTTTATGACAAACAGGGTTTTTTTCTGGTGATACGAGAAAGAGATGTTGGAACATCCAAGACTAAGATGAATGATTACATTCATGATTCATTTAATCATAGCCACAACCCAAATTACTCTTTTAGACATGCTGAAGTGTTGAGAATGCCTGCTGGGACTTTTTTATTTGCGTTGTTATTGTTGTATGAATAGTAGACCTTCATGTTATATATGTGCCAGTAAACACTTATCCCCTGGTTGCGTGTGTGTGCATGTGTTTGTTTATGTGTCTGTATGTTTTTATTATAGTTATATAATTTTAAATGTTATTTTAATAATAACAATAACAACATTTGATTTATATACCGCCTTCAGGATGACTTGACACCCACTCAGAGCAGTTTACAAAGTATGTTATTATTATCCCCACAACAAAACACACTGGCTGTTTCCACATGGCTTACCTTGTTCCGGAAAAGAGCAAAATCTTGCACGAAATTGCACAAGAAGATGCTGTTCTCGTGCGATAACACTGTCTTCTCGCAAGATTTCATGTGAGATTTTGCTGTTTTCCAGAACAAGGTAAACCATGTGGAAATGGCCACTGTGAGGTGGGTGGGGCTGAGAGAGTTCTAAAAGAGCTGTGACTGACCCAAGGTCACCCAGCTGGCTTCAAGTGGAAGAGTGAGGAATCAAACCTGGTTCTCCAGATTAGAATCCTGCCCTCTTAACCACTACACCCAACCACTACACCAAACTGGCTCTCTTTTAATGTCCTGCACTCTTGACCACTACAACAAACTGGCTCTCTTTTAATGTTTTAAATGTTTTAATTTCTGTTGTTTGCTATATTGGGGACTCTATCTGGGTGGAAAGGTGGCATATAAATAATTGAATACCACAAATTGCCATTTCATGAGAGGGGCTGTTTAAGAAACACAGTTCTGAAGCCCCCCTGAATGTTTGGACCTGGATGTGTGGCTCTTTGAGCCTGGTTATTCTCCTTATTACTTGATGGCACTTTCCACCATCGCCATTCTTCCCAAAAGATGTCACAGGCAACACAACTGGTTTTATATGATCTAGGAGCACCAGATTATTTTGCACAGTTAAAGCTAAACACATTTTGGCACACACTGGCTCCTGAATGGAAGAACAGTGGAAGATCCATGTTTGTCACTGTGCTTTTTAAAGGAACAGTGGTCAATATGTATGAACAAATGGGCTACTAGTTACACAACTACTTTTTAAACATGAATACGAGACAATAATTTCAAGCTGTATTTTCAGAAAGAGCTGCATGACAGAGTTTCTACTCATGCTCTTCTGGTTGTCTGATTACTTGATATTCATTGATCAACAATGTTGAATTAGTCCCACCAGAAGAGGGCACAATGGCTTTCTAAAAATGCCATGCATTTCCCCACTCACTTTATTACAAAAAAATCTATCTTTTTTCTGTTACTCAGCCTCTCAAGGGACTCCCAGCGTTCTCCTTGTTGCACCTTTCTTTCCTCAGATATGAAATAGTAGATGAGGTTTCATGTTTCCTTTAGGACCAGGTTTTCAAACTGAGTGTGCTGATGGACCAAGTTCTGTTCATGCCAGGTGTCCACAGTGGTGAAGTGCTTTGAGTGTCAAACTATAGTCTGGGAGACTAAGGTTTGATTCCCCACATTGCCATGGAAACTCACTGGGTGACCTTGGACCAGTCAAAGCCAAGCTACAAGTGACGCCTTACACAGGTTGGACACTTGTCAGCTTCCCTCAAGTTTTGATGGGAAATGTAGGCGTCCTGGTTTTATAGCTTGGCTCTCCATTATAGCTGCAAGACCAGGATGCCTACATTTCCAATCAAAACTTGAGGGAAGCTGACAAGTGTCCACCCTGTGTCAGGCATCACTTGTAGCTTGGCTCTCAGTCTCTCATAGCCTAACCTATGCTACAGGGTTGTTGTGCTTGTAAAATGGAGCAGAGGAGAATACTTCAAACTGATTTGTGTTGAAATAGAGAAGGCTCAGCATGCCTGGACATTGGGTTGTGCGTATGCTATTTTTGCCTTTACATTAGAAGCAAATTGTGTATTTCTGCGATGCCTCTCTTTGTCTGTTGTGAAAGCTTCTATCTGACTCCTCTTTCTGTGCCTGTTGTTCTCTCTTTCTTCATGGTCTTGCAAGGAGCTTTCTGCAGACCTCTTCCTGGGCAAGCGTGGCAGGAGGCAAATCCATACACCCATTCACATGCATCCAGATTACCTGGCCACTTGTAACAGGGAATAGTGTTATTTATATTAGGTTTCTGTGTTTCACTTCTACTACTACAAGAATGCAAATGAATGTGAATCAGCTTCAATGAAGCTATCTATTGCAACATAATGGCTTAGACAGTTTCACCATGTGTGATCCCATGCTTTCCTGACTGTGCAACTTTGCTACAACTATCCCCAATAATTTGGGTTCCCATTGGGTGAAACGCAGAGTACAAATATCTACATAAAGAAAGAAATTGTAGCCAGGATTCCTTTTAATCAGCTTTAAGTGGTGTTCCGGAAAGTGTTGGCCTTTGCAGCAGTGTGGACATCAAACTGATTAAAGGTGTAACAAAAGGTTTGAATAGAAATGTGAAGATAAAGATCTAGCTGTCTAACTAGCTTGAGAGAGAGTGAAGTCTGGATAGTTCTAGGACAGGCTAAGGTTGGCGTTCTGCAGGCAGGTAAAATGAAAAGGTCCTTAAGAAAAAAAGTACTCCTTCTACAGTTCTGTCTATTTAGAGCTTAAAAGATCCAGCAGGATCTTTTCTTCTCTGTATATTAGACATTGCTATATTCCAACACAAAGGTCTTCTCACTTTGGATTTACTTGTGATGATGTTTCTGTCTTCTCTACAGTCAGTTAAATACAGGGAAGTTGTGAGCTGTAGCCATCTGATTCAAGATGGGTGGGCTTCAGTGAGCTACTCTGTTTCTATATATCTCTAGATAATTACTTCTAGCTGCTTCTACATGGGCAGGAATGCAGAATTCCATAGCTCTCTGGAAATCCCAACTGGATAATGAGAAAAAACTTTCTGTTCTTTATCTCACCATCCAACATTTCTTATTATCCAACGGGAAAGAAATGTCATCCTTAATGTGATTTTTAATGACACAATTTTCCCTTAAAGGAGGTAAAGAAATGTGAGAGGCATTAATGTACTAAATGGGGCCTGTAGCATTGCTAGGAAATTTCTCCAGTTGCTTGCAGCCAAATACAGCACTCAAGGAGCTGTCAAAAGTGTTTGGCTCTTAGCAATAACACACAGTAGAAAAGAATAAGAACAACAATCTTCCAAAATGAGCCGAAATAAATAACAGGCTCTTGCTGTGCCAGTAATAAGAGAGCTATTTGTTAGATGAAGAATTAGAGTAATAAACAGAGGCATCCATTTAAATTCTGCCTCTAAATATTTTCCCTGACAATTATCTTCTTTTCAAAAACAGCGATGAAAGAGAAGCAAAGAAGTTGCTTAATATATTACTGTTTTGTAATAACATCATTTTCCCCTCTGGAAAGTTGCAGTTCCATTGAACAGATTGAGGCTGTCGCTGACCATGTGACCTAGCTAATTTTAGGCAAATGATATCATGCTCCCAGCTCAGAGCTCCAAATATGTTCCTGTGCACAAATGGAGCTTCTCTCCCCACAAGGACTTCTCCATTCCCTTTAAATGGAGATGGCCTCTCTACAGGTGACCCCCTTTGTACCTTTAAAACAACAGAGAAGGCTTTCCTTATATTGATCATCCATTAGAATTCTTGCACCTAAATGTTCCATTTATAACAGAGTGTTTGCAACACTGTAAGTCTAATTACCTGTCTAAATTAAGGCATCTTTATGTGCCATTGTCCTAGAGGCTGTCATCACTCGCTGAATGAGGGAGCAAAGAAGTCAACCTTGGAGAACCAGACCCAAACCTGGCTTTTGTCCTATACTGGGACATGAAAGACCTCAGCCCAGCCACACTTGGTCCACCATGCCTAGTTTTTTGCAAGCCAGATGCAACAGGTGCTGAGCTGAGGCAAGGAGCACCTTCCGGTCTGCACCATGCTCTGTACTGCCCAAAGGAAGTGTCATAGAAGCTCCTTCATTTCTTTGATTCCACAATGGGAAAACAGCTCTCAGCCGGGAAGCATTTATAAATCTTAGCTGTACTGTCATTTTGTGTGTCTGGACTGTGGGACACAGTACTTGAGTGAGAGTGAATGCAGCCTTACTACTTCTACCTATGCTATTTGCATGTCTGCAGTTTTTGAGTAACTGGTGTACAGATAGCTCGTTGATCTTCACAAAACAACTGTGTGGTAAACTAGTTTAGACTTGATCTGGAAAGCCTGTGCTAGCCTGATCTCTGCAGATCTCAGAAGCTACACAGGGGCCCTTTTCACACTGCTTACCTGCTCCCGGGACGTTGCAAAACATCGCTCAAAAAACGCGGAAGATGGCATCTTCTCATGAGAGTTTTGCATGATGTCGCACAAAATTCTTGCGAGAAGACACTATCTTCCACGTTTTTTGCACGATGTTTCGCAACGTTCTGGGAGCAGGTAAGCAGTGTGAAAAGGACCAGGGTTGGTCTTGGTTAGTGCTTGGATGGGAGACCAGCAAGCAATACTGAGGTTGCTATTAGGGGTGTGCATAATGGAAAAAACCCCCAAATCTGGGAAACTAGGATGTAGCAACTCCATCCTCCCACGCCAAAACGTTTGTGAGTTTTGTTTTGGGCATACTGTTTCTGATTGGCTAAGAAAGATTCCTTTCTGCCAGCTTCATTCTGTATCAGGCTACAGAGGCTTATTCAAACAGACCTGTTTAGACTAGACTGGTGAGGTCCTAACTAAGGTGGTAGGATGGTGGCGGTTAGTGATTAAGTGAGTTTAATTCCTGGGGCTGACTGATAAGTGCCCTGAGACATCCAAGCATGAAGTGCTGGTGCCAAACTAGACCATACATGACTTGAGCAGCTGGGTGGGTTGGGGAGAGGCCACCCTTGTTGCTGGGCACCAACCAAACCTTCAGAAGCTGGTGTGATGCTTTGGGAGAGCAGAATGAGGGGCAGCACCTCTCAGCTCTGTCTTATGTGGAGGCCAAGATCAACAAAGCTGGTCACACCACTGCCCCTAGGTTCTGAACCAGGAGGGATTTGCCCCAAATGCTGGTAGGCAATTTGCTGCCCACAACTCACACCAAAATTGAAAATACATATATAATGTTTCTGAGGGAGAAACAATAATCTTGTGCTAAGCCTCTGCCGTACCTCTACAAGCCTTCTGCACCAGATAAGGTGAATTGTAGAGGGGAAACTGTTCAACAGTTGAGGCAAAAATGATAAAATATGGTGAGGAAAAGTTTCATGGGCCATGGAAGACCCATCTGGCAACATTGACTGAGGCCCATGAAGATCGCATTGCATACTAAGAGCCAAGCTACAAGTGACGCCTGACACAGGTTGGACACTTGTCAGCTTCCCTCAAGTTTTGATGGGAAATGTAGGCGTTCTGGTTTTACAGCTCGGCTCTCCATTACAGCTGCAAGACCAGGATGCCCTCATTTCCCATCAAAACTTGAGGGAAGCTGACAAGTGTCCAACCTGTGTCAGGCGTCACTTGTAGCTTGGCTGTAAGAGTCTTAGTAATAAATAGAAGCATGCTGTTAAAGGCACTGTTGCTATAGGTGCTGCCTATCATTCTGACTCAACAAATCTGTAATGGCACTGAAATTAAATTTATATGTCATGCTGCTGCTGTGCACTTCAGATTGTCCTTTTATTTTCTAGATGAAATGGGATAATTGAAATCACAGCCATTAGTACTGCAATCATTATGACTCTTGGCGTTTAAATTATTAACCACAATTTTTATTGACAGAACAATTCCTCTCTGAGTTACTTTCACACAGAAGTCCTCTAGACAAAAAATAGACATGACATATTTCTCTGTCTGTAGCTGAATCATTTCTCGTTGCATTATTTTGCTACCTCGAATCTCCAGAATCTACGATTTTAAACTAAATGCGGAGGCAGAACACTTGAATCTACTGAGCTCTTAAGGCGTAAATGCCAGATAATAAAACTGTGCAAGCTCCTCTGAGCTTGATGGGAATTGGGTGCAACTGATGGAAATGAATATTTCTGTGAAGGTAAATGGTACTTAAACCAGGGTAGACAGCCTAATCCTAGGTATGCCTACTCAGAAGTAAGTCCCACTGGGTTCAAGAAGTGTTCCTTCGCTTACCCCAGCTAGTGTTCTCAAGTTATGATTGTGCCTCGAGGGTATAGCCAGGGTTGGCTAGTGTGCACTTCCTCAGCTGAGGCACTGGCTCACTCCACCTAAGATGGAGGACCCCCCCCCACACACACATACAAAACAGGCTTTAAAAAAATTGTGACATGAAAAGAATGAGAGCTTTTTAAATAGAATAAATATAGAACAAAAGTCACAAATACAGCAGCGCTCTAAAATACACCTACATAATATGTCCACTCAAATTCCCCCTTGGTGGATTTTTCAAGCTCAGTATCCCCCTTGGGTAAGAGAAATGTCCTAAACTAGGACTGCAAGGTATGGGAATTTCATGGTAAGTGGCAACCTAAGTTAAAAAGCCTGCATTAGAATGAGGTCTGACTAAGGCATTTAAAGAGTGAGGACAGAGAAATTGTATCTTTCTGTTGGGACCACTTGCTCAGTCTGTTGCTGAGCTTTAAAGTACATATGTGTGTGTTAACATTTTTCTTTTTTTAATAATACTTTTTAAAATTCTTCAGTGTTGGCAGCTGTTCTCTGTACTGCACAGACGTCCACTGCTCAGACACAATATTTTAAACAGACACCAGGAGAAGGTGGAATAGTCTGTTGGCCAACTGCGAAACCCATTCTGATGCATAAGAGCGCCAAGCTGTCCCTGAAGTAAAACAGTCACTGGATAGCAGGTGACTTGGGCACAAGGCAGTGCCTTAGACAGAAAGCCAACTCAGGGAACCTGAGATCCCTTGACCCTCTCAGTGGGCAATACTTACAATGACCAAGTGGTGGTGGTGGGTACCAGAAGCGAAAGCCCTTCTGAGGGTTGGGAGGAATCAGGTGGGTGGCACGTTCAAGGACTTGGACTGCCAGTAGTTAATTCCCAGATGCCACAAAGGACAAGATAGGACCATGCTCTGGGTCAGTGGGACTGTTCTGCCACAGAAACGGGGTAACTTAAAGAAATGATTATATGCATAACAAATAGGTTCATTATAAATGTATTTTTTTAAAAAAAAATTATTGGTGAGTACATAAAATATTATTCAATACACAAATTCCCCATCTTATCTAAATTATAACAGCCCCCCCTTCCCCCCTCCTTATTGACTTCCAACAGCTTTCCAACCCCTAACCCATCTTATTACTCAAATTACTCTTAACTATAATTTTTCTAAATCTTATATATATATTATATCACTTATTCTAAGCATATTCAAATTCTTCTATATCTCCAATTTTCTAAGATATCGATCTACATTTCACTGTTTAAACTATCTATTTTTAATACAATCTCCTTATTACTACTATTAGCTTAGATTAATTAATAGCTAAATTTCCCCATTAATGGTAAAGTTACTTCTCTCTCCCCTTTATAAAATCACATATTAATAATTCTCAAACTGCCACAGTCCTCCTTTCACATCCCATTTTTTTTCTAGGTATTGTTTCAATTTCCCCCAATCTGCAATGTATTCTCCTGGATCAAGATCTTTAAGTTTTCTTGTCATTTTGTCCATTTCAGCCATGTACAGCAATTTGTATATCCAATCTTCTATAGTTGGTATTTCTTGCACTTTCCATTTCTGCGCGTACAAAAGTCTTGCTGCTGTAATCATGTAAAATAACAATGTTCTGTACTGCATTGGGACATCTTCCATTCCCAAGTTCAGTAGCAACAATTCTGGGTTCTTATTTATTTGGGTTTGCAAAACCTCATTAATTATTTCTATTATATCTCCCCAGTATTGCTTAGCTACCTCACAAGTCCACCACATATGATACAATGATCCTTCATGCTTTTTGCATTTCCAGCATTTGTCTGACATATTTGTATTTCCAAACGCAATCTTCTTAGGCGTTAAATACCACCTATACATCATTTTGTATACATTCTCTTTAATATTGGTACAAGTTGAAATCTTCAAAGTATTTTTCCACAAATGTTCCCATGATTCTATTGTTATTTCTTTATGAAAGTTTATTGCCCATTTCACCATCTGGACTTTGACTGTCTTGTCTTCCGTATACCATTTTAAAAGTATTTTGTATATTTTCGAAATATCTTTTTTACCTTCTTGTAAGATCACTTCTTCTAACTCCGACTTTTTCAGTCTTATTCCTCCCTTTAAACAATCCGAGTTGTAAAGATCCCTGATTTGCCTATATTGAAACCATCCATAGTGAGGAGATAACTCTTCTTGTGTCTTTATTTTTGGTATTCTGTGTTCTATTGACATTATCTCTTTATAAGTTAGACATTGTTGTTCATTATAGACAGTTCTCGGGTCTATTACTTCATATGGTACCACCCATGAAGGGATACCACTTTCCATGTAATTCTTATATTTCTTCCAGATTGTGAAAAGGCTTCTTCTAATATAGTGGTGCAAAAACATAGAGTCCGCTTTAACTTTATCATACCACAAATAGGCATGCCATCCAAACAGTTTTTTATGTCCCTCCAAAGCCAGCAGTTTACGGTCTTTTAGCGTTATCCAATCTTTTAACCATGTCAGACAAATTGCTTCATAATATAATCTTATGTTGGGCAGTTGCAATCCCCCTCTTTCTTTCAAATCTTGTAATACTTTCATTTTCACTCGGGGTTTCCTGCCTGCCCACACAAAGTCTGAAATTTTTCTTTGCCATTTGTCAAATTGTTTGAAGTCTCGGATAATTGGAATAGTTTGCAGCAAAAACATCACGCATGGTAACACATCCATCTTCACTGTTGCTATTCTTCCCAACCTAGTGATAATAAATTGGGAGTACGGCCCTTTAAAAAGAGCACGGATAGATGCTCGTACCTCCATTTCTCCTCCTTTCATCCGCAACGCCTGAGATATAACATTCCTGTGGGCCAATTCTTGCGGCTCAAATGCAATTCTTCACATGAAAGAGACTTCAGGGCTAACTGTACCAAACTAGGAAAGGCTTTTTCTAGCAGAGGATATCCCCGGTCAGCTATCGTTCTGGCCGAAAATAGGGCTGCTGTTACGCCACGAGAGGATCTGTTGGCCCCCAAAGCCCGTAGTGACAATAATTGTTTGAAATGGGCTTTGGATTACACCCCATTGGCTGCCCCTATATGTCGAATTATTCGGAAACACTGGCATCTAATTGATAACATCCCTGGGTGTGAGGGCAGCCCCGCCATCGGACTCCGTAAAACTAGATCCCTTAAAGACATATTAACCCGGTCTGAATTTCTTCCAGAGACCTCTGCCCAAAGTCACACTAGATCAGCTCCCAGAGGCCACTTTCGATGTGGGGACTGCAATGTATGTCCCTACATGATTAAATTTGTGGACATGTTTCTGGACAGACGTGAAATACCATGGGGCTTTACTACATGTAAATCCTCTCATGTAGTATATGTTATGCAGCTGCCCACTATACTATGTGGGCAATACCATACGTCCCCTCAGGACTAGAATCCAGGAACATGTTTCCAGAATAAGAAACAAAGTCAAAGAGGCGCCGCTGGTTTTACACTATTGGGATTGTCATCATACCCTGGGCGACCTTAAAATCACGGTGGTAGATTCGATTCAGGAACCATTCTCTGAAGATAGCCCCAGGAGGTTGCTGCAGTTAGAGACGAGGTGGATTTTTAAGCTCCAAAGTCTTGTCCCCACCGGACTTAACAATGAAATAGACTATTCATGTTTTCTGGGTTAAAAATACAGTTTGTTTCTCCATCTCTCCCTCTTGTGTTGTTGATGTGTATCTGTTATACTGATATATCATTGTTGTAACTATAAAAAGTTGTGTTGTACTTTAAGGGTTTGTCGTGATGCATGTAATAGGATTAATTGACCTGTTGGAGTCTGTGTATTTAAGAACGCCCTTTCCTGTATGTTTTATGTCCATGTCATTTGATATATGTTCGTTATGGATTGATAAAAAGGAGCATTGATGGCAGTCACTTTAGAGCAACTAGTTAAAGGATGATTTGTGAGTATATGTTGTATATATGTATTGAATAATGATGGTTATAACAAGTGTTGTATATATTTATTATATATTTATATAGATGCATTTTTATTACAGTCCAGCTTTAATTGTGCCCAGAGGAAGTGTGCGATACACGAAACGGGAATTGTATAGGATGCCTGCATAATCCCGTCGGCACATTCTTGGATATTACTGTAACTTTGATTGGACTGGAATCACCTCTTCCCTTAGCTCTGTGACTTTTAGGAGTGAGCCCATTGCGGCGTTTACTACAGTTTTGCTGGATACAAGTGTTTACCATGACAACTTGGACATAGGAAAAGGACTTTGATTAATTGTATTTATTGAAACTGTATATTTATTAAGACACTTTTTGCACTTCTGCACTTTTCACTTATTTAAAAAAGAATATTATACAATTTATTTGCTGGCTAACGGTTTATTCCCGGACTTGTTGCTTCCCAGCCATTACTATCCGGGTTTCTCCCTGCTGTTTTTGCCTAATTCTTCCCAACCATGACAAATTTAATTTATTCCATTTTATCAAGTCTCTTTCTATTTGTTGCCACAATTTCTCATAGTTATTTTTAAATAAATCTATATTTTTTGCAGCCAACTCAATTCCTAAATATTTCACTTTATTAGTTACCTCACAGTCCGTTATATCCATTAATTCTTGCTGTTTTTGCTTCGTCATATTCTTACACAATATCTTCGACTTCTTTTTATTCACATAAAATCCCGCCAAATCGTGTATGCAAAGGATTGGTGGGAGTTGAAGCTAAGAAGGTGCGGATTTCTTCCCCTTCATGGAGTTTCGGAACTTAGCTGGCGCCCCCCCCCCTAAGATGGCGATGAAAAAGCAGAGCCCTGCGATGAGTAAATCGGTGATGGCGATGTTACAGGGGAAGGGGGAAACCCTGGAAGAGATGGTCAGACGAGCGGTCTTTGAAGCTATGCAGCCCTTTGTAGCGAAGTTAAATGAAATGGGGCAAAAGGTTGATTCAGTGGAAAGCGAAGTGAAAACCATTAAAGAAACAGCGTCTGGAGCAGAGCAGTCTGCACGTGAAAACATAGTACTCATGAAAGCAACAAGTAAAGAAGTGAAGCTCTTGGAGAATCAAATAATAGGATTACAAGTGGACCGTGCCCAAACGGTACTGTATCTTCAGAATGTAAAAGAGGAGCAAAGTGAAAATTTAAAAGATTTGGTGTCGGAACTTTTGGCGTCATTCACTAAGGCAACTAAAGAAGAGTTAAAAAGCGATATTCTGGAAGTCCATCGGACATCTTCAAAATATGCAATGAAGCATCAGCTGCCTCGCGAGATTATTATTGACTTTTCATCTAAGAAGACTCGGGACACCATCTTATATAATTCGTATAATGTGGACTTGGACTATCTGGGCAATAAGGTTAAGATATTGAAGGATGTTCCATTTTTGGCTCGTAAAAGAAGATTTAAATATAAAAGACTTCCGGCTTTCCTGAGGAAATGTGAAGTAAAATACAAATGGTTGTTTCTGGAAGGCATCTGGTTTAGATACAAGGATCAAACCTACAAGATAACATCTGAATTACAGCTGAGGGACTTTTTGTTTAACCATCAGGAGTTTCAGCAAGAAGAAAGTTCAAAGTTGGAAGGGGAGAGTGGGGGGGGAGGGAACGAGCGCAGCTATTGTAGCTGCGCAGAGAGAACTGAGACTGAGACACAGGGGGGGGGGGAAGAAGACCTGATCCTGAATGTAGTTTGTATTTTATAAGATCTACCAATCTGATTGCATATTAGAAAGTTAACTTTAAAGAAAAATTGCAGTATGAAGGGAATACAAGACATGTAGATGTAGTGTGTTTTCTGTTTATATGTTGCTCTTCCCTTTTCCCCAGTCCCCTTTTTTCCTTTATATTTCTGTAGTTTTTTGTAGTTTTCTATGTTAGAAATTAAAAATAAAAAAATTTAAAAAAAATCCCACCAAATCGCCAAATTCCTTTATTTTATCCATTATTTTTGGCATATTGTCTATTGGATCTTCCACTATCAACATTACATCATCCGCAAATGCCCTGACTTTGTAGGAAAATTCCTTTATTTTTATGCCACGAATTGTATCGTCCTCTCGGATTTGAACCAGCAGAATTTCCAAAATCAAAATGAACAACAATGGAGACAATGGGCAACCTTGTCTTGTACCTTTACTTATTTTCAATTTTTTAGTCAAATCATCATTAACTACTATCGCTGCACACTGGTCTTTGTAAATTCCCTTAACTGCTTGTATGAACTTTTCTCCCATTTGCAGCTTTTCCGTAGTGGCAAACATAAAATTCCATAGTGGCAAACAAAAAATTCATTATAAATGTACAAAGCTCCCAAACATAACTGTTCTTATTCATCTCACCCATGTCTAACCCTTGTTTGCCATTCACATGTTTGAATACCTGTCTGGACATGAGACAAGTCTAGCTAGTGAGGATGTCTCACTCAGGCCCTGTTCCTATTATTTACTCCAAAGAAAGTTCTACTGTTGTTGTTTTTTTTTGAACTTCCAACCTAGGCCTCAGTCCTCGCATGCTTACTGCCAGGGCTTTTTTTCTGGGAAAAGAGATGGTAGAACTCAGTGGGTTGCCCTCAGAGAAAATGGTCACATGGCTGGTGGCCCCGCCCCCTGATCTCCAGACAGAGGGGAGTTTAGATTGCCCTCCGAGCAGCGCAGAGGGCAATCTAAACTCCCCTCTGTCTGGAGATCAGGGGGCAGGGCCACCAGCCATGTGACCATTTTCAAGAGGTTTGGGAACTCTGTTCCCCCACATTCCCCCTGAAAAAAGCCCTGCTTACTGCCCAGTTTTACATGCATTTACTTACTTGATTGAGGCATATCCCTGCCCTAATGACATATCAAATCAAATAAATACATTGCAGATTTGGGTACAATAAAGTGGTAAGCAGGTTGCTAGTTTAAATTACATTTGAGTATTTGGTACTGGAACAAAATACCATGGTATCATAACAATACACTTTTTGAGAAACAGCAATAAATGAATTAGTGCTTCTTCAGGTAGCCCTTGTGTTAATTGTCCCAATCAAAGTCTTGTCAACTTCTTTTGTCAGCATCACTTTATCCACTGCACATGTTTCCACAGAAACTAAGAAAGGAATAAAATCTTCACAAAAATTCAATAGATGTCACACAACAGATAAGATTATTTCCTGTTGGTCTGATAAACGTATGCTCAGGAAACAAAGTTCTTGATCAAAGCATTTTTATCTTCTAGTAATTTTAGGGCAGTTTATGAATAACTAATCTCAGTCACTCCCTAGTTAACCAGACAAACACTTTCTGCAAAGACAGTACATACCATATCTCTCTGAAAAATGGGAATAACAAGCAACTCTGACTTTGCAATCCAGTGCAGTTTCTCCAGCCTAAACCTCTTGATTTCAATAGGCTTAGACTGGAATAACTGCATAGGTTTGAACTGTACCAGGGACCGAAGAACAGTTAAAAGAATGGGATAGGGCTGATAAAGAAGTAGGGACCATATATGTTTTGGGTTAAGGAGCAGCAGACATTTCCATTGACAAAACAGGAACACACTGCACGTAATCTTAGATATGGGATCTTGATTGTATGCATCCTGGTTCATATATCCTGGTTCATCCATCCTATTACCTTCTGTATGCATTTGATTAGGACCTCCATAGACCCACCTGACTCAAGTGTTGGGGAGACTGAGTATCATCTGCATATTGGTGGCACCTCTGTTCAAATCCCTGGAAATCTCTCTCAGAAGTTCCATATAACATGAGGAACAAGATGGTCTCCTGGGAGACATCATCACATTAATATCATCCCGCTGAGCAGAAATTCCCCAGCACCTTCTGGAATTTGCCAGCCAGTTAAGAGTAGAATAGCTGAACTACAATGACTTTCACTTCCAGCCCAGCCAAACTGAGTCAATATTTTCAAAAGCTACTGAAAATCCATGAAAATCAATAGTAGGTACTCACCTATTTACTCACCTGGTGAAAACAGTCAGTCAGAGTGACTAAAGCCATTTCCATCCTAAACCCTGATATGAATCCATATTGAAATGTGTCTAGATAATCCTTATCCTCCATTTGAAGCTACATAGCCATCACATTGTTCAAAAATAAAATGGTGGTTCAAAAAGTGGTAATTACTTAAGTAATTCAGGTTCAGGGACGCTTTCTTCAGGAGGGGGTTGGAACTGCACTATCCCACAAAAAGGCAATGATTATGCCCTAACCCATACAGTCATCCCAACCTATCTTGATCCTGTCTGTCACAATGGGCAAGGGATAAGATTAGATGTGATGGGCCCCTTGTTGGGGTCTGTCAGGAGTGGCTGGCACACTTGGCTCACCCTAAGGCCCTTTAGCAGGGCAAGTCTAGTCAGTCATCTTTATGAGGCCAGGTAGGAATTTTTTCCCTTTTCACCAAATTGGCTGTGTTGAAAGGCAGTTTTTCCCCTACCTTGCTCTGCATGCAGTGGTTGTGGTAATTGGATTAGGTGGTGCTGGTATACAATTCGACCACTGGCAGGTTAGAACTGGGGAAAAGAGAGTGGGCCAGTGAGTACCCTTGGCAGATCCCCATTGGTGGGGAATTGGGGTCTGTCAGGAGTGGCTGGCATGCTTCACAGTGGTCAGCTGAGAGGGCAGTCTGCCTGATGGAACCTCCTGGACAAGTCCTTCCATCAGGCTCCACAGCTTTTGGGGTATTTGGAGCTTCAAGGGGGGAACCATTCACCTGGTTGGCTGGGTCCTAGCCCTGCCGCATGGATGGCTCATGCCTGGGGCAGCGGCGCTCACTCAGACAGATTCAAGGAGGAGGTCCCAGTGCGGCCACTGGCTTGACCTGTACTGCTAGTTAGGCCCCCTGTTGCCACATTCACTGTTTATGTTGTTGCTTTAATGAAGTGGCCGTTAATACCCAAGCCTTGTGTCTGCCTCTTAATTCTGACTAGGGTGGCGATGCCATGACCCATCCAGCCATCCCAACCTATCTTGATACTGTCTGTCACAATGGGCAAGGGTTAAGGCTAGATGTGATGTTCGCTTTTCAGGCCTCTTTACTGGCATTGATGTCTCCCTATACATCTATAACTTCATATCTTACTGTTGAAGTGCAATGACCTTTTGGTTGCTATATTTCATAGCAGAGCTGTTATTTCACAGTAAGATAGGAAAAGATAGGCTAAAGCATCACAGTAATCTCTGAACGAAAGGAGGAGTATGGTGTAGCCCAATCTTATCAGATCTCAGAAGCTAAGCAGGATTAGTATTTGGATGGAAGACCACCAAGGAGGACTCTGCAAAAGAAGACAATGGCAAACCATCTCCGCTTCTCACCTTTAAAAGCCCATTGCTGGGGCCATCATCACCCTAAGTTGGTTGCAGCTTGACGGCACATACATACGTACATAATTTCTGAACCATTTAACTGCATGGTAATCCATATATCTAGTAAATGGTAGGTATTTACAATGGGGCATCCATATCAGAAAAACATCAACCGTTTCTGTGATACTTTCTGGATTAATTGTAGTCAATTTGTGATGCATTAGGCCAAATGTAGCCCAATAAGGGTTTGTTAAACCTCCATTTCTGCTGCCAGTCTGAGATAGTAAGAGAGGAGATTGTCGAAATCCCCCATCTGAAATTATATTCAATTTTTCAGGTCATACATTAAGGAAACAAGTCACAGGCTGTGGACTTGCTTCACATGAGAAGCTGTGTTGGTGCATTAGTAGCTATGATGTCCCTGGGATAAGGATATAAGAGAAATAAGCACATGGATCCTTTAAAATGGCAAGTCCAGAATTACAATAATCTAGGCGAGGCATGGATGATGTCCAGAGAACAGAATATGAAAATGGCTAATTCCAAACAGGAAATTATACTGACACCTCTCTCCCTTTGTTCACTAAATGTCTTTCAAGCATGGCATGATATGATACCCAGTCTTCTCTTAGCCCTTCAATTGAACTGTTTTGTCTCTGTTAATCCAGTAATTCTTTTGATGTGCAGAAGTATTGAACTGCAGGGTTACAAAGCTGACAATTGTATTGAAAACTCTGAAATGTTGCTTCTGCAACTAAAAATACCTCTGGTTGTTATGGTAACTGCTATTTGGATCGTGTACAGAGAATTCTACATTTTCCTGATCCTTTTGAAAAATTGGCCAAAACATACTTTTTATGGCCTAGCCAACTGCAGTGGTCATGGTCCTTTAACTAACAAAAGTCTTTGCTAGTACTAAATGGAAACAGGAAGAAAAGAAAAGACAAGCCAAAGAGTTCTTTAAAAGCCTGTTAACAGACATCTTAAACACTTTGTCAGGTTGCATGGTGAAAGGCTAATACCAGTGATCCAAAAAATCTATTAATGCCTGCATGGTCGTCTTTATGGTCATTTCCCATTATCATCAGGCATCGGCAATTCGTTGTTATAAAATATATGATAATGTTTTTTTTTATTTTCTGCCAAGAAACTGGCCTCTCTTAGTCCATTTCTTGACTTTTCAAAACTTTGTTTCAGGTTATTGGGCCTGGTTAGGCCACTGAATGAGAAATCACTGGAAATTAACTGACCTATGAGCTAGTAGTTCTTAGAGAGATAAGAGAGAATGCAGGTGTAGATGAGATCATGGGATAAGAAGGCTTCAAAACCATAGACCAGGATGGGAGGATCTCTACTGCATTCCAGCTACTTAGCACAAGGAACATCAGTTAGGGGAAGTTACTCCAATTGCAAACATGTCCCAACTGCAAAGAGACGTAGTCACATGTCCTCGTAACACTCTTGATTGATCAAGTAGGATCAGGCCAGGCTGCGGGCTTGTCCTGCACAATTTCTTCATTGTAATCTTTTGTGCAATTCTTAATAAACTTTATTAATTATACTTCTGTGGTGTTTTGAGTTTTAGGGCTTCAATCTAAATCCAGTATTTTGGCCTACTTTGGTTACAGCTAGCAAGTAACTGTTTTGTTGAACTCAACCTGCAGCGATGACTTCTTGTTTAACACCTGGTAGGGCTGGAGACTTGGTTCCTCAGTCTCTGAGGGTTAGTCAAGAGGGATTATGACCGGGAGCAGGGGGACACTTCTCATTCCCTCCTGGTCATACTCCCATTATCCCCTGCCACCACCAAATGTACAAATTGCAACCCTCATCAACCATTTGCACATTGGGGAATCCTGAACATGCACAAAGTACTAGCAAATAGCTGAGCGGTAGACGAGTGGGTGAGGACCTTTTGACACAGCTTGTTCTTAACCAAAGAAAGATATTTATTGGATTATATTAGAATATAAATAGCAGAGCGCACACATTATATAGGAAGATATAGCACACTAAGGTCACAGCTAAAGGAAAAGGAAAAGAAAATTACTCATGTCTAGGTACAGCACTTGAGAGTTACGAAGGTACCTTAGCATCTGTCAGGACGGGTGTAGAAAGTGCAAAGCACAGCACAAAAGACTGCAGAGCGTTTTACCTTCCTCGGAGAGGAAGGATTCCCTCTCCTTCCTTTTGAGTTAGGACAAGCCTTCCCAGACTCCACAGTCAGGCTAACCACTAGTCACAGAGCGCCCACAGAGCACCCACAGAGCACCCACAAGGTCCAGGTTTTTATGATACACAAAAAGGCTAGAAAAACACCAATTTCTCCATCACAGGATAACCGTTTAAACATGACAATACCGGTCTTTACGATGGCCTTTGCATTCTGACAAAAGATCAGCTTTCTCAGGACCTGGGACAGAAAGGTACATTAAAGGGTTAACTTGATCTCTTAGGCCCTGTTTGATACCCCTTTAGCATAACAAGTGGTGGCTCCTGTTACCCGGGAGGTGAGGCTTTGCGCCCCCCCCCCCCAGTATTATGCTTTGCTCTTGACCCCCCATTCTGGCCTCTTTGTGGATTCGAGAGGGCCACAATTTTAAATCTGGCATAATTTCTGTAATACCTCCGCAGGCCTTGAGAGGGCCACAGAAGGAAGAGGTATTGTCTAGGTTCATCTTTCTAGGAGTCCATGGAAAATCCAGTTTCCTTCCTTCCCCAAGGAGTTGAGTAGGACATCGGTTTGTTGGATCATGCTCAGCTGCAGCTCAGCAGCAATGAAATGCATACAGCTCCCTTTTAAAAAGGAGCTTGGGAAATATAGGAAGATGGAGGAAAATCAATTGTCCTTCTTAAAATTCTTGTATCTAGTGTAAATGTCCTATATAGAACTGGCATTTAGCCCTTTCCTAACTATTGTGTCTTTAATGTCCCTTGGAACACTATGCTTATACCAGTCTGAACCTACAATCAGAAATACAATCAATTTCTATGATCACAGCAGCAGAGCAAGGTGCTGCTCCAGTTCAAAAATCTTTGCTGCTCACTTCATTCATATCCCACTGGAGTCGCACTTCTGCTGCATCTATAAGAATTCTTTGTTTTAAGGAATTTTGTTGAGCTTTGTTGAGTTTTTTTTAATTTGCAAATTTTTGTGTCACTTTAAAAAAACCCATTAACTTTGTTCCAGCTGGGTAAATGTGGCAGATAAATTGGTACCAGAAAGCTCATATCCTACAGCGCAACATGACTCATATTCTTGACTATTTTTGTCACAACCGGTGGCGGTGATACCATACTGTAGAGAGCAAAGTACTTAATTACATTGAAGGGTTTTATGCTTCCTCCACATTCGGAATGATGAGTATGAAATAAAATGTTAAATGCCATCTTGAAGGGAAAAGCTTGACAGCCTCGTTTGTTTTGGGCATGACAGGAAATTTCATAGCAACAGAGCTAGCAGAGATTTTTGTTTGCATCATTTTTTTAAAAAAATCAACCCTTTCCCCCTGTTTTTTCCTTTGCCAGATTCCGGCATCATATCTTAACATTTCCTTTGACATCATCAAATGTAAGAGCACAAACACACTTCCATATTCACAATGATATTTTGACATTAAAAAGTGAGATTTGAGCCTTTTGCACACATTGGCTTCCATACAAAAGTGTACACAGGAGTAATCCGTGTACATGCTGATGCACAAAAGGATTTCTCCCACTGACAGATGGCTGGTGGTGTCATCTTTCATGGATCTCATCAGCTGCTGAGGAAGAAAGGCAACGTAGTGCCTGGAACCAGTCACTCCACCAGCCTCCTAGCCATGTGGTTAGTGGTACGCCCCAACCAGAAATTTGTCTGTATTGGACTGTGTGCAGAAAGTATTGCAGCTGAATCCTATACTGAGTTACTTTATTCTAAGCCCACTGATTTCATTGATAATACTTTAATAACTAATGGTTGGAACTGATGGACTGCAATAAATAATAGCTTGCTATTTTTATTTTGTTAATATTATTTTATTTGTAAGCCATCCTGAGCAGGAGTTTGATCAGGCAGCATAGAAATATCCCAGGCAGACAGACAGACAGACAGACAGACAGACTCTGCTTAGGACTGTACCATCATTCACCCAAATCCAGTTAGAGACTGTATATACACGTGTCCCTAGCTGGATCCAAACTGTAATCAGAGCAGTATGCAGTCCAGTAAATGAAACTGGAGTCCTGCCAATCAGCAGTGAGTGTGTTCAGTCCTTAAATGGATAATTGAACAAAATTCTAGGTTTTTAAACAAGAATTATATATGTACAGATTAGGCATACATACCTGCCTTTGCATCTGGCCTTCTGAGGGCAGAACTTCACATTATGTTTTTTTGGATGAGTTGGGTCTGAGTTCTCCTCTTCCCCCTGAACTGCAGCTCTGCCATTATTCCTTGTAGGGGGTTGGGGACACTGAAGGGGCTGTTTTTCAACAAAATGACACCATAATTGCTGGGGAGCTAGAGCTGTTTGTCCAGTAAGACCTCCTACTACCTGGGAAATTCAGATAATCAAAGAAAAACAAGATGCCTGTTGGTGCTGGTAGTAAGCATCCAAACACGAAAAACTGCATGGATTCCTCAAGGGGGCATGTGTTTTATGTATGCTTTAGAATCCTAGATTTGTGTAACTGTTCCAGAAAATCATGGTAACAACCTGATACAGCAATTTTTGCTATATTTTCAGCTTGGGAATTCCAGAAGTACCTCTACAAAAGAGGCTCTACGAGATTGGAATACTGAGAATCCAGAAAGAGGGATAACTGGAAGCTCATATGAAGAGCCAATCATGCAAAGCATGTGGAAGTGGGGAAGAAAGGGAACCTATCTCTTGAAGATCTGAGCAGAGTTCAAACATTGGGTTGTATTTAGCAGAGGATTTTCCTGTGGAAGGGGGTGATTTTCATCTATTTTCCTCTCTGACACCTGGTTTCCCAGGAGCCACATGGAGGGAGGGGACTTTGGCCAGAAGCAGGAAGGAAAAGAAGTCACACACTGCTGATGGAAATCCCTTCCCTTGAAATCCCTTGAAAATTTATGGTGGATCCAAGCTGCTGAGTAGAGGCTCATGTGCCTGGGCAGGAAATAATACCAAGGGACAAAATACATGTGATGTGGTAGATGGGGTTTAAGAAGCTGCACAAATACAGCTGGTTTGGAGCCAGTCAAATGGGTACTTTGGGGGGCAGATTCTAACCCAGTTAAAGAGCAATAACTACCTTCATAAGATATTCTTTTATTTTTCAGACTTGAAATGAAGGTGGGAGATTGAGGTGTGCAAGCTGATGATGAGTGGGTGGCTTAAGGTTCTAGAAAGTAAGGTTTAAAAAGTGATGTAGCAAAGAAGTCAAGGTGTGGGTTAATGAGCAGCTTTGGTCTGATTTAATTTCAACCCATTTGTTCTGGTTCAACCTTCTGGGGCAACGGAAAACAACTCCTCACCATCCTCTATATTACAGACCTTCAAGTACTTGAAGATGGTTATCATATCACCTCTCAGTCATCTCCTCTCCAGGCTAAACATACCAAGCTCCTTCAACCTTTCCTCATAGGTCTTGGTCTCCAGACCCCTCACCATCTTCATTGCCCTCCTCTGGACTTGTTCCAGCTTATCTATATCCTTCTGAAATTGTTTATCCTGCAGTCACTCTATTGGCTACCTATTAGTTACTATGCTCAGTTCAAGGTATTGGTTATCACTTACAAAGCTCTTCATGGCCTTGGTTCAGCATACCTAAGGGATCGCCACCCTCCCTATGCTCTTCCACAGCAGCTTCACTCTTCCAAACATGGTCTCCTGCAGGTGCCACCCATTTACATGGGCAAAATCAACAGCAGCCCGTACATGGGCTTTCTCTGTGGTGGCCCCTACCCTATGGAATGGCCTGCCTAAGGAGGTCAGGCAAGACCCCACTCTCCTGGCTTTCCGCAAACAATGCAAAACCGAATTATTCAAAATGGCTTTTTATTCAGATAGGAGAGCTATATTGTAGGGATCTCAGATGATCTGCTAATGAGTTAAGAACCACAGACTTCACCACTATGTTGCATTGGATTCCTGCTAATGCTATGTCTTTGTGAACTTGTATCTATTTTTCCTATGGCATTATTTATGGAAATATTCTTGATTTTGACTGTACTAATCTCACACTGTGTAATTCACCTTGAGTCTCAATGAGAAAGGTGGACTATAAATAAATAAATAAGGTGGCTAGTCCAAAGTGAGGAAATCTTTTGGCAGAAAATGCTGTCGAAGGGAAGTTTTTTCTTTAGCCAGTTCTAATGAAACAGATGCCTTTTGTAGCTAAAGGAATGAGCATAATTACTGAAAGGTCTTGATCAATTATCTAATGGCCAGATATTGAGCAAGGTAATAAGTTATTGATATTACAGAAAAAAGTTAGTATGTATCAGGATTGTTTTTAATGTTGCAGAATAACACATATATGTTTGGTACGTTATAAAAAATAGATAACAAGGTGGCAAAACAAATACAATACTGAAAAAGATAATTAGAAGTTAATTTATTCACACAGTCTATAATAGAGAGTAATTCAGATTCTAAATATTTACAACATATACTCTATGATACTAAGACTACCTTGGTAAATTTCACGTTTTGTTTTCATTAAACAATTTGAGTAAGATGATTCAGAAAATATAGATTACAAGCAGATGACCAGTGAGGATTCAGGGGCATCTTCTTTCCCCTGTGACCCCTTCCCTACACTATTTCCTCTTTCCTTCTCCCTGGCAGTGCCGATAGCCTCTTCCCTTTCTCTGCTCCCGTCTATCCCTCTCACCAATCAACCTACTTCTATCTGCCTTCAGCTTCCCCTCTTCCCCTTCCAGCTTCTCTCCCTTTCTTCTTTCCCAACCACTTTTTTTTGTTCTCTCCCCTTCAGCTTCTCCTTCCCTTCATTTGCTACTTCCTTTCCTGCTTGTTATTTACCTTTTTAATCCC
Organism: Eublepharis macularius; assembly: GCF_028583425.1. Classification (NCBI taxonomy): domain Eukaryota; kingdom Metazoa; phylum Chordata; class Lepidosauria; order Squamata; family Eublepharidae; genus Eublepharis; species Eublepharis macularius. Next base: position 60,012,595 of record NC_072799.1, read on the forward strand.
CACCCCAGTTACAAAAAGGCTTGGCAATATTGTTGTGGTTGTCTAGCAACCCCATTCAAAATGGCCACTGGAATCTCAAAATATAGCCTCATGATATCTCAGTGGCATTCACCTCTTAAAGCTAAATATATCACTTCTAGGGTTCCCAGGTGTCTGATTTCCTCCAGAACAGTCCGGTTTTTAATCTGGCTGTCAGGGGGAAACTCGGTAAAAATACTGGACTGGTATGTCTGGTATTTTCCCACATGGGGGAAGCACCCAGGTGAGCCAGCCTCCTCCATGCCCCAGAAGTAGTGAGTTCGTGAGCCCCCTGAGTGTCAGAGAAGTTCCTGGCTGGCAAAGCAACCAGAAGGCATGGCCAGCTGCTGGGGCAGCAATAACATCACTGAGTGACATCGTCATGCAGGAGTTGCGAAAAAGAAAAAGAAGATGAGTGATGGGGCTCATGTCCAGTTTTGGTGGGGAGACCACCTAGAAACCCTAATTGCTTCTATTATTTGAGGGGATTTTGAATAAAGGATCCATGTACAATTTAAACGAGTAGACCCCATATCAGTAAGAAATACTGTAGTCTCTCTCTACATACTAAAATTTTGATTGATAAAATATTTTCTCTGCAATGAGGAAATCCCATATTTAACACTCTTGCATATTTAACTGGATATAAATGTGGCTGTGCCAAGAGGCCTTTTGAGGCCTTGACCCTCTACAATTCATTTGAGAGATATGGTAAAACAAATATGCCTGTCATCTATGATTGCTTTAAATGAATAATTCTGATAAATGTGAAAGCATTAAAACAACTAACCATTGAAGGTCACTTTTTTAAAACCTCTAAATGAAACTTTCAAGATGTTCCAAAAAAGAAAAAAAAAGAATTCATAAAATATATATGAATGAAAAGCAATGGTCTTTGTCAGCTGGCACACATTTCTGCTCTATGGTGGTGACAGACTCCTAGTTAAAGTCAACAAAGCTATTCTGTATATATGAGCACATTCCTTGCACACAACAGTATTTATCTAAAATTAGGATAATGGGAGCCTGGGGCTAAATAAGAGAATGGGTCTCTCAGTGAAGCTATTCCAGCCTCCCCCCTCCCCACACACACACTGAGAACAGTAAAAGGCATTTGTATTTGTTCTGGCATGTTCAATAAATTAAGTGACTTGTGATGTTTCGAACAGGCAAGCTTCAGCAAAAGATCTCTGGTTCATTACAAACAATAATTAATGTGTTCATTGCCTACTGATTTTTTTTGAGCCCGTTTCAACGTTAAACTCTCTTTGTTTGATAGGTGATACATTAAGATTTGACTGCTAAACTCTTTCTGTTTAAAAATAACGTAAGCTGATCTACTCACAGTGCAAACCTTTTAAGCAGAGCGGAAGTCGCTGGACTTAAAAGAGTGTAACTCTGCTTACAGTGCAACCCTATGGAGAGTTACTCCAGTCTAAGGCCATTGACTTCCATGGGTGTAGAATGGAGTAACTCACCATAAGATTGCACTGTCAGAACTGCACTGATTGTCTAATACATAGTTATTTCTCTGGGGCTCCAGTCAGCACAGAAATCACAAGCATCTAGCTGGCTGGTTCTGTTGTGTGTAGTGTTAACAGATACACACTGGGACATTGACTGGGCGTCCTGGGGCCCTATGGGATTCTTGCAATCTGAGGACCAAGCCATTGTCATCAAAGTAGGATCCAAGTCCTGCAGTCAAACATGATCAATCAGATTAGAGAGAGGGCTTTAGTAAGGGGCAAGCTGTGTAAGATGCTAGGTCCAGAAGCAGGAAACACAGCCAGGAACGGCGTCAAACTGTAGACCAAGATCAGAACCTCGGGATCCAAGGCTATGAACCCCCCGTGAATGTTTAGAAAAAACACATCGTACAGCCATTGTAGGGCTTTTAAGTGTTGTTTGCCTTTCTGAATGCCATCTATATAAAAGCAAACAAATAGAAAAATTTGCACATGAGAGAAATGTATAGGCTCCTTTATGGGAGGTTTCAATAGGCCGTACATATTTTTAATCTTGTGGAAACAGGTTGGAGGGTCTCTCTCTCTCTCTCCTTTAGTGTAATATTTCTAAAGGATTTTTAATTAATGGATCCAATTCTTATTTAAGTGTGGTGCAACAATGGTTTGCCCACTAAAGATGGAACTATGTATATTATGTGTAGCTCCATGATTCTTTTCTCAGACTCTTAAAAATACAACACAGTACTTACGACTGCTATTTGAAATGGGAGACTGCCATAAGAAAGTATTTCTTAGCCCTTCTACTTGCATCATTTCCCACCCCTTTCTTAAGCCTCTTTTACTCCAGGCTAGTGAAATGCACATGGTACCTGCTTCTTTTCTTGAATGAGGCTTAAATAAGTCTTGGAGTGTGGTTTTCAAAAGAAAATGATCCAAGGATAAATATAAAGGAGTTTCTCTCTTATTTAGAAACTGTTTTTTACCTCTATATGGGAAATGGTAAGTAGTAATTTAATGTTGTCAAACATGGAAAGATTTAGAAGTCTTCATGATCATAACCATGCAATAAAACATATGAGGACAAGGTTCTACTTGAAACAGTAAGATTACTGGAGTTCTGTTATATGTAGTTGTTTAATATATTCGTAGAAATTCTACATTAGTCTGTTAAAAATTTAACATTGTTTTTGAACATATTTTAAACAATTGTCATATAAAAAGATATCTATAGATATTACTTTGGTTTAAATGTGATGCTCTGTATTCTTGGTGTTTGGGAGGGCAATCAGTGGGAGGGCTTCTAGTGCCCCTTCCCCACTGGCAGACCTCCTGAGGACACCTGGTTTTTTGGCCACTGTGTGACAGAGTGTTGGATGGGCCATTGGCCTGATCCAATATGGCTTCTCTTATGTATTTGTGCCATGAGGATTTCCAGTATTTGTCATTCCATGATTTTAAATACTGCTGTTCCGTAGAATTTGCAGTCGTTATTGAATTATATGTGCTATGTCTCACCAGTATTGTACAGTAGGGATGTGCAAAAAAAGAACTGGAAATACACACCGAAATTGCTATTTCATTTTGTTAAAGTGGCTTCAGGAAGAGTGAGCCAAATCCAGAAACCAAGTTAAAATGACACCCTCCCACTAAAAAGTTTGTGTGTTTTATTTTGGTTCTTACCATGCAGCAGAAGCAACAAGCAGACAGGCACTGGGCCTGCACAGTAGTATCTCATTTTTCTTAACAGCATTCACCAATCAGATCCCATAAGGGGAGAGAGCCCTTATGGTATGTTATACCACCTAATTAACTCTGTTAGCAGAAAGGAGGAATATGGACAGTGCACATGAGTGCATCTTTTTTTAGTGCTATTTGGGCAATAGCATTGTCTCCCTGCCAATTGGGTGTTTGCAAAGGGAGACCCTTCTCCTTCTATAAACTTTGGAAACATTCATTTAACTCTCTTGAAGGGAAAGTGGAATGTCCACCTTGGTGGTTTTTGCAGCACTACCTAGGCACTGGTCTGTCTCCCGCACCCTCATCAGAGCACTTGGGACAGCCAGCTCCTGTGAGGAAAAGTGCCACTGGGTGGGATGCAGGTGGTCAGTTCAATTAATCAAACTTGATAAAAGTCTTGGGAAACTTCAATCATAGGCCGCAATCCTAAGGACACTTCCATAGAAAAAGCACTATTGAATAATGTGGAACTTACATCTGAGTAAACCTGTTTAGGGGAGATGTGCATCTTTTTTTGTGGCACTAACCAGGAACTGTTCTCCTCTCCAACTCACTTTGTTCATAGGCTGCAATCCTAAAGATAATTCCCTGCCACTGCCCTGCTGCCTCTTTGCCAGTTTCCCTCCATAGTGTATGCTCACCGACACACACTGTCTTCAGGGGCTGTTGTTGTGTGTGTGTGTAGTGTCTTCAGGAAAAACTCAATGGATTGATGGTTTAGAGGGAGGGGAACTAACAGTTGACATGGTTTTGGGTTAATAGCTGCCCCAGAGTCTTGTTACTTCAACCCCCTTTAGAAAAAAACAGTGTGTGCATGTGTAACACCTGTGAGGTTAATTGGTTTAGCCCAGAGGGGTGGAGTCAGAAGCTAGAGGCAGGCTGCTGAGGAGGAGGCTGTTTTCTGGGGAGCTTAATAAATTATAAGCTCTTATCTCCTTGAATAAGGTAATCAATTGTTGTATGTAAAATATGATTTAAAGTGGTGTTTGTGTATTGTGTGTAGTTGGTGTTACTGGGATTGTATTATTTTTGCAGAGCTATAATTCCCAACAAGAAGACGGAAGCCTGGGGTACAGTTGCTTCAGATGGATGATGGAGGACTCATCACTTCTTGGATGTGGAACTGTTTGCCTTTTCAAGGACATTGTTGATTTGGAGTTTTTTTGTATGGTTGTACTTAAGAGTTAATCTTTGTTAAAGTTGTATTTTATTAATTGTTAAAAAGTTTAAAAGAAAAAAAGTTATTTCTTAAAATTTTGTGAAAGTTGCTTTCTAAGCCCCATAGAACCCATGAAAAGAGAAGTTACACATGCATAGACAACATTCCCCTTGATGCCTTCCCTGAACATTCTTCGGTGTCCATAAACACTGAACCCCATTGTTACGTGTGCTCTCAAACTTGGTGGGTCAATGGTTTAGAGGGAGGACTGTGTTCTGTGCACTTTGGTGCTGTTAACTACACAAACAGCTCCCCCCAAAAGCCTCAAAGGTCTAATTACAAAGAATACCCCAATAATACCCCACCCAGAAGACACTGATGATGAATACTTCATTCGAAAGCACCGGATTCGAAACTAAAATGAAAAATTTTCTCAGTGCTCACCCCTATTGCACAGCATTCACAACCAGGGTCGAATCCACATCCACCCATTACCCGCATGTTTATCGGATATCTTCCGTTTGCCTCCAATCCGCGATTTTTTCCTCTTCGTTCACATTCCTGCTTCCAATCCGTCTTTCTCGTGCGTCCCTCTGGTCACACGGCCGCTCGAAAACCGCTTTTTTGGGTGGGACCTTTTTTCCTGCCCATTTTTTTTTATTTTTTTGAGTGCACTTTTCCGTTATTTCAATCTTGCCTTATAAAGAAACATCATTGAAGATAATGATGCCTCTCTTTCCCCCACTGACAGCACTGATGGCTCTCTCCCGGGTTTTTTTTTTGGAAATTTGGAAGCATGTGGGAAGCTTTTGTGGGCATTTCCTATGCAGGACAGTTCAGTGCCTGAATTTTACTGAAGTTTCACTTCCTTGGAGTGTCATTATTTCAGTATTTCATAATTTCGATATTACAGTAATATAAAATAAAAAAAAATAAAAAACAGTTAAAAAGGATGTTTCGCGAGTCCGTTCTGAGGATGGCTTCACCCCAAAATGATTTTTCAAACTACCAGATTTGATTCAGAAACAGCATAATCAATAAATCCAATGCTATGAAGTAAAAAACAGTCTTTTGCAGACTACGGAGCACTTGCAAGTTGAATCTGCCAATAGGAACTCTCGGAACGGCCAGAGAGACAGGAAGAGGGGTGGTTTTTTTAAAAAACCATGTAAATTGCGCATTGGCCCGTTCACAGCCACCGTGAAACTCCCGTTGAAAACCTGTGACCACATATTCGGGAGAAATGTGAATGAAATGCGTCTGTTTAATGAGGTAATGTGACCGGCACTCGGGATTGCGTGGGGAATGCGGGGAACATGCGACTTAGAATGAGTAATGTGGATTCGACCCAGGTTAGATACGTTGAAAGATTATCTGGATATTCATTATCAGACACAGACTGTGTTTTTGAAATGCCTACTTGTTTTAAATGTCTAAATTAGACATCTAAACACATTAATAATTCTGAATCTATATGAATGAGACATCAGGAGTGGGCAGAAGGTCACTTGGAAGTATACAATCTCCAAGCAATTAAAAGTAGTTCCCTACCCCTCCTCCAATAATACTCCTCCTTCTGTAATCTTGTTCATATAGTTCTCTTAGAGCTGCTACAGGAGTTTCTTTTCTTTCTCTTTTGTGTGAAGGAGGAAAGATCCACATGCCTACATGCCATTTAGCTCGGAAAAGGAGCATAATATTGACTCTTTCCACCTGCATCAAAGCTGCAATTTGTCTCTTCCCATATTTTTTACTCTGGGGACCAGTTACAATTTTTGATGATGGTAGTGGTTTGTTTGGGGAAAATGGCAGAAGAAAGCTTTCCTTACTTAAGTACTGCAGATGTGCTCTGAAACACTCTAATTTTTGTTCAAGCTGCCATTTTGTTATTGGTACAGAACCACCACCTTGTATGTAGTACTTCTTGAAAAAAGTAAGTACAACATTACATCTCAGGCTTATAAAGTCTGCCCTTTCCTGTGTTAATATTAGTAGCATTAACCTTACTGTATATATTCAGCATTCTGATATGGGCAATAGGATAATAAGTCTTTTTCATGTCTGAGTGTATGGTGCACTTTCCATTTTTACTGAAATCGCAGTTGGTTCAGAAACTCTAATTTATATGCTGTAGATGTTGCTAGTACAACCAGTGGGCGGACATTTTTGGATTTTCTCCAACTCCAACAATATCTAGGATTCCATTTTGCTAGGGAAGAATGTATGTAAAACATAGCATCAGCAAATCCTGCATTAAAAAAAATATTACATTATTTTCTGATCTATTTATTTCTGGTTATTGAAATAAGCATTTATGAATTGAAAATGCCAGAGATCATGATGACTGCAAGAAAATATTCTGAACTGAGAGTTTTCATGCTTATACTCCAAATTTCTTTGTTGAGATTCATTTATTATTACAGCAAACAGCCTTCTGCAGCTAATAAAGCTTGAGTTAATTTGATTTGATGAGATGTTAGGGAATGGACTGAAAATACTAGATAGATAAGCATGTGGGACTTTGTGAAGCCACAAAAGCAGGTGAACCCATGAGGAAAAGTGAATATTTCTTCACAGTGAAGGATACTTTTTAAAAAAGAGATTATTATCATGTTTAAAATATTTCATTATTTTTATTTTAAAAACTAAATGGCTTTTGATATGCCCCCTGATATTGAAATAGCTAAGTTATTAGTAGTCTTTGGTACACGACAGAAGTTTTAGAACAAAAAGGCTACTGGTTAATGCCCTTTGATCTCTGTCCCATGCAACCATATGCCATATGATTATTCCATTTATGAAGGCCTTTCTGGCACAAGGGGCTGATGATGGTTTCATCATATTTCATCCTTGGAAGTCCTTTGCATAGTACTCTCTTATCATGTTAGTGTTTCTTATGTGTTGAATCCAAAGAAGGAATGGGTCCACTTTAAGGACTGAAATCTACCTTGCAATGATGCTAGGAACCTTGAATCAGTCCTTTGAATAGCTTAAAAGGCAAAACATAAAATCAGACTTTAAATGTTTAAAAGACACTATGTTCTACTTTTCAGTGATTCAGAGGTCTAACCATGTAAATAGGTAGGTAATGTTATAATCTATACTTGCATAGATAGTATACGAGAACACCATTCTAGATCATTTAAAGGGGATACAGGAAACCACGTGAACCAGAACTGAATGTAAAAACAACCCACTCAACTTGCCCTCAATTTGACATTCATGATTGCTATGGAGAGTTCTGTTTTTATTTTTTTAAGTAATCTTGGGGGGTTTTAAATTAAAAAAATCTCATTAACATAAATCTTTGGTTTTCTTCTATGGGTAGCAAGCAACATCTGCAGGTTGTATACCCCATGTGACTCAGATTAAGTATGTGTAAGGGGACAGTAATGCTTCTCTGACAGACTTTAAAGAGTTTTTATTTGTACAAGGAAAGAAATATAGCTGCTGTCAATATTTCTTACATCTATTTCATATCTGTGGTTAGCTAAAACATTTTATAAAATACATATTGTTAATTTAACTGAAAAGCAAAATATCTGACCTGGGCTGTGGGGACAGTGCTACATCGATACATTGTTATTTATTACCTCGGTTTTTCTTTTGAAATTTTACTGGTCCTATTTGCTTTAGCTAAGTTTTCTGAGGGCCAAAGACGAGATATTGGAAATCCATGACTGACAGTGCCATCCTAAGCAGACTTATGCCTTCTAAGTCCACTTAAGACAATGGTCTTCCCAAGATGAACCTGTGGTTGGGATGGCACGGCAAATTTTCCATCTCTTCATTGTTTTCTAAATGAAAGCTGTAGTTGAGGTACAGACCTAATGAATATGCCTCCCTTCTCTTTCCTTTTTTACTTCTTTGTGGTTGATAAAAGCTAAAGCACAACACTAGTCTCTAGACATCTTTTACTTTTAAGAACTTCCTCTTATTCTTGAATAGCTGAGAAGGTACTTTGTAGACCAAGGTATTTCACAATCACTCAGTATGTACTTGTGGTCTAGGAGAGCAAGCTCAAAATCACTTAAATAGTGGTTAATAGATGGATTAGGTGATTTAGTAGCTTTTCAGTGCATGTTTGTAAGGGTAAAATCACATAATATGGAAGAGCTGTGATCAGATTTCCCAGTTTTTAATGACAGGGGCCTCTGAATCTGATTAGAGCAATAGCACGGGGGAAGGAGAGAATTTAACTCCCCCAGTGTATTTTTCCCAGTTTAACCTCCCTCCCAAAGCTATCAGCTCGCTGGAAAAATTATGCAGGAACATCCTCTGAAACCCTGGAAGCTAAATTTAACTGCGGTGAGGGGATTACATATCTCTGTTATCACATGCGGCCAAGTAAAGTAATTGCTATCTGTAAGGTCTTATTCACATTACCTGAAACAAAATCACAGGGGGAAATTTTCAGGAGGCACGGCAAGGCCTGTCTACTTGCCAGAGCTTTTGAAGGGATTTCAATGGCAGACCATTTTCAGGGGGGGAAGGGGAGAAGGGATTTGGGAGTTATTTTATTTTGGTTTTAACTTTAAATGTTTTTAATCTACTGTTGTAAGCTACCTTGAACTACAAGGAAAGGTGAAGTGAAATATTTTAATTAAATAATCAATACATAAGTAACAATCTTATGAGGTAGATTAGGCTGCAAGAGGGTGACTGGTTTAAGGTTGCTCAGCAAAATACCGTGGCTGGGTGGGGATGAACTATTGGGTTTTAGTTAAGGCACAAACTGCACGCAGAAAGCTCTCATCCAAGTTAGAGAACCAATAACTTTATTTATTTAAAGAAATATTTACATAAGTTTAGTGGAGAGAAAGAAGTAGTAACTGATCTAACTAGCTAGGATGGCTTTAGATTGAAAGTAGGCCATCTCTCTCAGGAGGACTCACCATGCTGGCTCTCCTGATACATGCAGGGAAGAAGAGGGAGGAGGAGGAGGAGGAGAGAAGGGAAGGAAGAAAGTTCTCCTGGTAGGAAGGAGACGGATAGCAGCCTAGCTATCTAACTGACTCTATGGTGGTTGCCTTCCTTCTTCTCTGCTGGCAGTCTTAAAGGCCTGAGCAAGAGACATTGCCAGTCCCTTCTTCTAACATGAACCTGGATCTCCCCTATTATAGCCAACTCTCCAACCACCACACTGTCTCAGGTGACACAAATTGGGCCTGAATAGAGAACTGGAAGGTGGTTGTCATTCAGGGGAATAATTAATATGGGATAGAGACATGTGATTTTGTACATACAGCACAGTGCACCTAGGTAATTTCCTATGGCTCTGAAGTCTAAAGATCAGTATATAATCAGTGGTCCTTGTTTCAAGTACAATGAAATTCCACATGGTTCTATAGTTTTGCACTCTTGGCAACCTTTCAACGAACAGTCTCCTGCCCACTACCTGCCCATTTAGGAGAAGGGTGAGATGTTATATGCTTTCATCTTTATAGACTAGTTTGGTGACTAGGGCAATCAACACATGTTCTCTGCCTGGCACAAATGGCCCATATGCCCTGTAGCAGGGCCCATGAGCTGGCTGAGGCATTGAGGTTTCTGTATAGCAGCCACAGTATTTACTGTTTGCCCATAACTATGGTTGTAAAGAGAAATGCGCTTAATTTATCTTACCCAGTTTGTCCCTGAAACCCAACAATCCTTTCCCTCTTTTTAGGAATTTTGAGTCAGTTTCTAATCAACTCCTTTTTGATCAGAGAGACATTTGAAGAGAGGAGGGGCAGGAAAGGAGGTCCTACAAAATTTCAAAATTACACTCTGGAGACAATGACTCAGACAATGACTTCCTAAGCCTTCCTATCTTCCTGCTAAAGCACCACCATAGGGTGTATAACACAAAACAACTGCAAGAGCTGAAGTTACAAAAGGACAGCTTGATTTCTCTGCAAGGAGAAATGAAAGAGAAATCCTGCCATTAAAAGAGAATAAGAAGGATCAATGGCTATATTTGAAAAAGTAAGTTTTGGAAAAAAAATTTCCCCACCCATTACAACCCTACTTATAACCCACAGCTTCCTTTGGAATGGTGATAGAAGAGCATTTTTTCTGTACAGCGTTCAATGACATATTAATTACTCTCCACAAATCATCAGGTAAAGAAAGCAAAGGAGCAGTAGCGAAGTACAAAATGTTCCTCAGCTGGCAAAAATGCCCATAGAATTGCGAGCTACTCTGATTAAAACAAAAGGGAAGCTATTTGTGATATACTGGTTAGTAAAAGAATTTTAAAGCCAAGGAGATGCTGTTTATGGTAAAGCCATAAATGTTGATATGAAATTGAAGCTACTGCTAATCACATACAGTGTTTGCCTGTAATTTTAACAAGGGGTGAGCAGGTTCTCTCAGAGCTCCATGCAGGCAGTGAATCCTCTGATATGACAACATATGTGTGTGTGTGTGTGTGTGTGACCCGAAGCATGAGATGGGGACCCAAAGCAGCTTACCTAATTTTCCTCTCCTCTATTTTATCCTCACAACAACCCTGTGAGGTAGGTTAGGTTGAGTACGTGTGACTGGCTCAAGTGCTCCCATCAAGCTTCCATGGCAGAGTGGGGATTTGAACCTGGTGTGGTGTTCCTGTCCAGCTACCCAGTGAGTAAGCAATAGATAGATGCAGCTTGGCTTGCAGGCTGAGGCAAGAGTTGTTCTTCTGGGTGAAGGAGAGCCGCTGTGTCAGCAGAAGCCCCTCGTGGTCCCCCAGCTCCCTGTTAAGTGGGATTTGGGGCTTTCATACGTCTGCCAGTACCTCTTCCCTTGGTTGCTGCCAGCGGGTATTGCAACCTTGGGGTGCAGTCAAGCTGTGGACAGGAATCAAGGCAACGTGTCTTAACTAAATAGACTTTATTACTACAATACACAACTCTAGAGTATAAACAGTTCCAGAACTAGAATGCTGACTAAGAAAAGAAACACAGAAAAGTTGCTGATCATTTGAAACTTGCAAATCCTGAATATCTGCTCTCCCCTCCTTACCAGAAGTTGCAAGTGGCTGTATGTGTAGAGCATGTGGCTGTCTTTCTCCATAGTCTCACACACAGCCATATACACAGTCACACAAACACATGCACAGTTCCTTTTCAGGTTCCCTCCCATATGTGCCCAAAAAGCCTTAGCAAATTCAGACCTTGGGTTCAGGAGCAAAAATCCCTCCTGACCCAACTGAGCCAATAGAAAAGTGTTAACATGTGAATGAGATGGCAGGTTTTCATTCCTGGATGAAAAATCAAGTCTATCAGGTTTGATAAGGCTTTTACAGGTCACCTCAGAGCTGGTCAATCATCACAACTGTCATGCCCCATCTGCCCCTCATTCACCACATCTGGGTCTCTCACATCCTAGTTTGACACTACACCATACTGGCTCTGTTACTAAGGCTTTGAATGTTCAAATAAACACTTTAGATAAGACATTGTAAGCATAGCTAGTACACGCGTAAAACAGGGTTTGCATAAGACTCAACTGAGCCACTTTTTCTTTCTGGATACCACTACGAAGTAGCCGTCACCACAGATATTAGAGGGGGAAATAGGTAGAAAATCAGACAACTGCTTAGCAGAAACTCTATTTCAATTGGGTTTCAATCCAAAAAGCAGCCCAAAGTAATGAAGAACCAAGATTCTATCATGAAATTCACCCTAACAGGATTTCACAATCTGTTCATCTAATTCTGAACATGGAAACATAGATAAAAACATCCATATAATAGGGACATGGGGGCAGAGGGGCTCTGCAAACCTAGAAGAGCTCCTACATTTGCAGAATGGTCCAAAACGTTTTGTTGTTGTTGTTTTTACTCAAACTGGGACTCAAACCAAAAAATGGTGACTGATCATAGTATTACAATGGTGATTTTTTTTAAAAAAAGGAATCACTGAGGGGGAGGGGGAGGAAAGGCCAGAGAATTTGAAGGAAGGAGAACATGGTGGCAGGAGTGGGGGTGAGGGAGAAGGCAGTGCTAACACTTGGAGACATTCACTCCCAGTCAGCTGGGTGTCAGAGGAGACAGAGGAGAATGAAAGCAGAAAGTTTATCCTCCACACTTTCTGTGACTTGTCATACCACCAGCTGATGGGAAGTGGAAATGTTATCACCTCAGTCAATGCCTGGCTGATTATGGGTGTGACCAGCAAGAGGGTTGGGGTAGGAGAAAGAGGCGATGGGTTGGAAAAGAAGGAAAAGAAATGGAGAGTTGGGAAAGGAGAGGAAGTGGCCTATGGGGTATGGGGTGAGGAACGAGAAAGAAATGGGAGGAGAAATTGGGATCAAGAGGACAGTTGGGATTCCTTCTCCCATTAACATTGTTTATGGAAGCCAAAAATGATGGCTTGGAAGACAACAACAGTGGCAACAATACTTTGGCACGCAACAATAATGGCGGTTTTCACATATGCCCCGGGAGATCGTGCAAACTCACAGCATGAAGCGTCTTCCTAGCACGATCTCCCAGCACAATTCCCTTTAATGGCCCGATGATGTCAGAAAAAGGGCCATTAAACGGGATCATGCCAGGAAATTGCGCTAGGAAGACACTTTTATGCCGTGAGTTTCGCATGATCTTCCTGGTGCATGGCCGTGTGAAAACGGCCAATGGCAACAGTTCCTCCTCCAATTTCCACAACCAAGGAAACTTGCAATATGACGCATCTTTTTAAAGCTGTGCAATTGTAAGGCTAGACTTCTCCATATTACATTCAGAAGCTCTTGGATGAACAACAGGCCTGGATGGGGAAAAAATTGCAATGTTTATCTTTAAAAACAAACACTTTCCTTTGTTTACGTAAAGGACTTCAAATAAAGCTGTTTTTGTCAGACAGTGTGTGTTCACATTTGTGTGTTGTCTTCACCTTTCTCAAAGACACATCTTGCCTGTAAAGGTTGCTATTCCAGTGCAAGAGTGGAAATGTTGCCATGGAAATAAGAGTTTTCGGAGGATCACAAAGGATAATCTTGCATCCCACAATAAGGCTGTTATCTTTCATTTTCGGGCTAAAAAAGAGCAATTGCATTTGCAAGTAAGTGCTTCATGCTAAAATTGGTCAACGGAGGTGCGATCTCATTTTGGGGATGTGGGGAGGAATCTCAGCGGGTCCTGCAGAGGAGGAAAAAAACAACACAAGGGGTGGATTTGAGTGAAAAATTGTAGAGGGGAGAGTTAAGCATCTGTCGCAGGGTACTATTTCTTATGGAAAGAGAATTCCTTTTAAAATAAATACATAGAAACCAGGAGTTTCTTTGTCTATTTCAAAACAATGCTCTAACCACTGAAACACAGAGCTGTATAGAAATGACTGTTCTCTTTCTCAGCCCCTTTCATACAGGCTGACACCCCTCTGACTGAAGTCAGAAGTTTATTTATTTTCCAGATTATCAAGTGAAAGCCATGTGTCCCAGCCAATAATCACTCAATGTTGTCTTTTAAGACTTTTATTTAAAAGCCATGTAATCAGTCTTGAAATATACAAAGATATAGAAGACAGTTCCATATATCAAAGATATCAGAAGCAGATATGCATACATGTCAACAGCCCTTATCTATCTTAGATCTAAAAGATAAAATACAATTTAAAGAATCTCACCAATGGGCTTTCAGAAAGATTACATGGTCTCACGCATCCTGAGGGAGTCATGTATATTTTGTGTCTGGCTACCTAATATAGCCTCGATGATGTGAAACCCACCAAAGTCCTCCAATATGTGACTTCCAATGGAATGGCATGAGTTCTTCTCTGAGATATGGAAGACATTTCTCATGGTATAAATTTAACAAGCTTGGTGCTTGTTCAGAACAAGCTGTTGAGATTATTTTGGACATCCATCTCTTTCCAGGAATGGAAACATAACAACATAACTGGAATTAAGAAAATAAAGCAGTTGTCAGGCCTGTTTGTTTGGTCAGCCAATATCTATTTCAGAACAAGGTCCGTGACTCGGTTTCTCAGCCTAAATTTCCCTTTCTTAAAGCGGCTTCTCATTAAAAAAAAAACAGTTTCCTCATGTCTTCCACAGATTTGGTCTCAGTCCTATTGATCAAACACACCAGGGCCAGCGTGTCCATTGAGGCAGGTCCGGCAGCCACCTCGAGCGCTGAGGCGCCAGAGGGGGTGCCAGAGGCATGGGCACATGCCGCGCAGCTGGCGGCTGAGTGGGAGGGATGGGAAGCTGCCCATGCACTGCCCCAGCTGCCTGTCGTGCCTGGCCTGCAGCTGCTGCATCCTGCCAGCATGTGCCCCTGGCTGGGCGCAGCCCCTGGCTGGGCGCAGCAGCTGCAGGCCAGGCAGGCGTCTGGGACAGCGCGCGGAGCAACAGACCAGGAGGGCTGGGAGGATGCACGCGTGCCTCCCCATCCACCCACCGTGCCCGGCCAGGAGTTCACACCAGCAGTGGCAGTGTAGGGCAGTCTGAGTGGGCAGCCTCCCAGCTCTCCTGCCCAGCGGCCCCGTGCTGCCATCAGTACACAGCTGTGGGCCAGGTGCGGCAGGCCGCCAGAGCGGCACGGGGCAACCAAGCAGGAGGGCTGGGAGGCCGCGCGCCATCCCAGCCGTCCACTGCACCAATGTGGCCGGTTTGCAGCGGCATGCTGCGTGATGATGTCACACACAGTGACATCATCACACAGTCTGGGTGTGCGCACACAAACCTGAAACTGTCCCCAGCCTCAGGCGCCAGAAACCCTGGCACCAGCCCTTAAACACACACTGCAAGTTCTGTGCTTGGACTTCAGTTCTCAAGTTTTCTCTAACGGAGTAAATAGAGGTTTCCTGGTAGACAAGAATTAGTGTGGAAGATATTCCTCCTATTCCAGCATCTCTAAGCGGGAAGGGGCTGAAAAGTTCTGATTTTGAAGAAAATAAAGTGAAGCTGTCCCTCCTGAGCCATACCTCATTACATGACAGTGCATTTTTGAAACATTTTCTCCCAGCCTCGCTAAACTGCTATCAGTTCCAATTTTTTTAAAGCGTTTACAGTATTTTAAGAAGTAGCAAGTAAATTAAAAAATTACACAAACAGAGAAAAGAATTTGTATAGATACCCATTTCCGAGTGAAAAAGGGGAAAAGAAGAAAGTTTGAGCTTTGCCATTCTGCGGCAGTACCAAAGTAAGTTTCTATGTAGAGACAAAACAATTTTTAGAATTCCAGGTCAAAAGATTATTTAAAATATCTCAACCATTTGGAACATCTTGATTTAACCCCAGGGAAGGATCTCCTGTATCCCTTTAGTTCTATAAGTCTACTGATGTATTTCTAGAACAAATATAGGAGGACAGCTGGAAAAATTACTCTTGAAAATAAGGACGGACCTATCTGTTTACTATCAGAAGATGAAAGGCACAGCTGAAGCAATCACTGCTTGTACGGAACAGCAACCATTGCAGTGTGGATTCTATGCTGCTGGCTTATTTGCTTTATTACTTTTATTTTATTTTATTGCAGTTGTTAAAAGTAATGTTTTTATGTAGTATATGAATGCTAAGTATCACAGATATAAAGGTTAGAATTTTTTTTAATGGTGGGTGCACTCTTTTGAGAGGAAGTAATCTCATGAGAGTTTGGGAAGCCCTATAGGATATGCGCTGCTTGCTAACAGTGAGCAAGAACACTGAAAAGATAGAGAAGATGATCTCCTCTGGCTTCTGGATAGTGCTGGTGGCAGCAGTGGAGAATGGTGGGCAGTGGCTATTGAGGCATCTCGTGGCAAAAGACCTTAACGCAGGCACCACTGCTTGCGGCCCTAGTGGAAGCAGTGAAGCTGAAATGCTTGGTGGTTGTCCTTTTCCTTTCATGGTGGTTGGTGGTTGTAGCCTTATAGTACGTGTATCGCTTTGTAATCTTGTTTGGACTTATATTGGCTCCTAAGTTAATTGGTGCTCCATTCTTTGATCTGGCTGGGAAGGAGAAGCGTAGCAGGTTCAAGTGGAGGTCAGAATTGTGTTTTCCACTGACTTTGATGGGCGTGTATTTCCTTAGGATAGCTTTTATGTTGTTTTAACGTTACACTGATAAGGAAGCTAGAGCTAGTATGGGGAAAGGATAGAAATGGCAGGCCATCTCTACTCTTTCCTAACTCCAACTACTGGTTTCTTCTTGCATCAAATTGCCCAGACTTAGGTACAACAGCACATCACTAGAAATTCATGGATTTATAGCAGCATACTGACAATCCTATCATCATTGAGATTGTTTAATCTGAAAAAAGGATTGCTCTATTTAACCCAATTTTAATCTGACCATTTTGACAAGAGAGTTGCTTCTTATTTGACACTGAAATTTGTGTTTTTTCTGAACATAACACAAAGTATTTTCCATTTATATAATGATAACAAACTGGGAGTGGTGTGGAGGGGGGGTACAGCAATAGTTGTATAGATAATAAAAAGGATTCCTTTCAACATTTTTCTTCTAATGATCAAGATAAAGCTTATTTCATAAGAAAAGAAATGATCCCCCCAAGAGGATGTTTTTTGTTTATTTTAAACACTGACAATGCAATCCTAAACAGAATTATGCCTTTCTAGGCCCATTCACGTCAATGGATTTAGAAAGGCATAACTTTGTTTAGGATTATACTGTAGATGTTTTTCAGCATTAAAAAGAAGTCTAATGACACCTTGAAGGCTACAAAATTTATTCTACCTTAAGCTTTTCTGAGTCAAGTTCATCTGCTCAAATATGAGATCTTGAAAATACGTCCGAACACTTTTTCCCAAACCATCTTGGAAGGATAATCATGGCAACAGCTTTTCACCCTGCTCTAGCCCTCCTTATAGGAGAGATCACCTGCTTGGGGCTGATTCTAGACCCTGCTTTCCGCTCCTCTTCAGATGATCAACACAGACAGAGCAGACAGCAAGAGAGATTCTTGCACACTTCAATCTTTTTAAAAAAAATTACCTCTGGCAGTTCTGCAAGGACCTTAAATCTGGTATAACAATTTATATACAAAGAGAGTCCGTAAGTATTTCTACAACAACAATAAAAACAAAACCTGTTAAGGTCATGGTGATTCTTGATAGCTTATATCTCTTTGGCTCAACATAATTCCATAAATATAGTAAATAATATTTTCAGGTAACACATCCTGTAATTCTACTGATGAAAATGCTGTGAAGGTTCTGTAGAAAGCTCATGCTGGTTCCCTTGCCACTGAGACAAGCATTTGGAAAGTAGGTTAAATTTAGGTTGCTAGGAAACAGAATGGGAACCTAGCAACTGCTACTAAAAATGAAGTCTGTCTGTGTGCATTATATAATATCTAGCAGAATGTACACCAACACATTCTTTAGAAGTTCAATGTCTTAATTCTAAAGATGAATATTTCCTTGCACCATTGCTGTTGACCAAACTATACCCTTTCTTTCCCTAAGTAATATGAATTTTTTCAGCATGTTATAAATCTAGTAGTTCTCAATGCAACAATGGCAATATGATTTATTTTGAGGCAGGAAAATATCATGATGTACATGCCCCCATGCAAGCAGCGGCAGGATTAAAGTGAAGTCCTCTTTATGTAGAATTAAGTTAATTAAGGAGACCCGTGGCACAGAGTGGTAAGCTGCAGTACTGCAGCCCAAGCTCTGCTCACAACCTGAGTTCGATCCTGGCAGCAGCCGGGTTCAAGTCGCCGGCTCAAGGTTGACTCAGCCTTCCATCCTTCTGAGGTCATAAAATGAGTACCCAGTTTCCTGGGGATAAAGTGTAGGTGACTGGGGAAGGCAATGGCAAACCACCCCATAAAAAGTCTGCCAAGAAAACATTGTGATACGACGTCCCCCCCCCCCATGGGTCAGTAATGACTCGGTGCTTGCACAGGGGACTACCTTTACCTTTAAGTTAACAAATAAGAAACAATCAAGCTTGGGAGCACCGATCTCTAATATTTTAGTAAATTTTGTACTTTATTTAATTCTCTTTAATGTTGAAGAATTTGGTCATAATTAGATATATATACAAAGAAGTTTTCAATTTTGGTGGTCCTGCCTGCATTGAGCTTGGTAAATGTAGTAAATCACTTCTTAGCAAAGCATTTTGGCCTCTGGTTGTGAATATATGCAGCTAGTGTAATATAGTATGCGGGTGTGCATAATGGAAAAAACGAGCTGAAATTACACACAAAACTCGCTCGTTCCGCTCGTTAAAGCAGTTTCTGGAATGCTGAACCAAAAAAACTAAATTGAAACGAGTCCCTCCCGCTAAAAAGTCTGTGTTTTGTTTCATTTCATAGCTTGAGCAGCGGACGGGCTCGCCTAGCAGAGCAGTGCAGCAGCTTATTTTCCTGAACAGCACCAATTAGATCCTAAGGAGAGAGAGATGTTAGGTTATTAATTAACTCTGTTGGTGGGAAGAGGGCATGAGACCAATGCACTCCCCACCCCCTGCCGAGCAGGTCCTCACAAGGTTCCTTCCCTGCCTATCAGCTTTGAAAACATTAGGAAGGGAGACTTCAATCATAGGCTGAAATTCGAAAGACACTTCCCTGTGAGTAAGTGCTATTAAATAACATGGAAATACATCTGAGTAGATCTGACTAGGAATGCTCCCCCAGCCCTCCTGTGAGCCATTCATTGTCTCCTCTGCTGTTTCAAAAACAATCCTACCTACCCCCACAGAAAAAGAAAAACTTACGGGGAAAAGTTGGGGGGATTCAGCCAACCATTATGCCTGCCTGCCTGCCTGCATTTAGTTGATGGAGAAGATTGGCAGCAAGAACACCACGTTTTGCAGTTGAATGCTGAGCATCAAAAGGAGGATTTGGATTCGCCCCTGATTGCGGGAAAAAAGAATAAGAAAGCATGAAACCAAAAAGCAACAGCAGAATGCACAGGTAATAAGTTATTGGCACTACAGAAAAAGAAAAAAGTGAATATGGAGGAGAATGTTTTTTTGTTGCAGGGCTCTCCTACTTGGGGACACCCCACTGCCGATGCTCTACCTGCCGACTCTCACTTTCTACAGATCCATTGTTGTGTGTGTTATTGTGCTTGAGGAAAAACTCAAGTGGATCTATTGTTTAGACTAAAGAGAGGGAACTAATGATTGATGCTGTTTTAGTTAAGCATGAAAACAGCTGCCCCAGAGCCTCATTTACCCACCTGCTCCTGAATGGAACAGCATGTGTTTGCATACAAAGAGTGCACACAAAGAATGTGCACAAAAAACGCGCAATAGACCAAAATGAAAAAACAAAAAACAAAAATGAAAAAACTGGCCCTGCGATCCAGGACCAGTCCAGCCAGAACAAATTAGTAATGAAACAAGCTTGTTCTAGAACCCTTGGAACCAAAACAGAAACTTTCTTGATGCACATACCTAATTATAACATAATCAAACACTTCTTTCTAAAGTTCAGAATATCCTCTCTGAGAATCTCTTCTTTAATCTTCCTTATTAAATTTCAGTTCATATTTGCACTAGTTGTTAATTTTATTGATTTAATTCACATTCATGTGTGGGTGAGCAGCTGTATTTTCTAACTTGTTTTTTAGGGGCAGACCCAAGTATCTTATTTACAGTAATCAAACAACAAGTTTATGATACCATGGATTGGTGCAGCAAAATAAGCAACTACTTGCTTTTCAAAAAGAAGGGTCCAAATGCCCCTAACAATTTTCATCTGCTTTGACAATGTCAACTTCAAACCATTTGTCACCTATGTGCTATGTCAGTCTGAATTCTGGCAAATAACACACAGACACCATCTCTTGGTTAGAATGGCCACAACTTTATTGATTACAGCTAGATGGAGCATTGGCCGAGCATATGGGCAATGGATCCTCGTTGGCATTGGAAGGCCCAGTTGCTGTCTGATGCATATCACTCCAGTCCCATGCTGGTGCACTACAGCAAGCCTTATTCTGCTGCCAGCCATGCTGGTTGGCCCTTGCCTCCCAATCTGCAGGGTTGAGCTGCCCGAATGCCCCACTCACCCTTTTAGGATCCGGTCCAATGCCTCAAAACCGCCACAGGAGGAAGGCAGAAGGCCCGACTCCCACCAACACTTCAACTGCTGTAGAGAAAAAAGTTGGAGGACCCCCCCCCCCGAAGTTCCCAAATTCGATGCCCAGAGGAAGGTGAAAAAAACCAAGAGGCCCCAGCCAATATGGTCCCTTATGGGAAAAAATCCTTCCTGGCCCCCGCAGGCGACTGGCACAACTGGCCCTGGGGATCTCCGCTGGGACCCCCAGGGGCCCAACCACATCCCTCCCATATCATTTCCTTGCTCATCCAGGTGTCGCCATCAAGCCACTTGGCCTCCTCTTCTAGGGGGACGCCACGCCTGTAACTAGATTAAACAACGTTAGTGCTTTCCCCACTCCTGACGTAACCTAAATATGCTCCAGAAGCCCATCGGCCAATGGCCTTTATGCAGTCTGCTGACAGCCCTGCCTCCGCTGCTGTGGTGGCCACCCCAATCCGGAATGAGTGTGAGCCGTACTCTGGTGACGGGAGCCCTGCTGCCCGGAGGCTGGATTTCAAGACAGCTGTGAATTGGAACCTCGTGAGCAAGCTCTTGTCGGTGTGGACCAGGAACTGGCCTGCAACCAGGGGGCGCATGCCCAGATACTCCCTGATTGCCCAGACAGGGCAGGAGGTCTCGTTTCCAGCCACTCAGAGCCGTACCACTGCTCCGCACTCCTGCTGGTCCGTTTTGGATCACCTGAACTTGGCCCTTAAGCTGCTGCTCACAAGCATGATGTCCCCCACTGTACTTGAGGGGTTTGTTAATGAAATATAGGCTGTGTGTCACCAGATAATGCATAGTAGCCATGCCCAAACTCTAGATGATCCTGTTCAGTGTCCTAATATAAACATTAAAAAACTTGGATGACAATATAAAACCCTGAGATATTCAAGGTGCCATGCTACAACTCAAATGGAAATGTGCTGTTCTGTCATAGAACAGTGGGCAGGAATACCACAGTGCTGTGCCTGTAACTATAACCACTTTCTCCAGTCACAGATTGACTCAATTGGATTAATAAAGAATTGCTACTATCCATTTGTGATCTGAGATCTTCTACCAGTGGAACTACAGCTTTCTTCATCCCATAACCATGCCTGAAGGACCATTATCTCAGACTTTGAACCATCCTAAATATTTTTTGCTGGTCAAGATGCAACAGATGCAATGATAGTGGAGAAGAAACTTTCCTTGCTGTCACCCAGGGCTTTTTTTCAGCTGGAACATGGTGGAATGGAGTTCCAGAACCTCTTGAAAATGGTCACATGGCTGGTGGCCACACGGCTAGTGGCCATGCCCCCTGATCTCCAGAGGGGATCTCTGTCTGGAGATCAGGGGGCAGGGCCACCAGCCATGTGACCGTTTTCTCCAAGGGCAACCCACTGAGTTCCACCACCTCTTTCCCCAGAAAAAAGCCCTGCTGTCACCACTGTCACCTCACAGACGTTCAAATGAGCTCTGTGGCATGCTTTGTTTGATTCATCGTGGGTTTTTTTTTGCCAGTACTGGTCTAGTTGTTTGCCATGTTACTAAATTCCCAGGTATCCTCCCAGACAGGAGAAGTGGAACCAAAGAGCTACTCTGGCTTCAATTCTAAAAGAGGTTACATGTGTGTAATCCCCACTGAATAAAATGGGGCTTACTTCTGAGTAAACATATATAGGATTATTCTGTTTGTCTAGAAACTATTGTTCCAAATCTCTACAAAGGCTTCTACACAGTCACTGCTAAGACCCTCCAAATTGTGCAAACATTCAGGAAAATCAAATAATCACTTCTTAATAACAATGTTTTTACCTTCAAAATGAACGGGCCCTTTTTGGTCTGAAATTCTAAATGCATTAGAGCTAATGCTTTGGCACTACTATAAGATAAAAGAAAATAAGCAGGAAAACTGACAGAAATCATTGATCAAAATTTTAGGATTTTTCACTTCAAGGTAGCAAGAGTAGAAGTTTATCATTATAATCCTCAAGGTCTAAAATATAAATTGATCTTTCATGGTAATGCAAACTGGCTTTGAAATTAGGCCGCCTTGGCTCACAAAATATGAAACCTTGGCATGTCCCATTGAAATGGTGTTCAAAGCAGTTCATAGAAGGAATGGGAAAAGCAGGTTGTGGCGCGCTGGAAGGATAAACACTCTCTTTTTGCAGCTCGTCTATTCCATCACTGACTGAGCATTTAAAGTTTAATGAATGTTTAAAGCAGCGCTGAACCATTCTTTTAAAGCTTCTGGATTTGTTTGAAAAATAGAAACGCATGTGTGAAATATCAAAGCTTCTTCTTCAACAGTATAAGCTAGAGATAAAGCTTAAACAGGTTGCTCCTTTCTGAACTGCACAAAGGAGATCCAGCAGCTGATATAAGGAATTTTATATGCGATACATTTTCTTCATGATAATTTCCCCCATGAATTTACATTTCCAGATGAAAGGCAAAAACAAAGCAATTTCTTTTTGATTATATTATCAGAAGAAATGTCTGTATTGCACATATTGTGATCCTGAAATGCTTTGCCTGTAAACCTACTTGCCGCTGCAACCGCAATGTACTATCATGAGGCATCCATCTCCCTGTCCCAAAAAAATTGTAATTATAAATGACACAGGGGATCTAGTCCCCACTCCTTGTGCTGTACAAACTACAATGTGCAGGTGCATATATACACCATCCTGTATCAACACGAGTGGGCTGGGGTTCTGGAGGATGACTGTATGCTTAGTAGGGTAGGCATTCAAGTCATCCCATTAGAAGTAATGACTGTTAATTGGCATGCTAGCCATGATATGAAAGGAAGGAAGAGGCTTCAGTTGTACCTAGGTTTGCCAGGTCCCCTTACACTCCTGGTGGGAGGGGAGGACCCAGCGCTGAGTTTTCTCATGCACTGGGATGTTCCTCATGCCGGTGCCCTGATGTCACTTCTGAGAAGTGATGTCATCATGCAAGGCTGGGGAGCAAGCATGCACTTCGCTGTAGGCAGATTTGGGGCCCAAATTGGCCTACTGTGAAGTGCGGTAGCACACTTGCGGTGGTGCAATGACATCACATCATTGTGCTGGCCCCTGAAAGCGTGCCTGGGAAGCATGTTCCTCGCTCCCCCCCCCCACTGGGCAGGTAGGTGGTAGTGGGGGATCCCCCACCCCCACCGGGGGAATGGGATCCCTAGTTGTGTCCTACAGCTCTGTCCCTCAGATGCAGCTCTTCTTGCAATGCCCACTGTGTCCCGTAGTGAGATTATAGTAATTTGCCTCATCTAAGTATATAATTGAACATTGAGAAGACTTGGGAATGGAGCATATATTTTCACATTCAGAAACTTCAATGCACACACTGAGCTCTGTGCAATAAGCTACTGTCCCATTACCTTGAATCTCAAGAAAATGTATCTTCATCATCATTTATATCCTGCCTTTCTCACTGAGACTCAAGACAGATTACAAAATATGAAAAGCAATTCAATTAAATAAACGATGCAGTAGGACTGGAATTGTAGAACAAGAAAAACAGTGCAAATGAAAACTGGTTTTAAGGCATGACATACCATAATGAAGAAAAAGGATTATAAAGGTAAGGGGAATTTGCAGTGATATGTACAATAAAGAGTGCAATACTCTACAGTATTCTCCCTTATATTTCTGCTGAACTAATTTGGAAGGCAAAGATAGCATCCATTTCGAATACAGCTAAAAACACAAAAAGAATCACTTTCTTGACCCTAAGTGAAAATGCTGGTGGATGAAAAAGAACCAGTCTACTTGGACTGAGAAAAAATTCAGTGCGCTTCAGGTCTCAACATGAAATTTTTATTATTAAAATAGAAATCTTTCTTCACTGGGAACAGGATAAAACCTATCCATAAATTATTCTTGTAAATGCTAGAGCTCAGTCAACAACAACCATATTTATAAAGAATAGCATAATGATATAGTATTGGCAATATGAAAGCAGCAAGATTATGGCAACAAATATTTCTAAGATCAATAAGGCAAAAATGACAATATTTTTGTGGAACATTGTGCTACTATGTAGTAGAGCTCCCTCTGCATCAGAATGGATATTTCTCAGCTTTACAGTTTCAAAAACACTGCAGTTGTTCTATTTACCTGTTTCTATTGCTTTTCTGCTCTGATCATCACCACAAAACTGCTGTTCAAAACTCTTTGCGTGTTCCAAGTGAGCTTTTAATATATTTCTCCAAATGAAATGTTGCTATAACTTGGAGAAAACTTTCCAGTACTTTGAAGTCACAAATCAAGCCTGTTGATCATTCCATGACCTGCCACAATATCCTCTGGCTGCAATCCTATGTCTACGTCTTTGGCAGCAAATCCTGTTAAAATCAATTCAACCGACTTCCCGGTAAACATGGATAGGATCAGAGTGTTTCCTTCTAATATTCACTTGGCACAGGAGACTAAAATGCGCCATGGAGTAACAGAACAACCATACACTTATCTTGAACCATTAAAAGGTTGCTTAATTCTTAAAAAACTTTAATAAATCTTCTAGAACATTCCTAGACAGATGTCCAGAGATAGGAGATTAATTCCATGGTCAAAACAACAAGAACAAGATTCTGTGGGTCGCAGAATTCACGTTTTCTCGGTAGATCAAAAGGAAATAGGTGTTCTCTGGGACTAATTCTTATAATAAAGGATCAGCATTAGGATAAGGTGGGATGCTGTACTGCTGATCATGTTTAACATTTAAACAGATTTAAATAGCTGTTATATATAATTTATTTATTTTATATTATTTATAGTATGTCTTTCTACACAGTGTGAGTCAATACAATCGGTAGCTTGAACATGTACTGACAATGCAATAGTTACGGGCTGCAGAAATTTGAATACACCCAGAAATCTGATACAGTAGTACAGTCCACAGTCCCTGTACCTTAACCAAACATCTCTCTGAAACATTCCCTTAACTGTATAGCACTCTTACCTGTGTAAAAAAGCTCTCCTGAATAATTCAGTTTTGCATAGTTTGTGAAAGACCAGGAGTGCGGGAGCTTTCCTGACATTTTCAGGTAGGCATTCCATAAGGGGGGGGACCACCATAGAGAAAACAGTTGTTGATTTTGCCCAATTACAGGGTGGCATCTGCAGAAGGCCCTGTGCAGATGAGTGAAGCTGCCATAGTGGAGCAGAGAGAGAAAGGCAGTCCCACAAATATGAGGGAACGAGGCCATGAAGGCTTTGTACAACATAGCCAATAACTTGACTTGAGCTTGGTAACTGACTGGTAGCACTGATGTTACACCTCTCCCTCAAGGAGGCTTAGGAACATCAGGGCAACTGTGTCAAGTAGGTCAGATTGAGGTACTTTAAGCTCCCTCACTCAGTAAACTTTATGACTGAAGAGCAATTTGAACCTGGGATTCAATCATCCAGATATGACATTAAAAGGGTTAGGGAGAATTGCAGGTATTGATTAGCTGCTCCCTCTGAGCAACAACTTATTTCTTATATCCAGTGGACATCCTAGGGTTGTAATGGAGACAGAGGCCATTAGGTCATGCATGCTGACTGGCCAATAGTGGCTTGTAATCACAGTTTGGTGTAGTGGTTAAGAGCGGTGGGACTGTAATCTGGAGATCTACTCCTCCACTTGAAGCCAGCTGGGTGATCTTGGGTCAGTCATAGCTCTCTCAGAGCTCTCTCAGCCCCACCTACCTCACAAGTCGTGAGGATAATAATAACATACTTTGTAAACCTCTCTGAGTGGGTGTTAAGTTGTCCTGAAGGATGGTATATAAATCAAATGTTATTATCAACAACCTGTGAGTGTTGCTGCTGGCCAGTCAACAGATTTACAAATGTTTACTTGGTCATCCTTCTATCCAACGACACCTGGTATAAAAAGGGCAGAAGGCACTCTTCCTCGTGGTCAACACTCAACAGCAGAGGGCAGTTACCAAACATTACACCTCTTTCCCATTATTTTGATGGTTGGGCAAATTCTAGATTCAGGAAGAGCAAAGACTGCCAGACTGTGTGGGGAGCAAAGGCAAACTCTTTCAAACCAAAGCCAAACTCCAAGCCAAGTTCACAAATCTTACAAACGATTTGTAATTATCCACATATATTCCCCAGGTATAACTAGACATTGCCTAAGTAGGATGATCTCGAGGATCATCGGCTGGGATGGCTAAGGAGCTGGACAGTACACTGAAGAGAAGAAATGTCCTCTTCATACCCTCCTTGTGAGCTCTCCAGACTCATCTGGTTGGATGCTTTTGGAAAAAAGAACGCCATTTTATATGAACCTTGGTCTAACAGTTCAGGACCATAGTCAGAGGAAATGGAGAGCGACAGCAGAATGCACCATGAAATGCAGAATGTGTCCTTTGGCAAAGCGATATATATAATTTTACCCAGGACGAACATACTTCCATAATCTAGAGACTCTAGTGAGAATCTAGAGATAGAACCTAATTGCAGAGCACACTTGCAAACACCTGATTCATCAGCCTCGTTCAATCAACACTGCCAAGTGTAATTGAAATATCTAGTAGTATTGTAAAGTCTATACTTACCCCTGTCAATCAGAGGTTAAATGTGCCTTCCTGAATTCTCAAAGCTGTCTAAGACATTACAGTGACAGAAGTTTGAATGAGTACTGTATTTGATTTAGGGATGCAGTCACCTGCACATTTTCAATTATTTTGTGGTTCTTTAACATTTGAGGAGACCCCCTTCAACGCTCTTTGCATCTGGATGATTTTTTTGACATTTGTTTTTTTCTTTTGAAAGCATCATTTAAAAGTTTCTCTAGTATAAGACAACTTTTAAAAAATTAACTAAAATCATTTCTACTTTTCAGAGGAGTGGATGGGCAAATGTTTTCATCTACTGTTTTGTTTTCCCACTGTATGGCAAACTAGAAAAAAGAATGTTAGTCTTTTCTTGGGAAATCAACAGGTCTTGAAAGAATTCCTTCCTCTGCACTAAATATTGTACAAACTGAGTCTCCTCAACCACAATGAATGCTTCCATGCTTCTTCTTTTCCTTTAAAACAAATCAACTCATTTCATGTTATAAATAAACACAGCTCAATTTCAACTGCTTTTGATGTCAGTTTACCTTTATTTCCAGGCAGGCAAGAGTTGCAAATTTACACACAATGTCTATTCATGTGAAAAAACTGGACTCTCTTGGGTCTTTGGCTGACACATAATGTCTACCTATGCAACACTGTCCTGAAAGGGGGGGGGGTAGGGATGGAGATGTAACTTGTGTCAGATAATTGAATAGTTACAGCCATAAAGATACTTGAAATAGTCTTCTTAAAGGGAAGTATAGGATAAAATGAAATGAATAGAATGGACCTCTGGCCCAGCTCACAATTTATGTGAAATTATATCATAGACAAAGAATTTCTAAGTGCCAGCAATGACGATACAACAAGAGGATGGATTTCTGCATGGAAAATATTTGGAAACCCTTGATCTATTAAATTTATGGCCAGTCGACTGAGTAATTTCATAAGCTTAGTCACAATATCAGTCCTTCTAGGTATGTGAATGTGCTATTGTGATCTGTAACCTGTAATGATTTCAGCAGTTTACAAAGCTAGTACTTTCTTTTGTTTGCAGTGCAAAAGTCAGATCCATTTACTAAGAACAGAGAGATACCACAGGTGAATAAGGAAAGAGCCGGTCAGGCAGCACATGAATTGGTGCACAGGGACAGCGCAGCCTCTCAGGGAAGAAATAGAAGGTGCTCTAGATGGAGCTGCATACTGCAATTAGGCACTAAAAAAACGGGTGGTGGTTTTCTTTTACCGAGTGCACTCTGCTCTAATTGTGATACTACTATCATTTTCATTTCATTTGACTGCCCAGCTGAGCTCTGGTGATGAACAGATTAGGATGTAGTAATGATCAAAATACAACAATAACTGAGATGAAGAGAAGACACTTTTAAAGGGAGCTTTTGAATGTCAGATTATAAAAGATAAAGCGCACCTATTCTTCTCTCATCATTCAGTCTCACAGCCTTTGATACCCAGTGAGCTTCTTTATTAACATTTGCGGCAATTAAGTAGCACAGAGATCTAATTTGCTCTGCAGTTCAAGATAAGGACGTTTTAATAAGCTTTGCAAAATGTTCTATGCAATCTTTCCTGAATCCAAAGAATGTTTTTCAGTTAATATTTTTCATTTTTCTTTTCTCCTTGATGATAAGAAATTGGAAAGCAGTCCATTTTTGAAACTGTCAATAAAAATACTTCTCTGCAACTTTTGCAGAAATTCCAACTCTGCAAAAAGAAGAAACTTTTGATTTTTCTTATGCAACATCTAACTGAAACACTTATCTTTGAAGGCCCAACTAGATATGATGATCAGGTCTCTGGCCATTCCTTTACATTTCTAATTATAGCACCCAGGGTGGGGTGATAGATCGGGATCATAGTGCTCCCCCATTCTTTTTTCCAGATCTAAATGACATACACACACACTATGAAGGTGCTATCTACAGGCACTGCTATGACACCTCCCAATGGAACAAGAAACATTTTCGGGAGGTGTGTGATTTATACAAGAAAAAGAGTCCAAGGGAAAGGTTAACTGCCCTTCCCCAGTTTCTTGGTCCAATTCTTCCTGCCCCAGCAACTGCTGTTAATGGAAGAGACAAGAGATCCAATTATATTACCTACAGGAAGTTTGAAACAACATTTGAATGCAGATATGTGCTTGACAATGGACTAATCCTGCCGAAAATCTAAATTGGTGTTCACAATTACTTGCAGTGTTTCAAAAAGTAGTATGTGTGTATCTGTAATGATTGTAAGTAAACGTGTGCATGTGTCTTTAAATGCTTGGTGTGATATAGGTGAAGAGTGGGGGTGAAAGAGAGGGGTGAGTGAGTGATATGATTGGTTGATGACTGAGAGTGTGGGTGGAGTGAAGGCAGTTTAGGCAGAGAGTGGAGAGAAAAGAGGCAGTCAGAAGAAAGCAGGCAAGCTGTGTGCAGCCCGAGTAATTTTAAGCAGTTCTGAGACAAATATTGAGTCAGGGAAAGAGAGGCAAGCTGTGTGCTGCCTGAGCTTGTTTAAGTATTACTGAGAGAAATATAACCTATGTGGAAGCCTGAACTGATTATGTTTGTGAAAGGACATTCAGTCAGGAGAAAGCAGGCAAGCTGTGTGCAGCCTGAGCTTGTTTAAGTATTTCTGAAATAAATATAACCTGTGTGGAAGCCTGAACTGTGTGTTTGTGAAAGGACATTCAGTCAGGGAAAGCAGGCAAACTGTGTGTGAAGCCTTAGAAAAGAGCTGAGTGACTGGGTTTAAGAAAGTAGCTTTAAGAATTGAGAACTACTATTTGAAACCATCAAGTTTTAGAAATAACATGAAACTGATACGCTTCTTATAAAAATAAAAATGTACTTTGTTTTTTTATATCCCAGAGTATCTGTCATTCCTATATCCCATTCCTATCCTCAGGGCCACATAGAACCACGAAGGAGCCTGATGCTTGGGCACATTACTAAAGGGAAAATTTCAATAAAATATCTTGGAATATAATATTCCTGGTGGCAGCAATCTACCCAGAGGGTGTGAGGAAAAGATGAAAGGCAAAATCTACCCAAGAGAAAGGGTCATAACCATATCTATATATCTATGGGCCAAGCTACAAGTGACGAATGACACTTGAACGGCAAGTGTATTTCTCCCTGTTCACTTGCCCTCCACTTGCACTCCACTCAATCCACTTGCTGTTCAACTGTCATTCGTCACTTGTAGCTTAGCCCTATATCTACTGTATGTGTATACACACATACATAAACACAAAATCCAAGTTTCCCACTACTTGAAGTAGGAATTGGCTGTATTGCCATCCCAACAACATTGCCAATTTTATAGTTTCCCCCCTATTTTTTCATATATTTTCTCCCTACCTGGAAGCACAAGACTTATACATTATAGAAAGCACTCTTATGTTAATCATGTCAAGCTACTGTCTATACAAGCTTGTTTGCCATTGATATGTGCAGTCCTTTCAAGAGCCAAGTTGCTGATGACTACAAAGGATGACCACAAGGATTTTTGATCTAAGACTAGATAAGACTATAAAACTAGATAAGACTCTCTAAGATACTTTAAAAGCAATAATTTTGTATTTACTTCTTCCCAGATCATATATTTCAAATAAATGTTCTTAATTGTTTCCTTTTAGAAGCTTTGCTCTTTCCTAATTGCATCAAATTATTAGTGACAAATCAAAAGTAAAAATTTATTTCCACTGCACTTTTATCCGTAGTGGAAAGGACTTAGGTATCACCAGTTTGCATATGTTCTGGGGCACAGCTGCATAAAGGAATGTCCAGAGCTGGTCACTTGCAGTCTCAGAGGGTTCAATCTGTCAACCAGTCTTAAGAGTATGCTTAGATGCAATATTGATTTAAACACTTACCAAAGGGAAAACCTTAATTTATCTTCTGGAAGATGTTAATCCCCAAATTTCTACAAGTGTC
This sequence comes from Eublepharis macularius, assembly GCF_028583425.1. Taxonomy (NCBI): domain Eukaryota; kingdom Metazoa; phylum Chordata; class Lepidosauria; order Squamata; family Eublepharidae; genus Eublepharis; species Eublepharis macularius. The sequence continues at coordinate 60,043,431 of NC_072799.1, forward strand.
GCAAAATTTTTAGCAGAAGCTTACAGAATTAAGTCCAAGCACACTATTGTATCTTAACTGTTGGTCACTTATTCATTTTTATCATTGGCCATTATTTTATTTGACTGTTTTATGCTCTTGTTTTTATTATTTATTAGGTTTTTTGTGCTCATCTCTGATTGTAGATTATCACTGTTTTTATGCCAATAAAGGGATTGATTGGTTGGTTGGTTGGTTGGTTGAAACACAAAGTTTAGATAGGAATCCGTTAGAACATAAAAAGATCCCAGTTGGATTGGACCAGTGATCTGCCTAGTTAAGCATCCTGTCTTATAAGTGGCAAACCAGCTGCCCTGGAAGGCTTAGAAATGGAGCAGAGATGAAGACCTTCCCTTGGTGTTGCCTCCTAGCACGGGATTCAGAGGTTTACTCTCTCTGAATGTAGAGGTTTCTTTTATCCTTATGGATCTGTCCTCTGTGAATTCCTTTGAAAAGCCAGCTGTGCTAGTAGCTATCACTATGTCTACTGGAAGTGAATCACACAATTTAGTTACTCGCTGAGCGAAGAAGTACTTCCTTTTGTCTGTCACAATTGATTTTAGATTCTAAATACATAATCACAACTGACTTTAAGTATACCGTTCTGTCATGGCACTTTTTAATAACTGGGGGTGGCTGTGATGCAGTGTATCAGGTACTAAAGGCTTATTTAAATTTGGCAGGGGGCCCAGCTACCAGGAGGATTTACAATTGCATTAAAACTCAATGTGCTGTTTCAGTCAATTGTGTATTAAGGCAATTTTGAACAAATGTTCTACCACCATTACTGAAAATTAAATTTCTTACCTTCTTGGTGGCAGTTTCTTCGCTGTGGAATTAGGGATGATTTGATTTTGGCTAATAAACCATTCAGAAATTGAACCTACCTTGTTCATAATGCTAATTTTCTCTTTAGTTGGACACCTCATATTATTGCATTAACAACAATTTTAAAAGAACATTTTGTAGTATTTTTGCATTTGCACTTTGCTGGCATTTAGAAGAAAGAAACGCACATTTCTGAATTTTCAAGTCTAAATATTCAGATACTGATACTTCATTTTATTTTACCCTTATAGCATACCAGTACACAAACTTTTAAAAATAAAGCAAATCCACAAAACTAGAAGAACAGAATGCCAAATACAGAAGTGCAAAACCATAAGTGCTTTTCTGTACGTATAGGACACATTTTTTTAAAGCTGCATGTTCAGTTTGACATAGTACGTTGCACACAGATACTGGCACATAAGAACCATAAATCATTGAGGCAAAAGAGGGGGGAAGACTATAATCAATTACTGTTCAGTATTACAGTTTTTTGCCTATTGGCTTGTTAATGATGGAGTTGGTTAGAATAGTGATGTAGATTACCTGAATATAGTTAAATTACTTTATTTGCATTGGCAGCTGGTGCCCAAGTCTGTAAACTATGAAATTATCACAGTTAAGGCTATGAACACTGCATGTGGGAGAGAAAGGAAAACCTCTATCAACAGCAAAAAAAGAAGGGAACATCTTATGCAGAATGCAACTAGCCAGAATCCAAAAAAGAAGATTAAACCAGTCAGAGGGAAGAGCCTTCCATTACCAATACAACAAATCCCCAAAGTGCTTCATTCTGAATCTACTTATGGCCACTTAAATGGAATGTCCACAGAAGCCACTGCAATGGCATATAAAGTGCCTAAATCCACCCATTAATACATTCTAAATAAATGCCATCTGCAAAGGCTGGAGATAGGATAGGAATCCTACCTGTTGAAGACTACCAAAATGTACACTAAGTGGTTAGGAGCTGCCATCTGCCCCTTCAAACCAAGTCACTCACCTGATCTCATCAGATCTTCTACGTTAAACAGGGTAGGCCTTGGGATGGGATGGGATGGGATGGGATGGGATGGGATGGGATGGGATGGGAGACCACCGAGGAAGTCCAGGATCACTCTGGAGAGGCAGGCAATGACAAGCTACCTCTGTTAGTCTCTTGCCTGGAAAATCCCAGCAGGAGTGACCATTAAGTCAACTATGACTTGATGGCACTTCCTACCACCAATACATTTCAAACACTTTATTAATGCTTGCCTAGCTTAAATCTTGTGAAATTGGCACCTCCATGCCATGGTAGATTTAGATAAAGAGCTTTTTAAATTACTTTCCTCACAATACTCTCATTAAAATCAAATTGTTCGTACCATTGATAGTGAGGTCAAGGATCTTAATCTAGTTTATATTTGATTTCCCCCCACAGAATCTTTGCTTTCTTCATCAAGGATAAAGCCATTTTGACCTACAAAGCATTTTCAAGGACACATGTCACTGGGCAGGTGATTGAATTGTATTCTTAATATTTAATAAATTCTAGCTGAGAAATAGAACTCATATAAGTTCTCTGCTGATGAATTGCTGGTTTAAATGTTTCATGCTAAGTGAAATTTTATTTTCTGCTCCTTTTGTTGTTTTATTATATGCTATTGCAGCTTTAATTGTCTGCTCCTTCATTCTGTTTTTTGGTTGTGAGATGAGATACCATTTTTAAATAAATAGTAAATGGGAACAGGATCCCCTCGTGATGCTACAGGAGAGTTCCTTACGGGCCTAGGAGAAGGAGCTCACAGGCCAGACTGATTTGGAAATCAATTTGGCAGCCTGTCCTTAAGATAGATGGTAACAACAGGCAGGTTGTTGCTTGCACCATCTGCTTGGAACACATGAAGTTGCCTGGTGAATCAGACAACTCGTCTGTCAAGGTCAATATTGTTGGCTCTGACAGGCAGTGGTTCGCTTGAGTCTCAAGCAGAGATCTTTCACATCACTTACTACCTTATTCTTTTAGCTACAGATACCAAGAATTGAAAAAGACCTTCTGCACACAAAGCAGATGCTCTTCCACTGAGCTACAATCCCTTTTCATGCCATTCTTCCTTCCTCTGTTTTCCAGCAGGCAGGCTGCAGTAGCTGCTGCCAACTGGCGATGGATATGCAGCAACATCTCAAATGTTGCCATGCCAAAGCACATTGAAATTGTAGCCAACAGAGCTGCGGCTACTTTTTAACCTATGGATGCCAACCTCCAGCTGGAACCTAGAGATCTTCCAGAATTGTAATTGGTCTCCAGATTACAGAGATCAATTTCCCAGGAGAAAATGGCTGCTTTGGAGGTTGGCTCTATGGCATTATACTCCACTGAGGTCATTGTCCCCAAACCTCACCGTCTCCAGGTCCTACCCTCAAATCTCCAGGAATTTTCCAATCCAGAGTTGGCAACCTTGCAGCACTGTGTCAGTCCTTGGCCTCATTTCCCGCATCCACTCTGGTTCCTGGTACAAGTACAAATAAGAAAATGAAAAAAAGTTTTCTTTCTTAGAAAGATAGGAAAATAAAAAGAGATCAGAAAATGAAAAAAAAATCTTTAAAAAGATGGGGGAAATCCAATAGAAGCATTCATTCTGCAAAATTCATTACTGTTATGGCTTGATTCTTGTTCCATTTAGGGTATTACATTATTGTTTCAACTAGTAGTCAGTAAGTTTCTTTTTAAACAAATCAACCAAGAGCAAAGGGAAGAAACAAAGAGGAGACTTCCTAATCTGCACCAATAAAGTCAGTTGAGTGTCTGCTTGTTGGAGCAGATTTTATTTTTTATCCATGAAATTTTTCATTTGTGATAGAGAACACTTAGCCAAAAAGCATTGCAACATCTGTGAATCCTGTGTCTTGGAACAGAAATAAAGCAAATATCTTCTTTATGAAATACTTCTATAAAATATACCTTTCCAAAGAGGCAACAAATGGATAAAGTTAATTTTTCCACCACCAATTTTTTACACTATCACAGAAATCCCCTTTTATTCAATGTGACTTACTCCCGGGAAAGTGTTCTTAGGACTGGTGGTGCTGCAGTGGTGTTAGAAGTAGAACTCAGGATTATTTTGTTCTATATTTATGTGGTATCAACCACACTGTGGTTGATACTGCGGTCACTGTAGGTTAGATGTGAGAAGCCTGTGATACTATACCCAGTAGTTTATATGTCCCCTGAAAATAGTCAGTTTAGGAAACTGGTAAACCTTCCCGTGCACAAGAAGGACCTATTAACAAAACTCTTGGACAGATGCAATCAGCGCCTCTCTCCTCTTCCACAAATCTAATTCTGATGTTTCATGTAAAATCAGAAAGAATATTTTAAGAGACTATAAAGAATATGTTAAGAGAATATAAAGAATAAAGAATATAAAGAAGCCTACCATGTGTATTTCAGATTTTTCTGTAAGTCTGGGGCATTTTTCAGGCATGTGGGAAGATCTGTCTTGTCCATTCATGGCTCTACATATCAGGGCCACTAGACTATTAGTATATAAGATGGACCTACTCAGCTCAAAATGTCTGAACATATACTGAGGAGAACCCCACTATGAAAAAAGTTGTTCTGCTCATAACTTTAATTCAAAAGTATAAGTATATGCTTTATGTTTTTCATGCACAGCATTAATTCCTCCAGCATACCTTTCTCTGTGAGGCTATCTGATTTTAAATGTTTGCACACTTCACCGTGGTTGAAACTAATGTATGAAAAACTGCAAAAAAAATGTATACCCCCTGGAATTTTTAAATATCTCAGCCTTTGCAGTCTAGATACTTTCCTCCTTCATACAACAATACAACAAGAATATAACAATTCTCAAATATCAGTGGACGAATATTCACTTATCCCTCCAGGAGAAAAACTTCAAACAGAACAAACAAACAAACATTAAGAAACGAATCTAGAACACTCAGAAAAAGAAACAGACCCCACCCCCGAGTATTTTTCATGAATGTGAATAACTGATAGACCGTTTTTGAATCAGGGTTCAGTATGTTGCCATTCATTAGTTTATGTAAAAGAAAATAAATAACGTTGTGAACCATGAAGGAAAAAATAAGGGGGAGGGAAAATCCCTGATTTTTCTATGTCTTCTTCCTTTTATTCTACTGAAACAAAAAAAGTCCATCCATGATTTCTATGTGTATTGACTTAAAAACTCAGATTATTGAAATGGACAGAGAAAAAGGTTATTCTATTTGATATGTAGAAAATATCCCAATAGGAATCTATGAGACTAAATCCAAAGCCATTCCAATGGTAATATTTTTCTGTTGAAAGTCCAGAAGGATTTTCAAAGGCTTAAATTAATCTACTCGTATATATGTTCTGACGTCAGAGAAGTGAAATAACAACATGGATATACAGAAGAATATGGAACACTGTGAATTTCAATAGCTGTTATAAGGATTAGAACTGGCATCTCTCTTTTAAAAAGCAGACTCAAGTTCCAGCTATGGCAGTGCCATAAGCAGAGCTACACCTTCCTAAGTCCACCAAAGTCAAAGTGTAACTCTGTTTATGTTGACACTGTTGGGTTCTTACATTTTAATTAGAGGTGGGCACGAACTGTGAAAAAAACGAAGCATGCGGTTCGTGGTTCCTGGGGTTTTCATGAACTACGAACCACACACTTCCACTAACTGGGGCAAGTTCACAAACCAGTTTGTGGTTTGTGGTTCATGGGGTTTAAATGCCCCTTTCCAGCTGCTTAGAAGCAGCAGGGAAAAGAGCATTTAAACCCCCAGATCAGCTGCTTTTGGGGGAGATCCCCGACAAGCAGCTGATCATTTAAACAGCGGGGGGTTTTAAATGGCTGTTCTGAGTGGCGGGGAAATGTCCATTTAAACAGCGGGTCTTGGCTGGCTGGCCAGGAACTCCCAGCCAGCCAATCAAGCCCCTCCCCTCCCCGCCCCCTCCCCTCCCCACCCACAGTTTAAATGGCCATTTCCCCACCGCTCCAAGTGGCAGGGAAATGGCCATTTAAACAGCAGGGCTTGGCTGGCCAGCCCGGAACTCACGGCCAGCAAGCCAAGACCCACTGTTTAAATGACCAGCTGCTTGTTGGGGATCTCCCTGACAAGCAGCTGATCCGCAGGTTTAAATGCCCCTTTCCCTGCTGCATTGCAGTGGTATTGGAAGGGGCATTGGTGTTAAAACAAACCAAAAGAACCAGCAGACCAGTTCCTGGAAGTTCCTGGAAACGAGCTTCCACGAACTGCTGGTTCGTGGGTTTTTTGGTTTGTATTCTGGTTCGTGCCCATTTCTAATTTTAATGAATGTCCCTGTAATATGAATAGTAGATATGAAAATTCAGAAAGAATCAACATAATATTAATCATAGTTTTTAAAAAATATATATATGATTATTCAGATCTTACTTTTATTTTCGAAGGAACCCAAAGCAGCTTATAACAGCAAGAGAAAAGACAATATTGGTAAGCCAAATAGACAGACAAAACAACAATATGTGTTGGGTTGGCTGAGATTCATCAGACAGTTCATCCAAGGCACTGGCTGGAAGCCACAGAGTAAGAGCCAAAGGGCACACCCAAGCTGTATAATTACCTGCAGGGAGAGAAAGGCAGACTTTGCCCAGATGGAACTCAGCTGCAGTTAGCCTGTTGCCAGCAAGATCTTCATTTACTGATTTAAGCCCCAATAAAAGTACTCTTCTTTAGGTGATTTCTCTGTAAATATGAAAAGCATGGCCTTTTCTGCAGCAAATTTGAATCAAGAGTATGTGCAAGCTATGCAATAAGTAGAATTCTGAAATGACAAGTGAGGGACCTGCAAGGACTTGCAAGGGGCGACTCAGGTTCCCCTCCTGTGCCATGCCCTCTTTCTAGGGTTGCCAGGTCTTCTTACCCTCCTAGGAGGAGGGGAGGGACCTGGCACTTATCTCTATTTTGTCCTCAAGCATGCACACTCCCAGTGTGGCGTAATGATGTCACATCGTTGTGTAGTCCCCGGGAGTGCTCCTGTGCTTCATGCTGGACTGATTTGGGACCCAAACAGGCAGATACTTTAAGAATTGGCCCAGTGTGTAGCCCAGGAGCACTCCTAGGGACTGCAGGATAACATCACTCCTGCGAGTGATGTAGCTGCACTGCACTAGGAGTGTGTCCTGGGAGGCCCATTCCTGTGCCTTTCTCCCCACAGACCAGATGAGTGGTGGCAGAGGGTGCAGGCTGGGAGTGAGGGATCCCCTGCCCCCACTGGGGGACTGGCAGCCCTACCTTTTTCCTTCCCTGTCACCCATATCCTCTCCCCTTTTCCTGTCTTCCTTTCTCCTTCCCACCTGCCTTTTCTGTCTTTCTGTTTACACCTTTCCCCCTTGCACCCCAGGCAGCCTCTCCCCTATGGCCCAATTGCATTGTGTCCTTGTATCTCCTTCCCCATACTATTTCCTCTTTCCCTCCTCCTGCCCCCCATATGTTTACCTTCCCTATGTCCTTCTTTCTTTCAAACCCATTAAACAATTTTACATTCATCTGCCCCCAATCCTCATCTATATTAACTAATTTATTTCATTTATATACTGCCTTTCTCCAAAGTAGGGACCCAAAGCAGCTTACATCATTCTCTTCTCCTCCATTTTGATTTGATTCATTTATTAGACTTTGATTTTATTTATAAGACTTTTAATCCGCCCTCCTTATAACAATGCTGTGAGACAGGTTAGGCCAAAAGTGTGTGACTGGATCAAAGTCACCCAGTGAGATTCCACAGCAGAGTGGTGGTTTGAATCTGGGTCTCCCACATCCCACTCTGAACTCTAACCACTACACAACACTGGCTTGGGGGAGGGGGCTGCTGTTGACCAGTAGCAAGCAACCAGGCCTGGGTGAGCCATGCAAGTCATGTGGTATCAAGTCATGTTGTGATTATTTCTGGCCCTGGCCCCAATGAGTCCTCCATCAAGGGCCCAAACAGCCCTGGAATGAGCCCTCCCCCTGCCTTTTCCTAACAGAAACGAAGCCTGGAATACTGATCTATGTTACTAGGTAGCCTAGCAACAGCCACTGAAAGCAGTGTACTACACAAAAATAACACAACTCACTTCACATCAGAGAATCACCCAAACACAATTGCTGTCAAAAACGGTGAAGTGGGTTGTATTATTTTGTGTAGTACACTGCTATCATGCCCTGTTGTGCCCTCCTACTGTGTAACCTAAAGCTGTTCAAGAAATAAAGTGTTTTTGAAAGGAATTGTGCTTTTGTGATTCTCTGATGTTAAGTGAGTTGTGTTATTTTTGTGTAAGATACTGCTTCCATGCCCTTTGGTGTGCCCCCCTGCTGTGTAACCTAAAGCTGTTCAAGAAATAAAGTGTTTTTGACAGGAATTGTGTTTTTGTGATTCTCTGATGTTAAGTGAGTTGTGTTATTTTTGGAATGCTGGAATGCCCTTTGGTGTGCCACCCTGCTGTGTAACCTAAAGCTGTTCAAGAAATAAAGTGTTTTTGACAGGAATTGTGCTTTGTGATTCTCTGATGTTAAGTGAGTTGTGTTATTTTTCTGTGTGGGGGACTGCTGGTGTAATGTGTCATAATGCTTTGCCTACTTGTACTTTGAAAGGGAGAAAATAATTTTACAAAAACTTTATTTTGTGTTGTTCGTGTTTTATTCTTTGTTGTGCAGTTGGTTCCCATCATAGGGAACAATGGGGCTGGCTGGCCAGCCATCTCTGTAGGTGGTGGGGGAATTTGAGGGAGGGTGTCTGTGGTTCAGGTGCTCTTTCACAGGGACCAGCTGGCACACAGAAGTGTGCCCACCATTGTGGCACCCCTGGGCTGTGCAGAATTGCCCGGGGAAAGAGAGTTTAGAAGTTCTCAGCATAGGGAACAAAGGGAGAGGGCTGGCCTTTGCCAGCCTGTTCCTGGGGTTATGGGTGTGGGGCTGCTGGGGGTGGATTTGGGTCTGTGAGGGGCTAATGTGGGGATTTGGGTCTGTGTGTGGCAGCTGGGGGGGAATTGGGTTTGTGTGGGGCTGTAAGGGGTGGACTTTGGGGGCTGAGAGCACCTACTTGGGGATGCCATGAAATGCCCCCCCAAGTGGGAGCAGGCTGAGCCTTGGTGGGGGGTGGGAGGTAAGGTGGGAGAAGGGCCCCTGAGGGTAGGGGGGCATTTTGCATGCAAAATGCCACCCCTGGCAAGACAAGCCTCCCCCAGCTGTAAGTAGTAGAGAAAAGAGCACCTACTTGGGGAGGCCATGAAATGCCCCCCAAGTGGGAGCAGGCTGAGCCTTGGTGGGGGGTGGGAGGAAGGGTGGGAGAAGGGCCCCAGAGGGTTGGGGGGCATTTTGCATGCAAAATGCCACCCCTGGCAAAGGAAGCCTGCCTCTTCATTTTTTCCCCATAGGAAATAATGAAGAAGATGAGCAGCAGCAAGCTAACAATATGCTCACCCTTCCCTTTCTTATGCGAGGATAGGGGGACCTGGTTTGGGGGGGCCATAACATGGCCCCCCAAAGTCCAATCGGTCTGAAGCTTGGGGCGTTGTTAGAGAGGAGTTAGAGGAAGGTCCCCACCAATTATGGCTTGATTCAGTGGGAAAATGCCTCCCCCAGGCATCCGGGAAGACGGAGGCATTTTCCCATTGAAAAAACCCGAAAGAAACCCGAAACAACCCGAAACAAACCCGAAACGCTAAACTCGAAACGGCTAGCCGTTTCGGGTTTTGCTGTTTCCGAAACAGATTCTTGTTTCGGGTAAACCCGAAACAAGAAACACGAAACAGAGTGCCTTTGCACACCCCTAGTCCTCCGTCAAGGGCCCAAACAGCCCTGGAATGACCCCTCCCCCTGCCTTTTCCTAACAGAAACGAAGCCTGGAATACTGATCTATGTTACTAGGTAGCCTAGCAACAGCCACTGAGGCCATCTGGTTAAAGCTACAGGAGTTTCTTTAATTGTTTTGGGGTTTTTTAAAGACCTCAATGTTTTTTTTTTTAGATTTCAGATTTTTCTTCAACCCTGGGGCATTTTTCATGTGTAGGAAGATCAGTCTTGTCCATTTATGACTCTGCTCTCTGAATTTAAGCACCTGAATATCAGGGCCACTTTACTATTAGTATATATAAGATGAAGCAGAGGAATGCCCCTCCCCCAACATGTTTTTAATAATCTTTTAAAATATTTTATCTAGAACACTGTTAAGCCATCCTTCTTCCAAGGAACTCAAGGCAGTGCGTATGGTTCACCATTCCTATTCTATTCTCAGAACAACCAAATCAGCAAACTTCATGGCAGTGCGGGGATTTGAACCTAGGTCTCTTAGCTCCTAGTCCAACACTACATTGTAGACACTGGGCACAAAATACAATCGAGAGATTGCAAACAGATCAATTCAGGTTCACACAAATCCATGCCTCCCACAATTTTATACCCAATATACACATACTGGTTGCAATCCAGAATTAAAGTTGAGAACAAATGGAAGGGCAAAGTTCAAAGATTCACTTTAGCTGAGGTTTTAAAGAAAGTTGTTACCATTTAATTATAGCAGAAATATATTTGATCAGTGGTGATTTTAGCTGGCTGTAATACAGAATTATTGTCAAGAAATTAAATGGCAATTTTCAGAAAATATCCATACTCAATTTATTTGTAGAGAATGTTTGAAGTCAATGTGCAGTTCTTGAGATGCTATTAAAGATAGACAAAAGTGCTTTTTTCTTCGTACCTTTATTTGTAAAACAGTCTGAAATAGATACATGAAATCCTACCTGTCGACCCTGCTGCTAACTTTAATACCATTTCCCATTTGTCTTGGAGTCCATTCGTTTTTAATCAAGTTCACATTTTGCTTGTATGTTGTGCTACTAGCCATTTAACCTTCATTTTCTGAGAATACTCAGTATAAGTTTTAAATGGTTTTCTGTTCTCTGTAACCTCAAATACTTTAATTTTTATAATCCATGCAGCAACTCCTCAAAGAGGCCCCAGTGCGTTCAACAGTACAGTGCATAGAATTGCAGCCAAAGTGTCATAGGTCTAGGAGATGGCATGCCATCCTACCAGCTTCGCCCCTCTTTCACTGCAGTGCAAGCTGATGTGACATATTCCAGTTTGCTCACCTTCAAGCTGACATCTGGCATGCTTTCACTTGAAGCTGATGTAGTACGGCAGTAGCCTCAGCTTCTCTGGTTGCCTGGGAAGAAGAGCAGAGTGAGACAGCAGGAAGGCAGCTAGGAGGATCCATGTTACATATTTGCCTGTTCATCCCCATGCCAAAAAGAAGAGACCCGGTGCCATTGGCTCCTACAACATTTACTGTACTTTCATTCCTTTCTCTTCTTTGAAACTCAAATCTCACCTGGGTCATTTTCACACATCTTTACTGTCGCACAAAATTGCGCAAAACTCATGGAACAAGGGCATCTTTATGGCGCGATTTCTGACATCACCCTGTCATGATTCTGTTTCATGGTGCGATGATGTCAGAAATCGCACCATGAAGACACCCTTGTTCCGTGAGTTTTGCATAATTTTGCGTGAGCGTAAAGACGTGTGAAAATGACTCTGATTGGGGACCACTCAACAACCACTTTTCTAGCACCACTGGGTTAATGTAATCTGTTCTAAGCCCCTTAAGTAGGCAAGAATGAATACACTTTCTGTCTCTGACGAAAGCCAGAGATGTTCTACTACCTTTGCAAGTTTTACTTTTATAAATGAAATTTTTTTGGCAAGATAAAACCAAAGTTATGCACTTTTAAGTCTCATTGATTTAAACAGAGGAGAGGTAAACATGTTAACCTTTTCCCTTTGAATCAATGGGCTATAGATATGTTTATAATAATAATATTACAATAATATTAAATTTATATATTGCCCTTCAGGACAACTTAATGCCACACTCAGAGTGGTTTACAAAGGCTGCTATTATTATCCCCATGACAATCACCCTGTGATGTGAGTGGAACTGAGAGAGCTGTGACTGACCCAAGGTCACCCAGCTGGCTTCAAGCGGAGGAGCGGGGAATCAAATCTAAGTCTCCAGATTGTGCAATGTACTGTTAACTCTCCCCCCTCTCCAAGTCCAAGGGACTTGGATTACCCGTTCATGCTGTTAGTTCCTTTTATGGCACTAGGGCACTAATCTTGAAGTCGGACTGTGAACTGTTGAAATCAGACATTATGATCCCCATGCAGGTCTTGAGTGAACAGCTTTCTGGATTGGTCAGGTGTCCAGAGCAGGACCAGGGATAACCCAATGGGTTTGCAGGGAGTAAAAAATAGAGCACAATTTGTTTTGGTCTATAAGTGGACCAAAAGGACCACTTGTGGATTGAAAGGACCCTGCGAGCAGTGAGACCTACCATGTGCTCCTTGGACCCCTGCCCATCATGGCTGGTGAAGGCCAGCATAGATGGGCCACAGTCTATTCTGGAGGCCATTGTCAACATGTCCTTGAGCTCCGGGATTTTTCCCAAAGCCTTGAAGGAAGCCGTGGTTAGGCCTCTCTTGAAGAACTGACCCCTTCGACCCAGTCAGTTACCACCCAGTTTCAAACCTCCCGTTTCTGGGTAAGGTGATTGAGTGGGTGGTGGTGGAGCAGCTACAGGGTTTCCTGAATGATTCCTCATCCCTAGATCCCTTCCAGTCCGGCTTCCGCCCAGGACATGGGGTGCAGACGTTGCTGGTCGCCCTCACAGATGATCTCCACAGGCAGCTGGATCACGGTGGATCGGCACTGCTGATACTACTGGATTTGTCAGCAGCATTCGATATGGTCGATTATGATCTATTGACCCACTGCCTTGCCGATGTGGGAATAGGAGGGACTGCCTTACAGTGGCTTGTCTCTTTTCTCCATGGTTGGGGACAGAGGGTGGCACTTGGGGAGAAATTGTCATCCCACCACCCGTTGGTGTGCGGTGTCCCGCAGGGGGCAATACTCTCCCTATTACTGTTTAATGTTTATATGCGCCCCCTTGCACAGTTGGTGCGGAATTTCGGACTTGATATCTGATGATGGATGGCCAGCCCGACTCTGCCCCAGATGTCTTGGAGTGTGCCTTCAAAGCTGTGACTGGGTGGTTGAAGCAGAAATGGTTGAAATTAAATTCACAAAGATGGAGGTCCTGCATGTGGGTCTGGGGGCCATGAGCATGGGACTCCAGCTCCCCGCTCTTGATGGAGAACCACTTGCGTCAGTTTCAAGAGTTAGGAGCCTAGGGGCAATTCTGGATGCCTCCCTAACTATGTGGAGGCACAGGTCCCAGAGGTTGCCCGGTCTTCATTTTTCTATCTAAGACAGGCCTGGCAGCTTGTCCCCTATCTATCAACCCATGACTTAACTGCAGTGATCCACCAATGGTCACCTCTAGATTAGACTACTGCAACTCGCTTTATGCAGGGCTTTCCCTGGGCCTGATCCAGAGGCTACAGCTGGTCCAAAATGCAGCTGTGCAAGTAATTGCAAGGGTCCCGATTAGGGAACATATAACACCTATACTACGCCAGCTGCACTGGTTACCAGTTGAGTACCAGGTCCGGTTCAAGGTTTTGATGTTGACCTATAAAGCCCTATGCAGACTGGGCCCAGCATATCTGCAGGACCGCCTCTCCCCATATATACCCCAGAGGATGCTTCGTTCAACAAATAAACAACTGTTGGTGGTCCCTGGCCCAAGGGAGGCCTGCCTGGCCTTGACCAGAGCCAGGGCTTTTTCAGTCCTGGCACTGACCTGGTGGAACTCGCCGTCTGAGGAAACCAGGGCCCAGTGGGATTTGTTATCTTTCCTACGGGCCCGTAAGACAGAGATGTTCTGCCAGGCATATGGTGGAGGCTAGGTTGGGCTTCCACTGGCCACACTAAAGATCTGTCCACCACCCTACATATGAGCCAGGGCTTGAAAAGCAGTATTTTATCGTTGCCATCTGAAGAGAAGCTGTATTGTATTTATTGTATAAAGTTGTTTTAATGTTATTTGTATAATGTTTTATCCATTTTTAGCTGTTATTTATGTAAATTGAAATGTTGTACTCCGCCCTGAGCCCGCCTGGTGGGGAGGGTGGACTAAAAATCTAATATAATAAATAATTTGCTTAAATAATTATACATGAGGGGAAACAACCGGGGGGGGGGTTAACAAACTTACAGGGCAGCCAGATCTCAAAAACAAAGTTTGACAACATATCTTGTGATTTGAAAGACAACTGAATAATTGCCTGCCTGGGCCAAACCAAAAGTCCGTCTAGCTTCATATTATTCAACAGTGGCCAGTCATATGGCATTGAGAAGCTCACAAAAAGGACACACAGTGGGAGATCCCCAGACGTTTGCCCCAGAACTTTGGAACTGAAGGCATCAGTTCTATACAAAGAAAGGCCGTTTCCACACGTCTTACCCGCCTGCGGAACATCACGCGAAAGACCCGGAAGACACTGTTATCCAGGAGTTTTGTGCGAAAGCCCACTTTTAGCTCTCCTGGCTGACTGCCATTGATAGATCTATCCTTCATGAATTTCATTCACTCTTTTATACTGTTCCTTACTATCACCCCTCAACAAAGTGACAATTCCATTAATTACTGATGTGCTGCACGAAAAACAAATCCATCGTGGGGATACTAAAATCCATTTCCATTCATTATCTATGGGTATTTCTAAGCTCCAGTGTTTGGGGGGGAATGAATGAATTTTCCTCTATTCACTGTCTCTCCATCAGTAAGTACAGAGATATCGTCATTCCAACAAAGAAAAGCAAGATAATGAACCAAGTTTAACAACTCCTTTAGGACCCATTTCAATCCAAAAGACAAAAACCACAGAGGAAATTGTGATTAGCTCCCTAATAAATAATAACATTTTTTCCTTCTGAGAGAAATCCAGGCACCAAAAAAGATGTATGATTTTATGTCTTGTGTTATTTTCAGGTTCTAATTCTGACTACAAAAATATACTTAAGTTTACATCACATATAACTATCTTTCTGTTCAATGAAACCACCTTATAAACCAAAAATGTAAAGGATTTCAAATTTCTCATCCCCTCTGTTTTTATTTATTTGCTTTGGTTTCATTTCTCCCTTGTGCAAATTGAACTTAGTTATGAATCCTTGTTTTCATGTGTGCTCAACCTCCTCCTTCGTGTTCCCTTTCCCATCCTTCTGTTCCCCATACTGTTTAAATGTATACATTTTTCAATGTTGTTTGAACATCAGTTGTGCATTGCATGTACAAAGTGACATAAGTTGTGTGTATATATACTAGAAAGTTGTGTAAAAATTCATGCAACATAAATACACAATAAAACTAATTTACAAAACTAATAGCAGGAATAAACTTGGCTGCTCTTTTACTGGTGGTTTGAGAGGTGCCAACTCCACTTGGAGTAGCAGACTGGACTACCCCCTAAAATACTGTGTATCTTGCCAACCAATTGTTAAATGTGTGCTCAACCTCCTCCTTCGTGTTCCCTTTCCCATCCTTTTGGAGGGGTACTTGCTCCTCCCCTCGATGACCTCAGGTTTTAGGAGGGCAAACATATCCACATAATAGCCATCCTGGATTTGCTCCTGCACTCTGCAAGTGAGATGGATACCTGGGGCGGGGGGAGTCCTCATCATCCATGATTGTAGGGGGGGAGGTTGCTCGAATCCCACTTGGTATCCACATTGCCTCGGGGCCCGCCCCTGCTTGGCTTATGCCCATTCTTCTTTTTAGGACCCAGACTGGTAGGCCAGGCTCATGGGCCTCCATGAGCCAATAATCCCCTGAAACTCCCCTAGATTCCTCATCAGAACAGGACTCACCTGAAGGTCACTCGCTGTCCAATTCCTCTCTGTGATGGGCTGCCCTCTTGTCCTGTTTCTGCTTTTTCTGTCTCTGTTTTGGCAGGTCATATCTACACAGCAAGCCCCTTTCCTGGCTGATGAAGCTGCTGGAACCACTTGATGGTTGCCCAGCCTTGGCTGCCCTTTTACTGGAATGCTGCACCTTGAGGCTGTAGCTGGGTCAGTTGCAGGATGTTTGTTCCACCCACTCTGTAATGTGCTCGAAGGCAAAGGAGAGGCCCTGCAAGGTGGTGCTTGATTTGCTGCTTGCTGAACACCTGGATGCTACTTCTGGAAAATGTGTGGTTGTCATTTCTTGGGAGCTTGCACCACCCCTGGGTGCTTGGCACAATTCCTCTGGCTCCTGGTCTGTGGGAGTGGTTGGATCCGTTCTTGGGTGGCACTGTGGTGGTTACAGCCAGGATGGAAGGGGATGGACAACAAAAAGGGAAAGACAGGCAAGAGTCCAGTGGAACCCTTGCTCTGAGAGGCAAAGTGTAGGTAGCTGAACTTCCTTGGTCTAAGGGGCACCCTGCCATGCGAAACAGCCCCCTGGAATTGGCTGTCCTGGAGCAACCAGGAACCAGTGTGTGGTGGGGTTACCCTGTGGTGAATCCCGCTTTTCTGTCCCTAAAGCCACAGCTGAAAAGGCAGCAACACTGTGAGCTTGCAGAGGGGGAGGGGGAACTGTGCACCTTGAAGAAAGGTGAGATACGTGGATGCAACCTCCTGGCACCAGGCAAGCCTTCATACTGCACCCACTCGGAGCCCCCAATGACCTGCAATGCCGCAGACACACGGCCTCCTGGAACGGGTTGGGAGTGGCACTCTCAAGTGATTTCAACTCTTAGCCCCTCAAAAATGGGAACTCGTCACCAAAAGGCTTGAAGTCTCAGGGCAGACATTGCACCTGCTCCTTGTGCTTAAATGTCTCTAGATGCTGGGTATTGAGAACCAGACTTTGTTCCTAACAAAGAACGCTTTGGGATGCTGAACTGGGGATCATCTATAAACCTTTAACTCATGCAGTCTTGGACTCTTGCAGTGAAGTTATTGAGATTCAACTGGCAGATGCTTGCATGTGGCTACTAGTGATGGATATAGATTTGGAGGTTTTTTATATACTTATTTTTATATACTAAACCTATGCTTTTTCAGTATTACATGCTTTGCACTTTTTCTATGCTCAGGAGCCAAAGTACTACTTGTAATGTAACCTGTAAGAATTTGACACTTGAAACAAGAAGACTTGAAACTCTGTAAGAACTGATATACTGCTTTTAGGGCTGCACTTATATTATATGTTATATTATTCTATAGATTCCAATAGAAATCAGTACCAGAGAGCCTTTTGTAGAAAACTGATTTGATGCAGCAAGCTGGTTTTGGCCACCTGTGGTATTATCTTCCTTAAAGCTGAGAAGGAACTGGGGAAAAGGGCACGAATAGGAAAACATCCCTTCCTATCCACAGATTTCAGTTATCAGAAGATATCCAGACACCAGATTGAGATTCATTGGTGCCCTTGAAAGTATTATGCCCAGAAGAAAGTAGGTAAAAGGTTAGACAGTGTCCTTCCAAAATGAGGGCAGAGGGAAAAAAACTGTGAAGACTGGAATTCCCCCAAATAGAGGGGCCAGCCCAGAATTGCATCTTCAAATCAGAACTGACCCTAGATATGTTACGAGCCAGTAAGATATCAAATATTAGAATATTGTAATATTGTTATGATTATCTGAAAGTATTAATTGCCTGTGTTTCTATTGTAATTTTGATGAGCTCCGGACACAAGGAGACCACCTACTCCTGTGAAAAAGGGGCTCCTCCATTGTTTAAATTAAACAATCATACATTGCTTCATTCTACAGGACTCCATGGTGTGTGTGTCTCTTATTGTGATTGGTGAGAGGGACACCTAAGGCACAAGTTTGTGCATAACACTAGTGCACAGTGGTCATCTTGTGACAAAGTGGACAGTATTTCCCTTAGATTTTGGATCCATGGAGATCAAGAAAATAGCATTTACTCATGGTGTTCCAGACTGATATTATGCACACAATGTGAAAGCCAGTGTGGTGTAGTGGTTAGAGTGTCAGGCTGCAGTCTGGGAGACCCAGGTTCAAATTCCCATTCTACTATAAAAGCTTACTGAGTGACCTTGGGCTATTCATACACTGTCAGCTTAACAGGGCTGTTGTGAGGATAAAACTGAGGTGAGAAAAACGATATAAATTGATTTAGGTCTCCACTGGGGAGAAAGACATGGTATAAATGAAGTAAATTAATGCAACGTGTAGTGAAGTTCAGTATGCACAGCTGTTGGGACATTCTATGAAAAATCAGTAAACAGATTTTAAAAATGCAGGTCAAAATATAGTGTTTTTGGGAAATATTTGACTTTCAATTCAATAAAATGTGTTTTATTCAATAAGGCATTTTTAAAATTTCCATGCTCCGTTTTAAAGTTAGAGTCAGCTCAGATAACCTGGCAGCTAAATAGTTAACCATCCCATGATTTTGGCTTCACAATCTGTTTCCTATAAAGGTCCAGGCTACACTGAGTGCTATATGATTGGCTGTCTGGAAGATGAAGACAAGGTGCAAACATGCTTTTTGAAAAGCCTTTTCTGCAGTGGCCTGTGCACAGTAGCTAAGGTTGCAGCCTGTTATTCTACTAGGCCGTCTAGATGTGGAGAAACTTAACAATGTTAACACTGTAACTTTTCCCCGGAAAGGCTTTAATGTTTAAAGCCCTTTAGTGCATGCAGTATGATATAAAAACATGTTAAATATAGGTCTCTGAAAGATCTGAGTGAAGAAAAAGATGGAAAGGGAATTCAGAACAATGTACCACTGTACTCGCGTGGGTGGGGGATCAAGGCTGTCAAAAGTGAATTGTAAAGTTCATGGGAAATATTTCCAGGACTCAAAAATGAAGGAAAAAACTCTTTGACTTGGATTCAGGAATCAAAAATACTGTGGCATGGTATTGTATATTCTTCCCTTTTCCTCTATCATGGATTTAAGCGTGCCCGACTCTGCATAAATTGGACTGTTAACTTAGATTCCCAGTCTCTTTATAGCAGCTAAAATTATTGTTTATCTGCTTTGGATACTTTTACATAAAAGTATATAGGTTAAGATCCATTGAAGCTTTTGCTGGTTGAATAGGTTGCACAACCCAGTGCAGTTAGAACAATTGTTATTACTGCTGTTAATGTTGAAGGTGTTCCTTAAAATTAAACAGTTATCTTTTAGCTGTTGGATGAGTCACTCATCATAGGGCTAGCATCACCTAAGCATTTTTCTGGTTCCCCTAGTGATACAATACAGAGCTGCAGACAGCCTTTTAAAAATGACAGGCTAAGAATCCAGTGACATGAATCTCCACAACCAGAACTTGAAAAGATCTCATAAGCAGTGGGTGGTAGATGGGGCAGGTGTGCAGGTGGGCAATGAGTCAAGCAGATATGACCAACCAACTATATTGCTAAAACCCGGGTCTAGTAACCAAGGGGACATGTCCAATGTCGCTCAGGCACAGGTTAGATAGGCCCCATTGCCCTGCTGAAAACCACTGGCCTATTGGAACAGATATGAGTCCTTAGACATCATGAGTTTAAGGAAGGTTTTGTAGTCCTCTCCTCAGTCATAAGAGACAGCAGAACCAAGATCTGAAGGTTTCCAGTTCTACCCCTGTTATGAATGAAAGGCAAATGGGGCCTCATGGTTATAGAGATGGACCACCTTTGAGGAGACAGTGAGGCTGGGAAAACTAGCATCAAGCCTCATTGGACTGGACAGGTTTGACTTTACAGCTGGGAGGGAAAACATAGCATCTCTTTATATGTTAATTTCTCTCTATTGGGCCTTGATGTGCTTTGGGGCACCAGAACCCAAAGTTCAGATTGGTTAATGACTTCTTTGACACATGAGGGTTTGTGGGAGGAAGACCAGAAAAGAGCTCTTCCTTCTGTATGTGTGTTGTTGTGAGCTGTGTGTGACTATGTGGAACTGCATTTGAAGCTATCTGGAAGGACCAGCATCTACTCTACGCATACACCCACTGGTGGATCTATTTATTTCAGAAAAGGCTCCTTAGAAGGAGGGAGGCTTCAAACTTTGCTTGTTGTGTAGGAGACCTTCTAAATATATTGTGTTAGTTATTATTCTGATTTCAGAATGGATCATAGGCATATATTTCTATAGTCTCTCAAATAAATCAAGCTGATGTGGCTCGGAGTACATGTTTTGCATTCAGAAGGCTTCACGTTCAATTGCTTGCATCTCAGGCTGAAGAATCTCAGGTAGCAACTGTTAGGAAACACTTTCTCCATCAGAGAGACCCTGGAGAACTACAGCCAGCCAGAGAAGGGAATGTTGAGCAAGACTTGACAAATGGTCTACCTTGGAATAAAGCATCTTCATATAGCCATAGTTTATAGGAAAAATATTATCCTTTTAATATGCAGTTATACTGTCATTCCATTCTAATTAGACATAGTACTGTGGTTTATCTTATTCAAATATGTTTAATTTAGGGAGCAAAGAATTATACTAGAGCTGTTTTTCCTCAATAGCTATGATGGTCTTTGAAAAACTCTGTTAATGTGGTTTGTGCAGAGGGGCAGACCATTCAAGTAAAGTTTGGCAAGGCTGTTCAGATAGTGAAGTCCATTTCTTCCTTATTGTCTTAATGAATTGCACAAAATTAAAACATCAGCTTTCCCTCTTGTGATGCAAACACTCAAGATTTCTAGCTTCTCAACATGTCAAATACACATACAGACACCCTTTGTAGATGTTTTTATAATATCTCTTCTTTTGCAGTACCAGAAGCAAAAGGAATTGGTAAAAGTATACAATTATTTTTCTTCATTCATCTGACTGAATAACAGATGGTGGGTTATGAAGCAATGGTGTTGAATAGGTTCATATATTTCTAATACAGCAGACATTTCAAAAATAGCATTTGTTTACTTATTTGAAATATTTATAAACCTTCTTTTCTCTTGACAAACTCAACGTGGAATGGAACTGAAATAACATAAAATAGATACTGGAATTCTAACCTTTCCAACAATTTCTGAACTATACTCTGTATATTTGCCACAAAGCGATGATTGTTGAAGTAGGGCATTATGCTCAATTGTCAGAGCTGCTAATTAGGGAGACTTTGCTACAAAATGCCCTTTGCTCTGTACCACTGATGACTTTCTATATAGTAGAAAAGCCAATCATTTATAAAATTCTCCTGAATATTCTTTCCTTAATTGGCTTCATTGAAATGGAGTTTGACCTAACTGCTAATTGTGATCAACATTCACACATAATTCCTTGAATAGAACCAAAAAAAACCCCTTTGATTCAGAAAGGTGACAGGAATAGTGGAACTTAAAGGGCAATTGTAAGTTTAAAGTGCAGAGAATGTTCTCTGTTTTAAGCTGGGTGATATAGTTGGCATCAGAGTATTTGCCTACCCGCCAAAAGCATGAAGTTCAAGACCTATGAATGAGCTAATTCATTTGACTCAACATGGCACTTCTGTGTGTGTGTTTTCCAGTTCAAACTATTTTTTGCAGGTTAAGTAGCTTAATACTTATGAAGAAATCATTTATGAAACCTACTAAGTTGTATTTTCTTTTATGCTCATACATTTGTACAGTCCTACAAAGTTTAAGTCATAATCACTTTCTTTAAATTATTTTTAAAAATTACATTAAATCACAGGCAGAAAGAGATGTGTCATTAGGAAGTGTATTGAGTATTGGAAGTAAATATATAGGAGATGCTTCTTCAGAAACTTCTTATACGTATTTCGAATGAAAGGTCAGTAACACAAAGTGAGTGCCACTACAGATTGTAAAAAAGTGAGAAGAGGGTCCCTCTCTTGCTCTCACGAGTGTCCTTCATTCATTTCAACCGAGGGAATAGTTGAAGGGAGATGGAACAAGATGAGCCAACACTATTAGCTGGTGGAATAAAAGATGCCTATATGTTTTGACCCCCCCAATGACCATTCATTTAAATTACATGTAAGAAGTTTCTAGAGGACCATCTCCTATAAAAGCCATAATGGCTTGGATCCAACCAACTTTCCCACTCACTCTCAATCAGTTTCCTGCCTTACAACATTCCCTGTTTTACGTCATTTTTGTCCATTCAGATCCCATGATCACTAGCACAACCTTTTTGGGAGGTCAAATGAAAGCCTTTTTGGCCAGCAGAAAAGCTGTTTGGATCCAACCCAATAAAAACAAGATGTGCAAGTTATGAAATGCCAAAAAATGTAATAAGTGGTTAAATATGAGGCCTTCTTTGAACTTGAGGGTCAGGGCAAATGGCCCTTCTGCCCCTAAACCCAATTGGCCATGAGTCTAAACCCAATTGGCCCCTAAACCCAATTGGAAGCACTGCAAACATTTACCGATAAAAATGTTTGGGAGATCCAATTATAGATTTGACATTGAAAGTACCTTGCATTTCTCCTCAATGGGGACCCAAAGTGGCTTACATCATTATACTCACCTCCATTTTATCCTCACAACAACCCTGTAAGGTAAGTTAGGCTGAAAGTATGTGACTGGCCCAAAGTTAGCCAGCTAGCTTGCATAGCAGAGTGGAGATTTGAGCCTGGATTTTCCAGATCCTAGATTATGGCTGTTTCCACATGTCCTTAAAGGGACAGCCCACTCACTGAATGCTGGTGGCTTTCCCCCTTCACTCCACATGTATCTGGAGTGAACAGTTGTAGGCTGTTTGCTTTCCATTTCTGCAGGAAAGTCTGTTCCCAGAAAAGGCACCGGAAAAAGCCACCAGCATTTGGTGAGTGGACTGTCCCTTTAAGGACACGTGGAAACAGCCTAACGCTCTAACCACTATACAACACCAACTCTATGTATGGAGCAGTCCACGCATTGGCTTGTATCCAGCAGAATTTTTTCATGAATGGAATGATTTCCCTGGAGGACCGTGAGTTTCTTATCTCCGCTCCTCCTGCTTCAGTCCCAAATGTCCCATTAAATGCTACTCCTAGGAAACAAGGGCCCCAAGGAGCGGTATTTCAAGGAGCATACAGATCAAGACGGTTAGCCATGTTAGTCTGTCTGTAGCAGTGGAAAAGAGCAAGAGTCCAGTAGCACCTATAAGACTGTGGTGGGCTATGAGCTTTCGTGAGTCACAGCTGAAGAAGGGATCCCACCTGTGGCCCTGCCTAGACCTGCAAACAAGGGAGAACAAACTCAGCCCAGGTGGAACTCAGCCATGCTAGCTTGCTGCCGGCAAGGTCTTCCTCACATCTCCCAATAAGAGAACAGCAAATAAATAGGAGCTGCTACATATGTACACTTAAATAAAACCTTTCTCAGAATGAATGAGCTAAGCACTTTGAAAAGCCATACCTCCTCATAAGTCTCTTGGGTAGCTAGATCTGAGTGTGACTGCCAACTGGTAGATGTCCCTGTCAGTAATGTATCTTCTGAGCCGCTGTCCCCCGCCCCCCTCCCACATTCCTCTGATCTTCTTAAATTCTCTATACCAAGTATTTAGGCAGGAGAATAACAGCAGATCCAGAAACTTCTGAATATTACTATTGTTTGATTAACAACACTATTACAAAAATTTTAATCCATATTAATTTTGGTCACTATATTAATATTAAACTGAGGTTTGATCCCATGTAACATAGTAGACAAGAAGTGAGACTATAACAGGGTGGACTTAAATTCAAATCCATGCTCAGTCGTTATGCTCACTGACTGACCTTTGAGCTGCTTATGGTCACTAGCTTCCAGCTGAAACAACCACACAGCACTCTTAAAATGGCAGATCAATAATCTGAAGAAGTGAGCTGTGACTCACAAAAGCTCATACCCTACCACAAATGTTGTTAGTCTTGTAAGTGCTACTAGACTCTTGCTCTTTTCTACTTGTGATGATAGAATTTGGGAAGCCATCTCTGCTGCTCTGAGTTCCTTGGAGATTGTTTGGGATTCAAAATTTATTCAAAAATAAACAATCTGCATTTGGAAATACAAGGGATATCGAGGTAGTTTACAACATTACCCACCTCACTGCTATAATACACAGGGAGCATCCTTCTCCTGGCTGAACTGTAAGTTGGTTCTGGGTCATTTGGAATGGAATCCCTTGGGTCAGCAGGTAGCTAAAGAGGAGTGGTAACCTGGAACTCCAGGATACCATTTGAGGAGCAGATGGGCTAGTGAGATGGTGGACTTGAATGCCCTGATCCGTGTCTTTTCTTTCTTAAAAAAGAATGAATCTTATCAATCAGCCTTCACCTTTGGAAATCAATGCACACAGAAGTCTGGCATTGATCTCTTCCCTGGGAAAGAGATTTTAGTTTTCAAGAAGAATAAAAATGTAAGGCAATATTAAAAGACGCACATGTTCCCACCTAAGGTTTCCATCTGGTTTTGGTTTTCTCTTGCCTTTTCAGCAATTCACCTGCAATACACAGTCTCAAGAACAGATGCATTCACTACACAAGCATGTGGGGATTAAACATTATTATGCAGTAAACTTATTTTTATTCCCTGAGAGTCTAGCCTAAATCCTGGAGATGGGGAGCCTGGAGAGTGGCCGGCCTTCGTGGGCGTTTTGGTCCTGAATGCAGTGTGTAGTTGCTGCAGGTTATTTATTTGGATGGGTTTTACATATGGCAATAAAGTGAATGTTTCCTTCATTGTTCATGCCGTCACCTAAAAGTCCTTGTAAGTCAGCCTTGTGCTTTTTTAAAAAAATTATACTCCTACTTCTTTTCTACTTCATTTCTCAAAACTCTCTCTTGGAGAACTGAAGAGAGTTATAAAGGGCCAATTGTTTTTAGCCTTATTATTTTAAATCGACTTAAAGCTGATCCCCCCATTTTATTATGAAAGTTTAGACTGGTAAAAACAGTACAGTCATTTACTGCTATTAATTAGAGAAAAAAAGTCTGGTTTAAAGCAAATTAAATTTGGTTTAACTTGCTTGTAGATTGCATACATGTGGCCTCTCTTCCTTTCCCACCCAGTGCATGCTTTGCTTTGTAGCTGAACATTTATTATTATTTTCATTTGTTAAGGATGTAAACAAGTTTCCTGTATTTTTTTTAATCAAGAGAAGCCATTTTTAGATTACTTGGAGAAACTGGGCAAAATTCCAGGGGAGCCTTCAGAATCTCAGATGAAATTCCAGTTTGCTGATAGGGAAAAGATATTTCCTCTAAAATTTCTTAGGTGGGTTTCATACATCTCTCAATGCATGTTTTGTTATTATTGGTGATAAAAAAGGCATGAAATAAGAGAAAAGAAAACAGTAGTGTTGTTAATTGACCTGGCCACTGGGTGTCATCCTAGGAATACATTTTGGACAGCTTTGACGCATTACTATGGCAACAAGCTCCATGGATTGCTGGAGAAGACAAATGAACGTCAGGATTTATTTTAATGAGCACATTCTTTGCCCTCCGGCATTGCTCCACTTTTACCCTTGCACTGTCCACTTGTGGTATGCTCTAAGGTAGATAATAAAGATTAATTAGATGGAGGCCACGTGGCTGATGTCTAGCCCCAGAATATCAGAGAGGACTAGGAATGGGAGACAGCCTAAGGGAAAAAGAGGAAAAGGTAAGGTGATACTAAAGGCAAAAATATACATGAAGTATATCTCTCTTACTTGCTTTTCCCAAAGACCACTTTTTAAGGAAAAGCAACCATTGGAGGCTGGAGCTGACTGGTAAAAGGGCTGGCAAGGAAAGGGCTGTGCTGGTTGCCAACACTCTGCCCTGTTGCAGATCCCAGCCATTCAGTGGGTCCTTTTCAATTAAAAAGGACATTAGTTAGGAAAAGAATGTAACATTTCGTTCACAGCAGCAGAGGGATATATAGGCCAACAGAGAGGTGATCTGTTGCGACAGAGGGAGGAATACAGAGGTTCACTCTAACAAGTTATCTCACTTTCCCGAAAACAGCTGCTGCTGTCAAATGGCTGATCTATTAGAGGGGGCAAGGCAGGCCCAAACCGGCAGCTGGCCCAAGCAATAAAGAAAGTAAATAGGCTGAAGGCAGCCCATACCCTATATGACAGTCAGTTGCAAATTTCATTTCCAACACTATTCACAAATAATACCAAGCTAGACTGGTTTCATTTAATCAGGTAAGAAATGCACCTTGCAACCTAAGACAAATCTCTACGTGCACTTGGCCTTTTTTTCACATGAAAACAGGCTAATGTGAATTTTCTGTTGTTGCTTTGTTAGCTGATACCCTGCACTGGCGATGGGGCTTCCCCATGGAAGATTTCCCAGTACTTTCCCTGTCCCAGTTCTCTATACTCCCCTCTCTACCCCACGTACCACCCCACCACTAGGGCCTTTTCAGCAATTGAATATTATCATTATAATGATATAACAATATGTGCATCAGGTTCTTTGAATTCCTAGCATTCATTTTAAAAAGTCTATAGCCCCTTTCCTTGAGAAGACATGCCTTTCCCCTTATATCTCCATAATGAAAAGGGCTAGAAACTTAATCTTTTAAAAAAAATGAAAGCTGGGCATACAAAGAAACTGATACAAGATTGTTCTGACATAACGATATAGCTATATTAAATTACTAATAAAAAGAACACACATACACACACCATAGCAGGAGGAGCAAATGGCCACTACAGGGACAGGAGAGGGAAAATGGCTGCCATTAGGATGAAGAAAACTTTCTTACCCATCTGGCAGCCATTTGATTTTTTCAAGACTTTGCAGCAAAGCAAGGTTGCCAGGTCTCCTTATCTTCCTGGAGGGAGGGTGGGGAACCTAGCACTCCTCTTCCAAGCCTTCTCATGTGTGGGCAAAGTGCACATGTGCTCCCAGAGCTTCACTATGATGTCACTTCCGAGAGTGACATCATTGAGCAGATCCTAGGAGCATTCCTGTGCGTCACAGCAGGGTGATTCTTAAAGAATTGGCCTGTTTGGAGTCCAAATTGTCCTGGCGCAAAGCAGAGGAGCACTTCTGGAGCCTGCACTGGAGTGTGCCACAGGAGGCCCGTTCCCCCACCTAACTCATGTAGAAACAGACCTAGAGAACTTTATCATCTCACTCCTACAAAATGATCTTGTGAAATACCAGACATTTCAAAACGCTATTTAGGTTGCTGAACGGCCAGTTTATAATCACACTTGAACCTATAGTGGTTAAGTGGTTGGACTGCAAATCAGCACTTTGCTGGTTCAATTCCCATTCCTGCCAGGAGCTCAGTAGGTATCCTTGGGCAAGCTACTCCTCTCAGCCTCAGCTCCCCAGCCATATTGTGGGGATAATAAAAACACTGACTTGGTTCACCGCTCTGAGTGGGGCACTAGTCTGTCTGGAAGAGTGGTATATAAGTGCAGTTGTTGTTGTTGTTGTTCCTGAGACTTGTTCCTGAGACTCTGTCCATCAAGACTAAACTGGCTTAAAATCTAAATACTTATGCCTAAATTTGGTGTTAAATTATATTCTATAGTTGATTAAAATGTTTCTTTTGTCACGCAGTGGTAAGATCAGTTATATTTTCCATTTTGTGGCAGTGATTTTGTAAAATATGTGATTGATCCTACGGCTGGAAATGACACATTAATTGCAGTTCAAGGGAACTTGGCCCTAGAGTGCGTTTTATAAATAAGAAATCTCTTTTCAGCAACCTAATAAATAAATGGTTCTCTTGTCTCACAAATCAGGAAGTTCTTTTCAACTTTTCTAGGACTTTTGCATTCAGGAAGGGCTTACTGGGTTATAATGGGGTGTGTGAGTAAAGGATAATTTTGTTTCCCTTTTTTTTTTGTCATGGGATCTCTGATGCCTTACAATTGGTTGATACATATGACCAATCAGACGTGGGAGGTACATAGAGACTCTCCCTGCTTCAACCTGACAGGCAACACAGCTATAAAGATGTGGATTGAAAGGTTTACTGTGCCTATTTATGTTCACTCAGGAAATCAACTATGAGCCAGACTTAAATGGCTATTTTACTCTCAGCTATCTTCCATACCAGTGAGTCAGTAGTACTGCTGACTTTAGAACTGAGCTGCAACACAGGAAATCTGCCTTCAGCGTTGACTTTGGATAGCTCGTTTCCCATTGACAACCACCTTTTTAACATAACCACATCCTAGCCAGGCAGCCTGCCTGCCTTTGTTCTTTGCAAAGACTGCCGACTTACCCCACCCGCTCAGACACACCACAGCCACAGTTGCTTGCTCAAATGCAAAAGAATGAAAACAACATTTAAAGAATCCAAGCCAATGATTCCCAGCACTGCTTGGAAAAAGATTTCCAAATCCTATTCAGATGTCATAGGAATATACACACACATAAAGTAAGTGTAATTTTAATCAGACAGGGATCAAATGTTAGTCCCACTACAACTTTTGTACTCACAGTAATTCCTGCCATTCTTTTTGCTTCATTTCCAAGTTTTCTGCTGTGATCAAGGCTCCTGTTTCAGGAATTTCTCACCATTCAAGATTAGCTGGCAGGGATGAATGATTGTCTCATATTATGCTCCTCAAAATGCATTGTAGGCCAGAGCCAAGGAAGACTACTTCTGAATCTACTTTAGAATACAGACTACATTTATAAACAAACCTTCACAAATTTGCTGACAAATTCAAGAATGAAAAGAAGTTGTTTTTTTAGGTTATTTATATACCCTGCCTTTCTTCCAACACAGCCAGGGCCCAAGGTGGATAAAAGCAGCAGATACTTACAAAAATAATCACAAACATATGAAGTAGCCATATATATTGAGCCAGGCGACTGGTTCATCAAGGTCAGTATTGTCTGCTCCAACTCATTGCAGCTATCTGGGGTCTTGAACAGAGGACTTTCCCGTCAGGTTTGTGATCTTTCCAAAGACTAAACTTGGGACCTTATGCAGAGGATCATGTAGGGTTGCCAGGTCCAAGTTGAGAAATTCCTAGAGATTTTAGGAGTGGTGCCTGGAGAGGGTGGGATTTGGTGAGGGGAGGGGCCCTCAGAATGGTATAATTCCATAGAGTCCACCCTCCAAAGCTGCCATTTTCTCCAGGGGAACTGATCTCTGTCACCTGGAGATCAGTTGTAATTCCGGGAGATCTCCAGCCACCACCTGGAGGCTGACAAACCTAGGACCATAGAGCCACAGGCCCACCCCTTCCATTAAAACTATTAAATTACATTATTAAACATCTCACATCTATAACCTTCAACATGCTGTATCATATGGGTCAGCACCGTTTCAGAAAACACCCCTTCTCTCTGTGTTATAGGTGGATGGTTAACACATTCTCACAAACCAGGATACCAGCTCACAAAGGACATAGACAATTTTGTAGACACGGTTAAATCAATATCTGTATGAGGATGTTATTTTTTCACTCTGACATCTCGTATATATGAAAAGGTTAAAACATTATTAATCCATCAGCTTCCATTTAAGAATACTAGTCGTGTGCTTGTTAGACATACCACATATATGTATATCGAGTAATAGCATGATTGGACAGCCTAGTTAAACTGAAATAGTAGGATTTCTGCTACTTCCTTTGTTTAGCAGCATAAACTTGAAACATTGGGGCACCGGTAATATTTTCTCAGTTCACCCAACACAGATTGAGTTTTAATAGTGCAAGGTAGGCCTTAATCTCAACAGAAAGACTTTGTTGGACAGTATGTCCCTAACTATCTGAAACTGTTAGTTATGGAATAATTCCTGGTTGCCCCACAACAGTGTTGCCTACTTTAAGCTCCACCCTATCTTTATTAGAATAATTTGCTGGCACAATTTGCATGAGTGAGACTGGGCGGCTTACACAACAGCAACTTCTTCAAGAGCTACGGGCAGCTTCCGCTCTTAATTTGCCTACAAATAATCATTTTCATAATGCTGCTGAGCTATATAGGGCACATCTTGTGCCACTTCTAGGAAATCAGATCTGATGGTTATATTTGGTGGAGCTGCTGTGCAGCTAAGCACAGAATTGTGCTCAGCAACAGATATGGGTACTCTAACTTTGAATACATCATGAACAAATCATGAACCCTTGTTGCATGCACACGTGTGTGCACACGCACACATGTTTACTGTGGCAGTGCTTCAGTTTTAGCAATGGGTAGGATCCAGCTTCCCCCCACCTCCACAATTTTGCCTAATTTCCTTTATTGCTACTAAGCCCCCATTACACACAGCTTTTGTGCATTAAGGTTCCCTATTCCCAGCATAGCCTCTTTTGGAGCTCGAAGGGGACCTTTCCTTCCTTTTTCTTCAGTAGAAAAGTTGGTTGGATCCAATGTAATATCCATAAAAACATCAATTCAGAGACGAGGCATTAAATCCAGCATTATTTCCCTGATTTTGCTCATATTTGAACAAGAAAATTCAAAATATTATTCAAATTCACATTTTATCTGGCAAAAAAATTACCCAAATGTTTGAAATTTGTGTTAGTATCCCTTGATTATTTTAATTTGAGCATCATTCAAATATGAAATCTAATACATTCTCAATTGTCAAACATATGTTTGCTAAACCTCAACTTTCATTTAAAAATAAAGCACTACATCAGGGGTCCCCAAGGTAGTCCCCAAGGCACCATTTCCTGGCAATGACCAACTGTTTTTAGAAAGTGGGTCAGGCCAGATGGGGGTTTTGCCCAGCAAGGCTTCTTATTGGCCACTGGAAATCTGATCGGCTGTGCAGGTTTTAAAAAAAAAATGCTTCAGCAGCATCTGCCATCATGACTAGAGATGGGCACGATCTCCATTACGATCAAAAAACCCCCACGATAATGGCAATCTCCCAATCGTGATCTGGAGGATCGTTGTCTTCCATGGCAAACGATCCCGCAGTCGGGAGGGGGCTGGACCAGGGCGATCGTGATAGGACCAGGAGGCTAGACATTCAGGCGCCAACAATCTATTCCCCTGGCAACGGAGGCAGGGGAATGCCTGAGCTCTATTTGAAACTTGATAATATTTCCCCTAGCGAAGAAAAGCAAACAGTTGTGAGTGAAAAGGTGGTTTCCTGAGAAAAATATAAGCAAAGTGATTGGGAGAGGAATGGGTTAAGAGAGAGAGAAAACTTTGAGTGCGGCTATCAGCAAAAGCTGTTTTGTGCTCCTCCTGAGTTCATTCAGTGCGTTGAAAGAGTTAAGAAGAGATCTCTTCTCAGTGTTAACTCTTTCAAAAAGCCCTTGCTTTGAGAGCAGCTATCAAGCTGTTTTGCGCTCCTCTCCTGACTGAGTTCGTTCAGTGCATTGAAAGAGTTAACTGAAAGATATCTCTCTCCTCCTGGCTTCTCAGCCCAGTGCCTGCTTTTTGCAAGAAGTTGGTATGTGATTTGATGTTTCATTTGTGTTTTTCCTATTTAAAAAACCATAGGATCTGCGAGGATCCTGGTTTTACTTTCTTCCTGTTTAAAATATGCTTTTGGAAGACTGGCTGCTTGCTTTTAAAATCAGGTGGGATGGAGGATTCTATCTCTGCTTTTTTTTAAAAGCTGGCTGAAACTTGTTGACGGGGTGTCTCTTTCTCTCTCTATTTGGAGAGGCAGGGACGGGTTAAAAACTGTCCCCCCCCTGCTCTAAGTGCGTGTGTGTGTGTGAGAAAACATCCCCTCCCTGAGGGAAGGTGGCTCGTCGCCGGGTTAAAAACTTTTTTCCCCATCTGCTCTAAGTGTGTGTGTGGGGGGCGCCCCTCCGATCCCAGATCGGAAATGGGACTTGATCAGAGTGAATCGGTGATCTGGGGTCGTCACCAGAGCAGATCCACAAACAGCTTGATTGGTATTTTTTTTGGATCGTGCCCATGCCTAATCATGACACAAGGATTTTCATTGTGTGACTGAAGGTAAGCTGTGGAAGCCATTTTGTGGCTGGCTCCACATCCATCAACAGCCATTTCCTGGCTGCCATTTTGTTGCTGTACATACCATGCTGTTAGAATTCCAAAAGCTCAAGGTTGGGGACCCCTACACTATGCCACAGCAAGATCAAATATGATATATTGATTTTTGAACTATCTTCCAAGAATTCTTTCATTCACAATTGCTTAATAGTAATTGCTGCTTTAAAAAAAAAAACTAAACAAGGCTTCTGCTGGTATGGCTGAGAAAATGGAAGTCATGGCTACAGGAAAAGCAAAATACACTCTACTACTAGGGTTGCCAACCTCCAGGTGGCATCTGGAGATCTCCTGGAATGTCAACTGATCTCCAGGCCACATAAATCTGTTCCCCTGGAGAAAATGGCTGCTTTGAGGAATGGAGTGTATGGCATTACACCCTGCTGAGGTCCTTTCCCCCTCCAAACCGCACACTTTCCAACCTGGAGTGGCAACCCTATCTACTACCCTGTTATAAAGGAAGCACTCTGTTGAATGGCCTCAAATGTGTCGACAAACAGTGGAACCAATCATCAAAATATTGGCTCCCTGTCTGCTATTCTGCAAACAGGGCATGAGCAAAACAAGTTGGTGTTCAAGCATCCCTGGCTGCAACAAGTCCTACAAAAGAAACCATATAAAGAAGACATGAAAATGAATTTTGGTTTAAAATAACTTTTTTCCTCTTTTTTTGCCCAGTCATCCTATACTTTTTGATCTGGACAAGTGCATTTAAGTTTATGGTCTGGACCCCTCCAACAATGCTTATGCCTTACCCCCAGTAAGTACTCAGAAGATGATTAACCCACTTGTTACTATTGAATAATTGCTTCACTTCTTTGTACTCAGTGGGTTTATTGGCAGAGGGGAGATGAGGAAAGAAAAATTTTGCATGTGCATCATACTGCATTTTTTAAAAAAATTCCTTAAGACTCTACCCAACAGTACTGCACACATTAAAATGTTTATAAATGCACCAACTCCTTTTCTAGAGATTTTTCAAAAGGAAATAATGATATAGTTTGACAGCATGAAAACACTGCCAGGAAGCAAATTAAGTGATTTACTCTCCAATTAGGAAATATTTATTGGATACATGCACCAAAATGTTTGTAGAGGCTTGCTCGAGAGCATGCCTGTCTCAAGCCCATCTTCAGTGGTATTTTCAGAATAATCCCATTTAAGGTTTCCCTGAATTCTTTTTAGAAGTGCTTCTCATATTAGTCAATTAACCCCTACTGTGGAGAATTCTTTTAAAGTTTCCCGTTTCACAACAACAGCACATGGAGACAAAAATAATTAGATCTGTTTGAAACCATAAAAATAACAAAACAATATTCTTTAGAATCTTAATAAAATGTTAGGATCAGGAACTAAAGATTAATAATTGTTTTGTGAGCAGAGAGACATGCATGTAAATTCTAAATTCTTACTAGAACTTCTGTTCAGGGTTAGAGAAACAAATGTTCTTTCTTTTTATTTAGAAAACAAAGTGAGAGGGCTCAGGCCATCATGAAGTAGAGCTAGTTTAGAAATTCCACCTCAAGATCTCCCTTAAGCTTTTAGAGTCTTTTGAAAGCTAATTTATCCCACCCCCCCCCCCCCGCCGCCTCCTTTTGACTCACGCTCACGCTCAGCTTCTGTCAATATCCATCCTTTCTGGAGCATATTTTGTCCTCATCAAGCAAGGTTTTTAGGATTTTTTTGTGGTTAATATACAAAGTCATATCTATACAGCATACCTGTAAAACTTGTAGAGAACCCATTTTGCTACTTTGTTATCCACTTGGGGAAGAAAGGCCACTTATTGTTAGATAAAATAGAATTAGAGTGGGGACTGATCATCACATGGGAAAAGCTAGGTGGGTAGCCATGTTGGACTGCAGTAAGCTTTTCATCCAGTGGCACCTTAGTGACCAACAAGATTTTCAGTGTGTAAGCTTTCAAGAAAGAAGCATGATGGACTCGTCAAGTGTGTTTCCCCATTTTGTGATTACCCCCAGTTCATCATTTTATCTAATCATAAACTGACTGGATACAGTTTCAGGTGGTTAATAGTGTTGGTCAGCAGTAGAAGAGCAAGATTCAGGTTCAGTAGCACCTTAATGACCAACTAGATTTCTAGGATATGAGCTTTCAAAACTCAGAGCTCCCTTTGTCAGATACAAGAAGTGGAGAAAGGAAGGAGTCTTTCTAATCCAGCAGAGGGTGGGAGGGGTATTGCAAACAGGGCCGGTGCCACCATTGAGATGGTGAGGTGGGTGCCGCAGGTGCTGGGGCGTCGGAGGGGGTGCCGGGGCGGAGGCGCATGTCACGGAGTTGGTGTGCCTGGCCCACAGCTGCTGCAGCCGGCCAGCCCCACACTGCTGCCACCACGCGCCCCCGGCTGAGTGCAGCAGCCGTGGGCCAGGCATGGCAGATGTCCGGGGCGGTGTGCAGAGTGCAGGCAGCCTCCACATGCCATCCCAGCCACCCACCGGGCAATGGGGCCGGCTTGCTGCGTGATGACGTCATCATGCAGTGACATCAGGCAGTCTGGGGGTGCGCGCGGGCACTATGTGCGTGTGCATGTAGGGGCGGCCGCAGGCGCCAGAAACCCTGGTGCCACCCCTGATTACAGTGTCAGGAAGCCAGCTGTCTTACATGTTGTAGAAGCTAACTACAATGCTTCTCCCATACTCGGGAAAACTAGTTGCTCTTTAAAGTGCTACTGGACCCGAATCTGGCTGGATGCTGTTGGTTATATGTTATTCATAAGGCTAGTTACAACAAGGACAGAGCTCTCAATCCACAGACGGTTGGCTGTGCCATCCTAAGTAGAGTTACATCCTTCTATATCTATTGAAGTTGATGGGCTTAGAAGGGAACTTTTAGTCACTTATAATTTAAAATAGGAACTGGCTGAAATCCTATTATTGCTTTTTTACCAAGTGGTGGCCGAAACTGTTAGGTCCCCAATCTTAAATACACCAATAGTCAAATGAAACAGAGCTTTACTCAGAAATAAGTCCTGTAGAATACCATGGGCCTTAACGGTAAGTTTGCATAGGAATGAAGTCTTACACCTGTGCAAATTCTGTTAAAGTTATATATTTGTGAGTGTTTAGAATTAGAACTGAGACTTCAGTTAATCTCTGGCAGGTAAACAATACTATCAAGCTGTGTTTTGCAAGCATTTGCATAACATCTCTAAGGTGGTTTTTTTAAATCACTATGATGACCATGTGCTACAAGAAGTAGTTTATTATCTATACCCTATACATCCCTATAAAAAGATAACAGTGTCCTGGTTTGATAACTGAGTTGTTGCACGGCTTCCATTTTGAATCACCTAGGAGAGAATTTGCATGCAGTGGATTTCGGCAAAGTGAAGGTAAAAATGTCTGAAAAGAATGGTTTATGTTGATGTGGAAACATTGCCCCTTCCACATTAGTAGCATGTGAACAACCATTACACTGAGAGCGGAACTACAAGTGACAAAAGGCACTGGTTGGACACTTGTCAGCTTCCCTCAAGTTTTGATGGGAAATGTAGGCATCCTAGTCTTGCAGCTTGGCTCTCTGACTGCTGTCCAGTGGACTTTTCAACTGTCACTTGTCCAACATTCCGCCAAGCTGCCTACATTCCCCATCAAAACTTGAGGGAAGCTGACAAGTGTCCAACCTGTGCCTTTTGTCACTTGTAGTTTTGCTCTGAGTCATTTAGAGCAGAATCCATGAAGCAGAGGCAGCAATTCATACAGCTTAAATTTTAGTAGAGAATAATAATAGCCCTCCTCACATGATGCTGTGAATTAGCATATGCTGACTGTGGGCCAAGCTACACATGACGAATGACACTTGAACGGCAAGTGGATTGAGTGGAGGGCAAGTGAACAGGGAGAAATACACTTGCTGTTCAAGTGTCATTCATCATGTGTAGCTTGGCCCTGTGTAGAGATGGAAGCACTCACTGGTACCACTTCCACTCACCATGTTTTCAGGGAATGTCTGAATAAAGACCCTTAGTAGTACATTCATTGGACTCTCGTCAGATTTTCCACTGAAAGTGGAAGCAAGTACAGGGGCCAACGGCATGACCCCATCCCCTCAGTGTACGCATGCAGAAAAATCTGAAAAGGGCTAGAACCAAACTACATGCAAGGATGTGCCATTATCAACAGATAACCCCTAAGTCTCCTTGAAAATGATCTCCTTTAGGTTTGTGATTGCAACGCACACCCTATTTCATTCTTCATTTCATGCTAAACTATGCATCTGCTGAAAAAGCTGCATCCTTTTCGTTCAGGCCTGAGCCAGCACAGAACTTTGACTGCCGACTTATAGTGACCAACCGAGTGGAAAATGTATTTATCAAATGTTCACTTAGCGTAATGCAAACTGGTATGTGTGAGAAGAATTGCATTTTTGCTAATTAGAACTGTAAATTAACATTTCAATTGATCTGTGCCATTTCTGGTCCCAGTCACACCTAGCCTTTCTAGCAGAGTAATTCCCTGCAGTTCAATAGTAATAGCTTTGAGAATGACCCACATCCACACATGGCAACGATGAATAACCTTGGCTTTAAGTATATGAATTAAAATCAATGGTGTTAGCAATATTTAAACACAGAATACTCTTCCCCCATCCAGATACATGAGGAGAATATAAAACCTATCTGCAGATGAAGGATGCCCGGAATAGAAATGAACAAAAATAGATGACTATTCAAAGGCAAATAGTGGAGGTCATAAATCATGTCCACCAGGAGAAATGGGAGGCACGCAGATACAGCTGGATAAAAAAGTAGTTTATGTGTTTTCTTCTTTTTTTCAAGTGTGGACAAATTGTTGCTTTTTAAAAAAATTAGTACTATAACTCTAGAGAATATAAGAATAAAAATCTAACCTGATCAATTTAATTTTGGTGACAATTGTATTGAGAGGAGGTTGTACACCCCAAGATAGAATTATATTCCTAACTGGCTAGAGGCTACCATTGACATATTAGCAAACCTTTAAGGTCACAGTTCTGTAAAAGCTAGTCACTGCTAAGCCTCACTCAAAACAATAGGGTGGGACTAGATTTAATTGGTTGTGTCCTTTAGCTTTCTTCCCAGATGTCTGATTATTATAAATATTGATTCCTGACATTTTCACGTTATTGGATATTGTCATTTATTCACATCAAGTCCAATTCTAAATACACTTGCACTGATTTTTTTTTAGAACTCTTAGAAATATCATACCTATTTATTAATATAAGAGAAGACATGATTTCTATAGACCCCCGCCTGTGGTAACTATTGCATACATAAAATATTAGAGGATGCTAATATTCTAGAATGACAGTAGGCTTGCTAGGTCCCCTTACTCGCCTGGTTGTGGGGGAGGGCCTGGCAGTTACCTGGTGGAGCATTGAGAGTGATGTCATCATGCGGGCTCCGGGAGTGCTCCTGGGCTTTGTGTTGGGCTGATTTGGCCCCCAAATTGGCTGAATTGACTTAGCATGAAGCCCAGGAGCACTCCTGGAGCCTGTGCAATGATGCCACTCCTGGGAGTGAAGTTGTCATGCTGTGCCTGTTCCCGTGCCTTTCTGCCTGCCAGCCAAGTGAGTGGTGATGTGGGGGGTGAAGGCTGGTAGCGGGGAATTCCTCACCCCACCAGAGGACTGTCAACCCTAACTGACAGCTCAACTACATTTTGCATTCAGTGCATACGTAGTTAATAAATTTCCATATCATTTTTTATCTCTCCAAAGCCTCGTGATTGTAATTATACACACTTACAAATATCAGATGATAAAGTTCTTAGTGGTGCTTGAAAGTACTATCTACCATTAGATCTGCTATTCAATTTGGTCTCCGCTAGGCCTTAACCCAGAAGTCTCATTGTTGGAGCTGCAGAACTAGCAACTTTAGGGAACACCAGCTGAGATAATTGAAAAGTAGAGCAATAGCCATTTTGAGATTGGTTGTAATAGGAGTTACACATTGGTAAGTGTCTTCGTTGCTAATTTCTGATTTCATGGCATCATTTTAACACTTCAGCTTAAATTATACCCCATCCTCGTCTCCTCTCTCAAAACACTTTGCACTTAATACAAGGTTCCATATGTCACAGTCATGCAATAGTAGCAAAACCAAGGTGGTATCATCTCATACTTATTATTATATTGACTGAGACCTGAGCCTTGTGTTGCTGTGCTAAATGAGGAAGGAGAAGGGGAGCAGGAAGTCATAAAATGAAACCTTTGTGCACTCTATCAAAGGCAACCTAACTGGAATAGCGGCATCATCTGCAGAGTTATCTGTTGCTGCTTCCCAACTCCTGCACAACTCATAGGCAAGGTATGATAAAGACAGCAGGAAAGCCGTCAATCTCTTTGGTTCCTTTTGCTATGTTGTTATCTTTTGTTATTCCTAGAAGACTGTAGCTAAGATCTGGTCTATACGGGCAGCAGAATTAAAAGACAGTGAGGTGATACAATGGATGGTACTATATTAAACTACAAGCAAAGGATTACATGTTTCAAAATTTTCAAAGAATTCCCTGTAAATGGAAACGAACATGCAAGAAAGAGTCTCTCTGATGTGCTGTTTTTCTTTTTTTACTTTGCAAGCAGCTTCACAAGAGACAGCATTAAATATGTGTCCCACCCACCTGCAGTCTGAAGTCCCTGTGTCATCTCAGTTGTCTGCTGCATCACTCTGCTGCATGTGTAGCGGGGTCTAGGACTTTTAAACTGAGTTTTAAGGAGCAACAGTGGCACAGATATGCATGACCTGCTGCGATTATAGGACATAGCGATCTCGTCAGTGGCACAGAGCTGTGCTTGTTTTTAACATGGCCTACTACCTATCATGGCTACTTCCATCAATATATATAATTCTCAACCTGGCTTCATCTGCAAATACTTAAGTCCATGGATTAAGACCGGATGGAGAGAAGGAAGATTTCCCTACAAAGTTGGGTGACTCCCCCACCCAGGTTGCAGAAAAATCTAAAAACTTGCCCAGAATAGAATGGGTTAACCCCCCATGAAGATCTCTGCATTTGCGTAGAACTGCCACTCCCATCAGCCCCGCCTCTCCTCAGAAGCCAGTGAAGCAATGAGACAGCAATGTTCGGGGAGGGAGAGCTGGTAGTGGCAGCCGTGGTGCTGTGGGCAGGGAAAGAGGCACCACCACCACCACAAGCCCTGATATCGCTGCCTCTCCTTATCAGTCTCTGAAATGGCAATATGGCATGTAGGGAAGAAGGAGCTGGATGGTGCTTCCTCCTCCCTTGCACACTGGCAAGGGTGGAGGAAGCACCATTCACTATGCTGCCAGATTAGGAGTCATCATTACCTCCTGATCATTACAAAACCTGCCTCCGCCTCCCACTGCAGTACTCACTGCATTCTTCCTGCTATAGATGCATGATGGGGGGAGTGGTGATGGTGCCAGCAGGTGGGATCCAAGTAAGTGACGGGGGAGAGAATGACAGAGAGAGTGATGGGGGGGAGAGAGAGAGAAAAATAGAGGAGGGTGACACTAAGCATGGGGGGAGAGAACGGGTGATAGTAAGCATGTGAGCAGGGAGAAAGAGAAAGATGGAGATGAAGGGAAAGGAGAGGAGAGGAAGCAAAGGCAGGGGGTGAAATGGCTACTTCTGCAAGTTTGCATCCTATGGGCAATGTGCGGCTGGGGCCCTGTTGAATGATACACAGACACAGCATGGTTGGTAGAAATGGCCACAACTTTACTGATTACAGACCGTGAAGCATTGGCAAGGCATAGAGCAGTGGATCCGTGGCATCGAAAGGCCCCATATTGTTCACTGTGTTGTTCCCCAGCAAGCCCACTGGCTGCTACAGGATGGCAAGTGATGTTCTGCCGCGAACAGCTGCTGGACAGCCCTTGCCACCCCCTTGTTAGGCAGAAGAGCCACTCTTTCCTCACTGCTCACTCCGATGGATCTGGCCCAATGCCTCAAAAACCACCAAACCACCTAAAGTTGTGACTAGATCCACAGTACCCCCTGCCACAGAGGGTGAGTGGGCAGGAAAGCATCCTGCTCGTGCTGCGATTGCTTTGGAATGCCGAAAACGACGAGGTGATCCTCGGAGGAGCGATCCCTTTCTCTGCTCCTCCTCTTCTGTAGCCATTGTCCTCCGCCTCACCTCAGCCTGCCCTTGTAAGCAACAAAGCCCATGGTGAGTCTGCAAACTTCTTTTGTTGTGGTTCCCAATTGCTGTATTCTAAATTTAAGACCGTAGTGCCATTCAAATTAATTTAGGACATCTATCCCCTCCTTCCAATAATTCAGGCCTCATACCATCATACTTCAGAATTATAACTATGAACCATACACTGATTTTATACTATCAGTGGCTAAATATGGCAAATATTTTCATCTTAATAAGGCTGAGGAGCAAGGTGTAACTATACAGTACTTAAACCCTTGTTCTCATTGTCTAGTCCTTAATTGCCCTCTTGGTATCACTGTTGTGTAAGGGAGTGAAAATGTGATTACCATTTTCTATGATACATGAATTAAAACACTGCCCCTCTTCTGTCATGAGGATGTTAAAACTTCTCTCCAGGCTGCCCTTTGTTGCCAGAAAGAAGGCAAGTGGAGCAGCTAGTGACTTGTGTGAAGGGAAGACTGGTTGTTAAAAACAATAACACATCCTTCTGGAGTTCTCGTTAGGGGTCAGAGCAGAGATGAGTGAGAGGCTAGACTGTACATGCTGGATAATGAATTCCCTATTGTGTTACTGAATTTTTAATAGAATAATTGGCTGCTTGATTAGTTGAAGTACACAGTTGACTGGGGGGGGGGACTGTAAACCATTGAAGGCCATCATATTGGCATATGAGAGCAGAAAAATGTGAGAAGTGAAATCTCAATCAGGTAAAAATCATCTATAGATTTCAACTAAGTACTGAAGAAGAGAGAAAGGCAAGTAGATTCCCCATGATCAAGTGACTGCAAGAGCAAAAGCATCTGATTGGCATGCAGAAGGTCTCAAGTTCAATCCCTAGCATCTCTGGCTAAGAAGATCAGGCAGTAAGTGACGTGGAAGACCTGTGCCTGAAACCCCAGAGAGCCACTGCCTTTTGGAGTGGCCAGTACTGACCTTGATGGTCCAGTGGTCTGCTTCAATATAAGGCATTTTCATAAAGATGAGAAAATTTACATACATACATAGAACATACAAATTTATTTATTTGTTTACAACACTTCTGTGCCACCTCTTCAGATGATTGCGTGATGATTAGAGGTGGGCACGAACTGGGGAAATGGCAGTTTGTTGCAGTTCGTGGTTCATCGCATTTCACGAATCACAAACCGAAATGAACTTGCTCAGTTTGTGAACCGGTTCATTGGTTCGTCATTTCTGGGGCGGCAGAAGGTCTGCAGAACGCCCATCCCCCATTGCCTAGGTAACAAATTGATCGGCGCCAGTCAGTCTGCAGTGACGAACCAAAAAATGAACCATAGGAACCACTCTAAAAATCATGGTGGCTCGTCACAGTTCGTCAGAAATAAGCTCCAACAAACCGCAAACCAAAAAATGGCCCAGTTTGTGATGAACTTTGGTTTGTATTTCGGTTCATGCCCATCTCTAGTGATGATTCAAATGATTGTGTGAAAACACAAACTGTATTCCAAAAGGAAAAAAGAGTGCAGGCAATGTAGAAGATCTCTCCAGAACATTGGAAAATGGCTTTAAGTAGCTTTCTCTGAAGAAAATATCTATCATGGTTCATGCAAAGTTGCTTTGGGTGGGAACAAGTAATATTCCCATTGACTGGTTAAGGAAGGTCCTCTCCAGAAATGGATGGTGGCCCAATGAACTATGTTAAAGTTAGAATGATAAGAATCTGACTGTTTGTCAAAGTACTTTGCATTTATGGAGGAACCGAAGAGTTGACAGGTAGTTCAAAGTTAACAAAATGAGCCAAATTGAAGGCTGTAACAAATGCCACCCAACCTCTCAACGGCCAACCTAGAAAGAAAAGAAAGCATTGCTGGGAAAGTGATTATGACAAAGAACATTCAAGAAGGTTTCTTTATGAAATGGAAGGTTCTGGCCAACCACCTTTCACTTACATTAAATACCTTTCAGTTTTTTGTTGTTTTTAATTATTGTGATAGCCAGCTTTTCCTGTTTCCCAGTTTCTTCTGCGTGCCCTTAAGAAATGATTGAAGATTGTGGACACTGCACCTTTAAGCCCTGCCATGAAAGATATGAATGTAGAGACCATGAACTCTCTAGATCTGACAGCATCAGGAAAGCTTACTGTGCCAAAGTGGGTAAGACACAATTGCATTTTTCCTTTGAGCAAAATGTTTGCCTTCCCATTGTTGCTTATTTTTCATTCATTGGAATTCAGAGATTGTTGGAATATATGCTTACCATACCATTTTTGAAAGTTCTCTGAGAAATAAAACACAAGAATTGTTACTTAGTTTATAAAAAACAGTATGTGTCATAAACTTCCTGCAATACTATTTTTGAACCAATCTGATGTTAAAAGAAGGCAAAAATATGTACGTTTGGATCAGTGGGTTGGGGAGAAGAGATGTTGTCCTGACAAATGTTTGTTCTCAAGCTTACCTCTCCTTTTCAACTGTGTTTTGCATCAATCACCAAGCTCTGCCATATTACAAATAAGGGCTAATCTGAAAGGTTGATAATAAAAATGCAATTGTGACCATTTTCAAACATACTAGAGGGGGAGGGGGAAAGCATTGGCTTTTACATATTGGTATAAAATAAATAATGCATGTGTGACAGACTCAGCTTCAAATGCTGGGATTGTCGGGCAGTAAAGAGGGGAGAATGATTGACATGCCCTTCCCTTGTGGCTAGCCTGAAATGGCAGTTGGTGTTGGAATGTTGAGATGACAGTTGGTGCTACCAGAGGGAGGGGTGGAGAGCTGGAGTAAACTGGACAGGGAAAAGAGTCTTGAGTCTGGCTTCTGACCAGAGGGGGTCAGCCAAAGAGTCCTTTGTGTGAGGAAGTAAAGGGAAGGTTTACCCTTACAAGAGAAATCATAATGTTTATGAAGCACTTTCAGTCCTTGGACTAAAGTGGGAAGGACAGCACTAACTTCTGCAAAGACACAAAAGATCTGGGAATTGTAGTGTGCCAAGGAAGTCGATAGAAAGGAGTCTCCAGCACCTGGAACAGGGTTATAGCTTGGGCATAACTACTGCCCAGTATCTAAAAAGAGTGTTGACTCAGTGGAGTACCCTAAGGTCTGCAGAAGAGGGAAGTCGTGCTGTGTGTGGGTTAAAAGTGGAGCCCCTAACTCGCAAAGGAGTGCCAAGCTCAGAAAGGACTCACTGCCTCACACTAGTGAAATGTTCAGTTCAAAAACCTCTGTTACTTCAGTTTTAAACACTTGCCTACATGCCTTCTTATTCTACCTACTTGTAAATAAACCTCCTGTTTCATTTTGAATCTCCATAAGCCTCCTGTGCCAGTTTCTTTCTAAGCGAAGCGCAAACCCCTGATCTCTCCTCTACTGAGACTTGGCTGGGTAACTGCACCACTTGGACGTTCCTTTAAGGGTGGGACAAAAGAGAAAGCTGAAACCTCAACCATGCTACTAAAGGCTTCCCAGCCCAGAATTCAGCTTCATACGCTTGGTGAGGAGAAGTTTTACCTCAGGGTAGAGGAAGGTCAGGCCAAGCCTGAGTTAGATGAGGGTTTGTGACAGCAT
The DNA here is from genome assembly GCF_028583425.1 of Eublepharis macularius. Classification (NCBI taxonomy): domain Eukaryota; kingdom Metazoa; phylum Chordata; class Lepidosauria; order Squamata; family Eublepharidae; genus Eublepharis; species Eublepharis macularius. Next base: position 60,086,704 of record NC_072799.1, read on the forward strand.
GCAAAACAAGTAGGTTCTCATTATACAATATCCTACTGGGTTAAGTCCATTTAAAAAATGTTCTTGTAATATAACATATAATAGACCCAATCTATTGGAAGAGTTTCAGGCTGAGGAGGCAGAACATGAGTCCTTAAATGGGACCCCTTCCTTGTATGATGGATCAATGTCCTCTCATGCTGAGGATACCCCTCTGTGGTTTGGCAGGGGAAGTAGTCTTCTGGTAGTGCATATGCGGGGTCTGTGACAGGCATTTTGACCATATGGTGGCTTGCCTGCTTGATGTGAAGATTGTGGACATTCCATGCTGTCTAGATAGCTTAATAGATCATACTGGGGAGGAGTTAGTGGTTGTGGTGCAAGTTGGCACCAATGACATTGGGAAACGTAGTTGTGTGGTCCTGGAGGAAAATTTCCGGTTATTAGGCAGAAAGTTAAAGGCTAGGACCTCAGAGGATCAGTGACTTGTGGTAAAGATGCTGTCCTGACAACAACATATTTAGTCTGAAGCTTACCTCTCCTTCTGAGTGGAGTCTCGTATCAGTCAGAATCGGTTCTAGGGGTGTGCATAACAGAAAAAATGAGCTGAAATTACACATAGACCTTATTGTTTGGGCTCATTAAAGCAGCTTCTGGAATGATGAACCTAAACTTGAAACTAAATTGAAATGAGTCCAAATTGAAATGAGTCCAACAAAAAAGTTTGTGTGTTTCATTTCAGTTCATACCTTGCAGTACCCCCCAAGCACTGGGCTTGCCTCGCAGGGCAGCATTTCATCAATCAGATCCCAAAGGGAGAGAGACCTTACAGAAAGGAGAATTCAGCTGGTACATCCAGCCCCCCCCCATCAAGTCCCCTCCCCTCCCTGCCTATCAGCTTTGGAAACATTTGGAAGGGAGTCTTCAATCATAGCCTGCATTTCAAAAGACACTTTGGGAGTCAGCATAAGGAAACATGGCACCAAAGGTAATAATTTATTGGCATGACAGAAAAAGAAAAAAGTGAACAAAAAGGATTTTAAAAGAGAAAACATTGAAAAGCTGTTTGCCAGGCATTCAAGTCATTTGGTGTGAACTAAACAGACCAGCTCATGTCTGATTGTCACCATCAAAAGTAAGTTCAACTATCAAAGATGTTTGCAGTAAAATTTGTGACATCCCTATTTATAATTAATTTAAATACAATGAATTCAAAAAAAACACAGCTAATCTTAATCTGTACCAAATTGCATTTGTTTTTCTCGTTCTCTGAACAGCACAAGCAATAAGTATCTAACTGCTTCTAAAGCCAGCAACATTTTTAAGAGCAGCAAAGAGAGAGAGAGAGAGAGAGAGAGAAGAAAAAAGGGGGGGAGAAAAAAGTCAAACACAGAAATTACATGCAGTTGAGACTATTTTGCCATCATCACTAATCTATCTAGAAAAGCAGGGCGGGGTAATAATGTAATATTACCTGGGTTGCATAGGCAAGCCTGATCTCATCTGATCCTGGAAGCTAAGCAGGGTCAGCCATAGTTAGTAATTGGATGGGAGACCTCCAAAGAAGACCAGGGTTGCTGCGCAGAGGCAGGTAATTGCAAACAACCTCTGTTAGTCTCTTGTCTTGAAAACCACAGCAGAGGTTGCCATAAATCAGCTATGACTTGAGGACATTTTCCACCACCGTTACATTATTACTATGTTGCTGTGTTGCAGCTTTCAGAAAAGCACACAGTCCAAGAAATGTGACATCCTCTATAACGCTACCAGATATTACCCATTGGGTCTTTTGGGATAATTCTTTGGAACCAAAACAGCTATGCACCTCTCTTGTACCTGCTGTATGCGGGTCTGAAATCATATGCTGATCTTCTTTCCTGTAGCTGGACAGAAGACATTCCATGTAAATGGGCCTAAGCTTCTTGAAGGAACAATCAAGCAGAAAGGTAATATATAAATAAATGATTCTACATTTAGAAGATATAACAATCAGAGCTTCCAACAAACAATGATATACAGAGCAAAATAAAAATTGGGTGAATGCCATTTGTCAGAATTCCCTTCATCTCTTTTATGGCAAACCCCGCCATCTATATTACGAGCTAATTTGTACCCAATCCATTTTTCTTACCTTAGACCTAATACATATAGAATATGCAAAGGCATTTGCTCTTTGTTTACCAAGAGAATTAGAATATCAGCTGGTTGTTACAGATCTAGTCTTTCCCCAGCATGCCATAAATGTAAATCGATCACAAGGAGCACCTCATGCAGCAAACAGCATTACAGCTGCTGTGGCATTTCAGTTAGAGATGGGCACGAACCTAATTATGACCCCAAAGCCCCCAAGAAACAGGCTGGTTCGTGGTTCGCGAACCAGGGTTCATGGAAGCTCTTTTCATGGAACTTCCACGAACTTTATACTGGTTCGTTCGGTCGTATTACAGGGGCAGTTTAAATGGCCAAATGGACATTTAAACTGCCCCTTTAAGGGATTTGCAGGAGCAGGTCCCTTTAAACTATCAGCTGGCGGCAAGTCCTTTTAAACTGCCCAAACCCCAGCCGCCACCTCACACTTAAGGAGGCCTGCAGTGTCCTCCCCTTCCTCCTGTGAGGGGCGGCAAAGCTGTTTTTGACCTCCTCCACCCCTGCGCAGGCCCACAGAGGAATAGAGGAGACTGAGAATGGCCTTGCCACCCCTCAAATGGCTGCAGTGTGCCGCGGCCATTTGAGGGGCGGCAAGACCATTCTTGGCCTCCTCTGTTCCTCTGTGGGCCTGCACAGGGGCGGAGGAGGCCAAAACAAGCCTTGTCGCCCCTCACAGGAGGAAGAGGAGGAGGACGCCGCAGGCCTCTTTAAGGTAAGTGTGGAGTTGGGGCTGGGGGGTGGGGGTGGGGGAGTGGGGGTGGGCTGGGGGGCTGGGGTTTGGGCAGTTTAAAGGGCCCTGCCACTGGCAGGTCCCTTTAAACTATCAACTGGCAGTCGGGGGGGGATCCCCCCTGGCCGCCTTCCCCCTGATAGTTTAAAAGGACCTGCTGCTTGCAGGGCAGGAAAGCGCCCTTTAAACTGTTAAACGCCCCTTTCCATGCCGCTGCTAAGCAGCCAGAAAGGGATATTTAAACCCCACGAACCACAAACTGGGTCGTAACTGGCCCCAGTTCCATGCCAGTTCGTGGTTTTTGGTTCGTTCAAATCCACGAACCACAAATCTCATGGTTCGTTTTTTTTGGGTTCGTGCCCATCTCTAATTTCAGTTCTTTGCTCCCCATTTACTCACCCATCTTCAGTATTAAAGACCTCAATTAGCCTGCATTTGAAAGTACTCTAATGATCTCATTTCTGTTCCCAAATAAGAAACCATGCATCAAATGAACTGCATTTAAGGGTGTTTTCAGAATAGGTTAGCCTGGTGATATACATAGAATGACAATGTGGATTCTAGGCAAGTTGAAACCATTCATCCCATACACTGGATCTTCTATTTGATTAGTGGATCAATATGCTGGGCTCTTAATACAGACACTCAGGGAAAGCAGTTCTTAGGACTCCCCTTGTTTTCTACCCACCCTCTGCATATAGCAGTCTCTGCTCTAGTTCCTAGAAACTGTATGCACTGGCTACTCCAGAAATGAAATCCGAAGAGCAATCAAACCCAGGATGAATCAAACAACCAAGGAAAAACAGTCTCCTACAGGAAAAGTGTTTTTGCCATATATCAAAGGAATTACTGATCAGATGGGAAAGCTTATGAAAAAGCATAACCTTCAAGCAGTATTCAGACCCACCCGAAAAATACAACAGATGCTACGATCAGCAAAAGACAGTAGAGACCCCCTCACCTCTGCAGGAGTATACCGTATACCCTGCAGCTGTGGACAAGTTTACATTGGGACCACAAAGCGTAGCATCCAGACAAGAATAAAAGAACATGAAAGACACTGCAGACTTGGCTGAACATAGCTTAACTCAAACAGGGCACAGTATCTTATTCCAGGACATCAAAATACTGGACAACACTTCCAACTACTTTGTCAGACTGCACAGGGAAGCCATTGAAATTCACAAGCATAAGCAAAACTTCAACAGGAAAGAAGAAACCTTAAGAATGAACAGAGCATGGTTTCCAGTTCTGAAAAACACCAGGCTAACAAAACACTCTATACCCAACAATAGCCCTGCAGAGAAGATTAGCACATCAAGCACCAATCCATATGCAAAAGAACCTCCTCAGGATACAGTGAAGCCTCCCACCATTAGCATTCCACACCCTGGGAAACTCTTACAGGATGACTCAGCTCAACCCCACCCCTCCTGAGTAGATACAAATGACCTGCCAACATCTTTTCCACACTGTGACACTGAGAGATCTCTGTCTTTTGGTGCTACACCTCTGAAGATGCCAGCCACAGCTGCTGGTGAAACGTCAGGAACTACAATGCCAAGACCACGGCAATACAGCCCGGAAAACCCACAACAACCATCACTTCTATAGACTACCTGTGCTTCATGTTATCTAATGTCAGTCCTAGAATTGATTATGTTTTGTTTCAGCAATTCTTCAACTCTGTATTGGATCCTTGCTAATACTATGTCTTTGAAAATCCTATGGCATTGTTTATGGAAATGTCCTTGACACTGATTGTACTAATCTCACACTATGTAATCTGCCTTGAGTCTCAGTGAGAAAGGCGGACTATAGACGACATAAATAAAATAAATAAGTAAATAAATAAGTACGCACTCATGCCTCACTGTCAGTTCTGGGAGTTTGCAGATTTATGAAGCACTATGAATAAATAGAGATGATAAAAATAGAATGAACATGTGCACCATAAGCACTGATGATGACTCTGTGGCCGTTACCTGCACCAGTCTTTCATTTTTGTTTTCAATGAGAAACTTTTGGAAAGCAGGTTTCTCATCTTTGTCTTTGCAGTTTTTGATAACACTGAAGAATGCTAGTTAGTTTCCTTGTATAAATTACTGAAGAAGCACAAGATCGAACAACCCCATGCACAACGCCAGAATGCAAAATGGAGCACATTTCAGAGGCTTATCTGTCACAATTTACCAGAATAAAAATTGCTTTGGGGTAATAATTGTTGCATGTTTGAAGACAGGCAATACTTGTAATGGGCCCAGAATCATTTCAGCGCAGTGACATGTTTAAAACCAGAGTAAATAGAATCTTTCTAGAAATTGTGTCAGGAATTTGAAGTTATTCAGGAATGCATTCCAAGAGTGTTTATGTTGCTATAGTAGCAAAAAAAATCCTCCAAAATAGCACGTTAAGCTGAGAACTTTATTGACTGCATCTTCCTTGAGCTCTGGCATTCAAACTAATATGCTTTGCTCATCAAAATAATATACAAATGCATAGCATTTTAGTTGTAACAAACACCGAGCAACAATCAGCTAAGTATGTCATTCCCCACCCACCCCACCTCCCCACAACTATTCCAAAGTATCCCAGGAAGCAATTTTTAATTAGCCAGGTGTTCACTTTCTCTTTTTAAATGCCTCTTTCTTGAAGAAGAAAAAATGATTCATTGGAATTTGAGTTCTCAGGATTAGATTTTCCATTTTAACTGATTAATGTTTGGCATAAAATCAGGGGCTGGAATGTGCAAAAGGTGGCTTTAAGCCTAATTTGCAGTCCTCCCCAGGCTCACTACTTGTTCAATCTCTCAGTTTAAACCTTTTTTTCAGTGCACCATAGATACCAACTCAAAATACAGGAAAGAGACAATGAAAGCAATCTAAGCATGTCTGCTCAGAACTATTCAAGGGTGCTTACTCCCAGGAAAATGTTCTTAGAAATGCACTGTGAATGTCCTTATGATCTATGTTTCTATAGTTAGAAACTTACCAGAAGGGAGAACTATCTGAAACCTAATATGTTGCCTGGGTTGCATAGAAGATGCCCCACTTTACACAAACAATCACAGTGTCTTTTCATCAGTATTCATATCTTTCCAGTCGGATCCCAGGATAGCAGTACTAAATGCCCCCTTCTGTACCACTGCACAGTGCCACGGAAAGAGGCATTTTAACCCCGCCAGCTGGATGGGGCTGCTTGGTGGGAAACTCGCCAAGCAGCTGATTCACAGGTTAAAATGCCCCTTTCCATGCCACTGCAGGTTATTCGTGGGTTAAAATGCCCCTTTTTGTGGTGCTGTGAAGCACCACAGAAAGAGGCATTTAAACCTCTTGACCTGAAGCTTCCTGAAGTGATACAAATCACTTCAGGAATGGTTGTTGTGGGTTTTCCGGGCTGTATTGCCGTGGTCTTGGCATTGTAGTTCCTGACGTTTCGCCAGCAGCTGTGGCTGGCATCTTCAGAGGTGTAGCACCAAAAGACAGAGATCTCTCAGTGTCACAGTGTGGAAAAGATGTAGGTCATTTGTATCTACTCAGGAGGGGTGCGGTTGAGCTGAGTCATCCTGTAAGAGTTTCCCAGGGTGTGGAATGCTAATGGCGGGAGGCTTCACTGTGTCCTGAGGAGGTTCTTTTGCATATGGATTGGTACTTGATGTGCTAATCTTCTCTGCAGGGCTATTGTCGGGGATAGAATGTTTTGTTAGCCTGGTGTTTTTCAGAACTGGAAACCATGCTCTGTTCATTCTTACGGTTTCTTCTTTCCTGTTGAAGTTTTGCTTATGCTTGTGAATTTCAATGGCTTCCCTGTGCAGTCTGACAAAGTAGTTGGAAGTGTTGTCCAGTATTTTGGTGTCCTGGAATAAGATACTGTGCCCTGTTTGCGTTAGGCTATGTTCAGCCACTGCTGATTTTTCAGGTTGTCCAAGTCTGCAGTGTCTTTCATGTTCTTTTATTCTTGTCTGGATGCTACGCTTTGTGGTCCCGATGTAAACTTGTCCACAGCTGCAGGGTATACGGTATACTCCTGCAGAGGTGAGGGGGTCTCTACTGTCTTTTGCTGATCGTAGCATCTGTTGTATTTTTCGGGTGGGTCTGAATACTGCTTGAAGGTTATGCTTTTTCATAAGCTTTCCCATCTGATCAGTAATTCCTTTGATATATGGCAAAAACACTTTTCCTGTAGGAGACTGTTTTTCCTTGGTTGTTTGATTCATCCTGGGTTTGATTGCTCTTCGGATTTCATTTCTGGAGTAGCCATTTGCCTGAAGTGCGGGGTTTAGATGATTAATTTCCTCATTGAGAAAGTGCGGCTCACATATCCGTCTTGCACGATCCATTAATGTTTTCATTATGCCTCTTTTCTGTCGGGGGCGGTGATTGGAGTTTTTGTGTAAGTACCGATCAGTGTGAGTTGGTTTCCTGTAGACCTTGTGACCTAACTGAAAGTTTGCTTTGCGGATGACCAAGGTATCCAGGAATGGGAGTTTTCCCTCGATTTCTTTCTCCATTGTGAATTGTATGTTCAGGTGGATGTTGTTGAGATGATTCAAAAACCCCATCAATGGGACAACGAATTCTATGAACAGATGGATGGGGTGGCCATGGGGAGCCCACTCAGCCCAGTTATAGCAAACTTCTACATGGAACATTTTGAAAAACAGCTCTAGAATCAGCACCCCACAAGCCTAGTGTATGGTTCCGGTTTGTGGATGATACATTTATCATTTGGAGCCATGGGGAGGAAGAATTGATGGGGTTTTTGAATCATCTCAACAACATCCGCCTGAACATACAATTCACTGAATTGCAGCCTAGCAATAAGCTGCTATCCAAACTAAAGGACAAACTGGTCAATAGCAGATGTTGAAAGAACAACTGCAGGAACTGTGCACCTCTTCTTTTCCTGGAGTCAGGGGTAGACATGGGCATGAACAGAAAAAAATCCGAACATGGTGTTCGTTGTTTGTTGCCATCCACGAACAATGAACGCTGACGAACATGATCCTGTCATGAACATGTTCATTGTTCGTGGGGGCCAGCAGGCTCTCCTCCCGCCATCAATATCCCTACCACACCACTCCCAGAAACCCTACCTGAGCAGGCAGCAGGAAATGTACCAATAATAAATGATAGCTTGGCCCCAGAGCCTGGCAGCAGCCCTGGAACCTGAAAGGGTTGATCCCTATCCCATCACACTCACAAAAAATTCAGGCTCCAATGTACTCTCTCTGAAAATGTCAACAGCAACTGTCTCTCCCTCACTGTCTGCAAAACCAGAGCTGGGAGCCCCCTCCCCCCTGCTCTTTGCTTCCTTGTAACAAATTTGGAGCTCCACACTTGAAGACCTGCCTATCAAGCTAAATTGGGCTTAGATTGGGGTTTCCAGGGCAACAGCAGGAGTTCAGACAGAGTTTAGGCAGTCCCTGCCTCCGGTTGCCAAGGGAATTGATTGCAGGTGCCAGATTGTCTGGCCTGATGAACAGCAATGAACGAGGCTTGCAACGACCACCTGTTTGTTTAGAATGGGGCCTCATGAACAGCTTGTTCGCGAACAGCTGATTGAGTTGTTCGTGGCTTTTTTTAGTTCATATTGCTGTTCGAGCCCATCTCTAGTCAGGAGTAGGTCCCTGATCCCACAAAAATCAAGTCCCAGATCCTGCCAAGATCTAAACAGCTGCATCTTCCTCCTGAGACAGGCTGGAGTGTAGGAGACCCTGAGCTGCCCAGCAGGCACTCCTCTACCCGGCCCAGGCTTTGGCTCTGGCCCTACCCCTTCTCTGTTTCTGGGGGAGACACTGGAGGTGAAGGAGGTGGACAGGTCTCCTTGGTGGGTTCAGGGACTGCTGGTTACAAGGGAAACTGAATGGGAGCCTGCTGCTGGAATGGAGGCCTGGGGTTGTCCCCTGAGGCTTCCGGGGTGCTCGAAACCTTAAGATTGTGGGAACCAGAATAACATCTGGGGAAAGTAAAAGATCAGTGCAGAGCTTTAAACATGGTAATTATATGATCAGCTCTGTGTTTGGGGTTCTTTAAAGTTTCTGGGTTGTTTTCAAGGGTGCCCTGCTTGCAAGATAACATCAGGTGGAATAAAAATGAGCCATTGCATCTGTGAAAGTTCTGCACAAATTAAGCCATCTATTCACTGACATTCTTGGTAAGCTGTACTGAGTGAAGATGCAGATGAACTCTGTTGCTAACCTGTGAAAGAGCTGTACAGGATGCCAATGAGGGAGGTAAAGTAAGCAAACTCATAAAATCACCTTCAATATGGGAAAACAGTGGGGCACGGAATTTAATTATTAGTGGGGTAAAAACATAGGCATGCAATATGAAGAGTGCATTCTACCATGCTTTGTAGCATGCAGTGGCTAGAAAAAGAAGGTTCTACATGTCACATGTTTGTTCTATACCAGCCTTTGTCAATCTCTACAGAAAGTGGAAGTGCGCCAAATGCCTCCCATTTCTGTCGTTAGAGTTGACTGTAAATGCACTCAAATGATGTGATCATGAAAGCAGCCAATCCTCTGAGGGAATGCAAAACAGAAATGTGATGAACTAGGAACAGAGATGATGGAGACACACAACCAGGCTCTCATTAGCAGAAGGAATGTACAAAATGGAAAGAACAAAAACATTGTTAGGGAACCTAACAGGGGTTATTAGAACATTAGGATGTTTATTTCAACATTTGCTTTTCTTCTCGTAAGATGCAAACTCATCTGGTTAACTCACAAAATTTTGCAGTCTATGCCAGACTTTCTGTGGAAATGAAACTTTGTTTTTCACACTTTCTAAATAAGCTCTAAAGTGTTTTGCAACTGCTCCAGCTCATTTCCAAAAGTCTTAAATGTTTTATATGTCACTTTCCCCATGACATTTCTTACTTTCCCCCCAAAGATCATTACAGTAAAGAAAGTTGTTTGCTTTCTTTAATACCATTCACTCTAACATTCACAGCCAATCTTCAGTTAGGTTGAAGGATTTCTTCCTCTTTTTTATTTTGAGTGTATGAACACACTTTCCCATATCTGATAAATTGGACCAGGATATGGTGATATTACCAAAGCCTAGATGGGAAAGTATAAAACTTGTTTGCCAGAATATTCCCAAAGTGCCTGATTTTCTACAGGACAAGCCAGAATGGAAAATACAGGTGGGTGAAAAATACAGGTGAAATGGAATGGAATGGAAAATACAGGTTAAAATACAGGTAGAGATGACAGGAGAAGACACATAGATCACAACAAAGCAGGAGAAACACAGAAAGAGGATGGTGTCACATGGATGCTCTTGAAAGCAGGGCTTCAACAAGAAAGCCAGGGCAGAGTGCAATATCCATGTGGAAAGAGTTCTGGAACCACTGTTAAAAATGGGTGAATGAATCGTGTCTGTTCCCGCTGAAACAGCTAGTATGTAAACAGCCATGGTAATTCCATTTAAATATATATGTTCAGATATTTTGAGATAAGATTTAAATTCATTACGTAAATCTAGAGTTTGCATTAAACATTTTGTTCAGTTCTCCCTTTATTTTTCCTTTTGGCTTCCCTTTTCTTTCATTTTCAAATACCTAATGGTTAGAGTGCTGGTCGCTGGACAAGGTCTAAGGAGACTCATTTTCAAATCCCCATTAAACTCTCTGGTGCCCTTAAGACAGTCGTTAGTTACCCTAAACTGTCTATCGCGTAGTTGTGAAGAGAAAATGGAGGAGGAAAGAGCTATATCCTTGGGGGAAGAACAGGATAAAATGTAACAAATACATTAAAAATACTTTTAACGGAAGTTTCTTTATTGTAATTTATTTAGTTAAATGATGTTGATTCTATAACTCTGTATAGCACCTTAAGAGACCAACAAGATTTTCAGGGTATAAGCTTTTGAGAGTTGAAGCTCCCTTCTTCAGATACCTTCTCAAAACCTTATACACTGAAAATCTTGTTGGGGCCTCTAAGGTGCAACAGGACTCAAATCCAACATGGATACCTACCTGAACCTATCTTGATTAGCACAGATTACCACAGAGTGAGATAGCACCCATAATCTCAGTACCCCAGCAAGAGGGATACATTTTTGCATGAAAGATATTTGAAAAGCTTCAGTTTTTTCTGCACTCCAATAACATTGTCTGGAAAATGAAGAGTTAAGGAACAGTGGCAGAGTGAGGAGGAAGTTAAACTGGATGCTTAACACACTGTGCTGTAAACACACACACACAAAACCTTCAGCATTTCACTGTTTTTTTTTGTTTTTTTTTGTTTTTGGTGTGGTCTTGTGGACCACTTGAAAGCACACCAAGGACCGTGGCTCACTGAGTCACTGCTGAAGGGAATGTGTGTTGCAGATGGTCTCGTTGGTTAAGCCCCTCGATTTCTTCCTGCTCCAGCTCACAATAACATTCCATTCTTTGCCTCTTTAGGAGATTAAAATGTAAGGGTCTGAGTTTTCCTCCCTCTGCCACAGACTTGAGCAAAAGCGGGGTCAGGCTCTGAATCATACCACAGCCAAGGACAATTTTCTTTGAAGAGCTGTTTTCATGAGGCAAGTGAAAACTGACTGCCAGCTTCCATATAACCAAGGGAGTGATTAAATGTTAAAAATATGCAGAAGTCAACTTCAGGGTTTTTCCCTGCTAAATCTTTTTTATTTTTATAGACTATGGACAACACTTCCCCTTTTAAAAATCCTGTACTTAAAAAAAAGCAGGAAATTTATTTACAGTCTTCAGATCTCTCAAGTCATGTTGGATGCATGCTCTAAACTAATGTTTGCCTCAGGGGGATGGGGTTTCGGCAATCACTCGAGCCAGCACACAACAGCACACTGTGTGGAATAGTGACTACTTTGAGAGGTTGGAGATGAAATATGTTCCATGATTCACAGTGCTCACATACATTTACAAGTCCACATCAGTTTTCTGAGGTAACCAAATAAGGGATGAGAAATTCCCAAATGAAGGTTAGCCTCCATGTGTGTATCCTGCAGTGAGGCCAGTTTCTTGGCAGCTGCTGTGTGACCAGTAGCGCTGCAAGGCTGGCCCAAAGATAATTGTATATGTTACAAAACCGCTGAATATTATGGTTGCTCAAGAAAGGCTTGGCACTGGGACAGCAAGAATGTTGCATGTCAGGATTGATGTGATTTGGCAGGGACATATGGAGAAGCTTACACAATGCCTGCCTACCCTCTGCTGTGCTAATGCCAAAGAGTTTTTAGTCTACCTCTTTTAGGAGGGCTAAAATCACTCTTTAAAATGCCCAATATACCTAAAAACAGATGAAAGATGCCTCTTGATCCTGAAACCCAATTGGTTATACTGCACAGAAGAGTGATACCATGTCCAAACCCAACAAGACTCTTCAACATTTGCCTTGCATCTTGACTGTGCATTGATGGCAGTTACCCCCTTGCCAGGGGAAGAAATGGGCCTACCCAGCTGGCATCTGAACTGGTGAGCTTGGCGGAACTACATACAGAAGAGTAGCACAGAGAACCTACCCAGTTGCCGAGGTGCCTCCCATACTTCCAATAGTTGCTGCTGGGCAGAGGCCATAGTCCTAGTTTCCTGAATTAACGGGTATCACTGTGGCACTACTGACAGACCTGTGAGTCTTGCAAGAACAGGAAGGAACACTGGTGGGCCCAAGAGAAATACTGTGGGGAGTGGTAGACTGAGGGTTATTCTAGGGCTATTGAGCCCAGGGAAGAACAGAAAAACTGCTTATGGTTACAAACCCACTTCCTTCAGTCCCAGGCCACTGCAATTGACCTGGAAGATGACCTGTTATCCCTGACAAAGGTGTAGTGTTCCTGAGTTCTGATGGACCAAGTCCAAAAAAGATTCATTTCACAGTTTATAAACATACCTTTCCCTGCATGCTAAATACTGAAAGCTGCTTTCTTATATCTTATTGGCAGCTCATCTTGGACATGAGAACACAGAAGAATCTGGATGTTGCTACAGATGAGAAAAGCAGGGTTTGGACTATTTGAAAACAGTAAAGCGACTTGCAGGTTCCAGCTAGCATCTGGTAAAATGGCAGGCATTTGCTGGAGAGCTCTGATCGTAATGAGCACAATAGCCAAGAGGCTGAGTTGGAAGGAAGTTTGTAGCTGAAATCCCATCGCAGATATGAATGTCCTAGGTAAGCCACTGTTTTTATAGTTTCAGTTTCCCTCTCTGCAATTTGCATATCATAACACTGGCCTCATGTCTTACATAGTGGCTATGAGTATTACTGAGATAATGTGTCAGACAAACTTGAACACTTGAAAAGGGCTATAGAAATGCTAAGCCACTATCATCCTCTTGATTCTCTTGCCCACATTTCTAGCCTTTACCATAGGTTCTTGGCACATTTCTGAACTGGATCAGATCTAAATTCTGCTGTCCTGCTCTTCTTCTACGTCACTTGTTCAACTCACTGTTCAGTATTTTTGGCATTACTTCAAGTTTTCACCTGATATCATTTATGCTGACTACTTTTGCCTGAGGGGATAAGCCGTGCCTGTTTCCCTTATTTCTTCTTGGGCCAATTTAGCATTTTCTCTCAGAAAATCTTTATTTTTGGCTTCTCACTTCTTGGTCCAAATCCATGTGGAAAGAGTCCTTTCCCCCCCCTTGGGTTCATGAATTACTCTGCTACCTTACCCCAAATGCCCATGAAGGCTGAAAAGCAAGGGTTGCAAAGTGTATGATAGCAGAAGAGTGGGTCATGTGGGAACCTTTCCTCAAGCAAAAGGTTCCAAGAGGATCTTCACTATCATATGCAGGACCTAATCTTGCTATTGGAAAAAAGCTATGTGAAGCCTACACACTTTTTAAAAAGATTAATGAATGAGTACCTATTTATATTTCAAATGTATGTACAGTTTCAAAATATTGCTGAACTTCATTTTGTTCAGCAATACTATCCCCATAATACAAACGCTGCTGTTCACAAAGCAGACTCCAAGGGGCTAACCAGAAGGAATAGGAAGGGCTTGTGAGTCCATTCCTTCACAAAACTCAGTAAGTCACAGCTAAAATGTTACAGATTAAAAATCATAGTTCATATTCCAGAAAACAAATAAAAGTCTTGAAGAAAGTTTGTGCGAAGTGACAGAACACTGCCTTGCTTCAATGGTTCCTAAAAGAAGCAGTCGCCACTTAGAAAGCCCCATTTTTGCCACCAGTGTTTTAGAAGAGTAATGGTTTGCTGTCCCAATCCCAATGGCACTGTAGTTTATTACAGTATTTACTCCAATACAAGGCTAATTTTTTTCCAGGTTGTCATAAAAAGAGAAACTTACATTCACAGTTACAGTTATGCCCCTGGGAAAAATGGTGCATACTTTTTAGGGGGCAGGGGCCGTCTTACATTCAGGGTTGCCTTTCCTTGAAGGGTTGTCTTGAAGGATTGCCTTTCCTTCAGGTAAACACCTTAATTCCTGCCTCCTCCATTTTCTTTTCCCTTCTTTTATGTTATTCTGATTTTTTAACCCACATTGTCTCTAACAAGATGGGTAGCAGTGATCCTAATTTTTCTATGTACTTAATATACAGAGGAATCCACAGCAAGGTCCATCAAAAGGCAACCAGGCCTGGACAGAGATATCATTATATCATTTATGAAGAAAAATGATACTATTGATCAATCATTTATTATAATATTTATAATCTGCCTTTCTTCTCAAGGGACTAAACATAGGTTCCTAAGCCAGTCCCTCATCCGGGTACTTGAGCAGACCTTTACCTGCTTCTCTTTCACAAGATTGCTACAGCACTGTCGTGGGAATTATGGAATTTGGCTCTGGAAATCCCAGGCCATTAACAGCTTTCCATCCAGACCTATGTGAACTAGGCTTTTAAAACTCCAAAAGTGGAGGGTTTTTTTTCTCTTCTCTTTTCCGACCTCCCTTTCCTTTAACGCTCGTTTCCTCTATCTCCCACACAAGCAAGTTAGCAAAAGAATGTAGCACACTAACACCCCGTGACACTCAAGGTCCTCTGCCTTTGCCTGCAGAGCTCATCCAGCGTCTTGCCAGCCTAAAGCCTTTGCCTTTTCTGCTGAGCACGCTGAAAGGAATGCTGTAAGCCTCTGCCCCACAGAGAAAGCAGATAAGGAAAAAGGTACACTTTCAGAAGCCCTTGAAGCGGGACCAGTAGCCAATGAGAGCACTCCAGTAGTGACGACACATAGCCCGATGGGCTCCTTTAAAAAGAGGCTACTAGCCACCAGAAGCTGGCTGCTGCCCTGGCCAGCGGCTAGAGAGGTTCCAGCTTGGAAGCCCCTCTCCCTGGCCAGGCACAGTCCAAGGGGACCCTTGTCTTTTTGTGTCATGACTTAGGTTAAGTATTAGAGTGTTAAGATTGCCTATTATCCATAAGTTTAAGTGTTAAGTGGTATTCTGACTTAGAGTATAGAAGCTAAGCTGTATTCTAACTTAGAGTATAAGAGTTAAGTTGTATTCTGATTTAAAGTGTAATGTTAAGTGTGTCTTCTTTGTAGAGAATTGCTTTGTGGTCTTAGTATTCTGTAGAAAATAAACTCTATTCTTTTAGCATCATATTAAGTGTAAGTGTTAAGTGCCTTAAGAGGAGAGTGAAGCGCTCCCATAAAGCGGTTGCCCGGCGGGGGAGCCACGGAACGAACCAAAGCTGACCGGTTGGGAGTTGGTATGATGGGTGTGTCCGCTTTCACTATGGGGGTGTAGGAATTGTCACCTAGGCCCCCAATAAAACCCATAGACACATACCCACGAGAGGGAAGAAACACAAAAATCACTCCACAATCACCTACCTTCCAAACATACATTCCAAAGAACAGGAAGCCACATAATGTAAACAAAGGGTAAACTATGATCTACTTGTGGACCATTGTTTGATTTCTGGTGGACTGAATACTACTGGAATTTCTGCAGAGAGTGATATAATTATACCCCTTTTTGTAAGAATGCTGCTACTAGGTGACCTTGATCTGATCTATCAACATGCATGTTTTCTGAGAAAGAGTGCACACTCAGTGTTATCTACCACATATTAATTGTCTTAACATTTGGAAATCCTGAGTACATGCTGCTGTTTGGTAAAGTTGAAAAACTTTTGTGAGCCAATACAACAAAAAGAGTAGACCCACAATAGTGAAGTCAGCTCAACCTTGTGCACCACATCATGTGTTCTAAGGAACAGCAGCTCCCCCCACCCCACCGGCAGTCTGCGACCCTATACTGATAGCAAGCAGCCAATAACATGGAGCCAGCCATTTTTCATGTCTGATTTTCCAGAATGTCCTTGTCTGTTCATGAAACATCAGCAGGTGCTGCAGCAATGATTTCATTAAAACAATATTTTGTATTTCTTAATCTGAACAGTACAGAAGCTTTTTTTTCTTCAATTTTTTGCATTGAATGAATGCATGTCTTAACCTTTTGATAACACTGGGAAAGTGAACTCATAGAATCCATTGAAAGGAGAAAGGTAATGGTAGTAGAGACTCACTGGTTAAAAGAAGAGAACTTCATAAATAAATTTATCCCATCAAACACTGTAAGGAGATTTTGATGTTAATTCTACTCTTTAACTGCTGCACTGCTTCCACATTTGTAGATGAATTTTACTGATTTTTCTAGACTAACCAATTTTATTGCAGCATAAGCTTTCGAGAATCAAGTTCTCTTCGTCAGATGCATGATACAAACTGGTCAAATACAGAAGAGGAGGGGGGAGAGGGGAGAGAAGGAGAGGAGGGACAAGATGCAATTAGGGGGGAGGCAACCAAAACATTCCTTTGCTAGTAAATGTAAACATCTCCTTTTGGTGTGTAGTCAGTTTGCCGTGTTAGTTTGCAGCAGTAAAAGCATCCAATTTCTATGTAGTATAAGCCCTCGATAACCACAGCTCTCCCTGCCAGATGCATCTGACAAAGAGAACTGTGGTCCCCGAAAGCCCACACCAGGCATCACTGGGCTCCCCCAGACCACGCCGCTGTAAAGGAAATCTGTTACCTGTGATAATGTGATAACCATTCATAGTCTCTATTCAGTCCCAGCTTGACAGCGTCAAATTTGTATATGAATTCCAATTCAGCAGCCTCCCGTTGGATTTTGTTTTTGAAAGGTTTCTGTTGAACCACAGTGACCTTTAAGTCTTTGGTGGAATGTCCTGGTAGATTGAAGTGGGAGAACATCTGGCAGGGAGAGCTGTGGTTATCGAGGGCTTATACTACATAGAAATTGGATGCTTTTACTGCTGCAAACTAACACGGCAAACTGACTACACACCAAAAGGAGATGTTTACATTTACTAGCAAAGGAATGTTTTGGTTGCCTCCCCCCTAATTGCATCTTGTCCCTCCTCTCCTTCTCTCCCCTCTTCCCCTCCTCTTCTGTATTTGACCAGTTTGTATCATGCATCTGACGAAGAGAACTTGATTCTCGAAAGCTTATGCTGCAATAAAATTGGTTAGTCTTAAAGGTGCTACTGGACTCTTTTTGATTTTGCTACTACAGACTAACACGGCTAACTCCTCTGGATCACTGATTTTTCTGTTATACAATGATAATTTTTTTTTGGCTAAGGGCAGTGCTTAGATTGTACATAACAATTCCTACTCCCAGAGGCTAACACGTTAGTAAAATCGCATGCTAATTAGGTTTATAATTTATTAAATCAACTGTGATTTTAGAACAACCATTCTCTTTTTACTCCATCACCAAAAACACATGGATTGTAACAGAATGAAGTTTGCGTATCTTATTTTCAAAATACCTATGCATCTCAAAGCTGTTAACCTACGGTCAAGTTCACATGCACTAATCCCTCGCCCCACACTGATGAGTACTTCAGAGGGGAAACCACGTGAATCCGTAGTAGCAGAATAAAACAGGAGCACTTTGGACTTAGTCCTGTTTCAGTCCCATTGCTACACTAATAAGCAATGTAGCACTGAAGATAACTGTTGCACTGGACAAGAATGGTTCTCTCTCTGTTTCCTTGAAACTGTTGTAATATTTTGCCTTGAATGTAAGCAATGGAGATTTTGCCAAAGAATGCCTCAAAAGTCAAAGTATGCAGACTACTGAATTTGTATTCAGGAAAATATGCAGTTAGTCCAGTCATTTCTTATCCTCTCCCTTATATAGACAATGATCTCCTGTTGTGTCTTTTGACTCCTCTTTCTTAACTTTATTCTCTTTCTCTATCATTGATTTTTAGAATTGTTTTACAGAATGAAAAATAGCATGTCCAACTTTTTTTCTTGCGTGATACAACTTCAGAGTGCAGGTAATGAATAATGTATTTGAATCTTGTGTTTTCCCATGGCGAAAAAAATCTCTCTACATATGTAAAGCGGCAAATTTAAAGGAAATAGAAATCCACCAGATTTCTCTTTGCAGCGAATATTTTCACAGAGACCCGTTCAAAGAGGCTTCATCGCTGGTAGTTTGAAGCAGCACAGTTTAGGAAGGTTTCATGACATATTTCTTCATTTTGGACTCAGCACATCTTCTCTGGATAGAACATTGATTTTGAAAAAAAGAAGAGATGATTCCATAAGCTAAGCAATGTTTTGAATGAAAAATAAATAGCTGTCTAGTGACAGTGATCTAGCAATAGTGACCACAGAATTTTTGGTTCTCTGTCACCCTCTTTAATCTGTAGATTGAAAAGCACTGCAAGTGGAAACATGGAATGTTCAGAATTCAATACGCTTACTCATTTTGGTCATGGGACATCAGCTGTCATTACTAATCATGGAGATGAAAGACCTGAAAGCCTTTCCAAAATCATAGATCTACATTAAGAATAATGCAAACTAGCGGTGCAGCCCGAAGGCCTGGGGCAACTGAGCCCACACTAACATAACTTAGATATGCCAGTGTAATGTCCTGCCAAGTCCACATCTGATGATCACTCTACTGGCGCAGGATCCAAACATGGTGATGCCAGGAGTGTCCCCGTGGAATGTAGGCTTAGTCTGCATCCTCAGCTGGCACTAGAGTAAGGTGACACTGGTATAAGTACATGTACCATGATCGGTCCATTATCTCTGGAAAGCTGGATGGAGAGCATCCATCCAGGAGGGGTGGGTGGGGTGGGGAAACAGATAGGATGGTCTGCCCATGGAGGCTGTTGGCTCCTATGAGATTTTGAGATGCCTTGGAGGGACTTAAGAAGCTTGTGATTGTTAAATCCTTGATAGAAACTGGAAGTGATAGACTGTGACAGACTATTGGCAGGGTTGCTCCCCAGTGCCCTGGCCCAACCTCTTGGAGGCTTCCTGAATCATGATTTTCCTTAGATCTGAGGGATCTGGAAAAGGTTGAGAAATTACTTGAGCAATACTGATAGAAAATTCAAGACAAATCTGATAGCATATGCTGCAGAGCTCATTTGAAAGCATACAAGGAAATAATGACAGCACCCAAAAAAGTCTATCTGCTACCATTGCATCAGCTCACTTGCATTGAGCTCAGTTATGTAACACAATGCAGACTTTGATGACTCCTGCAATGGAGGCATAGATGGATAGGAATCTGGCCATTAGCTGTGATGTTTTTGCCATTTGCATCATTTTTGCCAATCAGATACGATCCAGCTTTGATGCCATTTTATCAATAGATTCTATGGTAGTGGTGTCTCAGCTGAGTCCTTTTTGTTTGAATCATTTCAATGTTGTCTTTCTGAGGAATGTTGACAGAGTTTGGGGCTCTCTGAGAGCTTCTACCTGTACACTGGAAAGTGCAAGTGTTATCTTAGCCACAGAACACTCAACCAGCTGCCTGGGACCCCCTGACCTCTTAGCTGTTCCACAACACCACATGTAGCTCTCTCCCACAGAGATGATTGCAGACATCAAGTAAATTGCCTTGGCAGCTGGCCCAACAGGGAATGACAACCAACTGTGCATGGGGCAGGGGGCAGCAGGGAAAGCCAATCAAGAGCCTGTGCCACTGTGGTCCATGGAAGGTTGGTGAGGGACTGAGGCAGGGTGTCATCTTCTCCTTATTCTGGGGCTGGGAAGAATTTGGGCCCCAGTGGGCCACCATGGCAGAGCCTTCTCCTGCCCTCTGCAGTGGCAGCAGCTCTTCCCATCTGCCTGGTCACTTGCCACCACATTCATTTTGTCCTCTACTCATCGTTCCCACCTGCTGTGTATGGGTGCCACTCTGAGCGATTGAGATTCATGCCTGCCCTACACAGAGTGGCTACAGAGGCCACCTTTTGTTTGGGGGTGGAACAGTGATTCTGGTGCCCCATCCTGGTCTTTGGCACAGGGCCCAAGAATCACTAAGGCTGCTCCTGGGAAACTGACCTCATTTCTATATCCCGCAATACACTCATTGTTGTTAATCATCTTGTTTGATCAAAATTACGGCTTTTTAATGATATCAGGAGTAATAATAACTACAATCCATCACCCTGATCCAGTGTGGAGCCAGTGTGGAGTAGTGGCTGGAGTGACAGGCTAGGATCTGGGTCACCTATGTTTGATTCCCTGCTCTGCCATGAAAGCTTGCTGGGTGACTCTGGGGCCAGTCACACACTCTCAGCCTAGCACACCTCACAGTGAGGAAAAAATACAGGACAGGAGAATGATATAACCCTCTTTGGGTCCCCATTGCAGAGAAAGGCAAGCATTAAATAAAGTAATTAAAAAAAACCCTTAAATCCTAAGAACCATGTGTACTGCAATATCAATATATATATAAATCTGTTACATAGACTTGGTCCACCATTAATTTAAATTAATGGAACTGATTTAGCCCTGCTAAGAAATGTACAGCTATCCAGACACAGAAATCAGTGAAAGAAATGGAGCCCCAAAAACTTGGTACCAGCAAGTGTGTTTACATGATCTTGTGACACTGCTATGCAATTTTATCAGTGTTACTGGATTGTATATTTGTACCTGTATGTCTTTAAGATACCACCAAGGTAGAATGCTCCCAACTTTCCTCTAAATAGAGTTCATCCATGTAATTGAAACATCAGCATTATTGTGGTAAAAGAGTAAAATGAACTCAGTTTCACATCCCACATGCAGGCAATAAATCCCCTCTTTCTTACCTTCATTTATTGCAAATGAAGATTGTTAAGTCCTACAGTTCAAGCATTTCATACTTGAGCAGCTTCTTTCTCTTGGGGAATGGCATTCATTCACACATCCCAGTTATTTTTATTAAACTGTTGAGTATTAGGGGCCTTGGGAAAAAAAGAAATCAGGAGAAGACATTTGCCCTGCATGTTATCATTTCTGTACAGCTTCAGTACACATCTCAAAAGGGAAAAAAAAGCCTCTATAAACTGAAAGATTATTGCAATGATGAAACACAGAAGACAGTTAAGATTACAACATTGGGTGTATGACACATTATGGACATTAGTATGGCAAAGATCTCCTGAAGAAGGAACTTATACACAAAATTATTTTACTGAATAAAAGGATTATATTCTTTATATAATATATAA
This sequence comes from Eublepharis macularius, assembly GCF_028583425.1. NCBI lineage: Eukaryota > Metazoa > Chordata > Lepidosauria > Squamata > Eublepharidae > Eublepharis > Eublepharis macularius. Next base: position 60,108,014 of record NC_072799.1, read on the forward strand.
AACAGTGTGTTTTATTGTAAGATGTTTACATGGGCCATCAATCTTAGCAAACACTGGTGATCATGCATGGAAGAATGATAGCTGTAGTCTCTACAACACGATAAAACTTGAGGTTCATGGCAACTATGTAGAACCTATCAGGTTTGGTGCTGCGCAAGGATGGTGTGAGAACCATTGAAGGATCCCTGAGCTTTGCTGCTTTCTCCTCCCCCCACCCCCATCAGCCACTTCTGACCCCAGGAAAGTTGGTTCCTGGAGTTGCAGCACCTGCATGGAGCAACAACCCCATGGTTCAGGAGAATGCAATGGGGCAGGAGAAGAGGCAAAATTGCTGCTCCCTTCTCCTTTTCCATCAGCCGAACTCTGCTTACAGAAGAGGCAGGAGGGAGCGGTTTCACACACAGCCCTCCCCACGATAGCCTCTTGATGACCCACATGGCCATTACTCCACATGGGTCCTCTAACCCCAGAAATTAACTTTCTAGGACTGTAAATGGTTGCTTGAGGGAGGGAAAACTGGAAGATCAGTGGCAGGCACCATCTTCTGCTGACAGTGTGCAGGATCCAATCCCATTGTATTTCACGGTAAATTAGGAATTTATTTCCATCGATTGGAAGCAGTTCCAGAGAGAAGGGAAGTTCTCAGCAGGGTTTAAAGCTGCACTCTTACATCAACACGTGAAGCTGTCTTTAACCAAGTCAGAACATTAGTCCACATTGTCTATTCTGAGCACCAATGGCTCTCCAGGATCTCAGGTAGAGAAAGGTCTTTCCCAACAAATGAAAACTGAGAGATCCTTAAAGAGAGAAGTCAGAATTAAACCTGAGACTTTCTGCTTGTAATTGTATGTTTTAGCATTGCCAGAGCCAACTCTTGAGTAGAGATGGGCATGAACAGCACTACGAACTAAAAAAACCCACAAACAGCCCAATCTGCTGTTTGTGAACAAGCTGTTCGTGAGGCCCCATTCTAAACGAAAAGGTGGTCGTTGCAAGCCTCATTCGTTGCTGTTCATCGCTGTTCGTCAAGCCAGACAGTCTGGCACCTGCAATCAATTCCCATGGCAACTCAGGCAGGGATTGTCTGAACTCTGTCTGAACTCCTGCTGTTGCCCTGGAAACCCCAATCTAAGCCCAATAGGCAGGTCTTCCTTTCAAGTGTGGACTGGAACTCAAAATTTCTTACAAGAGGAAAAGACCGGGGGTGGGGGGTGGGCTCTCAGCTCTGGCTTTCAGGGCGAGATAGCTGCTGTTAGAGAGACAGGGCGAGTGCATTGGAACTTGAATTTTCTTTGTGCGGTGGGATAGGGATCTACCTCTTCAGGTTCCAGGGCTGCTGCCAGGATCTGGGGCCAAGCTATTATTTATTATTGGTACATTTCCTGCTGCCTGCTCAGGTAGGTTTTCTGGCAGTGGTGCAGTAGGGATCTTGGCGGCTGGAGGAAAGCCTGCTAGCCCCCATGAACAACGAACATGTTCATGACAGGATCATGTTTGTCAGCGTTCATTGTTCATTGTTCGTGGATGGCAATGAACAACGAACACCATGTTCGGGGTTTTTTCCTGGTCATGCCCATGTCTACTCTTGAGTGCATTCAAGATTAAATAGGACAAGTCGGCATATCTGCAAGGAATTTGTTACACTTTTTATACCACATAGTCACTTTGGCAACATTAATATACAATAAATCATGTGGGTGCATGCACAAACAAATTCACACATCTGTCATTAGTAGCTGATACATGGGCCTATTTAATGTTTTTAACAATAATTACTTGGTATTCAGAGGTTGTGAACTGGCCAGGGAAAGCTGTTCCCCCCCCCCTCTCTCTCTGAGAGTTTGGATATTGGAGCCACAGTAGAGTTTCCATTAACGAATGGAAATTACAAATTTAGTCTTGACCTGGCACCTAGCCTTTTGTAATTCCTCTCTAACAGTGCAATCCTAAGAAGAGTTAGTCCAATCTAAGCCGATTGAAATTAATGGACTTAGACTGCAGTAAGTCCGCTTATGACTGCACTATAAATTATTGTTTTTAGAACACCATAGGTGGGGCCAGATTGAAGGACCTCATGGGTGAATTTTTTGAGGCTCCCATCTCCCACTCACCCATGTCATCCTAATTTGTACCTCTAAGTCAGTGTAGCTAAAGTTCCCACAGCAATTTAGCTCTTGCTTTTGACTAAACAACTAGCTAATTCAAATAGTGCATTCCTAAACAGAGCTACATCCTTCTAAGTCTGCTAAAGCCAATGGGCTTAGGATTGTACTCTGTGTCTTAGCTGTGGCATTTTAATAATATATAGTGCAGTTACGTTCATTAATCATACATTTCTAATAAAATAGGCTTATCTCCCCTACTTCTATTCCAGTGATACACGGAAGTCCCAAATGAGAGACTGCTTTTTCATCTGTGCATAGACCTGTGTTATAGCCAAAGGTTTTTCTGTGTCCTTGCTTTAAATGAATAAGAACCAAGCCACTTTTTACATGTATATGTGACACATCTAAGACTCCATCATGAATACAATACCCCAAGCCAGCAATTATGTGAGCCATCCTTTAGCAAAACTGGTGAACAATTTGTTAGACGGAGATGCTTCATTTTTTCCAATAGCTACCATAACAAGATCCCCAAGAGCTCTTTCTGGCCCCAAATTAATGAAGACAAAAGTAAAAAATGACTGTGCAGTTTGAAAATCACCATCCTGTTTTCATATCCATGGCTGTCAAATAAAATGTTAATTGTGATTGGGTAGTTTTCCAATGAGATGCTGCCAGAGGAGACTCAAAATTGGTTAGTTTTCTTTTGTTTCCTTGGTTTTTGTAGCTATTCTTTTCAATGGGGAAGGGGAAGAGGACCATTTGGAGGCTCTGGGGCAGCTGTTTTTGCACTCAACAGCACCAAAATTGCACAGAATACAGTCCTCCTTCTGAACCATCAATGCACCAAGTTTCCAGCACACACAAACAAGGGGCTCAAGGTTAACTGATCCTAAAGTAGGTGACTGTCAGTGGTTTAGGCTCTTTGTTTCACTGACTCCTATGGCAGGAAACTGCAAGCAAAGTGTTAGCAGTGGCTGGCACCCAAACACGAGCGCAGCACCTCCAACTGTGGCTAGCTAGCAACATTTGGAAAAGAAAATCTACTTTATGTTTACTTTTTTGTTGTTGAGGTCCCTTTAAATTTACCCTTGTTTGCATAACATGATCCTTTGCTGTGTTGCAAGGAGGAGACACCTCTCACTCCCCACCCCCTGCAGATACCTCAAGGTGCACAGAGATGCTGCCAGCACCTCTTTCCATCCTGTGCATAAAGGAGCATAGAAAGGGTCTTTTCTGTGTGTAAAAAGCGTTTCTGGGAGGGGACACCTCTGTGCTCTATTATCACATTGGAAGGAATAAATGCATTTAGTTGCCTGGAGAAAAATTACACACACACACCGTGAAAACTGAGAAGTGCCTATGGACTGCTGAGATGAGGTGACATAGTCAAAAGACCTTGAAATTGAAAAATATCATGGAATGTTTGGAGGAGGGTTTCTGTTACTACCAAGCAGCCCAGTCCAGTGTCTCCATTACAGAGAGAAGAAAGTTTTTTCTGTTATTTTTATGGCTCACGATTTTCATTTTTCACATCCCTAATCTGTATTGCTAGCTGTAGGTTCTCTCCAGAGTACGACATTAATAAAAACTGAGAATTTAATTATTCACTTATGCTACAGATTAAAAGCTCCCACAAATGCCATACCAATAAAGGAAGAATGTTTGAACTCTCTCTGAGAAATCAATAAACATTATGAAGCTATCAATATGTTACATTTTAATTTTGTTCAGTTAAGAACTTGAAAGGTCACCTTTTTAGCAAACGAGTATAAAATAGCAAGAAGAATTGAATTATAGATATCCAAAAATTAGCTCCATGAACATTATGTGTTTGGTCACATTTCCAAATAAAGCAGTTTTATTGAGCAAAGTAAGATGAATCGTATCTTTTCCTGAAACTTTTTCTCATTCTTTTTTAATTCACCTTGGATAAAAGAAAAAAGGGTGGCTAATTAATAAATAAACCTTTCTACAAGGGAGGAACGGAGGAACAAATGGTTTGCTTACATCATCCAAATACTGTTGTACTGATGCAGCATTTGTCCTAAACAGGGCCTTTTTTCAGCTGGAATGGGGTGGAACGAAGTTCCGGCACCTCTTGAAAATGGCCATATGGCTGGTGGCCCCACCCCTGATCTCCAGACAGAGGGGAGTTTAGATTGCCCTAAACTCCCCTCTGTCTGGAGATCAGGGGCGGGGCCACCAGCCATGTGACCATTTTGGCTGAGGGCGATTTTAACTTTTAAAAACTCCCCCTTGTTCCAACTGACCCAAAGTGACAACATTGGCTCTGGGAGCATGCGTGCACGCGCACATGTGGTACCACGGGCACCACCTCCTGCTAAGAGTTGCCCCCTGTGCTGGCAACCCACTGAGTTCCACCACCTCTTTTCCCAGAAAAAAGCCCTGGTCCTAAATATTCAAACTATATCATTATCTTAAGAATTCTTACAATAACTCTGTAGAACAGGCCCATATTAATATCTTCATATGGTAGATGGGGGGAAGGGAGACTGGGTAAGAGATAATATGATAAAATTTATTTTAATTTGTTAGCCACCTTGGTGGGCCTTTGAGGGCCGAAAGTCCACCTCTCACATTGAGCAAGGGACTAAAATCTGTAAAACTTCAGATTCCATATAAATGGTTTAAAAATTTCATAATGCTGATAGGTGGAGGCCAAAAGGCCACCTCTCTCATTGAGCAAGGGACTAAAATCTGTAAAACTTCAGATTCCATATAAATGGTTTAAAATTTCATAATGCTGATAGAAGTATACATGTTACTGTTACCACGGGACCAGGATGGCGACAGCAAATAAGGAAGGGAAGTGTGGATCGGGTGGTAAGCTAAGGGGAAATAAAAGCGCATCTACAGCAATTTGTTGCTGTCTATAATCATCTTAAGTGTGATAACATCACTGCAGCAGCACAATGGCATCAGTGTCAGACATTTTGTCCTGATTTGCACGCACAAAGCAGACCCCTGGTAGCAGGCGCAGAACATAAATGTGGGGGGGGGGTTCAAGCCATCACTCAGTCTCCAAGTGCCCCACTCTTGCAATGCCTCATCTTTTATGGGAGAGAAAAAAACATGAGTGAAACTCCAATAGGATTGAACAGCTGTATGGATGCCCCATCTCATTCGTCATTTCCACCATGCAGCTTCTTACACATGGGGAACTTTTAAAAGTATGAACTGAGAAGAGACAAAGTTGGGGATTCATCTAGCTACTTTCGGCCTTCCCATGCATGCCTAATAGAGCTCTTGACTTTTTTTTTTAATTAGACACTGTCGCAAACTGATTTCGTCCCTTTATTTTCTCATGTTGAATGGAGGGTGATGGTTGAGAAAATCAAGCCAAAGCTTTCTCAGGTGCACGGCACTAATGTATGCTTTTTGGGAACCTGTCCACAGAAAGCGACAAAATGTTATATTTGAATGGATTTCTTCTGTCATATTTCAAATTAGTAATAATTTTTAAAAATATATATAGCCTATAACAATGAAAAGTTTTGTTCAGGACCTGCTGTGCAGAATTCTGTGTAACCCAAAACTTACTACTAACACAACAGCTCTACCAGAAGATATCATCTAAAACTTTAAAATTCACTTGACTTTTTAGGGACACTGATTTTACTAAATATTAATTCAAATATGCTAAAAAGAACCAGATCGATTATATATTTATATTTCTGTTTATCACTAACGCTTATTTCACATTTATTTCACATGAACAGAGCACCACGCACTGTATAAAATGAGTGCCGTTGCTCAGGGGATTTACATGTACCATGTTCCCTGCTGGGTAAACCTCGCATTTTGATTTTATACGACTGTAAATTAATCCATACAATTGTTTGGTAGCAGTGGAAAAAAATCCTCCATTGTATTCTAGGCCCTATAAATTCTAGTATCTGAAAACAGCCAAGCATATTAACGTTTCCCTTGGTGATATACAAAAGGGTCCGAAAGCTCAAGTGTGTTGGGTGGGGGGGGGGCAGTAAAACAAGACTCCCACATTCCCCACCACTAAATAAGCACATCAGCATTGCAGTGATACAAATTTCTTGGCATGAAGTAGTGTTATATTTCAAGGGGATTAGAGTTTTCGCCTCCTGGGATAGCTGCTGGAAAATTGTAAAATAAACCCTTTTTTGGACAGATGGAGACTTGAATACTGACAGGTTTCACATCTGTAAATGTATAGTTCTATCCTCAACTCTGTTAAGCCAGAAACCTGGGATATAAACAGATTTTGTGCCTTTGGTTTGAATAGTACTGAGCCAGTGTCGTGGGCTGGTCCAGTAGCAAGATCAGAGTCCCTTCCAGAGTCCAGATAGCAAGGTCAGCAGGCCAAAGATCAGTAAACAGCAAGTTCTGAGGGCTAGGCAAAGGCAGAGTCAAGGCATGGCCCAAAGGTCACAACAGTACGGCAAGGGCAAGGCCAGGTTCAGTGGAGTGGTTGCTGCAGGAACAGGATTCCAACGTGTTGCTTCCACGCCTCCTGGCTGTCTGTGGCAAGCTTGTATAGATAGGCTGGGCTGGCAGCCAGCAGCTTGGGAGCTATCCTGTGCTTACTTCCTCATCACTCTCAACAAGCAGCTGGAGTCTGGCCAGGAGGTGTGCATGAATCCATACAATTGTTTGGTAGCAGTGGGAAAAAATCCTCTTGCATTTTGCCACCTCTCTTGCAGCTCCACTCATCGGTTTTGTCTACAGCGCTCTCTGGGTGAAGCTGGAAGGTTTGATGTCCTTGACAGTGCTTCACCAGTGGTGTTAGAACTGGAGGGCAGTGGTGCTGCTGCTGGCTGAGGGCTTTGGGTAACTGCTGGCTGGGCTTCACCAGTGGTATTGAGGCTGAAGGGTGTTGGGGCTTTTGGCTCAGCTGCTGGCTGTGGACTCTGATCTGCCAGCAGCTGCACCAGCTCGCCCTCCAGCTTCTTGCCTCTGGGTGGTGGCGGGCACCCTTGAACACCACCTTCCTCCTGCCTTCACTCCCTCTGGGAGTGAGGGCATGTAGCCACCCAGAATTCAGGGGGAGAGAGTCAAGGCAGAAGGATTTCTGTTGACTTTCATTCTATGGGCCAAGCTAGAAGTGACAAATTACACTTGAATGGCAAGTGAACAGACTCACACGTATTCCTCCCTGTTCACTTGCGCTTCACTTGCACCCCACTTGGAAATTTGCAAGCCTAACCCAACATAGTACAGAGTAATAAAGAATACTATTGGGTTTCTGGGAGTCACTAGATTCTACTGCCTCCCGCCTGTCTTCACTCCCTTCTCCTGTGCTTTGGGTCATCAAACATGGGTTTCAATCCTTACTCAGTGCCTTGTTTAGCTTGACCCTTAACCTTGTGATCAGGCAGCACTGAAGACAAGGGATTGTTGTCTCTGGCCTAAGGAGCACATCACTCTTTAGGACAGCCTATTGCTATTCTTCACAACCTTAAGTGTTTATTTCCTCTTATTTAATTGCCCAGACAACAAATTAGCACTTCCAATCTTGAGCACTGTTGGCTCTGGAAATATGTTGTTAAGGTTCTTCCAGGAATTGTATTGCTTTTGATCCCCTAAGACTTTTACACTGGTTGAAAAACATGCCTAGTTCTGGACATTTGTCAATGTTGAAGAGGAAACAAGGGATTCCAATTAGACAACAAAATATGGAACAAACTCATGTTAAAAGTACTTCCAGGTAAAAAAAGAAGACGTGGGCGGGGGGGGGGGCAGATGCACTGTGCACACCTGTCCCTGAAGATTCTTGAGGAATGGACTGATCTTCAATAATCCCAAGATGAACAGGGTATGGCAGCAGAGGGACAGGGGGAAGGTTTACTGGAAAACAGTGAGGTGCTCTCACCTGCATGTATGCAGAGCACAGGATTGAGTGAACTTGCCTTTTCCTCCATGAAGAGTGTTCGAGGTCTGAGGCTCAGCCCCCGGACTTGCCAAGAGGAACAGGCGGGGGACAGCCGGGAGGCAGCTACTCTGCTGCCCTGACAGACCAGGTGCCAAACTTGCCAGCAACAGAGGGAGGTAAAGAAGCACCCAAGCCTCAGAGGGCTAGATGGGGCTGGTGGAAGCGGGCTAGCCCCACCCTCCACTGGGAGCCCAGGCAGGGAGAGTGAGGACAACCAGGAGGGGATCAGACCAGAGGGAGAAAGCTCAGGAAGCAGGGACAGCAAAACAGTCAGCAGCATTACCTGCAGTAGAGGAAGGGCAGCACAGGGCCACGCCCCAGCCTGCAGGCAGGCTAGAAGGAATCAGCCAGAACCAGGTGGGGCTGAAAGCAAAGCAGCCACAGGTGGGCCTGCCTGAGGCCCTTAGCAGGGAGCCAGCAAAGCAACCACAGGTGTGGCCATAGCTAGGGTGCTGTGGGTGTGGATGGCAGGTGGAGCCAGGAATGGGTGAAGGGATATAAGGGAAGTCCACCCACAGGGTGGGGTGGGTTGCATAGGAGTGAGGAGGAGGTTAGGAGAGTGAGAGGATGGAAGGAAGAAGCGCTAGTGAGATGAAGGAGAGGGCGGCGGGCGGCGGGCGGCGGGCGGCGGGCGGCGGGCGGCGGGCGGCGGGCGGCGGGCGGCGGGCGGCGGGCGGCGGGCGGCGGGCGGCGGGCGGCGGATGCCATGGTGGGAGGATGGTGGAAGCCATGGAAGGCTGGAAGTAGGAGTATGCTACAGGGACCCTGACAGGTTGAGCAGGCGCACAAGTGGAAAAGAGGGAGTAACGGTGATGTATACCTCCCCTCCTTCCACAGAGCGGAGATCTTGGCAGTCCCTGTCCACAGCCAAGAACCGCAGTTCAGGCACACCGGCACCCTGTGCAGCTGCACCCCAGCCAAAGCCTGACAAAGAGAAACATTTGATGTACATCAACTGTTAAAAAAAGGCTTGCATTATACATATCAGGACACAAGAAACTGAATATAATCCCTATGCTGTTGATAGTATTCATCTATGGTGCAACAGCAATACACTCCTGATTGTTTTTTACAATAGTGCAACCTGTCCTCAGACCTTTTGCTGATAATCTCTTTGACTTCTCTAGGTCCACAAGACCCTGAATACACTTAACTGGCTGTGGAGCAGGGTGCATCTGAGCAAAGATATACTTTCTCTCTGACTGCTCCTACAAAGCCTCATTTCTTTCTTCATTATCTTCTGTTAGCTGGCTGCCCTCCAAGATTCAGCAGAAACAATTTCATTGTAAGTCCAGCTGCAGAAGGTTTCAGCCTGTCAGCACTCAGGGAAAAAAAGGTAGCAAACTAGACTGACAGTTTTTCAACAATATTTAGCTTTCAGTTATGCGGTACCTTCAAATGGAGACTGGGTTTGTTTTTTAAAAATATCGTTATGTCCTACGATTGATACACATCGCTGATACAGTCTGTTATTTATAGATAAATGACTGCACCCATTTATTTCCTAGAGTTCTAGTAGGTCAAAGCAGCTAACAAATGGTCAAAGATTATATAATAATCATACATGAACATTCAAAAGTTTTTTAAAAAATGAAACAAAGCAAAGTAACCATAACAACCACTGAATAATTCAAATGTTTGCTGGAAAGGAAAAGTTTATATTTATAATGGAATTCTCAAAGGGATGTGGACTTCTTAACAGTTTCAGGCATGGCATTCCAAAGTTTTGGACCCACTACGGAAAAGGCACTGCTTCTAACTGCTGCTGTCAAGCATAGGTACAGGCCACCGAACTGTACCTCAGATGATAAGAGAGATGGTTCTCCAGGTGACACACTTCTCAGAGCCAAGCTACAAGTGACGCCTGACACAGGTTGGACACTTGCCAGCTTCCCTCGAGTTTTGATGGGAAATGTAGGCATCCTGGGCCGATGCCAGACGACTAACCTGAAGGCGCTGCATGCCGCCATGTTCCGGATCGCGATGGGGAAAACGCGAAATATCGCGTTTTCTCGCGCGAGTTTGGTGCGACGTTGCGCCAAACTCGCGCGAGAAAACGCGATATTTCGCGTTTTCCCCATCGCGATCCGGAACATGGCGGCATGCAGCGCCTTCAGGTTAGTCATCTGGAATCGGCCCAGGTCTTGCAGCTGTAATGGAGAGCCAAGCTGTAAAACCAGGACACCTACATTTCCCATCAAAACTTGAGGTAAGCTGACAAGTGTCCAACCTGTGTAAGGCGTCACTTGTAGCTTGGCTCTCAGGCAATGGGGGCAAAGGTTTAGGCTATATCAGTCTATCCCACCCTGTCTACAAGGTTGGGACTGGGATTAGGATGGGGGCAAAAGAGTTTACACCCCTTAGTATATTGATCCTGCTTACCATTAACTTTTATGTGTAATTAATACTAGTAGACCAGTTAGGCTCAAGTTCTGAAGTGAAATTTTATCTGATGGTTGGCCTCCCTAACGCTGACATGATCCTTATCTGTTGAAAGAAAAAAAAGCAGTTCTTAGCAGGCACACATAACCCTTTTACGATTGCAAATACCTTACCAAAAATTATAAAAGGCCTTTTGTGTGAAATGGTCATTAAAGGATACTTTTTGCTCCAAGGACATATTTGCACTTTCAGTTAGTGCGATCAGAGCAATCTGTTAAATTGCACTTTGTTCTACATAGTCTATAAAGATAAATGTTTGACTACAATATTTGACAACACTTTTCCTATCTTGGTCTCCTTTGGCCCAGAAAACATCCCGATGATGAGAAGAGTCTGAAAGAGTAATTGCGTATTGATGCAACCCTAGCTGACTGTGTGCCAAGTGTGTTTCACAATTTTCAGGATTTTTTAAAAAATCCACAGGAGACAAGTACCATCTTTGTTCCTAATGTTATACTCTGTCTTTAGTCCAAAATGTTAAGCCACTTGCAATTCCCCACACACCATCGCAACTTCCAGGAAGTTTAACCTGGCTGCTTTCCCAAGGACAGGAAGAAAGTGCCAGAGCTTCCCACTCAAAATTAGCTAGTGTTCAGATTTAAAAGAAAATGTCAAGCAGGAACTTCTTGTTATAATCACTTATATGGCAGTATTTTCATCTATATGAGAAACATTTCATATCGTATCATCCATATATTTAGCATGCAAGAAAATTGGGATAACTTTTAACAAGATAATATGTAGTTTCTGGTTTTGTTTTGTTTTTTAAACTAGAAAGAGTTGTTGGAACAGTTAGAAGACCTTCATATTAAAACACCATAAAATGAATTGAATAATTCCAGTGGTGGCTTGTAAACCACACAACATTTGTGACAGGAACTTCTGAAGCAACATTGGTCATGTTTGTTTTCCAAACCATGGTTAGATATTGGAGAAATCTGCAACCTTCCCATTGTATTTCAAACGGTGTGTGGAATTTCTTAAGAAGAATCTATATCTTGCTATGCCTATATACTAAGAAATAGGTCTATGCTCTACATTGTTGTTGTTTGTTGTTGTTGTTATACCAACTTTCCTACTGAGATCCAAGGCAAATTACACAGTGGAAGTGAAAATATAATATAATCAACAGCTAGGACATTCACTGAGCAAAGTACAATAACGAACAACAGTTAAGACATTCAGTGAAAAAGATACAATAGGGTATGGAAGCTGAAAATTTGAAAAACTAGCATAAATCCGAACACAGAGATGAAATCTTTCTGAAATAAAGCACAACTATTTTACATGGCATGTTTAGCAATTGAGAAAATCCCTTGTAGGCACATGTCTACATCATCAGACAGTACCCAACAGAGTAGTATATAGTCCCTGACCCTACCAATGCACATCTCTGAGCTATTTCTTACACTACCGCCCTGTAATCTGGGTAGAAAGCCCTCCTGAATAATGCTATTTTGCATTGTTTGTAGAAAGCCAGGGGAGTGGGAGCTTTCTGGACCTCCTCAGGCAGACTATTCCCTAGGGTGGGGGCTACCACAGAGAATGCACGTGTGTAGGGGCTATTGATTTTATCCAGCTGCAGGGCAGTATCTGCAGAAGGCCCTGTCCAGATAAGCAAAGCTGCTGTGATGGAACATGGGGGAGAGGCAGTCGCACAGATATGAGGAGCCAAAGCCATAATGGACTTTGAACGTGATAGTCATGACCGTGACTTGAGCCTGGTGACTCAATGGAGTAACTACAGAATGGAAGAGAGATGCATGCTTCATCTGGCTCCTGAGAGTAAATCAGCTGTAGCGCTCTGCACCATCTGAAATCAACTTTGAGAAGAGGCCTATGTAGACTGTATTACAGTAGTTTAACTTGGATGTTACTGTGCCATGAATCCAGGTGGCCAGATTGGCCATATCAAAGCAGGGGACCATCTTCTAGGCTATTCTGAATTGTGAGAAAGCCTTTTTTGCAGCTGAATTTACTCGTTTCTCTAGGAGCAGCACTGGATCTAGTATAACCCCATGGTTCTCTTAACTGAATCAGCCAGGATTAACTGAACCCCATCAAAAGTAAGAAGCACATCCTTCAAGATCTCTGCTTTTCCAACTAGCATCACTTCCATCTTGCCTGGGTTCAATTTCAGTTTGTTTTGGGCAATTGACAACAGCTAGCAAGTAGCGACTCTGTACCTCTACTGCATCACAACAAGATATAGAGCTCAATATCATTTGCATACTGATGGCATACAATTCCATGACTACAAATGAGTACTCTTAAAGGCTTTACATAGAGGTTGAATAACATGGGGAATAAGATTGTGCCTTATGGAACCCCACAAGATAATTCCTACACTGAGGCTAGCAAAAAACTCTGCAAAGGTGTCACAGATAATTGTCTGTTCTTTAACTAGGAAAGGTTCAGATTTAGGGGTCAAAAGATGCAGTTGGTAGATCAAGATGGGTAGCCATGTTAGTCTGTTTGTAGCAGTAGAAAAGAGAAAAAGTCCAGTAGCACCTATAAGACTAACAGAATTTGTGCCAGGGTATGAGCTTTTGTGAGTCACAGCTCACTTCTTCAGATAGCTCATACCCTACCACAAATTTTGTTAGTCTTATAGGTGCTACTGGACTCTTGCTCTTTTCCACTTAAACAGTTGGGATGGGCATGATTTCACTGACTCAATGGTTGCAGAAAAGTAACATTTCTTTGCTGCTATGACTGCTGCTTCATAAGTCTTCCAATGGGCTCTATATCATGCTTTAGTAGATTCAGCACAAGCTTTCTGCCAGCATCTTTCCAGATGATTTCCAGTCCTCTTTAGATCACCCAGGGACATCAGTGTTGCTGATTTCTCTTGTGTTACTGTCTCACAAAATGAGATGGGCCTCCCCACCTCATTTGTTCTTTTTCATTTTGAAGTATATCCAACACGAGTGCCCTCTTCTCTCAAAATCTGAAATTCTATCCCTGATACTGAAGAGCAATGCAATAGTAGTTTATAGTAAGCACTTGCTTAACTTCTCCCCATCTCAATGGAGTTTATATTATGGGCATTTAAAGCAGACATGCGACACACTTTGACACAAAACACAATCAGCTGATGAATTTACCTCCCTTGAACTCTCTTGATTACACACGAGGGTTATCTTCATTGGACTGCCTCCATTTTCCCCGGAGAATTTTATCCGGAACATCATACCATGCCAACTTTGTGCCTGCACAGAAGTCATGTGCGTACTACAGCGCCATTGCAGGTTGCTGCTTTTACTCAGTCAGACTGAAATAATGTCACTTACTGGAGAAGAGACACACATCCCTTGGGGTCACAGTTGGGTCATTAGCAGTGCAATCCTCTACCAAGTTATAGCCTTCTAAGCCCACTGAAGTCAATGGGCTTAGAATGGTGTGACTCTGTTTAGAATTGCACTGCAAATTAACCAAATTGTATTAGAACACATGGAAATGCCTGGAATTCACCCCCTCTTTACATCTGCACCATTGGAGGCATCCTAGTTTGCATTGCCTGCATTTTATGCCTGCATAGTCAAAAGGTATCTCTCTGAGAAATTATCACCTGAACTGATGGTAAGATTAGCTAGCTCCCTGGACAGACACCAAAGACACAGAGGGTGTTTCTACGTGGGTCACTCACAGGAGTTGCCCTCATTTGCAGTGGTGGCTGCAGACAAGGTCATCATCTTGTTCCTTCTCCATTACATACATACATCTGTGTGCTGTCAAGTTGTAACCATCATATGCTACTTTTTAAAAATATCTCCAAGGCTGATTTGTTTAGTTTAACTTCTCTTCTACCATGAAGATATTTTCAGGTCCTGACTGGCAGGGAGATGCCATTATTCAAGTAGTGATGCAGGAGGGAATGCACTCGTGTGTATTGCACACATTTCCCTGTCCCATCAACAGAGGTAATTAATAATGGAAAGGCTCCCCCCCCCTTGGGATCCAATTAGTAAATGCTGTTAGAGAAAACAAATGCTGCCCCATGAAGTGAGCCCACTGCTTGCCTGCCTGCTGCTGCTACTGCTGGTGCTGCAAAATACAAACCAAAACGAAACACACACACACTTTGGTGGGAGGGACTCATTACAATTAAGCTTCCCAGATTTGATTCAGCGAGTTCAGGGTGTATTTCCGGCTTGTTTATTTCATTTTGCACATCCCTGGTAGCAGTTCCCAAGCAGAGAAACTTCAAAGAAAATTACACTGTGGGATTGCTGAAATTGAGTTTATTTACAGATTTGGAACAATGGAACCCCCCCCCCCTAGGGTTGAATTGGGACATAGGATTTTTTTTCTATTACAGATGCTAATTTTCTGCACTTTGTACCCCCACTCTAACAAGCTAACTACGTCTATTATAGCTAGCTTCCTCAAACTCTTTATTTACAATACTCCTCCTGCCCTCTTCCTGGACTATAAAGACTCCAACTTTCCCACTCCTTCTATTTGATGAATGGAACTCTTGAAAGCTCATACCTTGGAAATCTAGTTGACCTTTAAGGTGACATTGGACCCAGATTTTTTCCCAGTTTGTTAAAAGTATGCATGCGTTTTTTTTTTTAATTGGATTTGTGTGACATTAATGATTTGTTTTTTTTATCATAAAACAAGATTGGCGTTCCCCTATTTTCTCCATAGCTGAGCTGCTATACAATTAATGTTATGAACTGGAGATAGCCCAATAGTTTTTGGTAATACTGTTGCATTTAGGGGGTGCCTCAAATTTCATGTTTACTGTCCTGAACTGTGACTATCAGCTATGAGCTTGGTCTGTTCCGTTTGGCTACAAGACATTATGGAAGAAGAGAGAGAATTAGAATCAGTAGCAGCCAATCAGTCAGTGAAATGTCAAGTCAAGTCAAGTTTATTATTACAACCAGTACATATAAAACCATTTGCAAATCAGTTTAAAAACAGTTGAGACTGGATACAGGGGAAGAACGATGAATAAATATAAGAGTAAAAAAAATAAGATCATCATAATTTAGTTGTTTAAAAGGTTAAAATACATTCAGTCTGCCTGAAATGTCTAATTTTACTCTACCAGAACAAGAAAACAAATAATCATATATTCGTAGGTGTTAGCTGTGTAAAGTACACTTTCTTAATCTGCAGGTAAGATGGTGAACATCAGCTCTGGCAAATGTTTGGGAGGGAGGTGAGGAGAAATGGCTGAAAGCAATTATTCTTTTTCAGCTGAGGCTGTACTGGTTAGTCCTGAGCTAAGAATTGTGTGCTCTCAATCCCACAAACACCCATTTGCATGTGCCTTCTAATCCAACGGGATGCATGCACAAAAGCCTGCTTCTGTATACACTCTAACCTAGCTGGACTGGGAAATATCAATTCCAGGCCTCTTGGTTCAGGCAACTTCAGCATCTGTCATTGAGCAAGGTTTACTTGTGGGTGAGAAGTCAAAGCTCCAATCAAAGGAAATTATATGGTGTACTTCACACAGCTAAGACTCTATTCCTGAAGCTGGCATTATGCATTTTTGTATATATGACAGCATATCTAAAAATAACAGTTGGAGTTTCACCTGATCATTTTCCCAGAAACAATCATTTGGAAACTTACTGTGTATACGAGAGTGGTAGTCCCCCCAAAAGCCTTACCAGTTCCTATAGTTCATATAATGAGATCTACTGCTAGAAATGTCGTGCAGTACATTCTTTTATTTTTCCTAAAACTGTGTTGTGGGTTCATAAAAGGCCTCTACTTTCTCATACTAACAGGACTGAATTGGGCTATGTCAGGCTTTATCCCCACATTGGTAGCTTTTGAGCTATCACTGCACTACCGCAAGCGTTCACAGCTGGGTTTCTTTGTTCACACAGGATATTCCAGGTGCAAACTATTGTTAAAGTGCAATAATATAGCAATAGCCGATGACACATGGATAAAGCCTCAGTCTGCAAATTACACCAAATGTATTTGTTATTTCTCCCCAGCAGGAACTTGCCTGGAAACAGTCACTGTATGGATCCCCTTTCTTTTGCAATTTTTGTAGAATGGGAGCTGCTGCAATATAGACACTTCCTGCACTGCAGAGTAACGTCTGAAATCCTGGAGCGTTGAGGAGGAGCCTGTGCTTGATGAGAGGCTTGGCAGTAACGTATCTGTATGTGGGGGGGGGGGGAGTGTAGTATGGAACCCTCCCACATTGTTGGCTGTTTCATAGCAAGGGAAGAAGGTGCACCACAGGGGTTCCATGCCATCAAAGTAATGTGAAAAGGGATCCTGAGTCAGAGAATATTTTGCAACATGGCTACATCCATGGGAATATCCTGGCTCACTCCAAAATCATCAACTCATTCATGTATGATAAGCCTGGAATTGTATGGACTGGTCGCGCTTTCCTACAGCAATTTGTATGAGTGGGCAATCAAAAATTCTTCTCTGCACTTTCATTGCCTGTTAACATAGTCTTAGCTGGCACATCCCTCTCGCATTTAAGGTTATAGGACCGAGCTGTACGGAAGAGTCTAAGAACTGATCCTTGTTATGGAGACATTTTCAGATGCAACACTTTAAAAGTGGAACTGCCTTTTCAGAGATGAATGGTTATTGAATGTATTGATAGAGGACCAAATGCTAATTAGAAAGGATGTGGCATCCCTTAGAAAAACATGCATGTATGGACAGATGAAAATGCACTCAGATCCTGGATGTGACTATCATCTTTGTGAACCAGCTTGCACCTTAAAACTATGCTTTCTCCGTGGACCCATTTATAGCAGTGAGGTCATACTACACATGTAATTGTTGCAATAAATTGTTCGTTCAGGATGGCCATACCTTAATCTTCCTCCTTCTACCTTGTCTCTATAAGTGATGTCAGCGCATAGCAATCTTAGCAAGATAAAGTTATGGAAGGCTGATACCAGAGAATTGCTTTGTTCGCTTGAGCCCATTGATTTAACCTCGATTTACAGCTAACTGCTTCAGCCCAAAATCACATTTTTATATAGCTCTGGCACTTGTGTGATACAGATTCCCATACCCAGTGTTACTAGTTGGCCTGCAAACTCCATCCATTCAATCAAATAACTGTTAAGGGTTATTGCTAAAGTAGAGTATTTTCTGGAAGAGAAGCATCTATTTTTAGATATGACCCAGGTCAACCATCTGAGCTTTCTTGCTTTTCATGCAGTCCCTACGCCAATGCAGATAAATGAACCTGTTATAATGGTTCTATTTTGGTTTTATGTGCTGACCCAGGGTGGTAATTCAAAGCAAGAGCTCATTATGAAGCAAAGTGGATACTGCATATTCTTTTCTTGTGTGTCCTGACAGATACAGTTGTGCAATCTGGGATCAATGAACTGGCTAAAAAGCTGGATTTATGCCAATCTAGCATAATCCAGCTATGCTGGATCACATTGGAGAATCCTGGACTGGATTGGGGAAACTGAATTCTGATGAGCCAGATTGTTCAGCCACAGCAGAGGCATAGCGGTGAGTGAGCAAGATGGCAGCAGTGCAAAGTGGAGGCAAGTTCGGCACCACAGCAGGAGAGCGGTGCGAGGCCAGAAGGGGACAGGAGGCAGGAGGCAGAGTGTATTCCAATCCCATCCCACCCCCTCCACACTCTCCTGAGCTCCAAAAGAGCCCTTCAAGCCACCACTAGCTGCTTTTAAACTCCATGGCTCTGGCAAGCATCACCCCCCACCTTGCGTCAGTTTGGGATTCTCTGGTTTGACATTGGGGATCTCTGGTTTGACGTTTGTTCTCTTGTAGTTTATTTCTGTTGGGCTTTTTATGATTCAGCTTTCATTGGGAGTGGCATGCATTTGGGCTTTTGGCTAGGGGTTGCCTTTGCTTAAGGTTCCCCTTTGCCTGGAAAGCTTTGTTTCCCCATGGGAGACAACGGAGAGTGGCTGGCGGCACCTTGTTCAGGGGCCCACAGAACTGGACCCTGGGATCCAATCTTCTTGAAATGGGGGGGGGCAGTCTTTAGTGGACAGGAAGGAGTAGATTCCCTGCAAATTTGGTGGAATTTTCTTGAAAATGCCCCCCAGCATCCTGGATAGTTTTCCCCATAGGGAATAATGGCTGGATAAATTTGGGATTCTCTAATAAGACTGGAGAATTTGACCTGGATTTCAGGGATACCAGATTCATTCATTCATTCATTCATATTCTTGAAACCCATATCCGGCACAACCAATTTTTTGTTGGGGGTACACACACCTACTGAAAGACAAAAAGGATCAAGCCCAAATGGGAAGGAAGGACCTTATCACGGGGTAAACAGTGATTTTGAAAAGACCTTTGCTGCACCCAGATCCTCAGAACTTATAACATTTGAAGTTCAAAGCTGCTTCTTTTCCAGCAAGTCAGATGGGAAGCTTTTGCTGCTAAATCCCATGTAACCTGTTCTCATTTCTCATCCAGCATGCTCCAATTAGCCACAGGAGCCACAAATAGTGGTTAGCAGCTGGAAAACAGCAGATGCTTGAAGACCTTTTGTTTTGTTTCAATATCCTTGACTCATGCATCCTGTCTGAGCTCATGCTACTATTCTGACTGCAGTGTGTCTGGAGTTTGCTGTCTCATCAGGAACCAGAACAGACCAAGAAGGCGAATTCCTAGTCGCTAGGAAATGTAGCTCTGCCCTCCAGTGACTGTTCTTTTCCTGGCTTTATCCGAATGTGGAGTGAAAAGGGGATAGTCGCTCAGGTTGTTCTGCCTGGAATTATTTGGTCAATGAGGAACTCTTCATATGGCTATTTGGAGGCTGAGTCATTTTCTGCCTATATTATTTTTGTCTTTTGTTAGCGTGTAACAAAGGGGTAGGGAAATAGGTAGATGAGCAAGTAACTATAAATTATCTTGTTGTCATTAAGGGCGATTCTCATTGTCTTGTTGGTAATTCCCCATTAACTTCAATTGGATAATGGAAAGTCAACCTAGCCAGAAAAACTTGATCTGGATGCTTTTGCTCAGATATTTCAAACTAACTCCTGCGTGTTAGCAGAGTGCAAACTGAGCATTCATTTTTCCACATCTCGAGATATTCACAAGTTATCTTTGGAGTGGTAAATAATGTCACCACAATAGCAAAGGCTCGACACAACTAATTCAAGGATCAACAAGATTTTCCTTTTGCATTTTGCATTCCATCAACTCTTGCTTGACTTTGGGCAAACACTTTCACCACTGATGTACCAGCGGAAAGGCAAACCAAGCTTTCTTCAACTAACATCCTATATTTGCAGCAACACTTCAGAGTGAACCTGTTGGTCAAGATCTTGAGGAGTGATTTCTCACCTTTCCAATTATTTGATTAGCTTGTCAACCACAATTCCCACCTGAAGGAAATCCAACAAGCGCATTCTTGTCCACTCGATTTCTATGACAGATCACATGCAGGAAGTATAGACAAAGTGTCATTTGTTGAACTGAAGTTTCTCATAGTGGGGGGGGGATCTAGGCCTCACCCAACTCTCCTTCTTACTACAGATCCTGTCCCACATGGCTTTTGCCCATTCATGTCCCATGGTTCCCCGCATAGCCTTTTTTGGTGGTTAAAAGGGACCAACTCTTTTTCCAGAGGAAAATCTTGCTGGATCCAACTCAGTATGTTTTAATTTTCATGTATCAGCAAAATGACTTGGTCTAAAATTTATGGTGGTCATCTTTCTATACTTTTAAATATTAAACTTTGCCTGTAATTATCTTTCTCTCTATATATATAAGCCCTGGTATGTACACACACACACACACACAATGTTCTCAGTTCCAGGACAGGCAGAGGAAGTCGTGGGGCGGCTGACTCCAACCTTGCTCCCCCTTTCCTCAACACATTCTACTCCTTTCAGCCTTTTCCTGTCACATTGGCTGTGATCATAGAGGCCAACTGAGCTGGAGGAAAACGACAAAAGAATGAGGGGTAGTACGTGAGATGGGACAGGGCTTAGCTCTTCTGACCTCTGCACGGAGATTCCTGCCCATCTCCATAATCATATCTAGCCTGGCCCTTACAGGGAGAGGAATATGGAGGTGAGGTTATATGGGGGAAATGAGTATATTTATGTTTAATTTCAGTAGTGGAGAAAGACTAATGGGTTGTGCAAAAGACTTCATGGGAAAGATAGGCTTTGAGAAAAGATTTGGAAGAAGAAGGAAAGGTGGTGGCTGGTAGAAATTCTGGAGAGTAGTTCCAGGCAGAAAGAGCAACAAGGGTTGAGTTGTTTAAGAAAATGGGACAGGATCACAACAGCAGTACATGTGGTCTCTCTTTCTCTCTCTCTTTCTCTCACACACACACACTCACACACACACACACACCCCTAGATTATTTGGCCCATTGAGGAAACCCTTTGGAGAGGAAGGCTGAAGCCCCTTCCCTATGCATGCTGCCATTGTGGTCCAAATAAGGCACTTCTTGCTTGGGAACTGAGGAGCTCCCATGTACTGCACACAGTTCAGAGGGTTAGCACCTAGGATGCTACCTGTGCAGTTCATATTGTAGGAACAGGCCCTTAAAAGCAATCAAAAATGTGGACGATTGGGGCAGCAGAGTTCTGGAATGAAGTGAGAGGCCTGGGACACATGACAACAACAAAAAAAACAGAGAGGATACACGTACAGGAATCTAAATGGGAAGTGTCCCAAATGTGAACTGGAATTTTCACTGAGAAAACAGAGGGAGTGCTACATTTTAGCAATGGTATATAAGCAGAAGTAACATGATTTGGTGTCACACTGAATATGAAGGCGAATTGTCTTTTTTAAAAATGTATTGTACAGGTACTATTAATTTTAACCAGTTTATAAATAAAAATGACAGTGATGAGGATGATAATATAACATAATGGTTACCTTCTGGTATCAGGAAGCCATCAGGGCCCAGCAAAGAAGAAAAAAAGAATCTGGGAAATAAATGGAAATAGACTCTACCAAGTGAGAATGGCACACCCATCCTATTATCTTAATTAAACTCTCTTTTTCTCTCCATTACATGCAGTGCTGCAAATGAGAAACACATACTAGACCATCCATCTGCTGCTCATTTCCTTTGTCCAGCCATCTAGCTCCTATTTAACATGGAGATTTTCCTCTAGGGCTGTCCTTGTTTTTCAACCATTCTGCTATCTGCAGTGGAGAAATCACTGTATTTGAAACAAACATTGTGCACCTGGTGGGCCAGGAATACTACAGTGCCTTCATGGTTGGGATTTGGGTCAAGGCTGTATTCTCATCAGAGCTAACCAAAACTTGAGCGGGTGGTGTCAATACCCAGCCTTGCAGCACAGACCTAAATTGTACCACTCTCCTATTGTGACTATTTTTAAAGCAAATTAAAGATGGAAAGCGATCTTAACATACATCACTGGAGTCTTATTTAGTTGTACACTAAGTCATTGGGAGTTGTACATTTGCTTTCTGATCTAAGCCAGACAACTGGGTGGGAACTTTGGGGTGGGGCACTGGTGTTACATGCACTATGATGTCACTTCTGGGGAAAACAAGAAGTGATGTCATGTTGCTCTAGGAATCACAAGGAACTCTATGTAAAACCATTTCCCCCCTCTCACTGCCACTTGGAATGGTGGCAGCCAATGAAGTTTGCCAGAAGGAGGTCTCCCACCACAGCAGAATGCCTGGCAGCCCTACAGCCAAACACATTTGAAGCCACTTGAACAATTGATTTTTTTTTCTCCCTGTAACTTTAAATTGCTAAGAGTCATGGTCTGTGAGTGGTCTAATCCCACATCTCTGATACTATAAGTCAGACTTCCTTAATCAAGAAGTATAAAAAAAAGGATCTACAAATCTACTTTTAAAAAATACACGCAGTTGCTAAGAGCGGCAAGGCTTTGTCCATGACCCCACACCATCCATTTGTGAGTTTCCCAATTCCCAATTCTGTCCCATTTTTGCCACATAAAATGGTTAGCATGGCAGGTAAGTTATACCACGACACCCGCTAAGAGCTATCTGAGCTTTTATAGTAAGCTGTACAGCATAATTTTCCTTCACTGAGAGTACAAGCTATTTGGAGATTTCAAGTAGTTCTTCGCCCTAGACAAGTCTATATGCCTGTGACAACTTCCTTCTTTATATTATCACAACATGCCTGAGTTTTTCCAGCTTTCAAGCATAGAAGAAACCAGTAATCACTAAGTGACTACTATGAAATTTGTCGCCTTCAGAAGAATCTTTGATCCCATTGAATGATGTTCTATGAAGAAACGAAGCCAAAAACTTCATAACCATAATCTATACTTCTGTGACTGAGAATGCTTGGACACACTGCAATTTTGCTACAAGGGAATCTATTCCTACCTTCCTTCTTTCCTGAAACAACATGCAAGCCCCAACAGAAAACTGTTATACTGCTTCCAATTGTAACTTTAAGCTAAGACTGTAGTGGAACTCTAGGAGAAAAAGAAGGATACCAACCAGCATATCAAAGTAGAACATCTGCTAAGAATTGCTGATTTCCTTAGGGTGTCAGCAACTTGTTAAAATGTATTAAAAACCCTTGTGTACAAATTATAAAAAAAAAACTATGGTCAGAGCTTATACTTATTGAAATACAGTAACATTTTAGCATCATGAGGGTTCCTTGAAATAAATATATTTGAAAGTCACTGTTGTAAAGTGATCTTATCCATTCCTTACAATGATCAATTAAAACTGGAGAGTGTTATTTATGTTCATATTGCAGAGGGATGTTGAGGCTAAGGGCCTACAGTGGGGTGGGAGGGGTGGGGTGAGCCACTACAATATCAGTGTCTTACCAGTTTCTGTGTAGGTCATCTGCATTACCAAGGATTGTCCTTAGTTAGTAATTGGATAGGAGACCTCCAACAAAGATCCGGGTTGCAGAGGCAGGCAATGGCAAACCACCTCTGTTAGTCTCTCATCATGAAAACAATGCCAAGGGTTGCCATAAGTCAGCTATAATAATAACATTCGATTTATATACTTCCCTTCAGGATGACTTAACACCCACTCAGAGCGGTTTACAAAGTATGTTACTATTATCCCCATAACAAAACACCCTGTGAGGTGGGTGGGGCTGAGCTAGAATCTGTGACTGACCCAAGGTCACCCAGCTGGCTTCAAGTGGAGGAGTGGGGAATCAAACCCGGCTCTCCAGATTAGAGTCCCACACTCTTAACCACTACACCAAACTGGCTATGACCTGAGGGCACTCTCCACACTCCATTAAGGTCGGGTACACTGATAGTTCATGGATGATGCAATATTATTTGGGAATCTAACCCTCATACTGTAAATATAAGACCGTTCGCCTACTAGAACCCCTCCAAATTTTAGGTTCTCTTAACAATATTGTTTCATCAGAGGGAGATGTAGTTACATGTCTGTTTATCCACTCAGGCTGGCTACTAACAAGATCAAAACAACATTTTCAAGTGTATAAAATAGAATACAAACTATTATTCCACCCATCCTTCCATACTGATTCATCCAAGTAGTAAAGGGCTGGCCTTAACATTAAGATCTTTATCATACTTCCAGAAGATTCCTCTGGTGAGTCAGATAACCACTTACCACACAGTCACTGTCTGAAAGCAGCCCACATATCAGTTCTAACCACATAGTTGGCCATGTGGTACGTGACACAAAAAGTTGGTCTCAGCATTGGGGTAAATTCAGCTATGATCTGATGTCAGCGCTGGGATCCTACCACTCTGCCATCATGCTACTGCTGCGCTGATGCACAGTGGTTTACTGGAACAGTTCTGGCTAAATGAGAAATAACAATGAGTTTGCTTATTGAGAAGAAACATTCCCTCTCTCTTTTTTGATAATGGATGCTTACAATAGAGCTAGTGCACATGTCACTCTAGGGAGACATGGGTTTGAATCCCCACTCTGCCATGGAAGCTCACTGGGCAATTTGAGCCAATCACACACTCTCAGTCTAACCTACCTCGCAGAGTTGTTGTGAAAATATAATAGAGCAGAGGAGAATGATGTAAGCTCCTTTGAGGCCCCGTTAGGGGGAAGATGGTGGAGTATAAGTTAAGCAAATAAATACAACTTTAAATCGATATTTCCAAATTCTCACTGCCCTGAAATGTTGTGAATATGTGTGGCTAGCGATCCATGATTCCCACAGAGTGGTCACCAAGCTACAGGAAACCACATTCATCAGTGACTATGAATGCAAATCTATAGAAAGGGGCTGGACTGCTGCAGCCAAAGAGGATGAGAAAGAAGTGACCTTGTTTTAGAAGAGTATCAAGAGGTCCATGGAACACTAGATTAAGCAATCAAGCTGCCGTAGCCTTCTCCAGTTGGGAACAGAAGGGCAGCTGGAAAGGGAAGACAGAGCAATTACTATGTTCCCCTATGTATATCAATAAAAATACCCTTGTGTGAGGTAAAAGTCTTATCTAGTTAACTGAGACAAGCTTTAGCCTTGTTTAGTACTGCTAAGCTCAAAGGATTTCTTAAACAGGGTTAATGACCTGGCACACACACAGTCTCTGGGATTGTTTCAGTAGCATTTGGGTAATGCAAAAGGTCACCCCACCAAAAAGACTGTGCACCATGGACTAGTTTGAATTAAAGATTGGGTAAGACTTTTTGTAGGCATGGTTGCAGAATACTTTTTAAACTGAAGCAATGGGCTGCTGCTTGAGTAAAATGGTCCCCTGCTATAAATCATCTTTCAGTACCCTATTTGGTGTAGAAATGATGGACAAACAAAACTACATTTTGAATGGAAGCCATTCTATCTTCTCAGATCCTAAGCGGTCAGAGTGATATTTTAGACAAACATTTCATTATTGCGGATGGCAATTCTTTAATTATTCCTTCTATATGAATTAAGCATAGTCTTCCTATGCTGAGTGAGTCACTCATTTGTTCCCATCCTCTGCTAACCTCTTTCCTTCTTCCCAGCTGCAAGCATAGAACCATCCACATCTAGATGTTAATCCTACTCCCTGGTGGATTGTTCTTGCTTTTTGTTTATTTGGATACAGGGCTTTTTTTCTGGGAAAAGAGGTGGTGGAACTCAGTGGTGGAACTCAAGACTGCACAATGACATCACTTTTGGTCAGCTGGAACAAGGGGGGAGTTTTTTAAAGTTTAAATTGCCCTCGGTGAAAATGGTCACATGGCCCTTGGCCCCACCCTCTGATCTCCAGACAGAAGGGAGTTTAGATTGCCCTCTGCACTGCTCGGCAATGTGGAGGGCAATCTAAAATCCCTTCTGTCTGGAGATCAGGGGGCGGGGCCACCGGCCATGTGACCATTTTTAAGAGGTGCCAGAATTCCGTTCCACCGCATTCCCGCTGAAAAAAAGCCCTGTTTGGATATAAAATCAATGGCTTGTAGTTTTTAAATTTTTCCAGTCAGTGCCTTGGACATTAATACCACAGTCATCCATTCTGTGCCATGGGCTTTTAAATGCAATTAATTAATATATGAAAAGCAGAGTGTTCCTTTGATGAGCTACTTTAGCAGGTTTTTAAAAATTGTATCTGTCATGGTACTCTCCCATCCTTTCTCCATACATGCAGTGTTCATTGAATCTATCCACAGGCAAATCAAAAAACAGAATGCAGAAGATTTTCAGCAAATCTGCTTCAGAAGGCTACAAGAAAAGAAAGTCAGAAGGTGATTCTTTTCTCCCATGCCAGAAATGCAAAGTTTCTTTTCCTTCTATAAATGAATTGGTTTATTCCTCCCTTTCTTGACCAGTTTATTTGAGAGACAATGAAGTGGTCAAGGCCACCTACTAATTTACCCTAGGAAAAAATGATCTAAGTATAACATATAGACCTTGATTGTCTGCCTATTTAATAGTGCAATCTGATGCAAAACTATTCCAGTCTAACAGTACAACCCTAAACGTTTCTCCATGCAAGCAAGTGCCATTGAACTCAATGGTCTTACTTCTAAGTGTATCTAGGATTGCAGCTTCAATCTGTTCATTTCAATGGTTTTAAACTGAAGTAACTGCACAGGATTATGCTGTAAATCATTGTCCATCTTCCTATGGCATTTATAGACATTCTTTTCAGTTCTGCTAATCAAAACTGGCTCCTTGTGCTGTTATCAGCACTTTTAAAGATAAAAAAGAGTGGAGGTTGAAATGCCCCTTTCCATTCATACAAGCCCTAATCCAAAATGTTCCTTATGCAGATTGATAGAAATCATGTTACATCTGTTTTAGTCCTACCTATCAGTCTTAAGGAAATGCAAGATTATTATGGAATAAAAAATGTGACAGATCACGTACAAGAGCCAAGAAGGCTGCCTTTCAATGAGCCAAATAGATACAGGGGGAAGATATGCTTCAGAATGATTTACAAACTTGGTTCACATCAGAAATTGGCGCATACATTTGGAAAACATACATTGTACCCAATAAGTAGAGGTGGAGGTTCGGAATAAATTACCGTGAGATCTACAATCCATGATGTCAAAGTAATGAACTAATTTAAGGGGAATATTATTAAAAGGCTTAAACTGGCTCATTCTGGCCTAAAGTTGCACAGAGTATCATGATTCATCCCAAATTAATGAAACTTCTATCAGTATTCACAGTCAGAAAGCTGACTCAGCCAGGGATCAGTTCAATTCTGGGGGTATTTTTGTGCTGGTTTGAGGTTCACTATCTCTTGGTATCTTGTTTGCTGTAGGATGAGCCAGTTTGGAGGGGGGGGGGGAAGCAACTCTTTGTAAAAAGAAGCCCTTTGCAACTTGAAAATTGGGCATACCTTTTTTGTTATTTATTGGGAAGGAGGCTTGAAAGAAGTCAACAATGTTCACATATACAAGTTTGGGTACTCAGGTTTCTTAACATTAGGTCTCCTCCCTACCTCCCCAAAGAAGAACAGTTTCTTTGGGTGCAGAGGCACTCCAAGCCTCTTTGTGCCCTCATCGGCATCACTTTTTTAAAATTGACACTCTTCCGATCCTTTGAAAAGTGTCATGGAGACTATTAGATTTGGCTCTATGCTGATACCTCTGGGCAGAGGAAGCTGATGTGAAGTAAGAAAATCCCACTTGGCATTTGCTTCATTTACCTTTCATGAATCATATCAGCATGCAGCCAGAGTTTGTATAGTTTCATCCTAAAGGAACATACAGTTACCTTAAAACACTCCCCCCTCCCTTTCCAAATGCAGCTGCTGGGTCTGCTATTTCAAGTAGAAAAACAGGGTAAGGAGAGAGAAGCTTGTTAATCTGGTCCCTGAACCTGATCCCTGAACCCCCAAAAAGGCCGGTCTGATTACTCTAAAGAACCTTGGGTTTGGTTTGTTACATGTCTAACGATGGCCATTTCCACATGCCCTTAAAGGGACAGCCTACTCACCAAATGCTGGCAGTTTTCCCCCAGGAATCCAGACGTCTCCATTTGCAAAACTGTTGTGGTCCATTTGGCTTCTGTTTTTTCGGCACCTATTCTGGGAATGCACTTTCCACGGTCACAGAAAAAGCGCTGAAAAAACAGAAGTCAAATGGCCCAAACGTTTTGCAAACAGAGACATCGCCAGTGATCCATGAGTGGGCCGTCCCTTTAAGGGCGTGTAGAAACAGTCTATGTTGGACAAAAACAACCTTTTGTAAGTGGAAGTAGCCTGACCATAACCCATGAGCTGGAGATGTGGTGGTGAAGCCTAAGTGAAGACCAAAATGTAACAGTCTGCTTAATGAAAAGATGAAGGTGGCAAGCCTTGATGGTACATAAAGCTGAAGAAGCTGCAAGCTGCTCATATGTGCAAAGATCCTTGAACATGCCTCTGCGTAGGGATAGAGAGATGAGATGGACAATGGCTTCCATGGTTGAAAGCAAAGGGCTGATTCCGCACACGTTGGATAATGCACTTTCAATGCATTTTATCAATCGTTTTAGGGGGATTTTTTGTTCCGCACACACAAAAATCCATTCCAAATGATCTATAAAGAGGATTGGAAGTGCATTATCCAATGTGTGCGGAATTACTGAAGGATAGAAAAGGAGGTTTTCTTGAAAACTATTGGCTATCCTGAATCATCCTCCAAAAGAAAATGATTGGAGATGCAGGGGAAACTTGCCATGTCTCCTATGGCCAGGAGGGATGTCTCTGATCATTCAGAGTGTATAAAAGGTTGGACCAGGACACACACTAGGGCCTTTTTGCACAGGCGATTTTTGTCACTTTTGTACCCCTGCCTCTTCGGGTTTTCTTCCAAATTCCAGATGCTTAACTCCCCCTTCAGATTTCAGAGAGGCACAGAAGCGCAGGCAGAAAATTTGAAATACCACATTGGAATCTGAAGGGGGATTTAAGCATCCAGAATTCAAAAGAAAAGGTATGGGACCAAAAGCGGCAAAAGTCACCCATGCAAAAAAAGCCAAAGGTCAGACTTTTCTCTCTGAAATGCTACCACTTCACTCCAAACCTAGTCCTGCTCCCTTTTTCATGTCGGTTTGGGGGCTCCAGGCTTTGCGTATTTCCACCTTGGCTGTCTAGTCTTTCATATTGCTCTATTGCTTGCTTCTCCTTGATTTTATTATCTTCTGGATTTCAGTTGGGAACCCCAGAGGAAGAAGAGGACAGTAGCTGCAGAAACTGGTGTAGAATCAGGTACAGAACCTAACCTGGAGGACTCAGCTTAGCTTTCAGCTAGAAGAGCAAGAGGCAATGGGAATGTCTCTTTTCTTATACTGATCATTGCTTTGCTTGAAACATTAGAAGTTCACACATAATCCCACAGTCCACGTTCTATTTCTTTTTATGTCTGTTCTTGATTTAAAAACTATATTGCTTGAATGTTATTTTATTTGCTGGGTTGAGCATTGTGTTTAAGAGATCATTTTCATTTATTCTGGTCAACTAATGAGTCTGTGTGTGTTCCTTGCTTGTCAGTGTTGGCCCGCTGGAGCAAACGAGGAGCCAGACTTATCAGGCTGAGCTGCTTTCATTCATGAGGATGAGGACCTCCCCCCCCCCCCCTTGGACACAGCAAATTGGTAGTTGCTAATTTCAGCAAGAATAGCAGAGAAAGAAAGGGTCAACCAGCTCTCCTTTTCCACACTGTTTTCATCCTTGAAAAAGAAAGAAAAGTCTAACGTAGACCTTTCTTGCTTACATGTTAATTGACCTGGGTTGCTACTTACTACCTTCTTACTTTTTTACAGAAAGAAAAAAAACTAAATAGGGGGGAAAGGCACCAATTTAGCAGTTGTTTGGGCTGAGAACAAGCATAAAAATTTGCAGCGAGGGGGAGAAAATTGGGGAGACACTCCCCATCTAAGCCCCTCCTTTTGTGCTGACAATGAACAGTGTCCAAGATTTGGCTCGATCCAAGTTTGTTGCTAGTCCAAGCAACCCACAGTGAGCTATAACAAAGAATCTCTATCACATGCAGAAAGCACTGCAAAGCTAGTCACAAGAATTTAAGGAGCTGCCAAGGCCTCCCTTGTTTCCACTTTTGTTTTAAAGCCAGTCCAGTGTCAAGATGCCCAGTGTCCAAACACAGATCCTTTTCGAATGCACTCAAGATTTACTCCCCTTGCCTTGAAGAATGAAAATGGGTTTTGTCGAAACCTCCCAAATTACCTTGATTTACTTTAGAATCACTTCATTGTTTATGAGCCTGATGAAAGCAAAGGCCTTTAATGAGTCCCAGACCACTCTGTGTTTTGTGGGGAGAAGGATTTAGACAGAATAACCGGGTGTGGACTGTTAGCCCGAAAACTTAGAGCTAGCTTTATAGGCAAGACTTGTTTCAGGTGTTCCATATTGTTATGCATTTCTAATAATCACTAACCTGCTAGATGCATTTCAAAGGCACCAGAACTATAAAGGGTAGAAATGTATTGGAATAAATGATCCCATACAGGTGAGCCTTGAAACCTAACCCTTTTCATTTTACCTCTTCTTAATTAGCCACCTCTCCCCTTACATTCAACATCCCAACAAAAGAAATACTCCCGACATGTTCACTTACTACCGTCATGATTTCAATGTGTGATAAATTAAGAACAATCTCTGTGGACTTCAAACCATGGGATTCTAGTGTTGAGAGAAACATTAAAAGGCGGTTAGGTAGATGGATGGGAGAGAAGGAAGGAGGAGCTGCTGCAGGCACTGCAGAGGGAGGCAAAGAGGAAAAGCAAGAAAGTGAGAGTCTCTCTACACAAGACATCTTACACAGGGATGCTCAAGTGAAAGATCATACTCCTCTTGTTTTCCCACTGTGGACACACATGCAGTGCTAGGGAGACAGATTACACTTGAATATAAGACCACATAGAAAGTAAGAGCCAAGCTACAAGCGATGCCTGACACAGGTTGGACACTTGTCAGCTTCCCTCAAGTTTTGATGGGAAATGTAGGCATCCTGGTCTTGCAGCTGTAATGGAGAGCCAAGCTGTAAAACCAGGACGCCTACGTTTCCCATCAAAACTTGAGGGAAGCTGACAAGTGTCCAACCTGTGTCAGGCGTCCCTTGTAGCTTGGCTCTGAGAGGGAGGCCGGGGGGAAATAAGATTCCCCACTCCTGTGAGTGCCCTACTTGCAGCATAAGAATGGGAGGACTTCTATGCTGGCTAAAGCTAATGGTACATTTAACACACAGCACAATATGTTCAAAAGTGGGGTATGAGGCCAACATCTGGTCATAAGCCAACGATTACTTTTGAACATGTGCTTTTTCTCTGCATTTATTCATAGTTTTTAATGAGCCATTATTGGTACCTGTAATCACAACACCCTATGGCAATAAAGAAATTCATTCTTTCATCCCGTGTCTTAAACCTTTCTTCTAGTACCATGTCATAGGACTGCCGATACAAGAAGTAGTTCAGATAAACAGAGTTACGTGTGTCTTTGTGCAAGAGATCATCCATGAGCCATGACATGTTATGCGCAATACTGGCCTTTTGTGTGTCATGGTTGATCCTCCAAGCTCTACATTTTAGAAACTGAATTTTGGATATTTTAAACGTTTAACTTTTGTCTGCAACTTTGTCAAAAAAAAAGTGTTCAATTAAAGTTAAAGTTGCCTGCCAGATGGTTCTTCTAAGCTTTAAGATAGAAAAGAGACTTTGGAATTAAGATGTGTTCAGGAAGACTTAAACACTTTGAAGAAACCGTAAAGAGACACAGAAGCTTTTCATGGTAACTCATGTAGAATTTGTTTCCAAGGCTTTCAAACCATCTGTTGTAAATGGTTCATTATATGGAGCTGTGGCTAAGATAATCAAGATAAAAGAAAAATCACTAGTAGTGACTCTTTTCTGTAATGTGCACCCCTCCACCCCTGCGCCTCCAAGTAGGAGAACATGTATATTATGATGGTGGAGGTTGATTTTTGGCTTGCTTACTGCTCTCATATCAATAGAGTTAGAATGCATTAATTTATGTTAAATTAATGAGGCATGCAAATCAGGCCATTAAGTTTGACTGAACTTTTTTGGGTGCATAGTTAAGAGCTGAATCATGGAGCCGTAGATAAAAAAATCATATTGAGCTGGATCTTACAAAGCCATTCTGCTAACAGTGATGCTTCCTATGGATGCAAGGAGCTTTTCCCTGACCCAAGAGATTCTTCTTGTGGCACAGGATGGCTCCCTGCACTTGGGGAAAGTGTGACAGTTAGTGTAAAATAGATAGATGGGATCTAACCTACCAAAGGGTGAATTCAGTGTTACAAAGTGAACATTAGATTTTGCAAATAACCTCATAATTGCAACTTTTATTTCATGTTTGAATTTTCTGACATTATTGATTTTAATATTAGTTTTATTGTTGCTTTTTTAATATTAGTGTGGGTTTTGCCATTTTTTTTTAAAAAAAACTATACAAACTGACCAGCTCCCCAAAGGCACAACACCAAACTGGGAGCATAAGCAGCATCTCTGTTGACAGCCAAATTCCTTCCTTTCTCAAAATCGAAAAGAGTCCAGTAGCACCTTTAAGACTAACCAACTTTACTGTAGCATAAGTTTTCTAGAATCACAGTTCTCGTCGTCAGATGTGTCAGATATGCATCTGACGAAGAGAACTGTGATTCTCGAAAGCTTATGCTACAGTAAAGTTGGTTAGTCTTAAAGGTGCTACTGGACTCTTTTTGATTTTGCTACTACAGACGAACACAGCTAACTCCTCTGGATCTTCCTCTCTCACTCACCATGGATAAAAAGCTTGCCAGAGTGAAGCCGCAGGCAGGCAAATAGCCCCTGCTGCCATCCCTTGATTGGCTCAGACCCCTTAACCCAACCCATTGTCTCAAGCCTCAATTGCATTGATGTGGAGCTCAAGCAAACTGGATCTCTGATGCTAATGCCATGAATGCCTCTTTTGTAGAAGGCTGAGGTTGCAATGTCTAAAGTAAACAAATAACATTAAGCAGTAGAGATGTGTCAATTTGCACAGTCAGGCCATCGGGAATGAGATCAGGCTCCCAATCAATTGCAGGTGATCTTGGAGATTAGGAAAAACTCCTGGCTCCAGTTAATTCCTAATAAGCTTTTTAAGGTTGATCCTCAATGGTGGGTTACAGTCCTGGCACCAGCGTTCACTTTAATGAATTCATCTGGCCAGATGCCTAACTCATGGAGACATTTGATTATAGTCCTAGTATTTAAAAAGGAGTCCAGATTGGTTCCATGCTGCTATCATCCAATTAGCCTTCTTTCTTCATTGGGAAAGCTGTACTCCTTTTACTTACTTAGGAAACTTTTGGATTGGATGGAATCCGAAGCTGTGCTAAGACTCATGAGCAGATTGGTTTCAAATGTGGCTCCTCGACTTATGACCACTGCCTAGTCCTTTACTATCTGGTTGAGAAATGTTCATTCTTTAAAAGGAGGCAATTATATGTGACCTTTATCAATCTTACAGAGGCCTTTGACTCTATAAATCACCCCAAATTGTGGAGTAAACTTGCCCAAATCACCACTGACAAAAAGGCTTCTAGCTCAACTACTCAAGTGCACTGTTGATATGAAGGACATTTAACAAACTCATTTAACTTGGAAAAGGGGTAAGACAGGGCTGTTTACTAGCTCCCTTTCTGTTTAATCTATATTTAAACATTGAGCATTTAATTTTGATGAGCGATGCCAGCCACCTAAATTAGCTGAGACTAGTGTCCCTGGCTTGCTTTATGTGGATGATGCCGCCATTTTGTCTTGCACCAAGGCTGGTCTGCAAAAGGCCTTGCAAATCTTTTCAAACTATTGTCTGCATGAGAGTCTGGTAATTTACTACCAGAAATCTAAGATCCTAGTCTTCAACAAAAGTAGGAGATGGCCCCAGCTACAATGGTTAATTGGCAGATTTAATATTGAGCAAGTTAGGACCTTCTCTTATTTGGGGATTCTGATTTTGGCTGACTTGTCTTAGAATCTCCAACTTAGAATGTCGTTTAACAAAGTAAAACCCTGTGCAAATGCTATAAAAAGATTTTTCTATAATAAGCGGGGCGGGGAGGGAGAGACATTCCTGAAGCTCTGCAAGCTTTTACCCTGAAAGCAGTCCCCCTGATTCTTTATGGTTCAGCTATTTGGATTATAGCTGAATCCAAAAATATTGATCAGCCACATGCTCAATTTCTAAGAAAACTGTAGAATGTACCCGGTTATGTCTCAAATGTTGCGTTGCAGGCAGAATTTGGCCAAACATCTTTGGAAGTGACAGTGTGGCTCTCTGCCGTCAA
This sequence comes from Eublepharis macularius, assembly GCF_028583425.1. Classification (NCBI taxonomy): domain Eukaryota; kingdom Metazoa; phylum Chordata; class Lepidosauria; order Squamata; family Eublepharidae; genus Eublepharis; species Eublepharis macularius. The sequence continues at coordinate 60,142,157 of NC_072799.1, forward strand.
ATTGAGATTTGGGGGGCGTGCCTTGAAATGGGATACTTTCAAATTGGTTTGGATGAAAACTTTGAATGAGAAACTGCCACAAGTCAGTATGACAACTAATCTTATCTCTGAGATGGGTAAATCAAAAGCTCTCTCTTTGATTAAAAAGCTTGTTCTAGAAATCAACCATAGAAGTTTGACATATGGAGCTCATCATGTCTGTCTCCTTGCTCCGTCCTTTGACATTACTCCTTAGAAATATTTACCTCCATGTATTATTTGACTTTTCCATGCTATTGTAAAGCTTTTTTATTTGTGAGATTAAATATTATACCTTCTATGGTTTTAGATTTTTAAATAGGCCATGTGCTGATAGAATCTGGCCTTGGGTCTTAATAGGATCGATACATCTTTACATCTCTTGCTTTGAATGCTGTTTGTTTTAGAACATCAGAGACAATTATATTAAGCCATTTATTACTGATCAATTACCCCCTGCACCTTGGAAGCACTGTTCTATCTGCTTAGAGATAATGATCCTAAGATTACTTTGGCGCTAGCAAAATTTGTTTCAGTCCTTCTATCCCTTGAGTCCAAAAAAATGATAAACAAGAACTTTCTGCTGCTCAAGATTTATTAATCAATGAGCTTCTACAGGGATAAAAGGAAAAGGAAAGGAAAGGTGATCTTGGAGCTGCTGAGAGGTTCAGAAGGCACTCGATTTTTCAAGAGTTTACAATTTATTTATTTATTTACTTGGCCGTATCAGTTTCTGTTTTTTCCGTGCCAGTGGTTTCCGTTTTTTGAGTATCTAGAAAGTAACAGTTCTCATCCAGGTCTAAAGTTCCTTCAGGTTTTAGAATATGTTTAAAATATTTGTAAATTTCTGTATTTCATCACTTTGCAAACTTTTTCATAGTTATGTACTAGTTATCAACTCTCTCAGAAATTTTGTAATTATGAAAGTCTGACAGTTTGAAATGTTGGGAATGTTGTAATTTTGAAACTGGAAATTTTAAAAGTTTGGAATTTTGTAATTTGTTAGTTGTATTTTACATTGTACAAATTCTATTTAATCATTGTACTTATCCTGCTTTGTCTATACTCAATGGGATGCAAAGTAGCTTACAATATCACTAGATGTTTAAAAAATGCATACAAGGCGGTGGGGAAAGATCTCTTGGGTCATTTCTTAAGACCTTTTTGTTAGCATCCCGGGTAGAATGCTTTGCTAGTTTCAATGGACACAGGATGTGGCTAGTATTAGGTTGTGTGCTTGGCATGCTCGGATTTAATAGCAAGCAGCAAATAGTTTTAAGCACTGAGAAATGTACCCTGGTGGCTGGATTTTGTATCTGAGTTGTGCCCTGGCCTCATGATGATTCCCTAAGAAAGTTAGCAGGGGTGGGAAAATGGAAGAAGCACTTTGTAATCTGGAAATGGCTTGGGCACTTCTTTGTTTTAACTATTAAAGATGACACACCTTTCTTTCATCTAAAACCCATGAACCAGCCCCTTGTCTTGAAAAGAAATAAAAAATACCTGTCACCTTTCTTACGTTGTACCGCTGTATATCTTAGGGCCTAACGATAGATTCCACAGATTCTGATTTTCCCTTGGATTTGTCTCAGGTCCTGTCAAACCAAACGTGTGTTGAGAGTTTCATGCCTGGAGCTTCTAGAGTTTTTTGGGCCTTAATTCTCATGTGCATGGGGGCTTGAGTCTGGTCAGAAGCAGAGATTCCTCCCTTGTGCAGTTTTCCAGATGTCAAATGGTTCCAGGAAGTCACTTTTGGCTCTATTGGGGGAACGGATGTGCACTGATGGGTGATGCATAAGTTTCCCCAGGAGGGCAAGCTCTTGCATGTCTGGTTTAGGAGAACACAGAGCAAACTCAGAAACAGTATACTGTGTCATTAGGCTCAGAGTCTTTTGTTGCCTATCAGTGGCAGTTATGCAGGCTATAACAAGATGTAGGACGCAGGGCTACTGGATTCTATAATCACCTCTAGAGAACTAGGACGTCACAAATGGGGACTCGATAATGATGAACTTTGATGAGAACTTTGGGATGCTTTGCTCAAACATCCAAAACAACTGAAAATAGCAGAGATGAACAATCAAATCAAAGCCTGGTTCCCCATTAGCAGATAGGAACCAGGAAGTATAACTGAAAGTTAATAAGCATGTATCCATCTCAGAAATACAGGCACTAACAAGCAGCAGGAGTCCCTCTTTCAAAGCTGCAATTAGAGCTTCAAGGACAAGATGTCTGATACTAGTGAAGAAGTGAAAGGGACTCATCAGGAACATGGAAACTTGCTCAAAGCAGGACTCCTGTAACAAGTTATCCTGCTAACTAAATTCTTCTTCCATTTTGCTCCATTTCAGAGCACAATCAGCTACGGCTTAGCTGAAATCTAGAAATCAGATAACTTTACTCCCAAAGCCACTGCTGCTCTTGTGCCACGGTGTGCACACGCTAGCCCAAGGCAATTGATCAAGATGAAGGCGTATTTCAAAGGTAAATTCCTCTATGAACACTTGCCAAGCAGTGCTGATAGATCAGAAAGATTGATACTGAATAGTGCATAGATGAAAACTGACCTTCATGAGAATGCAAGGCGCGTCCCAGTGGCCCTTCATATTTATTTTTAATGGGGATTGCATTTACAAAAGTGCGAGGAATGAAAAGCAGTTTGTTTAGTTTAAAAATTAGCAGTTAACAAACCCAGTGAGGCAGACTGATCCTATGGTGCCGTTACACCCAGCCTAATGCCAGCTGTACAGAGTCACAATCTTATGCATTTACTGAAGCCAGGGAGAAGGGAAATAGATGGTCGAAAGGACCACAGCCACAGCCATCAGCCGCTCCTGCAGGGCTCCCGGCATGAAAGCTAAATGGGATAGTGCTCATGGACTTGCTTTGCAATAGGCAAGTGAGAGTGTAAACACACGATAAAGGGCACAACAGTTGGAGAAATAGATGTACTTACTTGTGGATTTACAAGCCACCTGTAAGTACTTACATTTAAGATTTAACTACTAACTACAGGAGTAAGTACTTACTCACATCTAACTGACACTTGCAGACTCAGTTAAGAGCCTAAGAGTTATACAGGAACCGGCGTTACTTCTAGAAAAAAAAGTTAAGGCAGCAGAAAAAAATGCTTTCTACCACCTCACTCTAGCCTGCAAGATGGCTTCTTATCTTGACACGGCTGACCTGACCACTTGGCTCCATGCTATGGTAGCATCAAGGCTTGACTATTGTAATGGTCTATACATAGGTCTCCCATCTAAGTTAACTAGGAGGCTCCAATTAGAGCAAAACGCTGCCGCTCGACTGTTATCAGGAGCGAGCAGCAGCATGAACATCACTCCCATCCTGCAGTCGCTACATTGGCTACCCATCAGTTACTGTGCTCAGTTCAAGGTATTAGTTATTACATACAAAGCTCTTCATGGCTTTGGTACAGCATACCTACAGGACTGCCTCCCTCCCTATGTTCCTCCATGGCAGCTTCGCTTATCTGAATAGGGTCTCCTGCAGGTGCCAGGCTGCACACGGGTGAAGTCAGCAACAGCCCATACACGGGCTTTCTCTGTGGTGGCCCTTATCCTGTGGAATGACTTGTCTGAGGAGGTCAGAAGAGCCCCCCACTCTCCTGGCTTTCTGTAAACAATGCAAAACTAAACTATTCAAAAAGTTTTTTTACTCAAATGGGAGGGCTATATTGTAGGAATGCTTCACTAATGACTTCATAGCTATATTGCCTTACATATTATCTGCTGCTTTAAATATGTATTCCTATGTACCACCAGTGCTCCATGTCGTCTAATGTTAGTCCTAGAATTGATTATGTTCTGCTTCAGTATTTTTTCTACTCTGTATTGGATTCTTGCTAATACTATGTCTTTTAAACTTGTATTTATTTACCCTATGGCATTGTTTATGGAAATGTCTTGGATACTGTATTGAAATGTACTTGATACTGATTGTACTAATCTTATACTGTATAATCTGCCTTGAGTCTCAGTGAGAAAGGTGGACTATAAATGACATAAATGAATAAATAAAATAAAATAAAACTAGTTTGCTTTCCAGACAATCCTGGGTGTCAACAGATATAGTCTGAACTGAAAACTGCTCCTTGCCATCTTCCTTTGATTGTCTGTTCATGTTTGATAGTCTCCATATTTTTCAACAGCTTGTTCATTGCTTGCCAAATCAGCATTATTTTTGAAGGATGTGTTGCAATTGGACTCATATGAACCTAGAACTATAGGTAAAATAAAACAAGCAGGTCAAGATACATTCCTATTTTAATTTTTAATAAAGCAAGTGGTTGCCATGGTCAAGAGGTGACAATGCACAGATGATCCCTTCTTCTACACAACTGAGCAGAAGTACTTGGATATCAGGCAGAACTAACTTCCCATCAAAAAGCTTCAGCTCAAGAGGCTTGTGGATCATGGTAGTGGTCTCTTAATTCCTCTTTTTCTTCTAGTGAGTACAGTAACTTGAATGTGCATTACAGCGATTCTTTACACACAACATCTGCAACTTTTTTCAAAATTATAAATGCTCTGAGACTGGTGACTCCAGCTGTTGGCCAACTGAAGGAATCCCCATGACATCAGCAGCCTGGAATTAGGTTTCATTTACCCCTTTTGCCATGGTTTTTTTTAAAAAGTCAACATGATCCAGATGGCCGTTCTGCGTATTAAAGTGTGCCTGCTTTGTGATTGTGGTCTGGGACACAAGCCCTCTCTTTATAGCGCTGAAAGAATTGATTTCACCCTGCTTCCAGAGAGGTAAAGAACCCAGGAACAGAGCAGTCTTCCTCCATTACCATTCAGGATGGGGAACCAGCTAAATGGCTTTATTGTTCAGAATTCACTGGTTAATGACATGATGTCATATAGTTTACTGAAATGCCAAACCCAGCTAGGGCCAAACCAGAATCAAGTGATTCACAAAGTCGTAATATGTTATGGCTTCACTAAGTGGTGCTAAGCAAAATCATAACAAAGTTCTTTTTTATTTTGTGCAAATGTTTATTTTTTAAAAAAATGGTTTGGATTTTGTTCCTTTATTATTTAGTATTTGCGATAACAAGGATGTCTTGTAAGCATGGCTCAGGGCATGCTGGAGTTGTGGCTAGGAGCTCTAGGAATTGGGCAGAGTTGCAGAAGTAAAAGATATGTCAAGTACTTACAGTATGAATAATCTGGGAATGAAAACTACTCTGGCAAAAGACAGGTAAGAGCAGATGTGCTGCAACAGCTAGAGAACAGCTGTCAGACCCTCTAGGGCTTCGAGCCATCAACAGAATTCCATTCCTTAAAGCTATGCCACCCCCAGACTGTAATTCTTTTCTGCCTACCCTTTGGAAAAGAAAAACCTCTTCTAAGAAAATTTACTCACATTTACTTGTGGAAGGGGTCAACAGTGTTCACTGTGTCAGATGGCATTGGATTTAGAAATGTTACAAAAATTGTCTGAATCTTGACATGTGACTTGTAATTTATTATTATTTTATTTATTTATTTACCTTCAATTTCTATTCCACCCTCCCCGAACTGGCAGGCTCGGGGTGGATTACATTCTATAAAACAGCACATTAATAACAACAATTTAAAATTTTAAAATTAAACAACAATATAAAAACAGTACAATAGAAGTATTTACAAGTACAAGGAAGGCAGCGCAGGAGTAATCAGTTAATCAATTTCAGTCTGCCACCAATCCACCATATTAAGATTCCTTGCGTAGTTGGTTAAAAGAAAGGTCAGTGGTGGATGCCTCTAGCAGGGAAGGTGTTCACCTCTATTTGGCCGGTTGGGGCCCAGCTCAGCCTCCACCATACGCCTGGCGGAACAGCTGTCTTACAGGCCCGACGGAAGGATAACAAATCCTGCCAGGCCCTGGTCTCATTGGACAGAGTGTTCCACCAGGTTGGAGAGCCAGGACTGAAAAGGCTCTGGCCCTGGTCGAGGCTAAGCAGGCCTCCCTGGGGCCAGGGACCACTAGCAATTGTTTGTCACCTGATCGAAGTGTCTTCTGGGGCACATATAAGGAGAAGCGGTCCCACAGATACGCTGGTCTCTGTCTGCATAGGGCTTTATAGGTAAGTACCAAAACCTTGAATCTGATTCGGTACTCCACTGGCAGCCAATGCAGCTGGTGCAATACTGGTGTTATATGTGCAGTACTAGGCACCCCGGTGATGACATGCACTGCTGCATTTTGAACCAGTTGCAACCGCCGGATCAGACTCAAGGGAAGCCTCACGTAGAACACGTTACAGTAGTCCAGCCTAGAGGTGACCGCCGGGATCACTGTCGTTAAGTCATGGGCAGAAAGATAAGGGGCAAGCTGCCTGGTCTGTCGAAGATGGAAAAAAGCAGACCTGGTAACCGCTGCAACCTGAACCTCCATTTTCAAGGAGGCATCTAGGATCACCCCCAGGCTCCTGGCCTTCGGAACTGACATAAGCAATGCCCCATCGAGGGCCAGGAGCCAGAGCCCCGAATCCACACACCCCCGATTCAAATACAGGATCTCCATCTTCATAGAGTTTAGTTTCAGCCGACTTTCCAGTCACGGCTTCAAAAGCATGCTCCAGGACATCTGGGGATGAGCCAGGCCGGCCGTCCATCAGCAGATTTAACTGGGTGTCATCAGCATACTGGTGACACCCAGGTCCAAAGATGTTTTAATCAAGATGTATTGACATTTATTTCTTTCTAAAGTGCCATTGAAATTGGAAAGCTCTAATTTATTTAAGCAGTCATTTTTGGTTTAACAGGCAGCCAAAAGTGGCTGATAAGAGTGTCAGGTCGGTGGGCGCCCCCTGGAGGCGGGGGGTGTCAACGGGTCGAGGTGGGGCGCCCTTGGCGGGTCCGTGCTGGTCGCCTGACTTGAGGGGCGGGTGGCCGGACCGCGTCCCCAAGGGCCGGTGGAGGGCGTCTCCCATTGGCCGCAGATGGGGGCGGCCTCTGTCCAAACCAGCAAGCCGGTCGGCACATAGCTCCACCCAGCCAGCCGCCCTTTAACGTCAGGGCAGGCTGGCTGTGCTTCTCCTCCTCGGCCGTGGGACCTGCTCTCCCTTAAATAGCCTCTTGGGTTAGGTCCACCTCCACCCATTCCCCCACGTGCCCGCCCCCAAGGTGATCCCTGCCACCTGGACCAGGTGTGGCCACACCTTCGGGCCCCATCTGCCTCTGTCCCATTGGCCCCCTGGCCCCTGTGCCTGCCTTCCCCCCCTTTTGCCGCCCCCTTCCCCTGTGATGGACAGTCAAGCGGCCCCATCAGGGAGGTGGCTGGGCACGCCGCCCTTGGGCCTGTTGCCCCCACCCCCCTGTGGGCTCTCCTGCCTGGCCGGGCCCTTGCGGGGCATCTGCGACGGCGCTGGCATCTCGCTGTGGCGCGTTCCGTCGGCCGGCGGCTCCCCGTACCTTCCACGGACCCGGCACCTTCCTTGTGGGGGCTTCCGCCACCTGGGCCGGGCACTGCGTTCCGTGGGCGGCCCTCTTCTTGGCACGCCATCGGCCCTCCTACCTCGGGCCTCCCATGGCAACGCAGCGGCGGCAGCCGCCGTTTCCAGGGGTCGAGCCGGTCCCGCTGTCGAGCTGGGCAGCGGGGCGGCGGCCTCCCCGGCGGAGCTTCCTCCCGTGTCTTCGGCCGGCCCCGCAACCAGGTAAGTGCTGGCTGGGGTGCGGGGCACGGCTGGCTGGGGGCGGGGGTCGGCCCAGTCCGAGGGCGCTGCGCGGCCGGCCCTCAGACAAAGAGATACATAAAAACAATTCTCTAATCAAAAACAATTTAAAATAATAACCTGACCAGGCAGGAAATTCAACTTAGAAGATTGTAAATCTGAAGCAGAAATTAAACATATCACTAGACTAAGATTCCCTTTAGCCCCTTTAGCTCCGATTGTGTGCTTGGCCGGACACCTACCAGCCAGAAGGATGGGGCAAAGCACTTTTGGGAGTGCTACCAACGAATGGGAGTGCTACCAATGAAAATGCTTTCTCCCCTACTTCTGACAACATAGGAAGGTGGAGCAGAACCTCTCTGGATGGAACTTAATTGAATTATTTGAAAGTAGAAAAGGTAAGGTAAGAGGGCCTATAATACTGCAGAAACCCTAATAGGTGTGCAAGTGTTTTGTAAGCCTTCACTCTGTACTCTTAAGACATGTCATTATCTGTGCAAATAACCCACTGAATGCCAGAGAGGTGGTGGCAGTGGTCACCTTTCATTGTCAAGAAGACTACATTATTCCCCAGGCACAGCACTTTCCTTTATTCTATTCAAGTATAAGGGTAATGAAAAGGGTAGCCCACAGTATGCAACTCCACTTCCTTGGATGCTAATGCTAATGCTAATGACGACGACAACAACAACAACAACATCTGATTTATATACCGCCCTTCGGGACAACTTAATGCCCACTCAGAGCAGTTTACAAAATATGTTACCATTATCCCCACAACAAAACACCCTGTGAGGTGGGTGGGGCTGAGAGAGCTCCAGAGAACTGTGACTCGCCCAAGGTCACCCAGCTGGCTTCAAGTGGAGGAGTGGGGAATCAAACCCAGCTCTCCAAATTAGAGTCCTGCACTCTTCTTAAGCACTACACCAAACTGGATGGAAGGTTTTTTCGTTCTATTCATTTCTTGGCCATGCTCAAGTATGAGAGAGACCACATCAACTGTTTTTTCAAAGGTGATTGTCAATTTTCTATTTTCCTAGACTATTTTAAGTCACCTATTAATGTTCATTTCTTCATTAACTTCATTAACCATCAAACTGATGATTACATTAAGGTATGCAAAGGCTGATTTTGCTACATCAAAGCAAGCAACATGCATACTTTACTTCCTCTGGCTTGGTTCAGACAGCATGAAAAACCATTGATAGCTTATGAAATTCACAGATTCAACTGCTGGTTTGCCTCAATTGATGAATGAATTAATTCATTTGCAGTCAGAGACCATTACAATGGCAATACCTCCTTAACCTTAATCGATGCTGATTTCCCTGCTACCCCTTAGTCTTCACTAAGAACCCCAGCCGGGGCTCTAGAAAGCACAGGTACCAAGGCACGTCAGGATGTCCATGTTTATACATCATGCAAGACTACTTCCCATTAATAAACCAACTTCAAACTCTGATTTCAGTAAGATCCTAGTATGACAGACTCTAGCCATAGTTAAGTGAGTAGCCTGTGTTTGGATGATCACACTAAGTATACTTAAATATAGTTTAATTAAATGCATGGTTTTGCATGATCACTGAACTGAACCCATGTGTTCACCTTTAAATGCATTTCTAAAGAATAATTTGTTACTTGATGTTGTTGTTTAACTATAAAATATGAATAAATATTATACAATATGAATAAATGTTGTGTGAAGTGCCAGGGAGGGGTCTTGTAGATGTAGAAGTGGCACATAGATTAAGAAGGATAATAATTGATCAATTGAATCAATTGTCAATGGCTACATGCTGGAGAGAAATAGATCTTTATTGATTGGTTGGTTGGTTGGCTAACATTTTGTCTTTGGGGTAACAGTGTTATGATTGTACGGCATAACCTCATTTGACACTTAGTCATCCTAATAGCACAATTGTCCATGAGCATGTGGTTTGAGATTGTTCTCATTGGGATAAAAGAACTACAGGGATAACATCTGGTTATAATAATCTTGCCGATAAAATAGGAACAGAATGTACCAGCTGTTGGGGATCCAGTACAGTGACTGGCTTGGGGGCACCACTGACTTGTATGGCATGGTCTTCTCAGCACACCTGCAGCATGTAATAATGGCAGCAGACATTACTGATGAAATCTCAGTCTCTCTGGAGTCATGGACAAACCCCTTATCATGTGCAATAGAACCAAAGTTCCAGTTTAGAGTGTTGTGGGATGTTCCAATGAGTTTCTGAATTTGCAGGAATAACGAGCCTTTTGTTTAGGGTGAATTGCCCTGAGCAAGGAAACAGATCTTCAGAAGCTGTGAAATTGTCTACCCACATCAGAGGAAAGGAATTGGCATTCAGCAGGAAATGCTGTGAGGCTCAAAGCATGGGCATGAAAAATTATATACCAAGCCAGAGCTACACTGCCAGCTGCATGAGCCACTGGAAGAGCTCCCACAGAAACATCCCCCAGGTTATCAGGAAGCTAAAAGCTGCAACACTCTTGAGAATCTAATCTGTCACCAGACTGGTTGCCAAACTGCTGATGCAAAGAAACTTATCTAGGTAAGCAACATATGCTGGTACTGGCCAGCCATAAAAAGAAAGAGAAGTAGTACCAGGAAATCGAACTTGATAGATTTTAGAGATAATGGAAGAATGCTTGAAGAAACCACCAGACACATAAATTAGGATACAGATTTGGATTCACAGTGTTAAACACATTGGCTTGGCTTTCAGATTAACTCATTTCAGTAGAATGTAGCTTTAAGGAAGGGTGCTTATGCAGAAGACCCAAGCTACATTTCAATCTTAAGAGGGCATTTACATGAGTGAAATATAAAGCATTAAACTAGAGGGTGGGCAAAGAAAGTTCCTGTTTCAGTTCCCAACTGATCTATTTGGGTTTTTTTTGTTTTCATGAATTTTTGCTGTGCTTTGGCTGCATATACACAATTGCATGCTGTTCTTTTCAGGGTATGGGGAAATGAGGCTCTGGGGCAGCTGTTTTCACTCTTAACCCAAAACAGCATCAACCATTAGTTCCCCTCCTAGTCTAAACCATTTAATTTTTCCTCAAGCACAACAACACCAACATACACAACCTGTAAAAAGTGAATATCGGGGGTGATGGAGCAGATGGACATTCCCAGTAGGAGAGCACTCCCACAAATGCAGTGCAGCAACATTAAAAACAAGCCTGCGTCATTTTCATTTTCTATAGTGCCAATAACTTATTACCTTTGCATTTTGCTGTTGCCTGTTGCTGCTATGTTTCCTTGTGCTTTGTAGTTTTGTTCCCACAATGAGAGGCCAATCCAAATCCTTCCTCTTGATGCTCAGCATTCCACAGCAAAATGGGGTGTTCTCGCTCACTATCTTCTCCATTGCCCAAGGCAGGCAAGCAGGCAGAATGATTGGCTGAACCCCCCATCCCCAACCCAAAAGACCTTCGTTTTTTCCATAAGTTTTCCTTTTGCTGTGGGGGCAGGTGGGATTGTTTTTGAAGGAGGGAGTAGGTACATATTTGCCATTTGACTCTGGAAAAGAGAAAGCCCTGAAAGACTATAGAAGCAACCCTAAACCAATATAGACAGATGTAAGTCCCATGTTATTCAATGGTGCTTACTCCCAGAGAATTGTCTTTCGAATTGCAGCCTATGATTGAAATCTCTCTTCCAAACGTTTCCAAAGATGATAGGAGGGGAAAGGAGGAGTCTCCTCTTGTGAGGACCCGATTGGCAGGGAGGGAGAGGAAGCCACTTCCCATGTAGCTACGGAGTGTGTATCTTGGGGCGGGGGGGGGGGGAGATGCACTCATGCACATTGGTCTCATTCCCCCTACTTGCCAATAGAGTTAATTAATAGCATAATAGCTGCTGCCCTGTGAGGTGAACAGGACCACAGTCCCCCATGGGCAACATATATCTACAATTAAGTATCACTCTTAAGCACACTGCACTTTATATTATGAATGTTATAAAGAGTTTGATTGTTTATAGTAATTGGTAGCCCACAGGGGATTGTTCTAGTTTTGTTTTCACCCATGGAGGCCTCCAGTTTCTATTTGCCCTCTGAGGTGATCCTAGTGCCTGCCTGCTGCTGGAAGGTATGAACCAAAACAAAACACACAAACTTTTTGACAGGGACTTGTTACAATTTTGTTTCCCGGATTTGGTTCAGCTTTCCAAAAGCGGCTTTAATTTCTGTGTGTATTTTGTTTGCTTTTTCCATTATACACACCCATACTCTATGGATGGTTCAACATTTCTTTTTATCCATATTTCTCTCTGTATTTTGAAATTATGAATTAACAATTTTCCTTCCAAAGCAAAATCAATGCATTAAGAACTATAAATTGTCCTATTTCTTCATTTACACATTTTGTATCATGCACTGTTCATGCACACTTTGCTGCAGCTTTATAGTTATATCAGCACAGGTCTTCAGAAAAATATTTATTTGCCAAAGATCCAAGAGAGATGCTACCAGTCTTATTAAGCAATACTGATCCAATGGAGTTGTCCTTCCCAACACCAGGTACCTGAGTTCCTTTAACTGGAGATATCAGAGGCTGAATCTGGGATTTCCCATAGGACAGCAAGCTTCTGTTTGGACAAACACAATAACACATTTCATTTCTTTTAGTGCTCTCTCAAAGCAGTGAAACTGCTTGTTACCTGGCAAACTTGAGATTCTGAACACTATGCTTGTCTCATGACCCTTAATAGGGTGTAGGCAGTTTCTAGAAATAATTGGAGAGCAGGAAGGGGAGTTCAGCTCTACCATTACTCCAACTCTTTCTTTGTTATTCCCCTGCTCGCTCTGCTACGGTGCTGCAATGCCTGTAGGATTTCCAGATGAACAAGAAGTTACTGATCTAGCAGGTTCCAGCTAGCTAGCTAGCTGCTTTTATTTTATTTTATTTTATTTTATTTTATTTGTACTCATGGTTGCTCTTAGCCCATGGGCAATATGGCAGCTGCACCAGTCCCCAAACTGGGAGGGGGGCAACTGCCCCTGTTCCTCAAAGGAGAGGGAAAGAACAAAAAGTGTTGCCTTTGGCACCTGCTTCACCTGGAGCTTGGACAGGTGGCTTTCAGGGGCAGTGATGGCTCCTGGCCACTTTTCAGAGTGTGAAGGCTACACCTTGTAGTGCTAATTAAATAAATGCACACATTGCAATGCTTTAGAAAACATTAGCAATCACCCCTCACACAGCCACACTTGTAGAAACCAGCCGTAACTAATTGCCCTACTCTGAAAATTTGTGATATTGGTGCTTGTGCAGGGAAGTGGCTAGTGGAGTGTTAGCTGTGACCCTGATTCAAACTGGCTACAACCACGAATTCCCTGGGTGGTCTTAAACAAACCCAAATCTCTCATACGCAGCCCTACATTGCCTGTAGAGTGATAAAAACACACACGCATACCTTAGAGGACTGCTGTAAAAGTTCCTGTGATCATTAATGCGAAGCATAATCAAAATGCTAACTAATATTATTAGATAGTGGTGGCAGGTGAGCCAGGCTGAGCTGTTCTTGTAATCCTTTCTCTGCTGTATGTTATTCTGCACTACAGTTTTCATTTGTTTTATATAATGTATAGATAGAGATGTCATGCAGCACCTAATTTGAAGACATCAAAAAGAATGTGCACTGTTAAAACTATTAAAATTCTGCAACTGTATTAATTTTTGTTTAAACAATGACTCCTCAAGATACTGCCTAAGAGATAGTAGTATGGAGGATGTTTATTCAGCAAAAGCAATTTCTCTCTATGTTAATGCAGGAATTAAACTGTAGCCTGCTTATCCCATAGAAATAAATCATACATACTTTGCTTTGAGGGCTTACTCTATATTAATCATTCTGAGTTCAAGTAAGTGGCACAGTTTCATAAATAAAAAGAGATGGGGGGGACTTGCTTCTAATGTTATGCAATCCTAAACTCAGAAACATGTGCCAGCCATTTTATTCTGCTGTTTCTTATTTCAAAACATTATTTGGGTACAGTTTAATTTGCTGATTTAAACAAAAAATCTGAAGATATCCAATTCAAAGTGTGGGGTGCATGAAATTTTAAACAAAAACTTCCATCCCCTCGTGTTATGGGTTTGCTCTGAGAAAAGTTTTGCAATAATTTCAGATCCAGGATTCAGGAAGGATACCTTTACCATTTATCTCTGATGTTTGGGTAGAATAGAACCAATTCAAGATTTCAATCTATGTGGGGTTTTTTTTCCAGGACTGTTATTTTCAATGAGGAAACCAATTTGAGGTCTGATGCAGCTTTTTAAAAAGACAATGGCCCAAATTTGCACAGGATTTATTATTACCATTTGGGAAACAACCTGAAACAATTATTTTTATGTATATTTTCAGTTTGGGAATTTTGGGATATGCACCCTAACCAGTATTCTACCAAATCTTCCAAAGTGATCATTTGCCTCGCTGGATCAAACCACAGTTTCCTTTAGCTGGTCATTCAGACAGAGATGATGATTGGAAGTTGCCAAAGTCTGGAGGCATAGAAGGGAAACTTGTTTCGTATATCCTTCCAAGGGTCATTGCAGAATTATATTGACTTCAGTGGGGATTGTTTATGCGCTTACTGTCTACACAAAAAAAAGCCCAGCTCTGTCTTATTTGCATAGATGTTTTATTGATTATTTTGGGATTGACTGCAGAGCTGGAAACATCAGAACAGTTGCTAGCAAGAGAATTATTTATTCTTTACTTTGTTACTAGAAGAAGTGGATTCTCTATTGTACAAGCAGTAGATGGCTTACAGGTAGAAGCCCTTGCCTGCATGAGAACTCTTCTCAATGGCTTTGGAATAAACCTTGCCTTCTGGGGTCAGACAATGATGGTTTGGATTCTGGGTGAACTATGAATTAGGAGCCAACATGGTGGTCATTGTCATGTAGTTTATAAGCAGAAAGTATCATCTGACTGCTTGTGGCCAATGTTTTTCTGATACAAGACTCCAAAATTGTATGTACAAAGGTAGAAAAAGATACTTTATGGCAAAATATAAATGCAAATCATTGTCCCTTTGCTGATGACTAATCTGAAAATGAAACTTGCAATCTAAAATATATATTGCATTATCTGTATTTATATTTGGTTCACTTTTTACCTCCTGCTGCTTCTTGAATACTTCTCTCCACCACAGCTAGTTGAAGAAACAGATATTATCTAAACCATTTGAAGTCTCTATTTCTGGGAGCACAATGGCAAACACACTATTCTCATAAATACTGTATGATATGAGTCTTACCTCTGCCAGAATACAGATGGGAAATTTTTATTTATTTAACTTTCTTATTCTGTTTTTTTCATTCATATTCTAGGTGGGTTACATGATATAACTCAATGCAGTCATCAGGATGAAACATCTAATAAGCAATGTGATAGAATTAGAATGATGGAAATCTGAAACCAAGCTAAAACAAAGCATATGTATATCAACATGACATGTTAAACAATGCAGAAATTTCATATTAGGATAATGCATACAGCAAAAGATAGTAGTAGTAAACGTAGTAGTATAATCCACAGTTCCTTTCCATTTATTGAAGCATCTTGATGACTGTTCCATTAGAATATAGACCTATTAACTTTGTAAAAATTCCCTCCTGAATAATTCGGTTTGGCATAGTTTCTGGAATGCCAGGAGAGTGAAAACCTTCTTGACTTTATTGGGCAGGCCACTCCATAAGGTGGGAGCCACAAGAGTATATGTACAGGCAGTTGTTGATCTTGCCCATTTGAAGGATAGCACCTGCAGAAGGCCCTGATCAGATAAGGGAAGCTATTGTGGTGGAACACAGGAGGAGTGAAGAGGTGGTCCTGCGAATATGAAGGTTCAAGTCCATGAATGGCTTCGCAGAGATTGCTAATACCTCAAACTGAGTCCAGTAACTTATGGGCAGCCAACAGAGTGACGGCAGGATGGGAGTAGTATATATACTCCACCTGTCTCCTGAGCTGCAGCTCAGGAGACTGTAGTGTGGAGACCCTATTGTTACCCTAGTGTGGATGCAGGTGGCCAGATTAAGGTAGGGGGCATCTTCCAGGTTAAACTAAGGCGAGAGAAAGTGTTTCTTGTTGCTGCATTAACTTTTTATCCAGCAGTAATGTTAGATCCAGTATAACCCCTTAGCTCTTAACCAAGTCAGCAACTGTCAGCGGAACCCCATCACAGGTAGGAAAGCAGAATGTCCTTCAAGATCTCTGCCTTCCCAACCAAAATTACATGTCTTGTCAGGATTTAGTTTCAGTTTGTTCATCCTTAGCCATTTAAACACAGCAACAGGCAATGATTCAAGACTTCTACCACATCACCCGGAATTTGGATAAGAAGATATATTGCTGGGTGCCATCAGCATATTGAGGCTAACCCCAAAATGACAAATGATTTATCCTAAGATCTTTACATAAAGCTAAGCTACAAGTGATGCCAGACACGTGCTTTTTAACATGTCAGGGATGCAATTTTACCTGGGAACTATAGTTGAAAACAGCATTATGTCCCCTTGCGCAGGGAGAAGAGATTTTCAAACACAGTTGTCAAAGACAGAGCCATGTGGAATCACTGCAGGAGAGGAACTTGGCAATAGTTTTCTTGCAATCTCAACGGAGAGAGGAACTACCTGCTCTTCCCCTCCCCTACCTGTCCATGCTAGGGGCAGGGTCCTGCATTCCCCTCTCTCTATTGAGATTGCAAAAAAAAAACAATTTTAAAGTGCCTCTCCCCCAGCGATCCTGCATGGCTTTCTTTGAAAACTGTCTTTGAAAAGCTCTTCTACTCCCTGCCTCCCTGCACTAGGGACATAACACTGCTATGTCCTTATAACTGTTTTCAACTACAGTTCCCAGGTAAAATTGCATTAAAAAAACATGTGTCTGGCATCACTTGTAGCTTAGTTTGTAGAGGCAGAATGGCATGGGGGATAGGATTGCACCCTGTAGAACTTCACAGGGCAGGTACCACACTAACCATAACTGATCACTAACAGCAACCTTTTGAGTCCAGTCTGTGAGGAATGATTTGAAACTGTCCAAAGCACATCCTGTTATCTACTTTTGCCTCCAAATGTCTCAACAAGATAGCATGGTTCACTATATTACAGGCTGCAGCTAACTCCAGTAGGAGCAACAAAGGGGCATAGCCATAGTCTATGTTCAGACAGAAGTCGTCTACTAAAACCACTAGGGCCATCTCTGCCCCATAGCCCAGCCTGAAGCCAGACTGAAATAAAGTCTTGGGTCTCCAATTTTTATCTTCATAAGTAGCCAGATGAAACTCCAGGAAGTCCTGTTAAAATCTGCTGACATACTCTTGATTGTGGGATTACTGCCAAAAGGAAAATGCAACAGGTGTTAATATTTGAAAGTTGGAAAATAGAGGGCTGTAAGGAACAGCAGCCAGCCAAATGTGTTGTGGTCTACAGCTGTCTGTTGACAGTCTCTTCCCAGAAATATGCACCTGCAAAAAGTTCCCATAGGAAGGCAATCTAATATTATGTGTAGGCTGGTAGCTGAAAGACTGCTAGGTGTTACAAACTACTATTCACTGACAAAAATGGATTTCCATTGGTTCTTACCTCTGTGGTATCACTTTCATGATTTCCAGATTTTCCTATGAAAAGAAGCCAAATTATTTTTCATTCAAGTTTATTAGTTGGAAAGAATTTTAAAGAAAATGAAAAGCTGGCATCTTAAATGATATGTATTTCGACCCTATTTTCTGGCTGCTCCCAGAAAACCGACTCAATACATTCTACCATATAAATGCAAGGGCTTTTTTTCAAAAGAATGTGATTTAGCAACAATATCATAGTTTCCTCCAAATAAAAAACCCAGCATTTATCATAGACCTACAAAAATACTAAAAGCATCATATTAACCACACTGTATCATATAGACAAGCAATCTTTCAAACTTCCAAAGTAAAAGCAGCCAGCCACAATCCCCAGGGCATTTCTAATGCATCCTCATTGGGAACAATGGGCACAAACTTAAAAGAACTGAACAAGAACACACATAAGAAGTACCTAATCCCAGTGCTACAATCCAGCGATGAGGTGTGTAAGCTTAAATCCTATCGCTTTCAGCAGAGCTTGGATAACTACATAGGCAAATGTGCTTTCAGCTCCAGCTATCAAAGGCATAAAGTATCTTTACAAATCATCCAAGGCTGTTGTGATATACAGGCAGGGCCGGCGCGTCCATTGAGGCCGGTGAGGCTGCTGCCTCAGGGCGCTAAGGCACCAGAGAGGCACCGGCCCGGAGGCAGGGGCGCGCACCACAGAGCTGCCGCCGCCAGCCAGGAGTGCATGCTGGTAGTGGCAGCGTGAGGCAGCTAAGCAGGCAGCCTCCCATTCAGTTGCTCTGCGGGCCAGGAGCAGCTGGCAGCCAGGGCGGCTAGCTGCACCTGGCCTGCAGAGCAACTGAGAGCGGAACCACAAGTGACAAAAGGTACAGGTTGGACACTTGTCAGCTTCCCTCAAGTTTTGATGGGAAATGTAGGCATCCTGGTCGGCTCTCCGACTGCTGTCCAATGGACTTTTCAACTGTCACTTGTCCAACATTCCGCCAAGCTGCCTACATTTCCCATCAAAACTTGAGGGAAGCTGACAAGTGTCCAACCTGTGTCAGGTGTCACTTGTGGTTCCGCTCTCAATGGGGGGGCTTCCAGCCCCTGTGTGATGACATCACATTCAGTGACATCATCACGGAGTCTGGTGCATGCGCATGCACAAACACCGAGGCAGCATTAAGATGCCTCGGGTGCCAGCGACGCTGGAGCCGGCCCTGTATACAGGCCATGGAAACAGAACTTAAAATTACGACAAAACAAGACGGAGTTCTCTCAATCCAATTCAAACTACTCCAGTGAACCATGCGCACAGCACACCTAAGGCCACAGAGATAAGGTCAGCACTGAGGAAGACTTACCACTGAAACTGGCCCATCACTGGAAGGATCATCTAAACATGACCATTGTCCTACACTTCTCTTACTGTCAGATTGAGGGGGAAAATAAACATTAACCAGGATGAAATGTACATCAATGGATTGAATTTATACTAAAATCATAATAGGATGGCTCAGCAATAGCTGGTGGCCAATGGGGATGGTATGGCAGACAGCAGCAAATGGTGGGCAGGACCAAAGCAAATTAACTCTAATTTTATCCCCATCCTTGTCCCTTACAACACCAAGAACACTCAAGCACAGTAATCAGTTTCTTAATAGATAACATAAATGAAATTAAGAAGAGTCTCTTAGTTTGGTTTAGTAGGCTTGCATCCTGTCATTCTCTTTATGCAGTTAACTCGGAAATGTGTGGCCGCCATAATCCCTTCCAACCATCATGTCCTTAATTAAGGTTTGTACCAGAAAGACAGCAGACCTAATGATAGATTAGAACCATGGGTATATGTGTAGATTAGAGATGGGAACGAACTGAAATACGAACCAAAGTTCATGACGAACCAGGCCAGTTCATGGCTCACAAACCAGCAGTTTGTCAGAGCCCATTTCTGATGAACCATCATGAACTTTAGGCTGGTTCATTTGGCTCATTTTTTGGTTCGTCACTGCAGCCAGCCTGGCGCCAATCAATCAGTTTCCTAGTCAACAGGGAATAGACTTTCTGCAGACCTTCTGCTGACCTGGAAGTGGTCTTTTGCTGACCCGGAAGTGACGTTTTCACAAACCAAATTAATCGGTTCACGAACTGGGGCAGGTTCATGAAAGTTCATGGTTTGTGAAATGCAACAAACCACGAACCACACAGTTCATTTTTTTGTGGTTCGTGCCCATCTCTAGTGTAGATTCCACATACTGCACCCCTCCCATATGGATGCACAGAAAGGAAGACGTCTCCTAATAGTTTTCTAAAAGTAAGCATGTATTTATTTTAATTTATTAAAATACTTCACATTAAAATTATGCATCCTGAGTTACAAACAACTATAAAAACATTAAAACCCCAATATAAGAAACATTATTATTGAACAAAAGAAACAAGCAGATTAATATTGTTGATGGACTGCTCTCTATTCGTTTTTTTGGAACATGGACTGATGGCTTCTCCTTCTTCTATCTTCTTCCGGTCTTCCTGTTTTTCCTTCTTACCTACCTTGTGTAGGTGAAATTTGCCCAACATTCTTTCCAATTTGCAAACAGTTTGATTGTTTTATGATTAAAATCTGAATTTCTTTAATCAGCCATTGTTCTATAGACTGTATTGCTAACACACTGAGTCTGTGAACATATTTCTTAAGAAAGTATTTTTTTCAGAGCAGAGAATGCTTGTTCTGCTTCTGCAGTAGTCATTGGAGTGATCACTGTGTTTCTCAATAACTTCAGGTAGGTAGTTGGTCTGCAGTAGGATTTGAGTCCAGCAGCACCTTAGAGACCAACAAGAATTTTCAAGGGTATAAGAAGGGAGTTTTGATTCTCGAAATCTTATACCCTGAAAATCTTGCGGGTTTCTAAGGTGCCACTGGACTCAAATCCTGCTTTTCAATAACTTCACTGTTTCTGCAAATCATGTCTCCAGGTTCTTTTCCAAAAATGTGTTCGGTAGTGCTGAAGCATCCTTGATGTGGTGGAGCTTTTGGCTCTTGTACAAGATGGAGAGCTCTCCCTCCAACTTGTCTTTCTGTAGCTCTGGGTCGGTCTCTACTGCTTCCTGCAGGGCTTATTTATGGAACTTCAAATTATGTGCTTTATGTGTTTTGACCAACCTATTCAATACCAATGTTGCATTTACTAGATGTTTCCACTTATTAGATATTTAGTGAATTCAAATCACTCATTGGCATGTGACATTATGATATCCACAAACTTCTATTGCAAGCCGATCTAGGTTTTCCTTGCTTTGCTTCTAGCCAGCTGAGATTATTCAGGTAGATAATGTCTTGAATAGAATCTCTGACTGCACTGCTACTTCTAACAAAATCAGGGACAGTTGCTCTAATTGTTACAGAGCAATGGCTCTTCTTTGGAGTTCATTTAAAAGAATATTCATGTTAGGCATTATTCTATGGAACAGGGACAAAAAAACCCACTGGCCTCACAGACAGCACTCTGAATAAAACTCGAGGCTCTTATTTCCTTAAAGCATTTCATACGTTCCTGTCTTGTCTCCTCTCAAAGACCACGTTCACTGTATCTGAGATGATTTTGGGAGTCTTTTCACAACTGTTTCCAGAACTTCAGTTCTTTTTGCTGAGAGTGCAAAGAATGCTGAAAACTCAGAAACATCTGCAAAGAAACTCATCTTCTATTTGGGATGCTGCTAGTTGCATTATGAAATCTAACTGACGGCTTTTTTTGCTGATTCGGTAAATTTCTGTTTTTCCAGATCAAAATAGGCAACACTGAATCAGATTTGGTATTCTGAACTTAAGCCACCAAATTGATTCAGTAAAATTTGGTAAACAAGGCTTAGCTGTCCTTTTGCTGTTTTCCTGCAAAGAAACAGCAGTTCCTGCCTTTCTTGCAGAGAGGGTTGGTTCCGTTGGGCTTTATCTGGAATCAGCTCACTTTGCATTTGAGAGTGTACCTTGGCCATGGCCGCCTTGCCCCGGTGTGCTTCTGCAGAGGGAGTCGGCTTTGATTTCCCCCCCCCCATAGGAAACAATGGACTAGTTGGGGGCAACTTCTTTGGGGTCCAATCTTCATTAAAATTGGGGAGTCTTTAGAAGTAGATTCCCCGTGAACTTGGTGAAGTTGTCTTGGAAAATGATCCCCTCAGATAGCCCCTGGATTGATTTCTCTGTAGGGAATAATGGCCAAATTAAACAACTTTTTTTTAATATAGCCCAACTGAATTAGAGAATCAATTTGGTATTCCCAGAATTTTTGGACTCCAGAATACCAAATCTGGATTTCCTGAATCAGTGTGTGTGTGTGTGTGTGTGCGCGCGCGCGCACACTCCTAGAAAGATATATAGAATTGTGTTATAAGGGCCTTTCTAAATATGATTTTAGTTCCATGTATCCTAATTTTAATAAAATGCTATTTGCATACCCACAGTTGTTAAATTTGGAATCTAACTCTTAATCCCCTTCCTGAGTTTACTAATGATACTAGTCTACTAGTGCACTTTTGTTGAAAAGAAGCATGTTTCAAAAGAACACATTCATTTTCAACAAAAGAGAAAGTTAGACTTAGTTTCCTTTGTCCTGCCTGTATGGCCCTGAGGCAAGTTTACTAAATGTAACTGTACACATCACATTTTACTGCTATTAAGATATGTGGAATTAAAGTCACATCTAGAAGGGCTCTCAGAAAACATGTATAGAATTCTTGTGTTATCTAATATTTATTTGGGTTTCTTTTTTTTACCTCAGGCTTCAAGTTTTACATATTTCTAAACTGTAAGTACCTATTCCAAGAGCATGAGATGAAATGATGTTCAAAAGATATAGAAGATGTTTCAGAATAGAAATTTTCGATAATTTCCAGTAACAAGTATGGCAATTTCAGAACCTGCACGGTAAGAATCCTATGCCTTCTGCAGACAATGTCCCAAGTTCCCAATCAAAGAAATAAGCTCCCTTACAAAAATCTTCATAGATTGTATATGTTTGTGTACACTTTGCCTGCTTTTATATTTATTTAAAGAAACCTACCATCTTGTAGACAGCTGACAAACTAATATTACTACTGCACCATAAATGCACATGGTGCTTAGCAGATTAAAGTCAGCAGAAAAACTTAAAAGATTCAGACCTCTGCCCCAAGAAGCAAAAAGAATGCATGGGAAAGAGTTTAAATTTCAGTGTGTCCACAGAAATTTAAAATATTTCATTTTTTTTATGTTGAAAAGCCAAAGCTAGGGCTGGCGTCAGCAAACCCTAATGTGGGGCAGCTGCCAAGGTCTAAGGCTGGGGGGGGGGGCGTGGCTACTGCCACTGACCTGCATGCCTTTCCCCTACACAATTGTTTGCAACTTGCAAGCACTCCTGTATCCATGCTCTCAGCACTGCCCAGCAGCAGCATCAGAGAAAGGGCATAGGGGTGATGCAGGCAGCTGTGAGAGCCAAACTAAAAGTGATGTCTTACACAGGTTGGACACTAGTCGGCTTCCCTCAAGTTTTGATGGGAAATATTGGCATCCTGGTCTTGCAGCTGTAATGGAGAGCCAAGCTGTAAAACCAGGGCGCCTACATTTCCCATCAAAACTTGAGGGAAGCTGACAAGTGTCCAACCTGTGTAAGACAGACAGTGAGAGGATTCAGAAGGAGGTGTGGGAAGGATGCACAGGCATATTGATGCACAGGTGGGGGCTCTGGTGGTAGGCGAAGAAGGGCAGGGTCCTCCTGGGCACACTCTGGCCAGTGCTTCCAACATCTAGAACTGGCCTTGTCCAAAGCCACAGCGTTCCAAAGCCATGCCAACCAAAATAACCCAGCACAGAATGCAAGCTTTCAGGCTCTTTAGAATTCTTCAACACGCTGGATGTTTAAAAGCAAACAGAAAGCAAGTGTGGGCAGGAGTGAAAGTCCTTCAGGCAGTCTAATGGGGGAGGGAGAGATTTACAGTGCAAATCTAAGCATGTTGTTGACTTAGAAGCCCAGTTGAGTGCAACAGGGCTTATTGTCTAGTAAGTGTACTTAAGATTGCAGCCTTGGTGTACTACATCTGAAGGAAACTAATTATATAATTATTATAATAAATTATAATATAATATTTAGAAGAGTTTTACCATAGACAGCCAAAAAGACAAATAAGTGGGTTCTAGATCAAATCAAGCCTGAATTCTCCCTAGAAGCTACAATGACAACACTGAGGCTATCGTACTTTGGTCACATCATGAGAAGACAAGATTCTTGGGGAAAGTCAATAATGCTAGGAAAAGTGGAAGGCAGTAGGAAAAGAGGAAGTCCTAAAACGAGATGGCTTGACTCAATAAAAGAAGTCACATCTTCCAGTTTTCAGGACCTGAGCAGGTCTGTAAATGATAGGACGTTTTGGAGGTCTTTCGTTCACAGGCTTGCCATAGGTTGGAGCTGACTTGAAAGCATATAACACACACACACACACATAATAATATATATATAAAAATATAATATAATAAAAATAAATAAACATCCTTCATTACAGCAGAACAGCCAAACAAAAAACCCTCCCCTCACTATATCTCTTGCTTTAAAAAGTAAAAAAAAAGAAGTCAGATCTACATGGATTGTTATGGAACCCCTTTATTTTACATTCCCCCCTCCCCTGCTGCCCCCATCATAACTGTGGCCATGATGACTCAGAAACACTTGGAGGGGCAAGGAAAAGCAGCAAATGTTTCTAAATCACCCACTTCATTCAGTCTTACAAAGACGTATTTCTCCATCATTCCATTTCCATCTGTGTAAAATGAGTTCATTTTTAACCTTAAAAGTAGCTATGAATTCATTTATGATCTTGGAGAACATCAGGCAGAGAATGAAATATTATTGTCAGTTATTGTTATTCTATTATTACTGTAAAAAGACAATCTGGAAGTGCCAAGTATCAGGTTTCTCCAAGCTCTTTTTTTTTCCGCATGATGGCAGCAATAATTATTTGTCTCTTCTACTCTCTTTTGATGCCTGAGGAAATCGCATGGTCTGTATTTTCAATTACTTACGGTCCTAAATGACTCGCCACTGTTTTGACTCATCAGGGTTATAGTGAGACATTTTAAATAGGCTCCAAAAGCTACTAAACATTTATGTGTGGTTTTCAAAGGAAACTGCCTGACAGCTGCGTTGGTGAATGATGTATACAGCAGAAGCCGAACCCGACAGAGTGTTTTAGGGGTGTGGTTGGTAAGACCTTCAAGTGCAATTTTTACGCTTGCGAACTAGAGATGCATAAAGCCAAATTCTGTATCTGGACTTCTAAAGTCTGGTTTGTGCAGATGAAAGGAGACACCACCTGCAACAACTGCACCTAGTCCCAGAAGGGAAATGTCCAGACAGAGCCGGATCCCAGCTCATTATTCTAAAGAGAGCAGCAGAGAACTTTCTCATGGTTTCTATTACGTCCAGTTTTAATGCAATTCCAGAAGCACGGCTGCTTCTGGTGGCTAAGAAGGAGCTCATGTCTAAATGGAATAAATGTTTACTTTAAGAAATTAAACCTCCAATGTTGTAAAATCACATCAAGTGATATTAAAGTATCATCTTGGGACAAGCAGATTCAAAACTCCAGTGCTTAGAGGTTCACCCCTGTTGTGCAAGCTTCCCATGTCTCATGAAATGATGACCCAAGGGCACTTCTATAAGTAGAATCCTTTATGCATTTTGAAGTGGTTGTCTTACAGAGAACATACTATGAGCCTGAAGGTGTGAATTGGTTCCTAGTCTTAGTTTGGTGTAGTGGTTAAGAGTGCGGGACTCTAATCTGGAGAGCCAGGTTTGATTCCCCATTCCTCCGCTTGAAGCCAGCTGGGTGACCTTGGGCTAGTCACAGCTCTCTGGAGCTCTCTCAGCCCCACCCACCTCACAGGGTGTTTCGTTGTGGGGATAATAATGGCATACTTTGTAAACTGCTCTGAGTGGACATTAAATTGTCCTGAAGGACGGGATATAAATCGAATGTTGTTGTTGTTGTTGTTGTTATTTCCAAAGCTTGATTTTGCAGAGTTCATGCTACCATCTATGAGGTAGTTTCATAAGAAGAAACTACCCCATCCCCCACTGCTTGTTTCTTTTATTTTTTTATGAACTGATTTATTATCTTATAGGGTGCTTTATCAAAATGATAAAGGTAGCTTATAGAGTTCTTGCTGTTGCAAAATAATAATTTATAGGCCCAGAATGTCCATAAAACTACCAAGTGGAAGGAAGCAGTTTTATAAAATTGCATGCATAAAACGCAACGTAATAAAACATTACTCAAAACAGATAAACTCTTAGCCTATGTTTTAACCACTCTCATTCCTTCCAGCACTTAAACTTGTTCACTCATTATCTGAGGTCCCAGCTGTATGTGAAAATGAAACAATGATTGTGTTTGTGTAAAGGGATTCCTATGTCAGATGAAGCCAATTTTTGACCTGGAAGCCTACACACTTGAAGGCAAAGGCATGGCTAAAATATTGTTTGAACTAGACCTTGCTAGAACATCTTTTATCAGTCTATAATGGCCAGAAAGTCTCCCACCAACAGTATGTCCAGGATCTCTCAAACTCAGCAGTTTGATACGAGTGGGTAGAAAGGGTAGAACGGCAGTCCCTGCTGCAACCGTTGCTACATTTTGAATTACAGATGAAATTTCATTCTGCAGGATGCAGCTTGGTCTCATTTATCCATCATGAGCTCTTAGGGATAAAACATGCAGATTTCTTCCAGCGGTTAAATCTTGGCATTTCTAAACCAGATATGAAGATTATTTACGTAAATGCCCAAGCCACTGGTTTTTCAGTGTCCATTTATTTAATTTGGATTAATTGTACTTCTGCACCAAAAGGCATTTAAAACATTTCTCATTCAAAAAGATGCCAAGTTCTTGCCTCATTTGATGTAAGGGAAACTTTTATGGTAACTAATCTGACTAGATTGGAATGGATTTCAAAATGTATCTATTTAAGTGATTTTGAAAGTTGCATAGTTTCTCTTATTTACCTTGAAGATTAATTAATATCAACATAGACACCTCTTAATGTCTGTCATATGACCTCACAACTGCAGCTATGTTACTCTTCACTAAATACATCACAAAATGTCCAACAAATACTGAAAAACTTGTGCAACTATATTATGGAGCACAACTACAGTCCACAATGTACAAAGATGGATATCTGGACTGCCAGTTCTCAGCACAACCACAGCTACAGTTTAGGATTAGACATGGGCAGGAACAGAAAAAAACAACGAACATGGTGTTCATTGTTTGTTGTCATCCACGAACAACGAACACTGACGAACATGATCCTGTCATGAACATGTTCATTGTTTTATTGTTTGTGGGGGCCAGCAGGCTCTCCTCTAGCCATCAAGATCCCTACCACACCACTCCCAGAAACTCTACTTGAGCAGGCAACAGGAAATGTACCAATAATAAATAATAGCTTGGCTTGAGAGCCTGGCAGCAGCCCTGGAACCTGAAGAGGTAGATCCCTACTGCACCACTCCCAGAAACCTTACCTGAGCAGGCAGCAGGAAATGTACCAGTAATAAATAATAGCTTGGCTCAGAACCTGGCAGCAGCCCTGGAACCTGAAGACATAGATCCCCATCCCCACCACACACAAAGAAAATTCAAGCTCCAATGCACTCTCCCTGTCTCTCTCTCTCAAAATGCCAACAGCAACTGTCTCTCCCTCACTGTCTGCAAAACCAGAGCTGGGAGCCCCCCTCCCCCCTGCTCTTTGCTTCCTTGTAACAAATTTGGAGCTCCACACTTGAAAGGAAGACCTGTCTATCAAGCTAAATTGGGCTTAGATTGGGGTTTCCAGGGCAACAGCAGGAGTTCAGACAGAGTTCAGGCAGTCCCTGCCTCTGGTTTCCAAGGGAATTGATTGCAGGTGCCAGATTGTCTGGCTTGACGAACAGCAATGAACAGAAACGAAGGAGGCATGCAACGAGCACCTATTCATTTAGAATGGGGCCTCACGAACAGCTTCTTCACAAACAGCTGATTGGGCTGTTCGTGGCTTTTTTTTAGTTCATATTGCTGTTTGTGCCCATCTCTGCTTGGGATCTCAGATCATGAGGGACTTGTGATACAAAAAAATTATCTGCTGCTGTGCAAGTCGCAAACTGTGTAAACAAGGCCTGGATACGATTGGAGTCTGGTTGTCTTCAGTTTGAAGCCATTGTTTGTATTCAATCCATTTATATGTGGCTGAAAGGCCATTTTAACCCACAAAGTTTGTTTTCCCTGATCCTTCAAGACGACTTCCAATCCAGCTGGCTCAAGGCTGTTTATAGCCATATTAATGGAATAGACTTTTCCCCTCAGGTTCTCTTAACATACGGGGCTGAACAAGCAAAAGGGTTAATCAAACAAAGAACAGAGGATCTTGAACACCAATCTGACATCTCCAGCGCAGCAAAACTTGGGGTACTGTCAAAGGTACATTTGAGCCGGCAGCATACTTAGCCTCCAGGGAAGCATATCATTTTAGAAGGGCGTTTACTCTAGCTAAGTGCTCAGCTCTACCATCTGCATGTATTGAAGGCAGGTACAACAAAACCCCCTACCTACAAAGATTGTGCCCGTGCCCCCTAGGTGAGGTCGAGTCTGTTGAGCACATGTTTTTAGTTGTCCTTTTTATAGGGAGGTTTGTCTCAGATTCATTAGGCCATTACTCGACATGATCCCCAGTCATATAACCACTAATAATGCAAGGCTCCACTGGTTTTTATCTGATAAAAATTTTAGGATTACATGTCAAGTCGCTAAATTTTGTGCATAAATTTTTAAATTACAAGAATTGTATTTTAAAAGTTCTTAAAGTTGATCTTTTTTCCTTTAATTGTATCCTTGATTGATTAATTTGTTTGCTGGTCTTAGGACTGTAATAATCTAAACTTGAAACTTGAATATATCTGCTGAGTAATAGGGTAGATAGTACCAGATGGTGGATTATTTCTTTCCCTAATGAAACTTCACTTTGCCAGTGATGACTCCACAACTGATTGTATCCAGGATGTAATAACACTCACACTGCTGTGATCTCATTCTGGGCTAGCACCAATCTGTCTGACAGTCTATTAATTTTGCGTGGGGATTTTTACAGAATTTCTTCTTTGTTTTCATGTACCCTATTCTGAACAACTAAAAAACAAAGAAGCCAGTTAGACCTAAGCATTTCTACTCTGGTAAAGAATCTGCCCCTTCAGTCAAAGTCCTGACTGAAGGACGCTGACCGAACCTGTATGAGGTTCTTGATGGACTCCTTTGCTTTTCTCCTGGCCAAGACTCAAGAATGAGTTCACTTTGGGAGACGATTCTTTGGGCAAGCACATTTAAAGTGCAGTTAGGCTTAATCTAAATATGACACTTTACTTGTGAAATGTTGCACACATTCAGTGTTTCCAATGCATATGGTGTTGGCATGCCAGAATAATACTACAGGCTACAGATACTGGTCATGCTGACACTGCAAACGTAACAGCTAAAAGGCCATCTGAAGTGAGAAACTGGGATGTCACACAAGGTCTTACCTGCCAGTTTCATGTTTAAGTAGGCAATAGGAAGGCTGCTCCAACTTGACTACTGGGAAGTTCATCAGGCAGCCAGCAGTTGGGACCCTTGAGGTGACACAAAAAAAACCCTGATTGACAGAACTAGTGCCTGTCTTGACCAGATTCAGGGGGGAGGGAAACAGGCAGCTAGCTAGCTGAAAAGACTCTTTCTAAGACTTTTATATGACCTGAGTTAGGAAAGTTATACAAAAATGCGGGGCAGGCTGTCCTTATTCAGACACATAATCAAAGAGAGATACGATGGAGCTGGGGAGATACAGGGTAATAGGAGTATCTTGCATCAAAGGAATCTAACCATATCCTTCTGGATGCATTAGCTATGGCATCCTCACAAAGGTGAGGGTTTGCCAGCCAATTCATGAACTGAAGGAAAGGGTTTATTGTGTTTACTAACATGCCTGCAAACGCTTGGGCAAAGATGTGCTGCAATTTCTTAATACATTAAATGCAGCCCAAACTGGCGACTGTTCACTGGGGCCAACAGAATTGTCCTAGTCGACAACAATCCAGTCAGTTCTTAAAAGGTCCTGCAATGAATACCTTTTCATTTTTAATGCTTGGATAATTTAAAGCCCTTTAGAAGAAGACTTCCTTCAAGGAACTACTTCAATAAGTGGCCCACGACAGATAATTTTAATTGGTTAAACAAAACACGTAGTATCTCTGTAATAAAAAGGTAAGGACATTAATTTTGCATGAAAGTACTTTCCTGAGGCAGTGACATCCTGTAAAACTCTGGTTCTAAATATCCATTTACTAGTAGTGAGCAAGAAGGTGCAAAATGAAACTGCCCCTTATGTGAAGTGGCTAATTTGAAACCTAATCTGCTATTTCTTAAGTGTTTTGATCTGCAGCCTTTTCTTTGGAACACCTGCAGCTTATATCACACACATTTTCATGCAGAACAATCTGTAAAATTGTTATAGTGTAGTCCCCATACCATGTCACATTGTGGCAGTACCTTTGATCTCTGCCCTTGGGAAAGATTGCTTCATGTGGGCAGCAGCAACAGCAGCTGTAAATACAACAGTTAATACTATTGAGGTATTGAATTTCCCATTTATTTTGTCGGCTGAAGTCAGAAGGTTTAGGCTGTACTGCATTTCCCATATAGCTGGCTTTCAAGTTTCTGTGGTTTTAAGATAATCTAGTAAATGGATGGTCTTAAATACTTTTTCAATGGTGGTATGGGGAGGGGGGGAATCTGGGTGATAAATCATAATCTTGATGTATGTCTTTACATTTTGATCTTTGCCTGAATCCACTGAAAATTCACAGCCTCAGCTTGATGGGAAGCAATCTGTGGTCTAAAAACCACAATGGTGATTTTATGTGAGGCTTATCCATACCAATTATTCCCTTTACTTAGAATGCTTTTTGTAAATTTGCTTAATGGGAAAAGGTGAAATGTGTTAAATGGTTTGAAATTGCTTATTTTGTCACCCCCCTTCCCGAAGTCTGTCACATATGAGATCATTACTAGCCTAGATTAACTCTGTTTAGGATTGCAATGACAGTCAGAACCAGCATGCTAAGTAGCAATGGTCTAATCCTAACTCCAGAACAGCTGACTTCTAGCATCTGTATTGTGTTCCTGCTGTGCTGGCAACATAGCTCATACAATTTGATGATGATGATGATGATGAACTTAAATAAGCTGTTGAGATGTGGCATTTCCCTTACGTTGCCTTGGGACACTTTGCCTTCTTTGGCTGCAATCTGACAGATTTAGGGAGTAACTGGGTCTACTCAGAAGTAATTCCCATTTTATTCAGTGGGGATTACTCCCAGGAAAGTGTTCTTAGGATTGGGGCTTTACTTTCTGAGGCTGCAAGTCTCTTACACTTCTTAATAATGAGAAGTTCATTCCTTATGAAGTCCCACTGAAATATTTGCTCTGTTAATGTGGTGGTAAGTCTGACCAGGAAGTGCTAATTCTAAAAACCAAACTGAGAAGGAGAGATGAGAGGCACTGTATATATGAAAAATGGATTGCAAAATAACAGGCTGTCTAATAACCCGAAACAGATTATTGGGTCATTTGCTGAATCTGGGTCTTTTAAAATTTACAACCAGTATTTAACTGCATATCTAAGGAGTCCCCCCAACAGTGGGTGGGCCCATTTCACTGTTCCACTGATAGGCACAGGATCGTAGTTGGCTGTTAGGAAGTGATGCAATTCTAGTGCCATTGATTAATTTTTCTTCTTTGTTATGAAATTACCAAACGTTGGAGTTTGATCAATAGAAAAGAACAGTTGCTAATTAGCATGTGGCTATATTTCTTCAGCGGGCTGCATAATTCAAATAGGTTGAGAATGGTGATATTTTTAGAATGCTCTGCGAGTGACTGCCAATTTCCATTCTGCGGCACTGTGGCCTTTAATAACCTGTTTGAGTACGCACATAGTTTTGAAGTCTAGACTTTGTATTTTTTTCAGTGAACTTCAGGCACCCATTTATTATCAGCTTTCTAGTTACAGCTCTTCATTCTACATGTGCATATTATGTGGCATAGCTCCTTTGATATAAAATTGTTTACACAATACTCCTGCCATCCTTGGCTATACAACAAAGAATGCATTTCTAAACTGAAATCTTCTGATTAAAAACCACCTTAGCCTGAAATATGTCCCTTTTCTTTGACCGACACTTTTACCCAGGAACTTTTAAATAAAGAATATTCAGTGTTTTTCTCTTTTCCTGGTATGCTCTCTCATGTAGGAAATTTTACTACCCTGTTAGTCTCCAAGTTTTAAGGGGACAGCAACCCATTAACAGCCATGCATATCTTTAACTGATAACTAAATTCAGATACTAAAAACTTGTCTGCATGGACCAGATATAACGAAGAATTTAATCCCACATTTCTTCACTCGCTGGGTCCTCTATCAATATAAGGAGATCTGGGAGCTGAGGAGAAGCCAATGCGAAAAAGAACCTCTGAATGTCTCCTACAGGCTTGTAAGATTCTTATATTCCTAGAAAGTATGAGACAGAGCCATGCTGCAGTAGCTTTCTTGCCACAGATAATACAGGAACAAGTCCATATCTACAAAAATGATATATTTTTGTTGTGATTCTCTAGAAGTCTGACCCCAGGTTTACTATTTTGCACCAGACAGTCCAGTTAGGGTCGTCAGATGGGATCTGGAATAATACTAGACTCAGGGGGTGGTGGTGGTGGAATAATCTTGGTGGCAGGGGGAGGAGACTGGGAGTGGGGGATCCCCACCATGGGATCAGCAACCCTATTCCCTTGCCACCATAGCTGGGAGTCCAGCCAAGCCTCCTGGTCCCAGTGCTGCAGCTATGAGCCCAGCAAAGCTTCCCAGGGCCCAGGTGCTGAGAGGTAGAAAACACAGAGGGAAAGGGTCTTTGGGATTGGGGGAGGGGTCAAAGCAAAGAGTGTTTGGAAGGGGGGCAAAAGGGAGGGGGATTTTGGAGGGTTTGCACAGGGAAAGATGTTTGAAATGGGGGAACAAAGGGGAAGGGTCTTTGCCAGGGAGGGAGGGAGGGAGGGAGGGAGGAAGAATCTTTAGAAGAGGAAGAGGCAGGAACGTATCTTTGGAGGGGGAGAAAGAAATGGGAAAGAAACAAGAAAAGATGGGGAAGGAGGGGAGAGAGACAGGGAAGGATCTTTTGGAGGGGGGAGAAAGGGTGGGGGGAATGGGATTACCCCTCCCTGCTACTGCCCTGCTCCACCACAGTGTTACCTGAAATGGTCTCCTTGCATTAAAATATGATTTATGAATTATGGGGGGGGGGAATTAGCTCGCAAAGAAGATGGCTATATGAGAGGCGGTAACTGGAATCGAATCACCTGTGTCTACGGGGTCCCAATCCCAATAAGCCAAGCAAGTCTAGTGCTTCAAATCAATCAGTAACTTTTATTAAAGAACAGAACTTCATGCACATACACACCAATTACTGGGGAAACATAATCACACACACAGAGCGAGAGAATCCTAGGAAATATATCTACTTATCCTGGAGAAGGGGTCCAGTCCACATTGAGGAGGGAAAGAGAAGAGCGTCAAATGGCCAGCATCCTTGGCAAGGCAAGAGGCTTAGAGCAAACCTCAAGGGAACCACTTGTGGATCTGGAAATGAGTTCAAACGTGTTCAGAGAGAGGGAGAGAGACTCAGGGAAGTGACCCTAAGGGAGAAGCCAGGAAGCTTGCATGATTTGAATGGGGCCAGTGCCTACCTTTATAGGTAAAATGTGCCCTGAGGTGGAGGAGAGTCCTCCTAGCAGTTAGGACAAAGACTCCAATGGCTGGTTCCTGGGTTGGACAAAAGGTTTGAGTACTTTGATTGATAGCTGCTGGGGTGTATGAATACAAATGTAAAACTAGTTCTGGTGCTGCACAAAAGGACAGTTTTCCTGATGAAGTACACCGGAACTAAGTTAATGAATTTAGGTGGGGAATGCACTGTTCCAGGAAAGACTGTATATACTTATGAATGTCACTTGATCAGCTCCCCAGTCATGGACAGGAGATCTCATCATGGAAGGAGGGAGAGGAATGTGCTAAGTGGGGTTGACGCGGCGAGTCCTTTATTGCGCTGGTCATGGGTGAGGCCA
Organism: Eublepharis macularius; assembly: GCF_028583425.1. Lineage (NCBI taxonomy): Eukaryota > Metazoa > Chordata > Lepidosauria > Squamata > Eublepharidae > Eublepharis > Eublepharis macularius. Next base: position 60,175,655 of record NC_072799.1, read on the forward strand.
GGAAGATAGCAAGTCCAATCACCACTTAATCACCCCACATTCCTTTGTGGCATTCCATTCATGCTATGTCTCCCAGGCGGGATTCATCAACTGCTAGAGATCCTCTGTTGGCCAAACCGCAGCCATTTTATTCCAGAGGCCTGATCATTTTTAATATTACCAGCAGCCATAAATATGAAGCTGCTATTAAAATGGCAGAGGCCGGGTCAACTGCTTACAACAGTGTCACCCCCCTGCCACCCCCTCTGGACCACTGTTGTTGCCAGATCCAGTAAAGCTCTCTGCATGTCACTGTCACCCCAACACAATCGGAAACCTTTTGTTGCAGGTCCCCACTTGCTTATTCCTGTTTTAATTCTCATGCATTCTTCTCATTTCATTCAGTTATTCTTTCATTCATCACAAACGTAGAAATACTAGATCTGAGTCATCAGTTAACCAGAAAGCAAAATGTTAACTGAATTCCTGAACATTAACTGTGAAGGTGACATATACATCTGGCAGTTGCACAAAATGCACTAATTTAAATATCATTTGATAGAGTTTGTTAGGGTCTTAATCTCGATCACCTCACTACTCCTTAGTAACTCTCACTACCATTCTGGAATGATAGCTACAAACAAGACTTTGGCTTCAATCCTCTTCAAGCTTACTTGGCAGCAAGCAGGGCTCATTTTGAGGGGGAACGCACAGGAACGCAGTTCTGGCAGTTCCCCAAAGAGGTCACGTCAGGTGGCACCTGCCCACCTGACTCTTGGCCATTTTGGGCCTGTTTCAGCCTGGATTGGGGCTGAAACAGCCCAGATCGGGCCTCTGATGGGTGGTGGATCACTCTCCCACTCAGCAGCGGCCCGATCCTGACCATTTTGGGCCCCTTTCGGCCATTTTCAGCCCCTTTTTGCCATTTTGGGCCCAATTTTGTCCCTGGATTGGGTCCAAAACAGCCAGGATAGGTGATGTCAGGGGGCGTGGCATATGCAAATCAGTTATGCCAATGACACACATCCAGTGATGTCAAGGGGTGTGGCATATGCTAATGAGTTATGCTAATTATGCTAATGAGTTCCTCCAGCTCTTTTTCTACGAAATGACCCCCGGCGGCAAGTAAGCCTAAATTAGTTGTGCTCCTTATTTCCAAGCAAACACAAAGAAGTTGCAGACCAGATTTCATTTTGTGTAGGCTTGAATTCAAAAGGTGGAGGAAGCTACAAGGGGCTCGGCCATACTAGACTTGATATTAACCAACAAGGAAGAATTGGTAGATGAGATGAAGGTGGTAGGGACCTTAGGGGGAAGTGACCATGTCCTTCTTGAATTCCAGTTGCTGTGGGGGGCCAAGGAAGTTCGTAGCCAGACTCATAGGTTAGATTTTCGTAGGGCCAACTTCGATGAACTCAGAGGCTTGATGAGAGTCATTCCGTGGGGAAGTGTGCTGGAAGGGAAAGAAGCGAGTGAAGGGTGGGCCCTTCTCAAACACGAGCTTTTGCAAGCTCAAGCCCTCACTATCCCAGCAAGATGGAAACATGGTAAGGGCTCCAAGAAACCAATGTGGATGTACAGAGAGCTCCAGAATAAGCTAAGGGAGAAAAAGGAAATGTTCAGGAAATGTAGAGAAGGACAGACCTCTAAAGAAGAGTATATGAGGGTTACTAGGTACTGCAGATCAGCCATCAGAGAGGCCAAAGCTCAGTACAAGCTGGGTCTGGCCAGGAGGGCTTGCTACAATAAGAAAAACTTCTACAGATATGTGAGAAGCAAACGCTAGGTAAAAGAGGCAATTGGACCGCTGCTGGGAGTAGATGGAGAAACTCTGATGCAGGACAGAGAAAAAGCAGACAGGCTCAATGACTTTTTTGCCTCTGTTTTCTCCCTGAAGAACTCAGGCACATCTAGAGATAGTAGAAAATGTGGCAGGACACCTGAGTGGTTAATTGACATTGACAGAGAGGTTGTGGAGAGGGATCTGGCTGCACTGGATGAATACAAATCCCCTGGGCCGGATGGGGTGCACCCAAGAGTGCTGAAAGAACTTTCTAGAGAACTTGCAGAACCCCTGTCCATCATCTTCAAGGCTTCCCGGAGGACTTGGGATGTGCCACAAGATTGGAGAAGAGCTAATGTTATCCCAATCTTTAAGAAAGGGAAGAAGGATGACCCGGGAAACTACAGGCCAGTCAGTCTGACTTCTGTTGCTGGGGAAGATATTAGAACAGATTTTAAAGGTTTCAATCTGTAAGCATCTGAAGGACCGCTCAGTGATCCGGGGAAGTCAGCATGGTTTTGTTCCTAACAGATCTTGCCAGACCAACCTGGTTTCTTTCTTTGATCGAGTGACCAGCTTACTGGATCGGGGGAAACTCTGTTGACGTAATTTATCTGGATTTCAGTAAAGCTTTTGATAAGGTCCCCCATGACATTCTGATGTGTGTTTTACATTATTTAACAGTTGATATTGTCATACCATGAAAAGTTTTATCAGTTCATTTCCACACATTAAACCTCTATTAAGGGGACAGGACATTTTTCTCCAGGCCAGTTGACAACCCTAATAGCAAGTCAACAAGATTATGGGGGAGGGGTGCATTTTAAAGACTATATCTTTCTGTTTCTCTTCTGGCACATAATGATAATGGTAATGATAATGATTAGGGGTGTGCGCTTCAGGTATCCAATTCGGACCTGATCTGTAAGGATTCGCGGTTCCCAAATCAGGGCCAGCAAAACTTCCTGAAGCAATTCGGATCGCTTCAGGAAGCTTCGGGGCCTTTTAAAGGGGCTCCCTCCAACCACCACCCCACTTACCTGAGCTTTCCTGGGCCGGCAGCGGTAGCATGGGTGATGGAGAAGCCGGCTCCATGCCTTCCTGCCACCAGCATGGGTGATGGAGGAGCCGGCTTTGGGCCTTCCTGCCGCCCAGCTGGCCACTGTGGAGGCTTTGGCAGTGGTGCAGGTGATGGAGGAGCTGGCTCTGGGCCTTCCTGCCACTCAGCTGGCCACTGCGGAGGTGGTGGCAGCACGGGCAATGGAGGAGCCAGCTCTGTGCCTTCCCGCAGCCCAGCTGACCGCTGCGGAGGCTTTGGTGCCACGCGTGATGGAGGAGCTGGCTCCAGGCCTTCTCGCTGCCCAGCTGGCTGCTGCAGAGGTGGCTGCGGTGGCGCAGGCAATGGAGGAGCTGGCTCCATGCCTTCCCACTACCCACCTGGCCGCTGCACAGGCTTTGGCAGCAGTGCTGGCCAGTACAGCGGTGGCGGTGGCGCACCTTCCCACCTCTCAGCTGGACTTCCCTCCTGAGAGGTAAGTGGGGTGGGGCTTTTTAAGTGGGGTGGGGGTTGTTTCGGGAGGGCTAAGAGGGATGGGGGTGGGTGGGGGGCTGGGACAAAGCTTCCCCCTCACTTCAGTATGCTCCGAATCTTTATGGAGCATATCAAAGTGATTTGAAGACCCGAATCCCGAATCCCGAATCCCGAAGTGGGTAAACCCAAAGCAGGAAACCCGAATTTTTTCCTGGTGCACACCCCTAATAATGATAATGATAATGATAAAAACATTTGATTTCTACACTTCCCTTCAGGACAACTTAATACCACACTCAGTATGCTATTATTATCCTCATAACAATCACCCTGTGAGGTGGGTGGGGCTGAGAGATCTCTGAGAAGCTTTGACTGACCCAAGGTCACCCAGCTGGCTTCAAGTGGAGGAGTGGGGAATCAAACCCAGTTCTCCAAATTAGAGTCCTGCTGCTGTTAACAACTTCACCAAAGTGGCCCTCTACTACTCTTAACCACTTCACCAAACATTCATTATGGTATTGAGTTTTTTAAGCTACAAAGGTCTATTCCATATAAACAGCTGTGGTCCAGCATTTTAGATCTGCTTCCTTACCTTCCAATTGAATGTTCACTTTTTTGTGAGCAACAACATTTGAATTACTAATCTGAAACAAATAGTTCTCAAGCAAAGTAACTGAATTGCTTTAGCACACATTTCCCTTTCCTGATCACAATCTCCCCAAAGTCTGGAATGGTTGATTGAAGAGCACTCTCTACCTAGATTTGCTTGGTTTGAATTTGTTGCAAAAACTGCACCTGAAGATACTATTTCAAAAAGCAAGCTTGTTGCCAGCAAGTTGGGTTAAAAACTGGGACAACATTCCAACCATTCCAGTTTTGTGAATAGTTAAATCTTGCCCAGGAGCAACATTCAAGAATGAAAGTAGCTGTTGATTTATAATGGATGTGTAATCTCACAAAGAGAGATCAACTCCACCTTTCCCCTCATGCTGGGATGAGCATTATGAATGATCATTTTATAGAAGGCACACACTTTACAATATGATCATCTTTGTCAACTCTGCTATTTGTGCCTGACAGATTGAAAACTCACAGTGCTACATTTAGTGGAGTTATACCTTTCTATGTCAATTGAAGTCAATGGGGTGTAGCAAGCAGACCAAACAGATTTTAACATACTCAGTCACAGTCCATTTTGAGTCCTAGTCCAAGACTATTTAGAGCCCTATAGGTAAACAGAACATACTCTGAATTGTTTTCAGAAACAGATTGGGAGCCAGTAAAGTTTATGGGAATTGTGGAAAATGTTTCCTGCAGCTGACCTCTAGTATCTAGACCTGATGAGTTGTCAGAAGGATATAATCAATGGTACTATTATTGACAGTCACTGAAAGAGCCAAGAAAATCAACAGAATAATATTTCTCCACCCACCCTGGTATAGAAACTATCAGAGCAACTAAAGCATTTTTGATCTTGTAACAGAGCTGGTATCCAGCTTAAAATGGGTCTACCTGATCAGCATTACAGGGGAGAATCTAAGACGGCATGGCCACCACCTGTTTAACCACATTGTCCAAGCATGGGAGGGGTTTTTTCACCATAAGATAGTTGGCTGAATTGTTAATTTGATGATAGAAAAAGATCAGGATTTGGAGTAAATATTATGCTACCATAGATTGGCTAGGATTCTATACCTAAAAATGTTAGAGCAAAAGAACCACCCTGCTGGATCAAATCCATCTAGACCAGTGCATTTTTTCCTTGCAGTGGGCAACCACATGTACTTGGAAAGTCCTCAAGTAAGGAACTAAGGCAAAAATCCTTCGCTGATGCTGACCCCTCTCTCCCCAAACATGTAGCGTTGAGTGGTACATTGCCTATAAACACCAAAGTTTCATTTAATTATCATGTCTAAAAGCTGTTAGTAGACCTATTCTCCAGGAATTTGTCCCCCCCCCCCCCCGCCGCATCTTTTTAACCATCTGCACTAGGTGTCTTGTGGTAGTGTACTCCCAAAATTTAATCTCGGTTGTATGAAGTCTGTCCTTTTGTCTGTCCTGAATTTACTGTCCTGAATATAAGGTTAGATCTAATCAACTTTTCCAATGGTGAAAAATGGAGTAGGGGGTCCACCTCATTCTCCACCACCCCCATGCTGGGGGTCATGGGCATGAACATTAGCCATGTTGGTTGGGAGCTGTAATAAGGAGGGGTACAAGTGAGATAGAGTTAAGAAGCTGGTTGCATCCAATTCATAGTTTATACCTACATTATACCTTACATAGTTTATACCTTCCTTAACATTACTAATAGTGTTACTGAAAGAAGTATTTACAGGGTGCAATCCAGCAGCAACTTCTGCACAAGCCCCCACTGAAACAAATATCAACTCTTCAAAGAACCATAGCATTAATTTATTGTTGAATTGTGACATTAACACATTTTTGTTACCAAAAGTTATTTATCAGTAAACCTGTCTCTTATATTGACTCCATTTATTGTTGCCAAACCTGCTATGGCTTATTAGAAGCACTTCAATAATAATTATCTACACTTATTTTAAAAAGTAGTAAGGACCAAAGAGACAAGCAAGAACATTTCTAGGAAAGCCATTCTACCGGTAATCTAACATTCCAAGTAGCAGATTTTAGAGAATTAATTAATGAAGAGAATATGACACAATGGATGATTTTAAAAGCCAGTAATCTCTTATCCTGTTTAGTTTTCAGTGAATCCTATAAAAGCCTTGGAAATTATATGACTATATTATATTATAATGCTACCAGCATGGGATTTCTATCAACACTTTCATTTTATAAACTGGCTTGCTGCATTCCTGAACAACTCCAATTATCTGTAGCATACATCACAGTCATTATCAATATATCTAATTCTTAATTCGGCTGTATCTGTGGATACTTAAATCCGGAGAATGGAGCCATGAATAAACAAGACAGATATTTCTATAGACCTGAAAAGAGTCCCAGGTTTGCAGAAAAACCTGAAATCTTAAAAAATATATACATTGGGAGTATATATACAGAAGCAGCACCAGCAGCTTTAAGAACAAATGCCTTCAGTGGCCATTGCTAGGCAATCACAATAGTACTGCTAGCCTTTTAACTTTGATTTCTATCAGTAAAATGCAGCAGGTGGAGGGGGCTTTCCAGGATTGATTTAGCTTTTGAGGGAAAATTCATCAGGGCCATTGCCAGAACAACCACTGGGTGACTTGATAGCATGTGACTTGCATGACCCAGTCTTGCTACTGTTCAACAGCACTAACAACAATGAGGCTCCCTCAGGAACAAGCCTACCAAAGATGAAGGTGTCACCCTTCCGGGGATTATAATTAATGAACTCAAGCAATAGACATAAGAAACTTATATTCACAAGTTCATGAAAAGTGCATCAGTGCATATAGTGTAATAAATAGTAAATAAATAGTACAATAAATAATTCAATAAAAAGACACCAATTTTCTAAACAGAACTCCGAATCAGACTATAAAAGTTTCATCATAAGACATAAGAAACTTATATTCACAAGTTCATGAAAAGTGCATCAGTGCATATAGTGTAATAAATAGTAAATAAATAGTACAATAAATAATTCAATAAAAAGACACCAATTTTCTAAACAGAACTCCGAATCAGACTATAAAAGTTTCATCAGTTCAAACAACTTTAATAACTGTTTATGCTTTCTCCTTTCCAGATCCAGAAGAATAGATCAACCGCAGAGTCCTGATGGGCGACAGGTAAGTAATTGTTCTCTTATGTTCCAATGTACTAGTATAACACTGTTATTTCTCTGTTGCAGATTTCAGACACACCTGGAGGACGCTGTCAGCGCAAGCTCCACCCAACAGACCACCAGCTCCGTCTGTTGCGCTGTGCTTTTTCAAGGGCTGCTTCAATTATTTACACAAAATCAACCTAAACAAAGAAGGTAAGCTAATAAAAGACATTCTTCCCAAAATTAATACAGATTATGTACGTCTCTTGAATGTTATTTACAAAACCATTCAAATTTACGGCACCCAGATGTCTTGTGTTCCATTGAAATGACGTTCAATACTCCCTTAAATTAAAAGGCGAACCACACCTATTATATATAAAATCCTACGGATTGACAATTTCACATTTAAAGGGGCCAGTTCATAACAATCTCTTAAAGGTAACATATCAGATCCCAATTCTGATTTAGCCCTTTAGGGGTTCTCGAATCAAGTTCAAATGTCCAAAAAGCCTCACACTGTAGCAACAACCTTTGCATGGTTTTCCCGTTTCTCCCCCTTGGTACCTCTAGGACCGAGAATTGCATTTCTCTTTCACTCCTGTGTCATTGCTGGGAATGGGTCATCAGAGGTGCTTCCAAATGTTGATTCCTGATTTTTGACAAATGTTCCTGAATCCTGGTTCTAATTGGACATGTGGGGCTCCTTATATAAGTCATAGAACAGGAGCATTCAATGATATAGACTACCCTGAGGTGTTACAGGTGGAGAAATGTTTCGAAGTAATAACCCAGTCAGTGCTCTGCACTTTGAAAGTTCTTTCAACAGCTAGCAAGCACATACTGCAATGGCCACAATGGTGGTGGCCCTCAGGGAGCTCTTGTGTATTAACCCTGTCCCTAAAATATGAGTGTATGAGCATGTCACGGAGACTATTGATGTGTCTAAAGCCAGTGAATGGCTTTCTGCACATCCTGGCAAGTGATCCACCAGATGCCAATGTTGCTTTACAGTCTTGCAAATCGTGGATGCCAAGGGTGTATATTCCACTGCCCAATGTATTCTATTCTCCTGCTTTCCAGATCTATTATGAAACAACTCAGCACGCTCTACCCTAGAGACTCTACTCATGGCTCACTCTACCTCCTGTCTGGAGTATCCTCTGCTCAGGAAACTATCATGGACTATATGACTCTCTCTAACATAATCCAATTTTGATAAGGAATTCCTCTTAATCCACAAAAATTGGCCATAAGGTATGTTGTTCTTGAGATGTGGCGGATGGTACGAAGTATAATAAAGATAGCAATTCCTATTGGTGGGCTTCCTAAATGGTTTCACTGCCAATGTGTCTATGTTGTTCTTTTACACCACCACGTTCAGAAAACTAATTTGACTTTGGCTTATCTGTCAAGTATACCGTATGTGGGGGTTAAGTGAGTTCATCCACTAGTCAAATTCTACAACTGGTTCTGGACTAAACAAAATCACAAAGATATCATCTATGAACCTCTGATAAAAAACAATGTTGTCAAATTAGGGGCTGTGGACATGATGTAATATGTTTTTTCTCTTTATTCTATTCATAAGAAGGTTTGCAATGCTCGGGGCTGCTGAGCACCCCATCGCCACTCCTTTCACTTGATAATAAAAATCCTGCTTGAAGTGGAAGTAGTTCTTCTCTAACACTAGATCTGAAAGGGACAAAATAAATGGGATGGGTGGGGAGTGGTTACCATGTGCCACTAGTGTCTCCTCAATGACTGATCTATCGTCTTCATGTGTATCGAGGTGTATAAAGATGCCACATCGAGGGTCATCAATGTGACCTCCCATGGTACCTTAAGATTCTCAATTAGTGTAATAAACTGTGTGGTATCCTTTAAATATGTGGGTGAAGGTGCAACAGCTGGCTGAAGTAAACTGTCCAGGTACTGTGCCAAAGATTCCAATAAGGAATTATTTCCAGAGACCATAGGTCTCCCCTTTGGCGGAAAGTCCTTATGGATTTTAGGAAGGATGTAAAATGTGGGCACTTTAGGGTTGTTATTCAATAATGCCCGATGGAGGGCTGGAGTGATAACCTTGGCCAGCATTGCTTTGTCTAACACAATCTGAATTAAATACACAATATGCCAGCTGGGGTCCTCCTTGATCTTCCTGTAACTATTGATATCTCCCAGCTGTCTCATGACTTCTGCCTCATAATCTGATGTATTAAGCACAACTATCACCCCATTTGTCTGCAGGTTTAATTTGTGCAGGGTACAAACGTAGATCTGGCTTTGAGGCATAACACTGCTGACTCATTATTAATGGTATTTCCAAAAACTTCTTTAACTTTAACTGCCTCATTAATCTAAAGACATCTACCCAAGTCCTGAGAGGAAGCTATCTGGGAGTAAGGACAAAACTCAATCCCTTCTATCAGTAAAATGCAGTGGGTGAGTGGGTGACTTGATAGGACATGACTTGCATGACTCACCCAGTCTAGCTACTGTTCAACTGCAGCCACTCCACAAAAGACAGTGTGGTTTAGTGGTTTGAGTTTCAGAATAGGCTCTGGGAGACCCAGGTTTGAATTCCCACTTTGCCATGGAAAGTCACTGGGTAACTGGCTAGTAACACATACTCAGCCTAACCTACCTAAGAGAGTTGTTGCAAGGATAAAATGGAGAAGAGGTGAATAATGTAAGCTGCTTTGGGTCCCCATTGTGAAGAAAGGCAAAATAGAAATGAACTATATAAATATCAATATAGACAAAGATGGGGGGAAGATAAAAAGTAGGCTGGATCGTGAGTGAGAAGGTGAGAAAGAAGCAGGGAAAGGTGAAAATATGGAGACTGCCAGGAAGAAGGGAAAAAAGAAAGAAATAGTATGGAGAGGAGGATACAAGGGAAAGTGAGATGCCCCTGAAAGTCCTTGTGACTTTCCTACCATGAAACTAGACATGGCCAAGCAGCTGGCGCCATGAAACCAGGCCCGGCCACCAGAACCACAGCAAGAGGCTGCCCCGGGGTGGGGGGGGAGGAAAGCTCAAGAGGGGGGAGATAAAGACAGGTTGGCTGGTGGGTGGGAAAGAGAGAATGCAACATGAAAATGGGTGTGGCTATAGGAGCTTTCAGGGAAGGGAGAGAATAGTGGGGTAGGGGGAAATAAAATGCCCCCACAATGTCTTGCATGTCCCCTTTAGCTATTCCTTTCATTAGCCTTTCAGAACTTCTATCGAAGTGTATCTCTTGTTAGGTTGGATTGCACAGATCTGTTCTACTAAAAGTAGTGCCTTCCTCTGGCACAAGGCACCTTGCCTTGGTGCAAGAGGCCTCTTGTGACAGGGGAAGGCATCTTGCTCCAGAGGAAGCTGTTACTGGAACATAATCAAGGAATCCAGCCCCCTAGTCAGAGTAAGGGTCAAATACACAACTGGGAGTGGTGGCTGGACTCAGCCATTTGATCATACAACATAGCTTCACACCCATTTGGGGGGGGGTCCAAAATTATTCCCTGTTGTACATTTGGTTACAACTGAAAAATAATATAGCTGGGGTTTGACAGATCAAAGCCATGTCCAAAGCTTTTGAGTTAAGGCTGGTTGGATTTATGGATTAGTTCTTATTTTCAAGGCTGAGAAGAAACCAGGTGTTGTAAGAAATACAACATTTATAGTGATTAGACTACAGGTGGGTTCCCATTGTTCAGTCTTTACTTCTAATCACTACAGGATATAATGCACTGAAAGACTGAACTGGTTTTTTTAAAGCTATGATTTTTAAACATATCTACTTAGAAATCAATATCATTGAAATAAATGCGATTTACTGCTACTTGTTTCATTTAGGATGCAATCTTCAAATCATTTTACACAAGATTTTTCTGATTATCTCAGAGTAGAACTACTTTGTTATTCTGAGCAAAGATCTAAACGGATGACCTTTAGCTTGAAATATGTGAAATATTTTGGAGACCCACCTTCTACTTTTGATATTTAAGAATTCTCTATTTTTTATTTCTTAATTTTGTGCAGGACACTGTTAACGTGCAGTTTACAGAGTTCTGGTCTTTAAGCTAACTGTCTACATCAGTAGTTCTCAGCTGGTGGGATGCAGAAGTATTTTAGGTGGAGCACAGGATTTTCAAAGCCATTACTAGGAATTCTCTGTCCCCCAATCCCCATGCCCACCTGCAAGTGTGAGTGCTGTCTCCAGCCAACTCTACCTGTCATAGATTATTCATATATGAACTTTTGGCGTGCTAGTAGTAACTTTGGATATTTGATGTTTTTCCTAATCTCCCATTTCCCCTGTCTTTGATGTGCCTCTTCCTTCCAATGCTAATTGATAAAGATTATCCATTGCGCTTCTGCAATTTGTTTACATCTTTAACACTTACCTTTAATGATAAATGTAATAATGGAATGCCTGTAAACATATACATATCCTCAGAAAAGTGGTATTTTTTTCCCTATCATGGGGGGACCTGAGTTCTTTGATAGTTAGTTAGTTATTAGTTATTTCAGTCTGTGACCAGAGAAAAAAGATAGAAACAAGCGAAGTATGCAATATGAAATAAAATGGATCTGGACCCTAATACATAATAACATCAAAACAACTGTATCTGGTATATTAAAAACAATCCCCCAAAACCAATCAACTAAAAATATAACGGTGTGATACTTAACCTGAAGGCCAGTATATGCTGACTGCCTTCTGGTTCTTTGATGGAGCGATTGGTGGAATGTAAGATATGAAAGGTTAAGACCCACTGATCTGCATTATTGAAGTACAGGTAAAACCTAACAAAGATAAAACCTAATAAAAAGCAGTTTTAAAAGATTTCACTCACATATTTGATTCTTTTCCATATAAACACCTGAGACAGTTCACAAAAAAAAACAATCAACAGGGAAATCCATTAAATATATAATTAAAATAGAAAAATACAAAATGCAAAGTTTACAGCAGCAGTAAAACAACATCCGAGGTATAAAGTGAAAACGCAAAATGTATTAGAAAGCATAATAAACAGGTCCAACACTTAAAACTTAATCCTGACAAGATGAAAGTGCTACTGATGAGCAGACGTTCTGACCCATTCTCAATGGGGCTGCACTTCTCTTGACGGTCCGTACTTTGGGGGGTGCTCCTTGACCATGGCCCATTGCTGGATAAGTAGGTGGCAACTGTGACCAATATTGCCTTTTACCAGCTTCGACGGGTTAGCCAGCTGCCACCTTTTATGGGCAGAAAAGATCTTGCCACTGTAATGCATGCCCTGGTTACATCTTGATTAGATTACGGCACTGGGGCTGCATGGGACTGCCCTTGAAATTTGTTTGGAAACTTCAATTGGTGCAGAATGCTGCATCCAAGATGTTGACTGGATGTGAGTTTTTTATGCATGGTTTTTATCTGTTAGTTGCCTTGGTGGTCCTGATCAGGGTAGAAAGGGAGGCCATAAATAAATAAATAAATAAATAAATAAATAAATAAATAAATAAATAAATAAATAAATAAATAAATAAATAAATAAGCAACAAAAGAAGTTTTTATGGCACAGTCAGAGAACCATAAAATATTTCCGTTGGCAAACACAGTCATCCAACACATAAAATTATTAAAAAACCTGGGAAAATAAGCATCTTCATCTGGCACTTACATGACTGCAGCATAGGCACCAGGCAAATCTCCATGGGGAGAGTGTTTTACAGCCAAACTGCCACCACTAAAAAAGCCCCACCTATTGCTAGTTACCAGTTACATCAGCTTAAAGATTGGTCTTTTTAATGTGATTATATGTACAATTCTATCAGGATAGTTTTGATTTGGTGTTTTGCTAAAAGAGCATAGTGGCCATTTCCACACACGTTGAATAATGCACTTTCAATGCACTTTAGCAATCCTTTGGAAGTGGATTTTTTGTTCCACACATGGAAAAGCAGTTCCAAATGTTCACTAAAGAGTATTGAAAGTGGATTATCCAACGTGTGTGGAAGCAGCCATAGTTCCGAAACAGTAAGCAGGGAGTTGTCTCCATTTTTGCTGCTCCATATGGAGTATTCTGTGCATGTGGATCAGTAAAAACAGGGAAATACTGCCCCCGTGCTATTTTGCCACAGGGAAATGGCTGGGGGTGGGGGGAGCTCTTCTTTTCCCTGCAGTGGCATTCTGAGGCTGTTTCAGCTCTCCTTTATTTTTTTTAACAACCATTCTGCACAGCCGCTGTGTGGCTGCAAGGGGGTTTGGGGAACCTGGACCCAATTCTTTAAGAATCTGCATGTATCAAGAGACCCTTAGTTGTAAGGTGCCTTGAGTAGGTCTCTGGAGAGACACATAAATTTCCAAATAAACAAATAAGCCAAAAGAATTTGAACCCAAGTGGCTTCAGTGTTCTTTAGAGTAACACCACATATACCAAGTCTGTCTTATCACAAACTAGAAAGAGACCATTTGGGACTGAGATTGCACATCCTTTGCCAATCTATTCTGTTTCAGAGGAAAAGATCAAGGTGAAGTATTCTGGATTTTACACTGGTGCTGATGCCTACTCTAACAACCTCAGGGCAAAATATATACTGGTAGAGATTAGAGAAACTATAAAGGTGCATCTATGCAGTAGCAAATTTAGAATCAGTTGTATAATGGACGTCTAGTGAGAATAACTATGGAAGTATTTGCAAAGGTACAATGAAGTGTCTGCCCTCAAATCTACATCTAGTACACTGTTCTGTTACTTAAATAAATCTCACATTTGTAAGATAGAGTGTTACAATTTTGCTGATACAATTAGTGCTATTACTATTGAGAAAGAGAAATTGATGATACCATATCAGTTTTATGGACTTTTGAAAATGAACATGATTGGGCAAAGGCACAACACTTCTAGAACATTACAATATGAGTGTGAAATAGACAAAGTGAACTCTTAGGCTTTCTTTCTGTTCCAGAAAATCAATTTAATGTGCAGCTTCTGAAACAAGAGCATATCAGATATTAAACTGATAAGAACAGATTGGCTTTTATTGAGAAAATGTTTCAAGTTACAAGTTCACAAAAGCCCATTACAACAGTGAGTAGAAAGCACCCAAACCACAATTATGTGTGGAGCAAAGGTTGTATAAAGTGATAGTTCCAGTAAACCTAATCTTTGCCCAGAAGAGCAGAGACATGATGTACCATCGTAGTTTATTTTTTAAAAAAACTGATTAGAAATAAACCATAAGCTTGAATTTGAAAGCATGGCCAGGGTGAATCTCAAAGGAAAAGAAGCTCAGAACTTGAAATTTATTACCAAAGATTAACCGTATTCCAACATACTCTGACAAATACAGATATAGGCAGGTCTGGTCCAGAGCATATTGGTATATTCTACTGAGATAAAAATGATCAACCCAAATAAATCCAATCCAAACAAACAAAAGCACAGATTTATATTATATTTTAAAATAATTATTCATTTTCACTTTGCTAATGCTATTCAGTTCCATTTACCACTGGTTTCATGAGGAAATCAATATCAGCTCCAACTTTTTTGTTTCCCATCTAATTTGGATGAAATGTTCAGCAACTGCCTCCTTCACCCACTCTGCCCCTCTGGCTGATGGAAGAAAGGGTTCCATTTGCACAGGCGCTCAAAATTCAAAACTCTTTTACAGAGGAAGGTGTTTGGCTGCTTGGCACTGTAACTGCCACGGGGCAGTCAGGGCACAGCAGCATTGAGGAGCCCTGGGTAGCCAGCCCTGAACCAGGAATCAGACTGAGGAGCTGCAGGCTCATCGGGACCAACAGCCAGCAGCTGAGGCAGAGCCACCTGCACCCTCCAGCCAGGAAGCAACAACAGGTGAAACTCAGTTGATCACACCACCCCCAGCCCTCCAGCATCACCCACACCCTTAAAATGCAGGAGACGAAGGCAAGAAGGAAGCCTGCAGGAGAGACGGCAAAGGGCAAGCCTCCTGGCCCAACTCCAGCTGCTTGCTGATAGTGATGAGGAGCAGCCCCAGGATCATTCCCAAGTAGCTGGCTGCAAGCCCAGCCCTCTGGTACCAAGCTTTAAAACCCAGTGAAGCAAGACCATGAGGCATGGAAGCAACAAGTTGCCACCCCTCTAACTCTTGCATTGGATCCTGTCTTGGTTTCTGTGGCCTTTGGACTATGGCCTGACGCTGCTTTCGTCTAGCCCTTGCTGGTAACTTGCTGGTAACTGACCTTTGGACCTCCTGACTTTGCTTTTCGGACTGACCCTTGGACCAGGCTGCCACCAGCTTGTGGGCTCTGTGCTTTTGTGCGTTTCGGCTTTCTGAATGCCGAAAGAAAGCTGAAACAAAAGTGTTTCGGCTTCTTTCGGGTTAGCCGAAACGTTTCGGAGAAAGCCGAAACGTTTCGGCTAGCCGAAAGAAAAAAAGCCGAAACGTTTCGGCTTCTTTAGGCTTTCTTTCGGCTTTTCAATGGGAAAATGCCTCCGTCTTCCCGGACGTCTGGGGGAGGCATTTTCCCACCGAATCAGCCCAAAATTGGTGGGGACCTTCCTCTAACCCCTCTCTAAAAAACCCCCAACTTTCAGACCGATTGGACTTTGGGGGGCCATGTTATGGCCCCCCAAAGCAGGTCCCCCATCCTCCCATAAGAAAGCGAAGGAGCAGCATATTGTTAGCATGCTGCTGCTCATCTTCATTATTTCCTATGGGGAAAAATGAAGAAGCAGGCTTCCTTTGCCAGGGGTGGCATTTTGCATGCAAAATGCCCCCTTACCCTCAGGGGCCCTTCTCCCACCCTTCCTCCCACCCCCCACCAAGGCTCAGCCTGCTCCCACTTGGGGGGGCCATTTCATGGCCTCCCCAAGTAGGTGCTCTAATCTCTACCACTGACAGCTGGGGGAGGCTTGTCTTGCCAGGGGTGGCATTTTGCATGCAAAATGCCCCCCAGCCCTCAGGGGCCCTTCTCCCACCCTTCCTCCCACCCCCCACCAAGGCTCAGACTGCTCCCACTTGGGGGGGGCATTTCATGGCCTCCCCAAGTAGGTGCTCTTTTCTCTACCACTGACAGCTGGGGGAGGCTTGTCTTGTCAGGGGTGGCATTTTGCATGCAAAACCCCCAACCCTCTGGGGCCCTTCTCCCACCCTTCCACCCACCCCCCACCAAGGCTCAGACTGCTCCCACTTGGGGGGGGGGCATTTCATGGCCTCCCCAAGTAGGTGCTCTTTTCTCTACCACTGACAGCTGGGGGAGGCTTGTCTTGCCAGGGGTGGCATTTTGCATGCAAAATGCCCCCCAGCCCTCAGGAGCCCTTCTCCCACCGCTCCCTTCACCCCCCACCAAGGCTCAGCCTGCTCTCACTTGGGGGGGGCCATTTCATGGCCTCCCCAAGTAGGTCCTCTCAGCCCCTAAAGTCCACCCCTTACAGCCCCACACAAACCCAATTCCCCCCCAGCTGCCACACACAGACCCAAATCCCCACATTAGCCCCTCACAGACCCAAATCCACCCCCACCTGCCCCACATCCATAACCCCAGGAACAGGCTGGCAAAGGCCAGCCCTCTCCCTTTGTTCCCTATGCTGGGAACTTCTAAACTCTCTTTCCCTGGGCAATTCTGCACAGCCCAGGGGTGCCACAATGGTGGGCACACTTCTGAGTGCCAGCTGGTCCCTGTGAAAGAGCACCTGAACCACAGACACCCTCCCTCAAATTCCCCCACCACCTACAGAGATGGCTGGCCAGCCAGCCCCATTGTTCCCTATGATGGGAACCAACTGCACAACAAAGAATAAAACACGAACAACACAAAATAAAGTTTTTTAAAAATTATTTTCTCCCTTTCAAAGTACACAGCAGGGGGGCGCACCAAAGGGCATGATAGAAGTGTACTACACAAAATAATACAACCCACTTCACCGTTTTTGACAGCAGTTGTGTTTGTGTGATTCTCTGATGTGAAGTGAGTTGTGTTATTTTTATGTAGTACACTGCTTTCATGCCCTGTTGTGCCTTCCTACTGTGTAACCTAAAGCAGTTAAGGAAATAAAGTGCTTTTGACAGCAATATTTTGGGGTGATTCTCTGATGTCAAGTGAGTTGTGTTATTTTTGTGTAAGATAATGCTGCCATGCCCTTTGGTGCGCCCCCCTGCTGTGTATCCTAAAGCTGTTCTAGAAATAAAGTGTTTTTGACAGGAATCGTGCTTTTGTGATTCTCTGATGTTAAGTGAGTTGTGTTATTTTTGTGTAAGATACTGCTGCCATGCCCTTTGGTGTGCCCCCCTGCTGTGTAACCTAAAGCTGTTCAAGAAATAAAGTGTGTTTGACAGGAATCGTGTTTTGTGATTCTTTGATGTTAAGTGAGTTGTGTTATTTTTTCTGTGTGGGGGACTGCTGGTGTAATGTGTCATAATGCTTTGCCTACTTGTACTTTGAAAGGGAGAAAATAATTTTTAAAAAACTTTATTTTGTGTTGTTCGTGTTTTATTCTTTGTTGTGCAGTTGGTTCCCATCATAGGGAACAATGGGGCTGGCTGGCCAGCCATCTCTGTAGGTGGTGGGGGAATTTGAGGGAGGGTGTCTGTGGTTCAGGTGCTCTTTCACAGGGACCAGCTGGCACTCAGAAGTGTGCCCACCATTGTGGCACCGCTGGGCTGTGCAGAATTGCCCAGGGAAAGAGAGTTTAGAAGTTCCCAGCATAGGGAACAAAGGGAGAGGGCTGGCCTTTGCCAGCCTGTTCCTGGGGTTATGGATGTGGGGCAGGTGGGGGTGGATTTGGGTCTGTGAGGGGCTAATGTGGGGATTTGGGTCTGTGTGTGGCAGCTGGGGGGGAATTGGGTTTGTGTGGGGCTGTAAGGGGTGGACTTTAGGGGCTGAGAGGACCTACTTGGGGAGGCCATGAAATGCCCCCCCCCAGTGGGAGCAGGCTGAGCCTTGGTGGGGGGTGGGAGGAGGGGTGGGAGAAGGGCCCCTGAGGGCTGGGGGGCATTTTGCATGCAAAATGCCACCCCTGGCAAGACAAGCCTCCCCCAGCTGTCAGTGGTAGAGATTAGAGCACCTACTTTGGGAGGCCATGAAATGGCCCTCCCAAGTGGGAGCAGGCTGAGCCTTGGTGGGGGGTGGGAGGAGGGGTGGGAGAAGGGCCCCAGAGGGTTGGGGGGCATTTTGCATGCAAAATGCCACCCCTGGCAAGACAAGCCTCCCCCAGCTGTCAGTGGTAGAGATGAGAGCAGAGCACCTACTTGGGGAGGCCATGAAATGGCCCCCCAAGTGGGAGCAGGCTGAGCCTTGGTGGGGGGTGGGAGGAAGGGTGGGAGAAGGGCCCCTGAGGGTAAGGGGGCATTTTGCATGCAAAATGCCACCCCTGACAAAGGAAGCCTGCTTCTTCATTTTTCCCCATAGGAAATAATGAAGATGAGCAGCAGCATGCTAACAATATGCTGCTCCTTCGCTTTCTTATGGGAGGATAGGGGGACCTGCTTTGGGGGGCCATAACATGGCCCCCCAAAGTCCAATCGGTCTGAAACTTGGGGGTTTTTTAGAGAGGGGTTAGAGGAAGTTCCCCACCAATTTTGGGCTGATTCGGTGGGAAAATGCCTCCCCCAGACGTCCGGGAAGACGGAGGCATTTTCCCATTGAAAAGCCGAAAGAAAGCCTAAAGAAGCCGAAACGTTTCGGCTTTTTTTCTTTCGGCTAGCTGAAACGTTTCGGCTTTCTCCGAAACGTTTCGGCTAACCCGAAAGAAAGCTGAAACACTTTTGTTTCAGCTTTCTTTCGGCATTCAGAAAGCCGAAACGCGAGAACTGTGGCAGTTTGAGAATTACTGAAATATGACGAAATGTAGAGGGGGGTGACTTTACCGGAGGGTAGAGAGAGAAATGAAAATGTCTAAGCAGCTATTTTGTTAGATTGTTATATATAGAAAAACATATAGAATATGGATAGAAAATAACTAACTATAAGGACCGACTAATTAAAATTGTTTCTGGTATAAACGTGTAACATGTTAAATTGAATAAGTCTACCTGAAGAAATATATGGATCAAATTGATTGATAACTTTTGACGATAGTTATATAAAGTAATATACGGAATTTAAGTCAAATTGGTTGACTTATATAAATGTATGGGTTATATGGTATAAGGCTTATAGAAATATCTGAAACCAGGAAACTACGAAATTATGTTAAAAAGGGACAAATTGTTTGTCTGATGTGGAAGAAGGGACTTAAAGATAAGATAAGGTATAGAGTATTAAAAATAGTTAAAGAATTATTGCTTAGATTAAAGGGAAAGTATATGTTTGTTAGATAGATGAATTTAAAATGAGTATGAGAAAAGGGACAAAGGGTTGGAAAACTGTTGGAAGTCAAAAGAAAAGGGGGGAAAGGGAGGGGGTTAGAAATTGGGAAATGGGAATTGATTGTAATATGTAATTATATGATTCTAATGCCAATAAAAATTTTATTAAAAAAAAAAAACAGAAAGCCGAAACGCACAAAAGCACAGAGCCCACAAGCTGGTGGCAGCCTGGTCCAAGGGTCAGTCCGAAAAGCAAAGTCAGGAGGTCCAAAGGTCAGTTACCAGCAAGTTCAAGGGCTAGACGAAAGCAGCGTCAGGCCATAGTCCAAAGGCCACAGAAACCAAGACAGGATCCAATGCAAGAGTCAGAGGGGTGGCAACTTGTTGCTTCCATGCCTCATGGTCTTGCTTCACTGGGTTTTAAAGCTTGGTACCAGAGGGCTGGGCTTGCAGCCAGCTACTTGGGAATGATCCTGGGGCTGCTCCTCATCACTATCAGCAAGCAGCTGGAGTTGGGCCAGGAGGCTTGCCCTTTGCCGTCTCTCCTGCAGGCTTCCTTCTTGCCTTCGTCTCCTGCATTTTAAGGGTGTGGGTGATGCTGGAGGGCTGGGGGTGGTGTGATCAACTGAGTTTCACCTGTTGTTGCTTCCTGGCTGGAGGGTGCAGGTGGCTCTGCCTCAGCTGCTGGCTGTTGGTCCCGATGAGCCTGCAGCTCCTCAGTCTGATTCCTGGTTCCTGGTTCAGGGCTGGCTACCCAGGGCTCCTCAATGCTGCTGTGCCCTGACTGCCCCGTGGCAGTTACAGTGCCAAGCAGCCAAACACCTTCCTCTGTAAAAGAGTTTTGAATTTTGAGCGCCTGTGCAAATGGAACCTTTTCTTCCATCAGCCAGAGGGGCAGAGTGGGTGAAGGGGGCAGTTGCTAAACATTTCATCCAAATTAGATGGGAAACAAAAAAGTTGGAGCTGATATTGATTTCCTCATGAAACCAGTGGTAACATCCCTAACCAGTGAAACATCCCTAATCCTTAAGTCTTCCTATTTGTTTTTGTTACACCTTGTGGAAGTTTTAGTTTGTTTTTTTCATTAGTTAATAAATTAATACATGTTCTTATTAATTATGCAAAACTGTATGGGAAGTTTACAGAACTTGGAACCAAGGTTAATATTTTAATAAGTTGGAAGACAATTAGCAGTTGAACATGCAATCTTTAAAACAAACAAATAAATACCGTAAGGTGCAGAAATTAAAGCGCATAGCCTAAGATATTGCCAAATATGTACAGGCAAATATATATGTAGCTTTGTTGTCATTAGCTTTCATGAATGACTATGATGAATAAGACTTTTCAATTTCATTTTTGCATTAGCAAATAAATACACATTTCTACCTTAGTCCCTATGTTGACTGGAGTGATCTCTATGTCCCACTTCAGTCAATTATCTGGCTGCAGCATTCTGTACCAATTACAGCCTCTGACAGCTTTCAAGGGCAGCACCACAGAATGCATTGCAGATGTTGCCCTGAAGTTGGGCAAAGTCTACAGCTGCCCATACATGCACTTTCTCTGTGATAGCCCACAACTTTATGAAAAAGCCTACCTGAGGTCAGGGAAGGTCCTCCTTTCCTGGCTTTCTCCAAACTATGCAAATCTAAATTATTCAGTTGGGCTGTGCTGTAAAAATCGCCCAGAGAGATGCCTTGGAAAGGGACAGATACAGTAGACTATTCTATTGGGTACTGTTGATGTAGATATGCTCCTACTGGGTAGTTTCTACATCATTAAAATATGTTAATTACTTAGGCTATGTTTCAGGATTGTTTCATCTCTGTGTTCATATTTAGGCTTGTTTTCAAATTTCTGCAATCCATACTCTATTATATTTGTTCACTAAATGTTGTCTCTGTTGATAGTGTGTCATTTGCCATGGGTCTCAGTCAGAAAAGCAGGCTTAAGTAAAATAAATTGCAGTAATCTAATCTAGATGTTCCCAGGGCATGCGCTACCGTGACAAGATCTTTCCTGCTCAGGAAGAGCCACAGCTCACTCACCAACCAGAACTGGTGAAAGGTGCTCCTGGCTACCATTTATATAACAGGAGATCTGGATCCAGGAGCACCCCCAAGCTATGAACCTGCTTCTTTGGGGGAATTCAATCCCATCCAGAACAGGTGATATCCCAATTCCTGGGTCAAACCTTCCTTTTAATAGTAGCACCTCTGTTTTAACAGAACTAAGTGTTGGTTTCCTAGCCCTCATCCATCTCAAAAATATCTCCAAGTATAAGTTCGTGGTTTCTACAGCCTCTCTGGGATCTACTGAAAGTGTGAGATAGATCTGTTATCTGCATATTGATGACAACTCAGCTCAATTCTCTGCAAGACCTCATCCAGTGGCTTTATATAGATATTGAAAAGTATGGGGTACGAGACAGAACCTTGTGGACTGATGGGAGAAAAGTAGTCCCCCAGCACCACACTCTGAAACCTACCTTCTGGGTAGGACCCCGCCCCCCACAAAACAGCACCTCCCAGTCCAAACCCCATCCAGAAGGATATCATGATCAATGGTATCAAAAGTCGCTGAGAGGTCCAGGAAAATTAACAGGATTACACTCCAGCTGGCCATCTCTCAATACAGTTCACCCACCAGGGCAACCAAGGCCATCTCAGTCTCATTACCAGGCCTGAAAACAGATTAGAACAGATCCAACAAATCGTTTATTGAGGAATCCTTGAAGTTAGCCAGCCAGGATGGCCCACAGTTCAGTAGGTAAGGTGTGCAACGTGGGATTCTGTCTCATAGATCTCTGCCATGCACACTAAGAGTGCATAGTGTTGCCCTCAGTGGCAGGAGAGGAACAGAGGGGGCATCACTTCACATAACACCCAAGGGGGAGAGCTAAGTCCATGTGATGTGGCTAACTCTCATTTTAGAACTCTAACAGGTGCTCCATCTCCAAAGACTCAGCCCAAAGGGTTGACCGTGCACTAACAGGAGAGCAGAGGTGGAAATCCAGCTGCCACCACCCAAGAGTCCACATAGTCCTCCTCAGCCTAGGTGCGACCTTGCCAATGCTGGTTCCTAAATCCAAGGCTAGCAAGCCAATCAGGTCACCTGCCATTATGCCCCAATGTCATGCCATGGAGTACACTCCCAAGAGAGCTATATACCCAGGAGAGTTGCCTATGAGGCACAAGGAGAGGGGCAGGGACAGTGGCAGCCCCGCACAGGGCTGTCAGCACACTGCTTTGCCATGAGGCCACCTCTCATCCAGTGCAGTACAGGGCACAACTGTGGTTTGGGGTGACTTGCAGGTGCTCCACTGTGCTCTGCAGATCAGCTGGCCAGGCAACCATGTGATCTGTTGCCTTGCACAATCTGGGCCCTATGCAACAAAAGCAGCAATGGATGAAACAGTTGGAGTACTTGCAATAAATTATCATTTAGATAAGTGTCATTTGGATAGCTACAGCATGCAGCCAGGGAGGTTTCCTGGCAAATGGAGCCCCCTCCCCTTCATGGGGGTGGAAGTACAGAACCTGTTGCCTGCTGCACATGGCTGTGGCCAATACTGTGCTGTTTGCCATCAATGCACATGTTTCTGTTTAGCATTTATGCAGATGGTTAATCAATAGGGAGACTGGGAGCATTGTCACTGTGCTCAGTCACCAGTTCCTGTCTGGTTTTGGGGTGCTCCGACTGGCCCAGCACAGCACAGCACAGCACAGCACAGCACAGCACAGCACAGCACAGCACAGCACAGCGATATTTTAACAAATCCTGCTTTATGCTTACTTTTTCTTTTTCTGAGTGATGATGATAGTGCCAATAAATCATTTACCTTTGCAGCCTGCTGTTGTTGCTGTGTTTTCTTGTGCTTCACAGTTTTCTTCCCATGATGAGAGGACTCACCTGATTGGCAGGGAGAAAATGCTGTTGCCCACATAGCACCCAAGGTGCATTGTGCAGTTCCCCCTTCCTGCGAATGGTGTTAAGTCATGGCTTTGGAATCCGATCGGTGATTTGCCATTGAGTAAAACAAGATGCTGACAGCCCTGTACATTCCTGCCTGGTAATAACCAAAATACACAACGCTACAAAGTAATAACTGAAAGACAAACTTTTTGGTGGGAGTGTGCCATTATAACTTGGTTCTCCAGATTGGGATCACTGTTGTAGACACCTCTTTAACAAATCAGTGAATTCCAGGTATATTCCCAGCTCGGTGATTTCATTTTGCACACCCCTAAGCCTGGCTTCTGGAGCATCCTGCCTCATGCAGTCTTCCATTCAGCAAGTCCAGCTCGCTCACATGCATACTGTGCTAGGGACAGCTTAGCTTGTTTCCTCATGACACAGGTGCCATACTGAACAAAGGAAGGTGGCAACTCCATTCATCAAACTTGGGCATGATTTGCTGTTCAATGAAGTCTGGGGCATTCTACAACTTTGTCCTTATCCATTTGTGCATAATGAGACCAGCTCCATGATCCTCCCTGCCACCCCCAACCTGTGACTTCCCCTTAGGGCTGGCCCTTGACACCTCTGAGAGTGGGCTCTGACTCAGGGATGCCCATGCGGGGATCGGTTTTGGGACTTCCTGGTGCCACTGGACCTTTTATTTTGTTCAGTGGCACCTTGAAGGCTCCCCCACATATTGGCCCCATCCCCTTCCCCCACCCCACTCTGCTGGCTGCTGTGTGCAGTTTGCTCAGGGAATGAGCTGGTCTGAAGGTGGTCTGAAGGTGTGCATGGCTGCTCTGACATGGGGGGGGGAGTGTCTGTGCGACCAACATTCCCCCAGAACACTGCTGACAGCTGACAAGCCATGCAGCT
The DNA here is from genome assembly GCF_028583425.1 of Eublepharis macularius. NCBI lineage: Eukaryota > Metazoa > Chordata > Lepidosauria > Squamata > Eublepharidae > Eublepharis > Eublepharis macularius. Next base: position 60,199,799 of record NC_072799.1, read on the forward strand.
TGGCAGTACAGGCCCAGGGGACCCAAGGTGGACATAAGGGGTGTGCTGCCATGGATGCAGCACAGAGGTTAAGCTGGAAGGTTCCTTTGAGAATAAGCCAGTATTTATTTATTTAGGGAGTCCCTGCTGAAATGACGAGTCTCCAGGGCAGCCCATCAGCTCTTCCTGTGGTTTGCTAGGACAGAACTTCAGCTCCAAGGCTTTTGCCTGTCACTGGCAAGCCAGCATCCCTGGCCATGCTATCCCAGTGCCTTCCCACTGAGCTATGTCTGTCTGTGCAATGGTCTCTGCTTGGCTGGCCTCACGTACCTGGTGGTGATGTCAGGGCAGCAGTGGAGTGCCTAATGCCTGATGGCATGCCCCTTTCTGAATCTACCCTCTTGGCCCAGTGGTTAGATGTTGGTCTTGGGTGTTGGAGCTGTGGCTTTGAGCCTGCCCTCTGTCTTTTTTGGCTCTTTCTTTTTACTTTTAAAAGCGGAGTATGTGGCTCAGAGCAAGAATGGTTGTGTGGGGGCAGCACTTTGCTTCCAGTTAGGTCCTTGCTGGGGAAGAAGCGCCCTTCCCCTATGGGCTCAGCCCATGTGACTCTGTTGGGGTTGCGCCACAGCTGGGTCTTTCCTCCCTGTCCACTGCTTCTCTGTGACAGAGAGGTATGGCATCCAGGGGCAGTAGGCAGTAATTAGCTTTGTATGTGCTGTTCCAAGGGGCATCACTGGCTGTTGTCTGACTGGTGGGTGTTGATGAGGTTGCCATAGACTCTGCTGTGTTTGCCATGGTGCCTTTTCCTTGAGGAGGGGTATGTGTTATTTCCCTCTGTGGAACATCCCTGGAGAATGGACCAGTGGTGCCACTTTTGCATCAACGGCCAGTTGTCACTGCCACAGTGACCTCAGGATTGGTGCAAGATTTATTAAATCTATTGAATTTTAACAACAGCCTTCATGAGAAGCTGATGGTGCTCAAATAGCTTATCATATATATAACGATTCTTCCAAATATTCCTTATGTAAATTATTTGCTGGCAGCTTTAAAAATTAGGTTGATAGAGTTGCATTTCCCAAAATATTAACATTTTCTCTGTTTTTGTTCCATTTTCTGAATTCTGAACAATGTAAGACCAAGACTGCAAGCCACCAACCTTTGAAATATACAGAAACCTCTTGTTGATTTAAATTGCTCTGGATTGCACCCTATATTTCCTTTGTTCTTATTTTCCATAGGAAACAGAATTGCACAGGGAAGCTATCTGGCAACAGTTCAAAGACTGCCGTTCGTTCTAGAAATCTGAGCCAGGTTGAAAAATAAAGGTGTGATTTCACACAGGATTATTTTTCTAGGCACAGGTCCTTTGCTATCATGTAGCACATAGTAATCTCACATTCTTATCTTTAAGTTTTAACTCTAGAGTAATGATTAACAAAGCAGATACAAACATCAGAGGGATATTGCAAGAGAAACTGAAGAAAACCCCTACAATAGCTATCAGATCCCAAACGTTACAAGATGATTGAATATTCAAATACATTTTTTCTAAAGGCACAAAACCTAAATATATCTTCTGAAAGTAGAAATATTTCATACTTTTATAATGCAAATTCACTAGAAAAAGAACATTCAAATGAGAATAAATAAATTTGAGGTAATATTCACCAAAGCAATAACTACTTCTTGTCTTCCAACTTTCTGTTCATTGTTTTTAATGTTTAGTTTCATATTGCAGTTAAATTTGATTCTAATTTTTTTTTAAAAGACAAAACTTAGTATCATGAAGGTAACAACAGCTGCTCTAGTGTTACCTGCCCATGCCACAATTGTTATATATTTAGTCAAACATGCAGATTAAGTAGTTGTGGCACACTACCTATTTTTAAAAACGGCTGTTTTAAATCACCATGTTTCATGGAGAATATGCTTGATAAGAAGAAATGACCAATTTGGTACAGGATTTTTATTAATAAAATTCAGAACCTGTTTAGGAAAGATACCTTCTTTTCTTTTTGGGGGTATTTCTAGAACAAAGCTGAAAGGTGATGGTTCATGGCTTTCTCGTTTTGGGACACGTAATATTTTTAGAACTATCCAAGTGATTTTGGAATTCGAAACTTTTAACACTGGCTTATTCTCAAAGGAACCTTCCAGCCCAACCTGAAGACTTTTACCAAAAGGATTGTGCATATAAACTAGGATATTATGGGCATCATGCAAAGCCTAGAGTGCAGACATTTTTCACTTATGCTGCAGGCAAATATTTTGGTTTAAATCTTCAAGGTAGCAGACAAAATCTTTTTCAAAAATGGCATGATTGACTGAAGGATTCAAAACTTCTAGGACTTGTTCTCTTAATGATGATGCATCTCGATCATCTTCTGACATGGTACGTTGTGGTTACTATATTGACCATTTGGGACAGAAAATAAAAGAAAAAACTGAGAATATAAAATGATCTGGTGGCACCTATTTTCTAAACACATCTTACTCCATACACTTCTAAGCATATTTCACAGCATTTCAAAATCATATGTAAATAGCAGTCTCATAGGAAACTGCTTAAATCCAGCTCACTCATAAGACCTCCCTCCCAATGAAATGCTTAAAGCATTTAAATATTAAAATAAATCTACAGTCATTACCCTACTGTTCATTAGAAAAATATTCTATTAATTACATGTTAGTATCATTTTCTGTTAAAGAGAAATTATCCGCTTTTCAAACTGGGGAGCTACTTGAGAGTGATCATTTACCATCCTACTTTATAAAAGGCTAACCGTGTTCCAGACAACTCACTTCCTACCCTGGTGCACCTCCAGAGGGCGCTGATGTGGAGGGAAGCCCAGAAGAGGCAGCCCATCCCTCTAGAAAGCGTGCCATGGTAGGGCGCCCAGGCTGGGATCAAGCCCATTAACACAGCTGGAATCAGGAGCAGAGCAGGTGGCAATGCCTGCCCCTGCCTTAACCCAGCTGGGATCATGAGTGAAGCAGGTGGCAATGCCCACCCGTGCCTTCACCAGCTGGGATCAGAGCAGAGCAGGTGGCAACAACAACAACATTCAATTTATATACTGCCCTTCAGGACAACTTAATGCTCACTCAAAGCAGTTTACAAAGTATGTTATTCTTGTATTGTCGAAGTATTGTCGAAGGCTTTCATGGCCGGAGAACGATCATTGTTGTGGGTTTTCCGGGCTGTATTGCCGTGGTCTTGGCATTGTAGTTCCTGACGTTTCGCCAGCAGCTGTGGCTGGCATCTTCAGAGGTGTAGCACCAAAAGACAGAGATCTCTCAGTGTCACAGTGTGGAAAAGGTGTTGGCAGGTCATTTATATCTACTCAGGAGGGGTGGGGTTGAGCTGAGTCATCCTGTAAGAGTTTCCCAGGGTGTGGAATGGTAATGGCGGGAGGCTTCACTGTATCCTAAGGAGGTTCTTTTGCATATGGATTGGTGCTTGATGTGCTAATCTTCTCTGCAGGGCTATTGTCGGGTGTAGAGTGTTTTGTTAGCCTGTGTTTTTCAGAACTGGAAACCATGCTCTGTTCATTGTTAAGGTTTCTTCTTTCCTGTTGAAGTTTTGCTTATGCTTGTGAATTTCAATGGCTTCCCTGTGCAGTCTGACAAAGTAGTTGGAAGTGTTGTCCAGTATTTTGGTGTCCTGGAATAAGATACTGTGCCCTGTTTGTGTTAGGCTATGTTCAGCCACTGCTGATTTTTCAGGTTGTCCAAGTGTGCAGTGTCTTTCATGTTCTTTTATTCTTGTCTGGATGCTACGCTTTGTGGTCCCGATGTACACTTGTCCACAGCTGCAGGGTATACGGTATACTCCTGCAGAGGTGAGGGGGTCTCTACTGTCTTTTGCTGATCGTAGCATCTGTTGTATTTTTCGGGTGGGTCTGAATACTGCTTGAAGGTTATGCTTTTTCATAAGCTTTCCCATCTGATCAGTAATTCCTTTGATATATGGCAAAAACACTTTTCCTGTAGGAGACTGTTTTTCCTTGGTTGTTTGATTCATCCTGGGTTTGATTGCTCTTCGGATTTCATTTCTGGAGTAGCCATTTGCCTGAAGTGCGTGGTTTAGATGATTCATTTCCTCATTGAGAAAGTGCGGCTCACATATCCGTCTTGCACGATCCACTAATGTTTTCATTATGCCTCTTTTCTGTCGGGGGTGGTGATTGGAGTTTTTGTGTAAGTACCGATCAGTGTGAGTTGGTTTCCTGTAGACCTTGTGACCTAACTGAAAGTTTGCTTTGCGGATGACCAAGGTATACAGGAATGGGAGTTTTCCTTCGATTTCTTTCTCCATTGTGAATTGTATGTTCAGGTGGATGTTGTTGAGATGATTCAAAACCCCCATCAATTCTTCCTCCCCATGGCTCCAAATGATAAATGTATCATCCACAAACCGAAACCATACACTAGGTTTGTGGGGTGCTGATTCTAGAGCTGTTTTTTCAAAATGTTCCATGTAGAAGTTTGCTATAACTGGGCTGAGAGGGCTCCCCATGGCCACCCCATCCACCTGTTCATAGAATTCGTTATCCCATTGGAAGTAACTGGTTGTCAGACAATGATGGAATAAGGCTGTTACATCCTCTGGGAAAATCTGATTAATAAGTGCAATAGTGTCTTTTATGTTATTCTTATCCCCACAAGAAAACACCCTCTGAGGTGGGTGGGGCTGAGAGAGCTCCTAGAAGCTGTGACTGACCCAAGGTCACCCAGCTGGCTTCAAGTGGAGGAGTGGGGAATCAAACCTGGTCCTACAGGTTAGAGTTCCATGCTCTTAACCACTACACCAAAACTGTGTTCCTGCCCCCCAACTTCACCCAGCTGCGATCAGGAGCTGAGCAGGCGGCAATGCCCACCCTGCCTTCACCCACCCAGGATTAGGAGCAGAGCAGTTGGCACTACCTGCTCCCCCTTCACTCAGCCAGGATCAGGCATGGAACAAGCAGTAATGCCCACCTCTCTTCACCTGGCTGGAATCAGGCAGGGAGCAGGAGGCAATGCTGCCCCCCTTCACCCAGCCAGGATCAGGAGCAGAGCAGGTGGCAATGTCCGCCCCCCCGCCTTCACCCAGCTGGGATCATTCACAAGGAGGAGGCAATGCCTGCTTGCCCGCCCTCCCCTTTCTTAAGCCTGTTGTATTTTTCCCCACAACAGGCTTTGTTACTAGTTACTATCATAATTCTTACTTATGTGAATGCCATAATTGACAAAGACAATCTAAGATGCCTTAAGAATTGTAAGAGTAGTTTTGCACCTTTTTGAAGTGTACTTGAAAAGATAAATAGCAGCAGTAATATAGCTACTGACCTAATAATAGAAATGACAGCTGTGATGCATAAAAGTTCACTTGCCATTTGTACATGAGCCATTCTCAATCTCAAATGAGTGATCTTCGATAAGAATCTTGAAGTCTACGAAGCATTCAAGTGGAGTGGTGCTATATTTCAAACAAATCATCTCTTTTATCTATGCTGCACATGGATATTAGAATCTTCCTATGTCAGAGAATGAGGTGTTGGACAGAGATACCCATGTTATTTCATTCCTGCAATGCTAACCTGAGATGCCTTTTTCTTTTGTAACAACCATACAAAAATTCAGAAGACTAATTTTTTTTTGTATGGTATACCTATGTACCTGTAAATCTACTATGAGGGCCAAATCAAATGTGATACTGGGAATTCTGTCAATGGAGTTTCAACAGTTTCCCCCCAGCCCCCTCTGCCATAGATAGCAGACACGTACTATGATGCAATTGGGGAGGGGGAACTTTCCACTTTCTTCCACCATGTTCCCCAGTCTGAAACAACCCCACAGACTTATTCGCATGTTGGGGAAACGTACAGGCACTTCAGTATTACAGTACATAAAAAGAAACACAGAAAACACACTAGACAATGTTAAAGCATTCTACAAGCAAAATATTTTACTGCTTTTTCCCTCTTGGCAAAAGGTGGATAAATGTACTGGCTTACATATAGACTGTACATAAGCAAAACCACATTTCATAAAAATGCACTATACATCATTAAAATATTGGAAGCCCACTGTTCTTAAGAGAAAATAACCATCAACATTAATATAAAAACCCTTACCCCTGAAGCAATAAATATGTGTGCCTTTTTCACGAACACCTTATATATTATGGAGGCAAGATGACACTGAAATGTCAGCAGTGATGACAGTTTCGTCAAGAGATGTCTCATGCTAATGTAACCATTAAGATTGTAACCCAAGGCATATTTTCTAGGAAGCAAGTCCCACTGTACTCAATTGGACAATTCTGAATAAACATGTTTATGATCAGGCTACCAGACAGTTCTCTTTTTGTATTTTTGATTATTTTAAAAATACACCAAGATCCAGCATTAGTTGCACATCATAAGGTTATTTATGAATGAGCAGTCGTACCAGAATGTTTATGAAGATGCACAAATGTGAATCCCAGTGAAAAGAAGACATTTTAACACACATCCAATTTATGCTGTGGTCCCTGATTCAACAACTGATATGTTTGCGGAAGCCTGCTTCTGCCCATGGGATCTTCTTTTCTGGATTGGGGTGCTAGTATAGAAAGAACAGGCTTCATATGTTTACATTAATCTTCAACATCACAGAAGCTAATTTGCACACAATTTTAAATATGGGATGATATTTTTTACCTCTCTTATGTGCAAATGCATTATTTAGCTTCTTTCCTTGCTGAAACAGTGACTGCATCTTGTTTCCTCCTCTCTATCTCTCTCACTCCAAAGTGTTACAAAACTAACAAGTCGTTTTATCAAGGCTGTAATAAAAAAAGAATATTAAATACCTTTGGTAAAAAATAGATATTTCACAAGATTAGAAAAGCAAATAATTATGCTGCCAAAGAGAGTATAAAAATGTACACAATAAAAATATAAACAAACAAAAATACTTGCAGGCCGTAGAGAGAAGAAAAAGCCACGCCCTGTTTCTATTCGTTCCTTCTTCCTCATATACCCTGACCATTCAGCTTTGCTAAGTATTTTTACTGAAAACCATGACACACTGTCCAGTCTTTTCTATTTATATCAATGAAAAATTAAGCTTAATTCAGAATAAGCCAGTCTATAAAACAATTAACACTTTGATTTAGAATACACAGTTGCTGAGAAGACTTGAAAGATTCCAGATGTTCCAAGCTGTATGCCAGAAGTAACAGATCTGTAGAAGCAAGATGGCCAAAGTCCAGTCTTCGTCTGTCTTTTCCTATACTCCTAAACTTTAATCCTTTTAAATTCAAGATGAATGAAAGAGATGATATATATGTATATATAGTTGGAGGAAAAAAATTTCCTCATTGGTGCCTTCTGCACATCCTTATAGTGGGACTTCAAGCAACAGAGCTTTTACATTACATATATAACCCCAGTTTGATTTTCTCTCTTTTTTTTCTCCCAGAGCTGTCAATCCTGAAGATTTTCAAAGAAAAAAAACTGAGATTATAAAAGGAAATTAATGCACAAGCCCCAGAACAGAATCAGCCACTGTTTGAATGCTCTGTAAAAGGAAGAAGTGAGTCTAGCTCCTTTTATCCTTCTGTATTTCCTTTACAAACACAGTCACACTCTTCATGATGTTCCAAAGGTACATCTGTCAAAGATTTATGCAATCCTCTTACACCGCTCCTGGGCTTCAGCTGTAGGACCTGCAAGAGGACAGTTCAAGAAAGTCTTCTATAATATCAAGACTTAAGAGAATATTCCTACAACTAAAGTAAAGATGGGCAGTACACAGAGCCTTCTCCAGGCCTATGTATGAAGTAATTTTCCCATGCCCCAATCACTCCTCTTATGTAAAACTGAGAATATCAATACTTGTGTAAAACAGGATACAAAATTTATCCCAACATAAAACTTTCATAGAACAGAGGTACCTTCTTTTGATGCAATTAGCTCCACTCAATGCATCTAAGGAACAACAACAACAACATTCAATTTATATACCGCCCTTCAGGATGACTTAACACCCACTCAAAGCGGTTTACAAAGTATGTTATTATTGTTGTATTGTCGAAGGCTTTCACGGCCGGAGAACGATGGTTGTTGGGGGTTTTCCGGGCTGTATTGCCGTGGTCTTGGCATTGTAGTTCCTGACGTTTCGCCAGCAGCTGTGGCTGGAAGATGCCAGCCACAGCTGCTGGCGAAACGTCAGGAACTACAATGCCAAGACCACGGCAATACAGCCCGGAAAACCCCCAACAACTATGTTATTATTATCCCCACAACAATCACCCTGTGAGGTGAGTGGGGCTGAGAGAGCTCTGGTGAGCTCTAACTGGCCCAAGGTCACTCAGAGCCGGACCACACGTTACTAAATACACGCGAATGACACGAAAACCCACTTACACGGGTCTCCCCTGTACACTCGCCAGTCTTTCAGCACCGTAATCAAACTCGTGTCTGCCTTTGCACAGGTTCTCTTGGCATTCCTCCGAGACGGGCAAACGGTATCCCATCATGCATCCATTCCATTTCCTCATAAATTGAATCAAGTGGTCAACAGGGGGACTAACGATGGATTTTGTTTGTCATTATGTTTGCTTATCAATTGCTTTGTGGTCGGCTGTAATTTGTTCTGGTGTAACTCAATAATAGTTTTCCGTTGGTCATTGCAAGGCTGCAATACAGCCTACATGCATACATCAGATCTATTTGATGGAGAGCCTCATTTTTTCCCGAGCAGTGCTCATACACATGAAGGCTATGTTTCAAACACACATTGGTGAGGGTAGAGTTTGCTGCCATTATTCCATTCCTTCTCCCCATGTGCATTTGTTAGTCATGTTTAAAAGACTACAGAGTACTAGTTCCAGTAAGCCCTGAGCCATGCTGTTAGAGCAGCCAGTCTCTCCTTTGGTGTTGTTTGGGGGGGGGGGGGGGAATATAAGCAGTGGTCAAATGGTGAGAAAAAAAACTGGGGCGATTACCCACTGTAATGAGAGAGTACTTCGGGTAGAACTGGGCAATGGCAGGCAAAAAAATGAGTTGCGCGACTGACATCCAAAATAAATTCTTGACGTTCCCTCATGTTGACATGAGCGCCATCTATCTGCGATATTGAGAGAACGGATGACTGTGCTGAGGGCGGGAAGCGGAAGAAAATGGAGATGGAAACTATATTGCCGACTTGATGATCGAGACCGCGTACACTTGCCACTGAAAACAGATGATCTGAACGCGTGGCCGGACAAGGACACATACTCATCTAGGCACGGGAACTTGGGGTGAGGCACAAAAATGGACACTTGCTCAGTCTCGTGTATTTAGTAACATGTGGTCCAGCTCTCAGCTGGCTACAACTGGAGGAGTGGGGAATCAAATCCCATTCTCCAGATTAGAGTTTCACCACTCTTAACCACTACACCAAACTGGCTCTCAGTGGAAGTGGGATTAGTTCACAAAAACTTATGCTGGAATAAATTTTTTGTAATCTTGAAGGTGCCGCTAGACTTGTTTTCTTCTGCTTCAACAAACACAAGATTTTTTGTCATTTTTCATACATTTTTGTTACAATTTATGTATGTAAAAGAGAAAAAAAAGCACTATACCTCATGGTATTTTTTGGTGACCTTGGTGGGGACACACTGGCACTCACTACAAGAATGCTGACAGCAGGCACAATTTCCACCACAACGTTTAACCAGCAGACAAAGTGGCCAAAAGATGGTGTCTGTTCGCTTCAACTCTTCCCGTAGTGACACTGAAAAGTTGCGTGGAGTACAGCTATACATTCGCACTTCCTCCTTCAGAAGGTTCAGATCAACCACTGAAGAAATTTTAAAAAGCAAACATTTCTTGTCAGTTGTTTCATTAAGTTTTACCAATATGAATAAATGTCACAGCTGAAATCTATGCATCGACTTTTTAAACGGGAACCAACCCACCTCTCCACCTTCACAGATAGGCTTCTACCTACAGAACTGCTGAATGCCCATTAAAAAGATAGCATCTCCATGGCTCTATGCAATGTGGACTCTTTTGCAGTATGAGACTTAGCTTTGTTCCTAGCCAGCTGATAGATAAGTCTTTCTCGAGTTCGTGATTCAAGTTGGTATCAATCAAAGGGATGGGGTTATGGTAGAGCATCTACTTGACATGAAGAAGGTCTCAGTTCCAATCCCCAGCCTCTCGAATTAAAAAGATCAGATAACAGGTGATGTGGAAATCCTGTAGAGCTGCTGTCAGTCATAGTAGGCAATAACCTTGATAGACCAAGGGTTCAATTATATTCAGGGCTTTTTTTCTGGGAAAAGAGATGGTGGAACTCAGTGGGTTCCCCTCGGAGAAAATGGTCACATAGCTGGTGTCCCTGCCCCCTGATCTCCAGACAGAGGGGAGTTTAGATTGCCTTCTGTGCCGCTTGGCGCAGACCATTTTCAAGAGGTTTGTGACCATTTTCAAGAGGTTCTGGAACTCCGTTCCACCGCGTTCCTGCTGAAAAAAAGCCCTGATTATATTCAATTATGCCTCCAGTTGTTTTCCAGCTGAATCTTAATTTAGGTATTCTCAGTGATGCAACTTGTCAGAGTTTGAACCAATATTCAGAGTCAATGCATAACTATCTGAATTTGGAAACTAGATGTCATCACTTGTCAAGGTACATCATTATAGTACAGTATGCACCTTTTCAGTATAGTGCATTTTACATGAATAGGTGGCCAGAAGTTTCACAAAGTACTTGAGTCATCAAGTGTTTGAAGTGAGAATTTTCCTTCATCTCTCCCTTCCTTTCCACTATCTGTCTTTTCCAAAATATACTTTAACACACTGTAGGGCATAAGTCTAGATGAGAAAATGTATATACATTCCTCTAAAATGTTTACTCAGCTAAAATAAAAGGTTATATGGATCTATCAAGTGAACCAAACTATAAAGCCTATTAGAATGTGAAAATTTAAACACCCTTTGAACTGGGCTCCCATTCATTCATCATGTTTGACACAACAGTCAAAAGAACTTTTTAAGAACAAGCTCAGAAAGGATGTTTGCAGTGCCAAAGTAACGATATGAATAAGAGCTAATGACAGGAATAAGAGCTATTAAACAGAAAACCAAATCTAACCCAAACAAGAAAATATTTCTACTACGGAACTCACAAATACTGATTAATACAATTCTCACAATTTTTTGTAAGCGTTTGTGAGAATAAACCTACTAAAGACTCATTGCTAAATTTGGATTTTTCTAAACATATAGATCTTATTTTTAAAACATATAGACCTTTTCATTCTTAGGCTTGCCATCTGGCCAATTGTCCAGCAGCATGACTCCCCACCACTAGATGGTAAGGTTTTTCTTTCACTGTATTGATGGGAACAGAACAGAGGCCACTTTTTACCTGTTTAGTACCTCTTAAGGCACAGATTCTGTGCACTATTAAAGGCCTTTGCACTGCTTGGCATGCAGTCAATTTTAACTTCCATTTCCAGTACAGGCTCTTTTGTGACTGTGCTTCTCTAAACAATGAAGCTGTCTTTGGCTGCCTTTTCTGCTTCCCTTTTTTATTAATACTGCCTCAGCCAAAGAGAAAAAGAGCATGCACATGAGCATGTGCGCTGCTCACCTGAGATGCATTGCTATTGTCTGTTGGCTCTGCCCCTTGATTCTTTGTTTTATTGTCTAACCCTTCAGCTCTATCCTTGGGCACATGGGCCCAAGTGTTCCACCATTAGTTGGGTGGGCTCTGCCCTTGAGTTTGGGGAAGGGTTCACCCTTCATCAGATTTGTGCCTTCTAAGAGCTGTATCCAGATTGGACTCAATATTGTCAGGAGTTGAATGAAGGATGTTTTACAGTGCTACAAATTACTACTCAGTATTGCCTCACTCAGAAGATTTATAAAATGTCCAAATGAAAATCACCTTTCCTTTCCCAATCCTAACTTTCTTTAAATTGATGGATCAAACACTAACTATTGGGATCTTAACATTTCTTTCCCACTATATTGCTGCTGCCAAGAAAACATAATTAAAGTGACAAAAGGAACTAATCAAAACTGTGGTATTTGAAGCCTAAGGTGTATTTTCAATTAAATCGTCAACACATTCAAGTCCCCAAAATCCTGTACTTTCAGTGATTTTTTTGCAAAAAGACATCACATAGTATTAAAAAAATCAAACATTTTATTTCTGTAACAATTCTGCACGTCAATAGTTAATACCATGTCATCTCAATGGGACACATTTTCTGCCTTAGGCTATTATATTTCAGACTTGGTAATGCAGTCTGAGGGTGGTCTTTTTAAGATGGATGTGGGTATACTGGGATATGTTTATTCTATGGAAATTCTATTTCAGTGTCTAATTAGAACCTTTTAAAAAGATTTATTCTGATAACATTTTCTTTTTTGCAAGGAGAAAAAAAAATCAGTTTTGCAGGAGTTGCTTTTGCACAGCTTTTACACCCAATACCTATTAACCAATAGAAGATTCTAAAAAGATAAACACTGGCAAACAGCAATACTTTAATCATGAAAGAGCTAAATAAATATTTTTTAAAAATAAGATTTCAAAGTTCTGTATAGCATAACTATCAGTTCTCCACAGATCAGATGGTTTAGCTCTTTTATATATGTTAGAAGTAAAGTTGTATATAAGATGGCGGGCATTTAAAGCTTATTATTGGGGGAATTAAAACTACCCCAAACTGAACTTTGAAAATATTTCAACTAGTCCTCCTCCCAGTCAAGTTTAGATCAATCAGAACACAACACTGAAGCTTGAATACATTTAAAAAGTCATGGTTACACCTGCATTGACTTCACTGATTAACCTACAAAATGGACAAAAATTGTGCATATCCGGTTTGTCAAAACCAAATAAGCAAGTATGAAATACCAGAATATCAGAAAAGAACCTTTTTTTTTCTTTTTTGGCTTTGCAAAAAAGTGTGTGTGTGTGTGGGGGGGTCATCTTCCATTTGGATAAATACATTAGGGCATTCTCTCTCACAGAGCCTTCCTACACCAGCGAGAAGGTGCTAGGGGAGCAAAAGAAGCACGTCCCACAAGACCACAAGCAGAGTGCAGAGTGCAGAAGGCAGGGAGGTGGAGGATGGCACCCTCCAGCTGCTTGCCATCCAGTGCCCTCTGCCTATGTGCTGTCTGCGGAAGGCATGGAGACACAGGAAGGAATGTGTCCCTCCATAGTTAACTTGCTAGGCTGCCAACTTCCCTCTGCCTCCATGCTGTCTGGCAGAAGACATGGAGGCAAAGAGAAGAGGAATGCGCCCCCCTCCCCAGCTGGCTCACCAGGCAGCTTGCAGACCAGCAAACCAGCACATTCCTCTCTCTGGCTCATGCTTCATGGCTCACTTTAGAAGGGGATGCAGATCTAAGTTATCTTAAATTCAGGGTTATACCTTTTTCTCCTTTAGCGTTCTTTTGGGTGTGTGTGTTTTACATTCATGGTTGTCCTCCTTTTGAGTAAACATGGTAATGTTAGCCTTAGGGGGGAGATTTTGCCTGGAACTGCCAATCCAATTAGGAGTTCTATACTAGGATCCTATAATATTCTATAATAGGATTCTATATTATAACTTTCTTCATGAATAACATTATTGTTTCATTGGAAGAAGTACAAACATGATTTAATACAGCTGTGATCTGTCTTATCACTTTTCTGTATCTCTCAGAGAAAGTAATTTTTTTTTTTACTACCCAACAGATAATTTTGAACTGTAATTATATTTAAGAGCAGCAGTGATGGATCTGACTAAAGACCCATATTGTCTACTAATAGTCTTAGCAAGTGTTCGCTCTAACTGTCAAGTGGCTGGTCCGGGTACCAAACAAACAGTAGTGAGGCCACCCACCAAGAGGGAGATTTCATCATGTCTGAGAGAAACTTTTACCTTTTCTACTGAGTGGGGCACAATCACATAAACAGTGAACAGTTCCAGATATTTCACACCATTCCAATGAGAGTTTAATAAGCAATAACTATAAAGAAGAAATACTTTTTGTAAACTCTCTCAGGAGATTAACATTTCTGTGATAGAATATGAGGGCCAAAAAGAACAAACAAGCAAAACTGTAGAACAGCTGGTCACCTCTAGATTTTCTCCCATGAATGTATGCTTTTCCAAGGAGCTGCCAGGCTGGTTTGTAGAGGTCTTCCAAATCTAACTGCCATCTATCTGGTTCAAGGTACCGGATAAGTTCTTCCACAGTACTAAATCCAGCCACAGCATTGTTTAGCAAATCCAAAGGGAAAGCGGAGGGTGGTAACACTGTTGGGCTGGCAGATTCTGTTTGATGCTGCAATGAGACAAAGAGCACCTTAAAATTCAGAATATTTGGAAATCTATATATATTTCAGTATATTTGGAAATTTAAAACATATAAAAGAAAAAAAAGTTCTTCTCTAGAGTATCAGTAGCGATAACTGGTTACTAATTTTTATTGAGTGATTTACCTCCAGCATTCATTACATAGTTTCCTCTCAACAATTTTGGGTTATAAAATGACAATCTATTAATACTATTTTGCTGAATGGTAAATGATATGCTAGAAATTATTAAAGATAATGACTTTGGTGGGAAATTGTACCTCTATTACAAGCAAGTACTTTCTATAAAAATGGTGATACATATTTTTGTCAGGTTGTATTTTAATATTAAGGAAAATGGTTTTGATAAGCAGATAAAGGAATTGACCTACATATTTACTGAACAAATATATGAAGGGAACAACTGTCTATAAACATTTCCGGACATGAAATACTAATTTTTCAAAGTATCAGCAGTATGAAAAACCATTGTTTACTGAACAGTTTAAAAAGGTAAAGGTAGTCCCTTGTGCAAGCGCCGAATCATTACTGACCCATGGGGGGACGTCGCATCACGATGTTTTCTTGGCAGACTTTTTATGGGGTGGTTTGCCATTGCCTTCCCTAGTCATCTACACTTTACCCCCAGGAAACTGGGTACTCATTTTACCAACCTCAGAAGGATGGACGGCTGAGTCAACCTTAAGTCTGCTACTTGAACCCGGCTTCCACTGGGATCGAACTCAGGTTGTGAGCAGAGCTTGGGCTGCAGAGCTTACCACTCTGCGCCACGGGGCAGTTTACACACTGCAATAATTTAAAATATTAAAATAAGCCAAGATTCCTGATGACATTAAAGATAATTAAACTTCCTGAATATGTTCAAAACTTTAATCAGCAAACTCAACCACACAATAACTGAGCTTTCCCATTCATGTGACAGCAGAAGAAAAGGCTCCGTGTGCTTACATCTCTTGGATACTGGTTGTGGACTGGCTCAGCAACTGCTACTAATACCATAAACATTATTAGCCACTTGTTCTTGCTTGGCCAACAGAATGATTCTGCTGCAATTCAAGCTCCAAATCAAGTCTTTGGCCTTTCCCCCACATCCTAACCCCAGAGAATGTAGACTAAAAACACAGAAGCAATGTATAGAGGTTACTATAAGATGAGGACCTGGAAGACCATGGTTCAAATCCAGACACAGCCATGAACCAATGTTTTGAGGTCAGAAGAAACTGAAGCTCAATCTAGACAAGGCAGAAATAAAGCAGGCTTGGAAGGCCTCTTTCCGTGATCTTAACTCCTGGGCAGGAACATATGAGAATACAGTCTTTAGGATGCCTTGGTCCTAAGCCACGCAGGGCTTTGAAGGATAGTACTGACACTTTGAATTGGGCTCAGCAGTGGATCGGTAGCCAGTGTAATCGCTGCAATATCAGGGTTACACATTCCCAGCAGCTGGCCCTGACCAGCAGTCTTGCTGCAGCATTCTGCACTAGCTGCAGGTTTTGAACACTCTTCAGGGGTAACCCCAAGCACAGTGCACTGTAAAAGTTCAGCTGAGATGTAACTAAGACATGGATCACTGTGGCTCGATCTGACCAAACCAGGGTGCAGCTGATGCACCAGTGAAGCTGGGAAAATGCACTCCGAGCGAATGCAGCCACCTGACTTTCTAAGGTTACTGCTGTGTCAAGCACTATGAAGACACACACTGTTGTGGGAGCAATAATGTGTGTTGTGTTATGTGTGTTTAGGAACCATATATGCCACTCTGAACTTCCTGGAGGAAAGGCAGGACAGATATATATACTTGGAATAGTCAGTCCAAGTCTGAATTTTGGTAAGGCTTTCCCGTGTCATAAATGTGGCCCAGAAACTAGAACCATTGAAATTATGAGATTGCTACAGATTTTAAAAATGTGAGTCCATGTATAAGAACTCAGTGCAAGAACTGCATCCAAATATCTGATGTTGGAACTTTAACTTCAGAGGCTGGTCCCTACTATTACTTTTACAGCCTTCTCCAGGAGAAAAAGATCACTTGTAAAATAAGACTAAAACTTAAGCTCCAACAAATATTGGTATTAAGGACTATGGAATTCTGTACTTTTCACATGAAACTATACTGTTAAGATTTTCTTACTGTGTTCTCTGTTAACTATGTTTTCTATGTATATATTTTATGTGTGCAACATCTATATTTATGCCCTTCTGAACTTTTCGTTCCATGGCTAGCCCGTTCCTTATAACAGGATGTAAAGTTGCTATATAAAAGTGTGAATTGCCAAAATATGATACACCCACCATGCCCTGGTAACACCTAGATTAGATTACTGCAATGTGTTGCCCTTGAAGACTGTCACAAAGCTACAATTGGTACAGAATGCAATGACCAGAGGACTATCTACACTCTTCCCAATTTGTTTCTAGGCCCAATTCAAGGTGCTGGTACTTTAAAAGTCCTATATAGCTCGGAACCAGCAGACCTGAACACACCTGATCACTCTGGTAATCTTCAGAAGCTCGGCCTTGGATACTCCCACCATCTGAGGCTAGATAGTTAGCAACACAAGAAAGGGCCTTCTCGACGATGGCACTGAAATTTTGGTACTTCCTCCCTAGAGAGATAAGTGTGTCTCCATCTATCATTGTCTTCTGCCAGGAGGTGAAGACTTTTTTTTGTCTGTCTACCATTACCTCACTAACTCTTATTAGTTCTGACCCCTGTTTGAGTGTTTTTATGTCTTTATATGTTTCATTTAATACAGTCAACATGGTGTAGTGGTTAGTATGTCATTTTAGGATCTGGAAGTCCTAGGTTCAAATTCTGCTTAGCCATGGAAGCTCTCTGGGTGACCTCTCAGCCTAAGCTACCTAACAAAGTTGAGAGTATAAAATGGAGGAAAGTGAATGATGTAAACTGCTTTGGATTCCCTCTTGGGGAGAAAGGTGGAGAATATATGAAGCTAATAAAATAATAAATAAGTATACATACTGGTATTTTAATTTTTTTTTTAATGTTTGAAATGTTTTAATGTTTGTCAGGGACTCTGAATTGGATAGAAAGGCAATGTAGAAGTGTTTTAAATATAATAAAATATCCTTCTTTAGAAAATATCCTGTAACACAAGGCTTTAAAAAAAAGAAAAGGTATTTGGCAAACCTGATCAATTCTATATCAAAAGAATTATAAACATTTTGGGGGGGGCAGATGAATAAAGTTCCACAAAAAAGCACTGATCTTAAAATAATGTTATGCCTTTATATTTATTTTAAACCTTATAGCTAAAATATTCCTGCCAATATTCATGCAATTTCATCCACATTGTAAATGCAATAATGACTACAGTAATAACAAAATAATAATAGTAATAATACTGATGATTTTACTGGAAATATTTTTGAAGCCTCCAGCATCCAGCACTACTGTGCACAACTATTCTCTTATTAATTTCTTATGTTTTACATAGAGGTGTGCACAGGAAAAAAATTAGATTGATTCGGTTCGGAAATATTGAACTGGGGGGGAAAAATGGAATTTGGGAAATACCGAATTCATTCTCCAGTTCAGTAATACAGATCAAATTCGGTAAAATTTGGCTATTGTTTCCTCTGGGAAAATCATTTCAGAAATTTCAGGTAGCCAGGTGTGTATGTGTGTCATTTTTTGACCAAATTTGCAGGGACCTTCTCCCAACGGTCTTCTGATAACCCCCCAAGTTTCATAAGTTTGGACTCTGGGGGTCATTTTATGCCTTCCCCCAAGGAGGTGCCCCAAGCCACCTCTAATCACCATTATTCCCTATGGGGAAAACTATCTAGGGGCTATCCAGGGAGCTGGGGGAGGCATTTTGCAAGCAAAATGAACCAAATTTGCAGCAGTCCTAACTATTCTCCAGTGACTCTCCCAAGCTTCATGAAGATTGGCCCCCAAAGAAGGTGCCCCCAACCACCTGCAATCTCCATTATTCCCTATGAGAAACCTACAACTAGCCTATCTTAAAAACACTTTTTAAAAGTTCACAAGTCTCTCAGGATACCCAAAAAGTACACCCAAACACCACTAGGTTAAGTTAACAAACCAAACCAAGCACCTCAACAAGGAAGAAAAACCAACTACAATTGAACACCTTACCAAACCAAACTTCTATGCCAGCAGAAAAGAGAACTCAGCAAAAAACACCAATCAAACTTCTGTAAAGAGAGCCCAACAACAGGGAAAACAAACTCCCCCAGAAGAACAAGCAGCAAAATGAACAGCGAATATAACCAATTTCAAAAGCCAGAAATCAAAGCCCCCCCACACAGAGCAAAAAAGCAGTTTTTAAAATGCAAACTGAAAAAACAACCCCCACCCCTATCCCTCTTAGACACCAGGCCAACCCCCCTGCCCAAGAGAGAAAAAAAATCAGTGAGTCTATGACTCTCAAACCAAGCAGCAGCTAGGAATCCACTCCATTCACTGGGCAGCAGGATCCAGTGGCAGTCAAAAGCAGGCCAGGAGAGAAAGCTACAGCCAGCAGCAACAAGCAGGCAGTGTTTCTCAACCTCCAGGCCAGAGCAAAATGAGGGCTGACTGAGGCAAGCCTCCTAATGTAACTCCTTGCAGCAGTTTAAAAAAGACACTCTTTTTGAGAATACCACTGGCCAGAGAAGGAGAGCTGCTGCAAGGATTGGCCACTCACACTCCCCCCTCCCTTCCCTCTTCTGCTTCTGACTCCCCCCCTTCTTCCCCCTCCCATCTGGTTAAAAAAGGTGAGAAGCAGTGTTTCTTTGCTGTTCCTTAGCAAAGGAACAGCACGGAATAGAGCTTCCATTCTTACCAAAGTTTACTGAATAAATTCAACTTAAGTTTAATGTTACCAAATTTATTTAGTAATTCCGAATTTTACCAACTCAGGTAAAATTTGGTATTTTTGCTGAATTTTGAACCCGAATTGCACATCCCTAGTTCCATACATTTTCCCCTCCCATACTCTCAAATTTGCAGGGGATATGCTGCTTAATATCCCAGTTTCCACAACATGAGAACTGGGAGAGAATGGAATCTACCTCTTTCTGTATGGGCAAGACATTCTAAAGTATAGATACCACTATGGAGGATAATATTAAGTAAAATTCAGGCTTGAGGAAATTATGCATACAGACTTTAGAAGGTTATGTAATTTTTCTTCAATTTAGTCTCCCATTTGCAAATAGGTGACTAGCAATTTATTTCTTTAAAGCAGAGTCCTCCTGACAGCAAGTAAAGTTAGCCTGAAAGCTTAGGCACATTCCAGAGTGGACAATAATGGACTGGAAGGACCAATAATTCGACTCATTATTATGCAAAGTCCTATGAGGAAAACTATTTAGCAAGAGTAAACTTGTACAGCTGTTAACCAGGACTTTCCTTTTGTGGACAGGCTTTTATATCTGAAAAGATTACACAAATTGGTTAGCTTCAGATCTCATTATGAGGAGAGTACATATTCCCTTCAAGAATTTAAAAACTGTGCATTTCACACACACATCCCATTTGAATGTGACAAAAAACGTGCCATGATTCTAAACCATAGCAAACTGGCTATCAGATAGATAATGAAAGATTCAGGAATAAATGAGGGATGGGAAAATAATTTCTTGATACTTTATCAGTACTTTCTGCATAAGGTATAAAGCTATACAAACAAGGCTATAATAAATAAACCACTATAATTATGGGCATGCAATCCACTTGTGAAAGTTTGCAAAATACAATACTAAAGAAAATGGCAAAAGAAAGTTGAAGCCCAGGGATGAAATGTGAAGATAGAGTTGAAATTTTTTCCTTTCCCCCTGCATGTGGAGTGAAAAAGGACATTTTCTTCTTTGAAAAAAAGAAAAGTACTGATTTGCAGAACAGTTTGCACAGGAATGTTGGACCTGTATCTTATTGTGATTTGTATGCAACGTCCAGGTGATTATCCATGCGCAAACCTCAAAAAGAGTTTAAACAAATGATATTGTAAATCACATCAACATTACCTAGGTTATAATCTATTAGTGGTGCGTTGGCAATTTACATTAAACTATAGAACAGATTAAAATGTTTTGGGTTACGCAGCCAGAGCAAGAAAGCATGACGAATGGTGACAAATATCTGGCTTCTAAATAATTTCAGATTTCAGTTGAATTATGTGAATATCTTTTATGTATCTAAAAATAAAGTAGGTGACATGTGCCAACTATAAGAGCAGGTATCAAATCAGGTATTAAATTAAGCAGTCCATAGACTTGCAGACACATAGTGGAGCTCCAGTGCTGACAGGACAGGGAACTATCCTTCTGGATTGAAACTCTGGGCTGTAACACAGCAACTAGGGCATCTCTCAAAGCTGGACTACATACAATAGTATGTTGGTATTAATAGCATTCAAAAAGCCAAAATAAAACAAAACAAAAACATGAGAACTCTTTCACAGAGAACATCTAAAAACTTCAGAAGAACAAACAGCCCCACATTCCACTTTATTTTCATAAAACAACAAATGAACTATAGCTACTAACAAAGTCAGTACTCTCTTACATGAGGGGGGATGCAGTCAGCCACAAATGAAGGATGTGTTCCTTTCAAGACCTTTTTAAAACTACTCACATGAATCAAAATATGAGAGCTTTATCAAAAAAAAAAAAAGCAAGCTAAGTGGTTAGCTTGAACATGCTTAGATTGTGTTTGTTTTTCTCATATTTCACACAGCAGCCTTCTTGTGAACTAAATATGTGTGCCACTGGGAAAGAGTAATCGATGTATCATATTCCTCAGAAAGGATGCAGTCATCACCGACCAAATAATCTCCACATCGTCAAATGGAAAACTAATTGTACTTGACACATCCCTCTTAGACATCACATGTTAGCAGTGCAAGTTTTTGACCGGTTGCCTTTTGTGGGGCCAGGTAGGAATTTTTCCTTTCTTTCCCTGATTGGCCTTGGGGAAGGAAGTTTTTTGCCTACCTTGTACTGCTTGCTGGAGCTGTGGCTATTGGACTACGGTGGTGCTGTATAGGCCATCAATGGCAGGATTTAGTTGAGGGGATGTTAGCGGCGCGGTGAGTACCCTTGGCACATCCCCATTGGTGGGGATATTAGGGGCCTGTCAGGATCGGTTGGCATGCTTGGCGGCGGCCAGTTGAGAGGGCAGGCTGCCTGGTGGGATCTCCTGGACAAGTCCTTCCCTCATGCTCTGTGGCGGAGGTGCTTGGAGCTTTAAGGGGGAAACCATCTCCCAGGGCGGCCGGATCCCAGCCATGCATGTGGATGGCTTGCATCCGAGGCAGCAGGTCTCGCCCAGACAGGTCAAGGCGGGGTCCAGGGGAGTGACCCCAGGGCTTGACCTGTACCACTGGTTAGGCCCTTACCAGGGTTTTTTAGTTGTTGCAGTTCATGTTGTTGCCTAAATAAAAGTGGCCCTTTATTACCCAAGCCTTGTGTCTGCCTCTTATTCCGACTGGGGGGGGCAAAATATGTGTGCCACTGGGAAAGAGTAATCGATGTATCATATTCCTCAGAAAGGATGCAGTCATCACCGACCAAATAATCTCCACATCATCAAATAGAAAACTAATTGTACTTGACACATCCCTCTTAGACATCACGTGTTGCACTAGATTTATGATTAGAACTGTTAAATGCCCATTTATGAAGTTTGCCACACAAGACAACTATATCTGGGAGTGGGGAAGAAATGATCCATGAATTATATGTAACCCTTGAGACATTTTACATGTCCTTGAAGAGTTTTCATATCACAACTTAAAAGACATACCTAAGCATATAAAAGCTTATAGCAATTATATGTTTAGATAGTGTATATCACTTTTAATTGTTGTAAAATATTTTCAGTATGAACAACACAGCATGCCATCTCCTTCCCCCTAAATCACAATTTCCCTCAGGAACTAGTGAAAAGCCTCATTCTGATTTATCAACCAACAATTTCCTAATATTCTAGAATAAGCAATGGTTATCAAACAACTAAACTTTTAAGATTCTCATTTATTTAAAATATTTCAATCCCAACTTTTGATTTAAATAAACTGAAAGATATGTAACAATTTTCAAGCAATACAACTTTTTAAAGAAGTAGCAGTACAATTTATGAAAATGGAACTGGTGACTAAACCAGGGGTCTTTTTAACCCAGT
The DNA here is from genome assembly GCF_028583425.1 of Eublepharis macularius. Taxonomy (NCBI): domain Eukaryota; kingdom Metazoa; phylum Chordata; class Lepidosauria; order Squamata; family Eublepharidae; genus Eublepharis; species Eublepharis macularius. The sequence goes on from NC_072799.1 coordinate 60,222,270, forward strand.
ATTTTTTTTTAACAGTGGTCAGTCAAATGCCTCTGGGTGCTTCACAGGTAGGGCATGAAGGTGATGACCATACTCTGATGTTTTCAGCATTTTGAATTCAACAGTATGCTACTGCTGGCACTGCAGATGGACTTACCAAAATGGCTCACAGAAATGCTACATGTATTGTCTATCAAAGAACCAAACCAAACAAAGAATCCTCACTCAAGCAGTGGGTCTTCATATCTTGTAGAAACTTCATGTACTGCTCAAAGTAGTACTCTTTTGACAGTCTTGCATCTACCAAAATCCACTGGTTGACCATGCACTAGCTCTAATATTTTATGAGTGAAAAAATCTATATATATTGATTTATATATTGGGATGGTGCATATTAGCAAAGAACATTGGACCAGCACACTTTGCAGGCAAGCATCTTTCTTGTAGCAGAAGGTTTCACGGCCCATGATCCACCTGCCTCTGGCAAAATGAACTATAGCCTGCAAAACTTTCTGCCGCTGGACTTTGGTGATTATATGAACCACTTAGGAAAGAAAATGTGGCTTTAGTTCTTATGCTCTTCACAGATACTTAAAGGCTTATATTTTCAGGCTTTTGGTCCCCCCCCCCCAAATACTCTAGGACACTTTCTTTTAGTATTTTCTTTCTCTTTTGGAGTTAGGAATGCTGGTATCTGTATTTCTGTTGGTCATCAGAGCTCTTCATAATCTACATAGAATTTCACTCTCAATAATTTGCTGTCTTCCAGATGTTTCATTAGTAACCCACATAACCTATGTGAAGAAGCACATGTTCTAATAAATACCCAGTATTTACATCCCTGTATTATTCATGCTTGCAGTTTATTCCTTTCCCTGTTAACCCAAAACATGAACCAGAAGTCCAGGAAACAACCAAAACAGGCTATAGGTAGTTAACAAGCAAAATGAAGGAAACTATAAAAAGCAAAAATGGCTTCCTTTAAAAAGTGAGAATATTTTCCAATTAAGCTGAATGAATGGGCATATATATTCTACAAAATAAACATATGCTGACAATATGGTGGGCAAAAAAAGAAGAGCAGATTGCTAAAAACATTGAGACAAGCAATAAGGATTAACTGCATTTGAAGCCGGAAACTGGATGAGGTAATTGGGCTTCTGGAAGAAAAAGTGGTGAAAGGTTTCTAATAAAAATGGGAAGATCACAGAGAAACAGAAGGAATTCAATGTTCATTGCAGAAAATGTCGGGTGGTTACCCACTGTTTTCAAGAAGGTTGTCAGAAGAGGAACACGGAGTTCGTAATAGGGCTAGTGGGCAAAACAAAACTATTAATTCACTGGGCCTTGATGGCATACACTACTGAGGGTTCTTAAGAAACTCAAATGCAACATTATTCTTACAACAAAATTATCCTAACCCCATTATGAAGCTAGAGAATGAAACACTGATTTTAAAAAAGGATCCAGAGGATCCTTATCATCTGGCTCTAGGTAAATTGTTGGAAATGGTTATTAAAGACAGAACTACTGCAGACTTTGAGTTAAGAGAACGCCAGTCTCTCCAACCCTTTGTTAACACTATCAAAGAATTCCAAGTATATGGATAAGAGTGATCCACTAGATATCAGGTAGATCCGATCATCCTCCATGGAGCCTGCCTTCCAATGGAAACATCACTTAGATTGGATGAAGGCTCCTTAAGGCTTCAAAGTTGAACTGAAAGGAAAGGTGAGTCATACTTTAATAAAAAAACAAACTTTGCTCAGTGGAGTGGTAGGATGGGGATAGGATCTACTCCAGTGTATACTTGGACTTCTAACAAAGTATCTCACCAAAAGCTCTTAAGTATACAACAAAAGGCTTGAGTTTTGAAGGCTTTTTAAGTATAGAGAAAAGATGACCAAAGAGGGGGGACATGATAGAATTTTATAAAACTTTGTATGGGCTGGAGAAAATGGATAGAGAAAATTTCCTCTCCCTTTCTTGTAACCCAGTGACACTCAATGACACTGCATGAAACAGGATGCTTGGCTAGACACACCATTAGTCTGATCCAGCCCAACTGCTTTTCAGCTCTTGATAATGATAATTACTGTGTATATTGTAGACACATGCAACACATTTTCAAGGACATATTTGAAGTTCACATGTAACTAATTTGTCCACAAGCTGCTACTCTGTAAAGGTAAAGTCACAACGATCAAATTTTCTGATCACCCTTAATATTTTGATGGCATGAAAACTGTTTCTAAATTCAAATAATATACTTTTCCTGTTCATTACAAAGTGTATGGTGCCTATTTTCAGTTTGTATTAAATGGCAAAAATGAAGGTATCTGTAACAGAGGCTGCAGCAGTTTGCAGCTAATTTACTCTCTATACTGGGAATAATTGCAATTTTATTTGACAAAGAAATTTAGATTTTTACATTTCAAAATATGCCAAAGAATGCAATTTAGTATGGTAATAAAGTTATGAATGATACATTCCTGAAGCAGTACATTAATTTTAGGTTTGATAAGAAAGCTGTTATTGCTGTTGTGGGTTTTCTGGGCTGCATTGCCGTGGTCTTGGCATTGTAGTTCCTGACATTTCGCCAGCAGCTGTGGCTGGCATCTTCAGAGGTGTAGCACCAAAAGACAGAGATCTCTCAGTGTCACAGTGTGGAAAAGATGTAGGTCATTTGTATCTACTCAGGAGGGGTGGGGTTGAGCTGAGTCATCCTGTAAGAGTTTCCCAGGGTGTGGAATGCTAATGGCGGGAGGCTTCACTGTATCCTGAGGAGGTTCTTTTGCATATGGATTGTTACTTGATGTGCTAATCTTCTCTGCAGGGCTATTGTCGGGGATAAAAAGTTTTGTTTGCCTGGTGTTTTTCAGAACTGGAAACCATGCTCTGTTCATTCTTAAGGTTTCTTCTCTCCTGTTGAAGTTTTGCTTATGCTTGTGAATTTCAATGGCTTCCCTGTGCAGTCTGACGAAGTAGTTGGAAGTGTTGTCCAGTATTTTGGTGTCCTGGAATAAGATACTGTGCCCTGTTTGACAGTAGAGACCCCCTCACCTCTGCAGGAGTATACCGTATACCCTGCAGCTGTGGACAAGTTTACATCGGGACCACAAAGCGTAGCATCCAGACAAGAATAAAAGAACATGAAAGACACTGCAGACTTGGACAACCTGAAAAATCAGCAGTGGCTGAACATAGCCTAACTCAAACAGGGCACAGTATCTTATTCCAGGACACCAAAATACTGGACAACACTTCCAACTACTTCGTCAGACTGCACAGGGAAGCCATTGAAATTCACAAGCATAAGCAAAACTTCAACAGGAAAGAAGAGCATGGTTTCCAGTTCTGAAAAACACCAGGCTAACAAAACATTTTATCCCCGACAATAGCCCTGCAGAGAAGATTAGCACATCAAGTAACAATCCATATGCAAAAGAACCTCCTCAGGATACAGTGAAGCCTCCCGCCATTAGCATTCCACACCCTGGGAAACTCTTACAGGATGACTCAGCTCAACCCCACCCCTCCTGAGTAGATACAAATGACCTACATCTTTTCCACACTGTGACACTGAGAGATCTCTGTCTTTTGGTGCTACACCTCTGAAGATGCCAGCCACAGCTGCTGGCGAAACGTCAGGAACTACAATGCCAAGACCACGGCAATACAGCCCGGAAAACCCACAACAGCCATCGTTCTCTGGCTGTGAACACCTTCGACAATACAAAGCTGTTATTGCCTGTTCCAAAGAACATAAAAAAAGCCTTGCTGTGGTCCATCTAGACCAGTATCATTTCCAACAGTGCTCATCTAATTGCTTTGGAAGACCAACAAGCAGGGCATAGAGGTCAAGTGCTTCCTCCTGATGCTGCCTTTTAGCACTCAGAGGTTTACTGCATTTGAATGGAGAGGTTCACTATAGTCACTGTGGCTAGTAGCCATTGATGGACCTAAACTCAATTCATCTGTCTAGTCCACTTTTAAATCAGGTATCACCTGTGGCCAGGAGTACCTTTTACCAGCTTCAACTGGTTAGCCAGCTGTGACCTCTCCTGAGCAGAAAAGATCTGTCCACTGTAGGATATGCTCTGGTTACATCTAGATTAGAATTCTGCAATGCCATCTGTGTGGGGCTGCCTTTGAAAAGTGTTTGACATCTTCAATTGCTGCAGAAAGCTACAGCCAGAATATTGACGGGAATGGGTAGGGATAATATCACTCTGGTCGTGGCCCATCTATACTGCTCCCAATCAGTTTCTGGGCACGATTCAAGGTGCAGCTGTTGACCTTTAAAGTCTATATGGCTTAGGACCAGCATACTTGAATGACTACCTACTCTCTTCCAAACCTATTTGGCCACTAGAGTCCTGCCTTCTGAAATTGTGGGTGGCAACTCATGAGGCAGCCTTCATCGTTGTAGCAATAAGACTATGGAACTCTCTCCCCAGGGAGACTCATTTGTCCCCTTCTGTTGTCATCTTCCACAAGCAAGTGAAGACTTTTTCGTTTCAACTGGCATTCCCTCCCTTCCTGTCTTATATTTTAATTGTTATTTTTATGCGTTTGTATGTGCAGTTTAGCTTGGTTTTTACTATATTTTTAATTTGTTAGCTGCTTTGGGTAGCGACAGCAGAAATGCAGGATATAAAATCTGTAAACAAACTTAAAAAGAAACTCTTTCAGTGCTGAACACCATACCAATAAAAGTACAGCCCACAAGTCTCCCTCAACTGCCTTGTGTTCTCACCAGTTTTTCAAAGGTCTGAGTAGTAGGAATGTTTATGCAAATCCCATGACACTCAGGCCAATGGCTAGCTAATGTCATCGAAATGAAGCATTAGATGCACAGGTTTCAAAGGCAGCAGCCCAAATTCATTTCCATTTTTTTTTTAAAAAAAATCAAGTTTATAGGGCGAGGGTAAACAATAATGAAGCTTGTATTTTCTATGAGTTTTTTCCCTGTGATTCCAGAGCAGAGCAGACTTAGAGTTGCCAGGTCCCTTTAGTCCTCCAGTGGGAGCCTGGGAGCCTAGCACTTACCCTGCACCGGCTTCACAGTCTTTATTTGCGCACGTGCATGCGTGTGCTCCCAGCGTGCATGATGACATCACTTCTGGGAAATGACGTCACTTCTGGGAAATGACACGCCCCCGATGGCCAGATAAGAGGGGGAGGGGGAGGAAGTGGGAGCAGGGGATCCCCTGCTCCCAGCGGGGGAATGGCAAGCCTAGGCAGACTTGTCATGGATAGTATCTTCTATTGGTCATGAGATAATTTTATTGCAAGTGACACTAACAAGAGCGACATCACTTTAGCTTCCAGAAAAACCTGGGAGCCTGGAAAAACTAAGAATAGCTAAGTCTGACACAACATTTACTGATACAATTACTAAAAATAATATTTACGCCAATTATAACATATGTGCACTAAGGAACTTGTCAAAGAGAAATTATTGTTGAAAACAATGCAGTTACCCCAGAAGATTCAAGAGAAGTCTGACATGTAGAAAGTCTATTTATATTGACTATTAGGTGAAGGAAAAGTCAAGTCCTACAAGCAACTCTTGCCCCATAGAAAATATACAATTCATTTTGATGGAGAGTGTAGAGCTCTAAGACCATACAAGCAGATGTTACGCTGTCTAGGAAGTAGATCTTCATTGCTAGCAAATTAAAAAACAGAAGGCTTGGCAGCTGGGATTTTGAACACTATGGCTAGACTGCTTGAGACTAGAGATGGGCACGAACCGGGGGAAAAATCCCATGCAGTTTGTGGTTTGTCAAATTTCACGAACCACGAACTTTCAAGAACCTGCCCCTGGTTTGCGAACTGGTTCATTTGGTTCGTGAAAACGTCACATCTGGGATAGAAAATAAGCACTTCCGGGCCAGCAGAAGGTTACTTCCGGGTCAGCAGAAGGTCTGCAGGAAGTCCATCCTCTGTTGCCTAGGAAATTGATTGATTGGCACCAGGCTGTCTGCAGTCACGGACCAAAAAATGAACCAAACAAACCAGCCTAAAGTTCGTGGCAGTTTGTCAGAAATGGGATCTGATGAACAGTGGTTTGCGAACCACGAACCAGCCTGGTTCATGCTTAATTTTGGTTCGTATTTTGGTTCGTGCCCATCTCTACTTGAGACAGACAACCACAGTTGCTTAAATGCTTTCCATGTAACTCACTTGTAGAAGTTGTTGCTACTCATCTTCCATGCTGTTAGATATAACAGCTATGACTGAGGATGAAACATTGGATTTTTAGACAGGAGACCTTCTTTAAGAAGCAGACACTAAAATGGTCAGGACAGTGATGAAAGCCTAAGACAAATCAAGTATGATCTCTCTGCTTTTGTACATTTTTCATACCTTGGATAATTAGAAGAAAGCTATATTTCATTTTCCTTGGTACAGTGCTAGCCAGCATGTTTGCCCACAGGATTGGGATGCCTGAGCCAAGATAGCCTCTTCATTCAAAATTTCTCAAGACTCATGAAAGGAAAACTTGACTTCTCCAAATAAGTTCGTTGTGGTTCTGATGGAAGGGACATAGTCTCTTGCTGTGAGCTCTGCATTCAACATGTCTGTCAGGCAGATATCTTCCTTGTCAGCCATACCTTAACCTCGCGTTGAGCCTTGGATCATCCCTATAGTTTGTTGCTTGACTCAAAAATTGAGTTGGGCAGCTTTTGTGGCTGCACTGTACTGAAAGGGTTTCTTTCTTTATGCTTTAAAAGCTGTTTTTATACCTGAGAGATAGGAAAAACCAATTTTCCCTCACGGTTACCATTGGCTTAGATTGTGAATGCACAGATCACTCCATTTGGGTGCTTTTGCAGCTTATCCGTCTGTGTGTGATCTGCATGCAATAAAATGCATTTTTACAATTAAAAAAGCCTTTAAAGCCTTTCCCCCCCAGTGATATGGGCAAAGAAAGTAAACAACTTCCATGAAGCTTTGGATGAGAATAGGTCTCTGATGCTTTTCTGTTTATTTATCAATCCAGAATTCCACTTTATAATTCCACTCTGTATCAGATTTCTGCTTGTTTTCAAATTTCTGCAACCCCTTACCCCACTGTGCTGTTTATCGGGTGCTACCCCAATAAATTTCTGCAACCCCTTACCCTACTGTCTTGTTTATCGGGTACCCCAGCTGTTGATTGCAGACTTACACTGTGTGATCCACCTTGAGTCTCAGGGAGGAAGGGAGACTTTAAATAACATAAATAAATAAGATCAAGAAGACTATGCTCACAGTATGTGATGTACCCAGTTGCGACAGACTGTTTAATTGTTTTCCAGTGTAAAGACACAAATTCCATGCACAAAGGTCATCTGGCATGGCTTAAGACATGATAATGCTGTTTACTGGAATGTTCTTAACAATTTGAAATAAACTTAGTTTAACAATGCAAAGTGCTTGTTAGGATAGATCTTACAGACCTAACCCCCCTGTTTTTGCAAGATGTCCTGTGTTATGTTATCCTTTAAAAAGCTGTTATCATTTAAGAATATGTGTGCATTTTCATGAAACGTATGCCTTTCCAAATTCCATGAGACCAGGCATTTATATACTTTGTACAAGGGGATTTTGAACAATGAGAATAACCTGAACAAACCATGTGGTCAGCTTTTTTAAATGAAAGGTTCTAGTAAGGTGTGGGTAAGAGGAACAACCTTTATCCAGGGCATGATTTTGCCTTAGCAGAGTTTGTCATATTCTTCCTGGTAGGCATATTAATGCCCCATCTTAAAGTTAGTATCATGGATAAAATTTTCAAAATGTGAGTAGACGCATCTTTTTTTCCCTTTGAAATGAACTTTCATGATTCTTTTCACTGCATTAATATTTCATTTCTCACTATACAAAGGCTGTGGTAAGAATAATCGGCATTCCTAAATCACCCTGCTAGAGGTATGTGCAAGGTGAAAAGGCATCTTATCAGTTTTAAACTTGCTGTATACATTTAGCTTAGGAAAGCTGAGCATAAATCTTTTTGAAGTTCAGAGGCCAAAATATTTTGTGCTTGTTGCTATGATACAAAAGGTAAACTTGTCGTTCTCTGGGAAGAGTGTATGTATGCCTGGGGTGGGAAAGAACTCAGAAAATATTGCATTTACAGTGTCTCTATAGGTGTTAAATTGTTTAACATAAATTGAAATCTGTTATCACCTATTCCAGCTGTTACAAGTGATCACAGTGCTTATCCTATCCTTTTGAGTTTTACAAAGAAATTCACAAAAAAAGACATTTAGCCCATTGTTCACAGCTTTCTTCTCTCTGTGTACAAAAATTTCACAAATAAAAAATTAATGTCATGAATCTGACCAGGCTGAAGCCCATGAAAGCTTACGCTACAATAAATTTGTTAGTCTTTCAGAAGCCGTAAGAATCTTGTTTTGTTGTTACTGTAATAGTGTTACATCATTAAAAGAATGATACAAGATAACATAGTGCACAGTGCTGTGTATCTTCTAATGATAGTGGCAAATAGAAAATCTGGAATGTTTTCACTGTAGAATTATATGTAACACATGTGATTTGTTTTTAATTGATGAAAGTAGGAATGTCAATTCATTCCTACGAAAAACTGATTTGGTTCTTTACGTCCATTGTAAGCAGGGCTTTTTTTCTGCAGAAAGAGGAGGGGGAACTCTCACCTGGGGCAACTCCTGGGAAGAGGGAAGTGGCATCATCATACAGGCATGGCCACACCAGGAGCACTCCTGTGCTCCATGGGGGGGGGGGTCCGATTCGGCCCAGAATGGGCCGCCCCACCGCAGAGTACTCTTCTGCTTGGCAGTGGCCGGATCTGGGCCATTTGGGGCCATAATTGGGCCAAAACGTGCACAAAATGGCCCAGATAGGCCTGGAACAGTAATTGGGCCCAAAATAGCCGAAAGGGGCCCAAAATGGCCAGGATTGGGCAGCTGCCAGGTGGGAGAGTGTTCACCCACCTGGCAGAGGCCCAATCCTGGCCTTCAGGCCCAATCCAGAACATTTTGGGCCTAAATTGGGCCCAAAATGGCCAAAAGGGGACCAAAATGACCAGGATCAGACTGCTGCTGGGTGGGCAGCCTGGCAGAGGCCAGATCCTGGCTGTTTTGGACCCAATCCTGGCCATTTCGGGTCTTTGGCCCAATTCAGGTCCCAAATGGCCCAGATCAGGGCTGAAATGGCCAGGATCAGGGCGCTTCCAGATGGGGGAGTATTGCCCCACCTGGCACCAGCCCAATCCTAGCCATTTTGGCCTCAATTCTGGCCCTAAATGGGCCCAAAATGGCCAGAATGGACCCAAACGGCCTGGATCAGGGCCAAATCGGCCTGGAATGTTCTGCTGCTGGTCGGGGGAGCCCTCCTCTGCCGGGCACCTGTCCAATCCTGGCCATTTTGGCCCCGACCTGGGCTGTTTTGGCCCTGATCATGGCCGTTTTGGGCCCTAAATGGCACCTGTCAAAATGGCACCAAAATGGCCTGGATTGGGGCTGAACAGGCCTGTAATGGGTCACTGCCAGGGGAACCCTCCCCCACCCAGCACCAGCCCGAACCTGGCCATTTTGACCCCGATCCGGGCTGTTTTGGGCCCTAAATGGGCCCCAAACAGCCTAGCCAAAATGGCACCAAACTGGCCCAGATCAGGACCAAACCAGCCTGCATCAGGTTGCTGCTGGGTGAGGGAACCCTCCCTGCCCCAGCACCGGCCAGATCCTGGCCACTTCGGCACCAATCCAAGCCATTTTGAGCCCAAAATGGCTGAAACAGCCTGGATCAGGGCTGAAACGACCTGGATCGGGTTGCTGCCAGGTGGGGGAACATTTTGGCCATTTTGGGCCTATTTAGGGCCCCAAACCGTCCAGATTGGGGCCGAAATGTCCAGGATAGGGCCGGTGTTAGGCAAGGGAACCCTCCCCCACCCAGTAGTGGCCCCATCCAGGCTCTTTGGGGCCTGATGTGGGCCCAAAATGGCCAAAATAGGCCCTTTTAACGATATTTTAAAGAGCGGGGAGTTCTGGCTCAAATAAAGCCCTGATTATAAGTCATATTTGTGACACACTTGTCTCGTTACAGAGGCCACTGACATTTAACCACAGTAGGACTAGCAGCATACCTGGATATCAAGTATTATTATTATTTTAGTATTATTATTTATTTAGTATTATTTATTTATTTATGGATTGGTGCGTGCTGTCTTCATCCTTACCTTTTGACCAATTCATTAAAAGCTATTAATAGCATTATCTTTATTTACTCTGGTTTTTAAAGGCATAATCCAGACAATCCTTATTTTAATATCTGTGCTCCTTTCAGGATTTCAAAGCTTAATTTTATTGCCCTCAATGAAAGCACAGAAGTAGTACAGGAGAAGGTTTGTTCTGTGCTGAAATCAACTGTATTTTGATAGATTTAAATGTCTGGAGGAAAATGCCATATAACTAGCAGAACAGGAAATTCCACTTGATCCAACACTAATTGTCATTTTTGGCTTCACTATAAGGAAGCAGCAGTCCTAGAATATTTATATATAGGTTTTGGTTTGCCATACGATTAATATACACTAGTATGGCAGAGATAAAACATTTGGAACTATCTAATATTTAAACATACTTCCTCATACTAAAATAAATGTTAATGGTTTTCTAGGTATAAAAATAGGAAATATGCAGAGTTTATTTGTATTTTGGAATAGGAAGTACATGTATAACATAAAATAAATGGTAAATTTATACTCCTTTTTTTTACTACATCCTATTCCATCTTACAGAAACAGGATGTTATGTTGACTGATGTTTAATTTTATATTCATTTTTATTTGAAGTTAGGATTATTTTGTACCACATTAAAATACTGAAGACTCAATAAATATCCTAAAATACCAACAGAAAGAAAAATCCAGGTGTAATCACCCCCAGCAAGCCACAAAGCCTTCCTAATAACCAAGTTCTAACCCCAATTCCTTCCTGAAGAGAAGTCATAAGAAATCAATCTCTTACAGGAGGCAGGAAAATATTTTGTAGGTGACCTTTTGGGCTTCAGGTTATTTATAGTATGCTGAATGAACTGATAATTTTTAATTGCAGAGACTGCTTACATGGGAGTTTATAATGTTTTTATTATTGTTGTTTTGGTGTTTTTATTGCAAACAGCCTGGAGCAATCAGAAAGGTGGGATATTATCAATATAATAAAAACAAATAATGAACTTTGGAAGAGCCTCTGAATATCCTTTTGTTTGTCTCTTTCTGCCAATGAATTTAAAGACTTATTGGTCTGGAATGAACAGAGAGTTCTGCTTTTTTGTCTTTCTTTTTTAAAACAAACCTGGCACTGTTGTGATCAGAAAGAGAAACAACAGGAAACCCAATTGACGGCTAAAATAATCCTCAGCTGCTTTACAAAAATTAGCTATTTTTCTTAAGCTCTCGTTACTCTTGCACGTAAACGTTCAAGTTTCAACATTTTCCCAACTACGTAAATATTTATACCTTTAATGTACCCACACATTCATTCTAATGACCTTTAAGGCATACACTCTAAGAGAGCTGCCTGCTTCGTGTTAGTAGCATTCACCTCCACTCATGTCATTACATGTTCTGTAATGTGCAAAGATGAAAGACTGAGCAGTTTTATGCTGCTTTCTCCTTCAGTGAACAGATCCTTCCACCACTGTCTAAACATTTTGATCACGTTACTGCTAGTTAGCAACATTTTTCAGCATTTAAAAATAAAAAAAAATAAAGTCACCCCTCTAGGGAAAGCAATAGCTGCTGGAACAGAATATAATTCCAAATGAAGAACTTCTAGACTGGTTGTACAAAACTCAGCATGAGAAGGATTACATGAAAACCATCTCAATAGACTAGAAACACTACTATAATATTTAAGTAGCAGGGGACTCTTGTTATTACAGTGAGAGTTGCTGTCCCTTGCCCTGCCAGTGAGGACTTCCTCTTCATAATATTACAGCCCAGGAAGGATAAACTGTGAGGCCATTTTCAGGGGATCTCTGACACCAGTATAAGGTGTGTGTTTGTATGTAAGAATGAGAGAAATTAACGTGAAGGAAGAGGAACTGCATTTTATGTCAATACTACTACTGAAAACAAAACGAGATGCTAGATAAAGAAGCTTCAGTATGGGAGAAAGTTATTTTCAGCCAATAGTAGTAAAAGAACTCTCTGAGTAGCTTTAGGGGACTATTATAGAATTCCAGTGGATAAGGTCTTTGAAATACCATTAACATGGCAGTGCAAAATTATGGAAAATTAATGCTGCTGATAGCAGCACTGCCAAAGTGTTCCAAGATATAGTTGGTAATATGTTTCTTCACCAAGTTTCCAGTTGGCTCATTAGGGAGAAATATGTTTTGGAAGTGAACTGATGGCAATATATGATTAGGATTATAACAGTTAAAACAGCAAATAGCCTTGGATAAACTGATCAGAATTTAGTCCAATGTTACTTAACTGGAAGATCAGATGGAACTAGAACTGCAATTTAGATATTTGATTTCAAAGGGCAGATTTTCAGAAACTAAATAAGTTAATTGCAAAGATGGGACAAAGGGACTTACACCACTGAGAAACAATTGTTTGAATCTCTTTAAATAAAAAAAAAGATGAATTATCTATTTCAGGGGTTTCCAGTGTAGTGCCCATGGGTACCATAGTGCCTGCTGGCATCTCTCCTGGCACCTGCCAAATGCTTTTAGAAAGTGGGTAGGGCCAATTATGGCTTTTAAAGTTTTTGATGTTTATGATATAATGCAGACAGTGGCTCTATGCAAAGTACTTTGCCTGTGCAAAAAGTGGAGTTATATTCTGTAACAACATAGTGGGGCTTGATTCTTCCCAACCACGGTTGGACTGCATGACTAAATACACCTAACCAGAACTTCTACTGAAATCATCAGATCTTCCTAGTTTTAATGTATTTTTATAATTCGGGTGGAAGTTGACACTAGCATCACTCCAACACATTTTGTTTACTTCTTTAAAAAAATTATGTTCTTATCAAAATCTGGCTAGAATCTCTCTCTACTGTACACTTGTGCAAGGAACTCTTGCCAACTGTCAGTGTTACAAGTAATAGTGCAGGTTAAGAATGGGCTGTGTTAATGAGAGAAGAGCTTTCTCAGAGTAGCTTTGTGGCACTCATGGTCCCTGTCCTGCTCTTTGAAGAGCAGGTTGGCATGGTGGCCCAAATAACCTTTTATCAGCTGCATCTGGTGAGCCAACTCTTTCACTGCCTAGACTCAGCCAATCTGATGATCCAAGCTTCTGTAACCTTATGGTTGGATTACTGCAATGTGCTCCACTTAAAGCTGCCACTGAAGACCTCTCAGAAACTACCACTGGTTCAGAATGCAGCAGCCGAACTATTGTCAGGGGCTAGCTGCCGGGAACATATGTTACCCATTTTTGAAATGGCTACATTGGCTGCCAGTTTGTTTCTGAGTTCAATTTAAGGTGCTGGTCATGACATTAAAGCCCTTTGTGAACTGGGACCCACATACCTGAAGGACCATCTCCTTACATATGTCCAAGCATGCCCACTGCAATCCTCAAACAGTCATTTGTTGGCTGTCCCACCACTTAGGCTTACCTGTCTGGCATGAACCAGCACCTTGGCCCTTTGTAGTGATCTGTGCTCTGTGGAAGGGGCTCCCTGAGGAGGGGAGCCACCTCCTTTGAGATATTCAGGAGTCAGAGAGATGAGGTCACCAATGACAAGGCTAAGACATTGGGTAGAAGACCCAATTGTCAGAACTGGGCGGGTCCGTGTGGGCTGGAGGTGGTGTGTTGGCCATCCTGGCACTCCCGGGTAGGTCCGACCTTGCTTCTCCTGTCTCGGGCCGCCTGCTGTTGGTCCTTCCACCCTGGCGAAGGCTCCCCTCAAGGCCTCAGAATGGGCTGTGCTGGGGAGGGGTGGCAGCCCCTCTCCCGTCTTTGCCCCAGGAGTTGGTCTCTTGACTTCAGGGACCTTTCTCCTGTCTCTCCTTCTCCCTGGCCTTGACTCAGAGCCCTCCTTATATATCCTCCCCCTATCACCAACCCCGCCCTACCACCCAAGTCCCTGCCCCCAGGGCAAGGCCCACCACCTGGGCCAGGTGTGGCCACCTTGCCAATCCCCTCCTGTGCTGCCAGAGCCTATGGACGGCCCCCTGTGGAAATTAATTAAATTCTTCCAATTAATTAATTCTTCCAATTAATTAAAGAGACTGCTTATTTGGGTAACACCTACACCCCTCATATCTCTAGATGTGTATCTACAACAGTCCAGGAATTGTATGACATTTTAACAAAAGCTAGGACAACTGGCTATTTTCATAGTCCAGAAAGTGGAAGAAGCTGTTCTGTATCACAGGCATTCTGCCTGTAAGCTTTAAAACAACTAACTTAGAACTGAAAATGAATTTGAGATGTGGTATACAAAAAACTGAATCTTAATAGCAGGACCTTTATAAATGAACTATGACTATTAGTATGTATGAAAGCTTTGTAAGTAGCAGCATGCTCTAATTGTATCAGTAATTTACTTGCAGATCTCTTCAGTAAACAGTCACTGGGGCAATCTAACCTTTTATATTTCCTTTTTCTCTGCACCATAGGATCTGCTTCCTTGTGTGAATTTTCTGAAACTATTTACCATGAAATTGACTATACTTTTCTGCAATTAACATGATCTCTTATTGCAGTTAGGACTGACTTGCAGAAAGCTGATAGAGAGAAGGGCCATCCTTTCAGTTTGACTACGAGACCATTTAGTCACTTATTATAAATCTTCAGTAGCAATACAAATTAAGTATAAGTAAATGCATACTAGTGTGCCTTACTATAAGATCATGAAGTACTAGTCCACACAGAAAAAGTTTACTGAGCCAACAATTGTGTAGCAATTTGTGGTCTAAAGGGGGAGGGACTGAAAGGTTTCCTGCCTGGTTACTAGGAGAGAATTCTAATTTGTGAAATAAGTAAGCAGCTATTTAGAAGCTGTACTACTCAGTTCTTATTGACTTGGTATAGTTGTAGTTTGTAGCTCTTACTAGATAAACTAGAGATACAAACAAAGGTCACAGAGGCACCAATTTTACAGGAACACCAGTTTGTGCCAGTATAGGTCTCCTTTGCCAAACAGTGCCTATAAAGCTGGAAAGAAGAGAAGCTGTAGAAAGATGGGAATACCATCTGGAAATGTAGCTATGGCTTCCCACCCACACGTGCTGCATGAAAGGGCACCCAAGCTAATAGAACAGTCTCTACTGATTTGCTTGTTGTCATTTGCATGCAATAGTTCATGTGCCTGAACATTTTAATGATTTATTTAAATGCTTTATATGGTGTACAATCTTTGGACTTGAAGGACCAGAAAATCATTATTCATAACTCTTTACACAGATATCAAGAACAAAGGAAATAAGAGGGTGGGGGGAGATCAAGAACAAAGAAAACCAAGCCAATCTGCCCGTGGAGCACATAGATAGATCCACATTACTCAAACCAAGCCATATATCAGTACAGTAAATAAAAAGCACTCTGACAAAAATTAGGTCAAGTGTTTTCCATTCAAAACTTGGAAGAAAGACGAAGTTAGACAAATGATATGCAGGTGCAGGTGCTATGTGAAGTTGGCTCATATAGAGTCAGGCCACTGATCTAGGTCAGTATCATCTATACCAACAGATACTGGCTCTTCAACAATTCAGGCAGGGGTCTTTCCAAACTCTGCAACCAGAGAGCCTTTTAATTGGAGCCATCAGGGATTGAACTGGGGTTCTTATGCATGAAAAGCCATGCACTCTATTCACTGAGCTATGGCCCGACTCAAAGCATCATATCGCTGTTATCTGCTGTTTTGTATCTACAGTAAACAAGTCTGGGCTTGTAAGGACGAGGACAAGTCTGGGCTTGTAAAGGACATGTTTGGACTTGTGCATTGTGTGTAACATTGCCCCCCTTCCCAATGTGCATACAAAGTCAGAGAAATATATACAAGTCCTATAATTAAGTAGCTTAAATTCCCAATTCTGACACCCTCTTAAAATGTAATATTGTATTATATACCTATTTATGCAGTAATATAAACTAGGTTTTAGCAGCTTAGACAAGTGACTCTAGATAGATAACAAACTGTTGATATAATCCTCATGACCATAAAAGAAAAAAAATACTTCCAACAACAGACTTGGTTAAAACTACAGATGGTGACGATTGCCAAGACCATCGTATCACCTCCCCCTTTTTTCTAAAGTATTCATTACATCATGCTAGAAATGTGTCTCTAGAAGACAGATTTTAACTTTTATTAGTATTTCCTCCAATTCTTCTTAAACCAGTTCAATCTTAAGGGATATGTGTGACTGTTTACTCAGAGATGAACCACAGGAGATGTGGAAATACGCTGCTACTGCCTGGGCTATTTCAAGAAGTTACTTTTGACTGATTAAGAGTCTGAACTCCACAGGCCACACCTTCCCTATAGTTATATATCAGGTATCCTGAGCATTTGTGAACACTGAGCACATGACAGCTCATAATCCTTTTATATACCACCACAGACAACATAGTATAACAAAGAAGCAGGTGCAAATCTAGATATTTCCACACAATTTCCGGAAAAACATACGAGCTTCCATTACTAGCTGTAGCAATATGTATGCATTGATATTTCTGTGGTAATCACTCCACACAGTTATTATTATGCCTAAAATTTATCAGATCCAAATCTGGAGCTTTAAGCCCATTTAGGCTTCCATCTACAGGTAACAGCTACTGTGCCTGTTCTCCCAGCTACTCAACTGTATTTACTGACTTCCTCCACACCGTGTATTTAGTTCCTCGCATACAATATAAAGCTTTATTTTGTTATTGATGTCAATGTACAGTGACTCTTCTTTGGACTGTACTGTTAGGCAATTTATGGATTAATCACATAAAACTATTGATTCATTAAGGCAGAACTTTTTTCTTGTCGATTACAATTGCTTAACAAGGAACTAAGAACTCCGTGTATCATTTTAATATCGTGCAGCAGGATTATTTTGTACCAACAGAAAAACTGATATTGGACTACTTACATCAAGAATTAATTTCACTGTTTTGTGGCACTGGAAGTTGCCATTTTTATATCACTACCTTGACTGTATCATCTTACAAGCTGCTGCACTAAAACACACACTGATGGGACTGGGCATTAAGAGCTGTACTGTGTTCCTACTGGTGCTGTGTTCCTACTGGTTCCTATACCTCCCAAGGCTTGTACTGTTCCAAATTATAGACGGAGAACAAAGGTTCAGTTTCAGGCTACTAAAATTCTCCCATGCACAGCAGGCACAGGGAGGCAAGGTGATGAATTTCTATTCTGTCTTTTCCTTCTGCCAAGATCCTAATGTAGACAGAAGGTTGGGACTGTTATCTTAAATAGAAATGGCAGACACCACTAAGCTCCTGCACACACACACACGAACACACATACAAATAAAGTTATCTATGGTTCATGCACATGTAACCCGAAGGGACAAATACTCACCTTCCATGGAAAAGAACTCTCAAGTCTTAAAAACAATTATTTTAGCAGTTGTGCTTACAGGACTTTGTTTGCAAAATTGAGATTTTCTTTATTTTTCATTTCACTGGTTTATAAATTTTCATTAAAGCCAACTGCATTGCTACTTGGCTATACCACACTTTACAGCAAAAGTAATAATTCCAGGATATGAAGAAGAAAAAGAAAGTTTACATAGAATGAATATATATAGTACCATGTAATTTGTAGAGCATAGCTATTTTTGAATGTGCATTTTGGTCAGAACGCTGATAAAATTTTAAATATGTAAAACATTAATTTTTGCGACTGTGAAATGCAGTTTATAACCAAGCAGGAAATGTTATGCCACCTGACTTCAGATGCCAGTCTGAGAGTATTGCTGCCATTTAACCCAACTGCATTGCTACTCAGATATTCCCAAAGTCTACTAAAAATATTTAAACCTCTAGGCAGGTTGTCAAAAGAGTATGGGTTAGATCCAAAGACTCCTTTCACTAAATGAGGGATATGTTGCCAGAAGGATCTAAGGAAAGTTGAAAGGAATCCTTAAGATCCAAATCTAACAACAATAGGATAAAATCTCTGATTTACCAAAATACAAAAAGTAAAAGTTCTTCAGTCAAGAATTATCTGGTACACCACAATGTTACAAGGAGAGAAAATTACCTGTCTGATGTCCCAGTGCTTACTTGTGCTAATAAATGATTAATTAGGTCTATATTGCACATCTACATTAACTTTCATTTCCAGTTGCCTCAGGTTGGGAAAATGTTCTTAAGCCAATAATAACTACCCACCACAAAATTACTATCTCTCAAAATGAATGCCTGGGACATATAGAAAGCTCAACACATCTGACAAAACACACATTTCAAATTAGGGTGGTCATTCAGAAGCTTCTTGGATTTCCACCTTCATCTCAGCTTCCATACAAAAAAAGTAAAGTGAGTTGCTTGTAAAGAAATTTTGGCATGATCTTGAATGACAAATGACATACTACCAGGTGCCAAGATAGATGGGGGATATAGTCACCCCAAACTTCAGCTTCAACTGGAGCTGCTTTGTTCTCGGTGCCCTGAATAATTAATAACTCCTTTGGCAATCAGTCATGCATTCCTTAATGGCACCTCAGGCATCAAGTGTCCCATTCACCCGCTCTCCCAAGTAACAATAGACTTTACAACACTGGGTGTTCTATGCCAAGCTTGTAACTGACATAATTTAAACTAAACAAGTCAGTAGAAGGAATATTACCCAGACCCAAATTGGAATCTTTTATCAGGTTTGTTTACATAGCATACGGTTGCTATGTAAATCATATCAGTATCTAAGAGATTTGGGATAGATTTTCTTAACATAATTTTTTGGCAAGTCATTTCCCTTGCATACTCGAAGAACTTAAGTACAAAAATGCTATTATATAGGCCAAGGTCCAAAATGATTGAGGACACGATAAATGGATATGCAAATACACTTCAGAGAATTTAAAATAATGTTTTCCAAGAATTATGTATTCTACATGGGATTTCCAGGACTACATGAGGTTTCTCACTCTATAAAAATATTCTTTGCAAAAGTATGTTAATTACAAGCACCTCCCATAAATTAGATTTTTCAGCTTTGCATTTCTTCAAAATACAGCTGTGTGTAAACACATTATAAATACTCAGTATCTGGGCATTTACACTGTGCCGTGCGGGGAACACCAGAGAAAACTACAATAAAAATTACTTCCAATAGTAATGAACACTGTGGTCAGAACTTTGCAGAAATTCCTTTTGCTTAAGCTGATTTATCAGTGTCTTTCAGATACTTAATCAACATAAAAATTGTTTCTTCAAAACAGTTAATTAATATGAAATAAAATTACATTAGAATTAAACAAGAATGCATAAAGAGGTCTAACAGTATGGTTCTCAATGTGTGTGGTCTCCAATAACAAAACACAAGCTTGTACAGTTTTATTTAATTTCTCCCCAAAACAATTTCTCTTTGCTAATCCACCCTCTCTTTGTCTTGCAGAACATGGATAGAGAGGGATGGTTCACTATGTAGGACTCGTTATAAAAATAGATTCTAGATACGATTTAGCTGACCAATTTTTTTTTAAAAAATCATTAATTGCTGTATCTGCCTAATTAGTAATGACTCACAAGCATTTTTCACTTGAGTTTCTCTTTTCCGTTCCCGTCCCTATGGTTGCATAATTTAAGAGCTTTGGCTTAGCACACATGAAAAAATTAAGTTTCATTTGATGTGATGTAAGAATGATGACTTCACTCTTCATGTTATTGCCTAGTTTTAATACTAATCTGTGATCTTTTAACATTGCATCTTGAAAATACAGAGGCAGAAAGAGATATTACTTACCGGTGTGAGAAGAGTATAATGAATACAGAATCCAGGTTCAGAAGGAAAATATTCATCAGAAACAAATCTTATTCTGATTTGGTTCCCTTTGGAAACCTGTTTGCCTGGAACAGCAGCGGAACCACACCACCGCCCTAAAATACTGCCATCAGTAGGCTCTTCAACTTCTACGAAGTCATACCTACAATAAAAAAATAAAGACATTTATTTATTTATTTAAAATACTTATTAGCTGCCTTTCCTCCAAAGGAGCTCAAGGCAGTTTACGATATAAAATTCACTCACTGATCTACTGTGTGCAGAATTTTTATTCAGCAGGCAATACAATCAACTCACAAACCACAAGAATAATTTCATTTCAAATTCAATATACTGGCTCATATCTACCTATAGTTGTTGCAGACCAAAACAGCTGGCGCACAATCCTTTATGCATTAAAAGACATGCCTTGCTAACATCTAGATCAGATTACTGCAATGTGCTCTACATGGGGCTGTGGAGTTTCCAGAAACTACAATTGGTCATAAAATGCTAGAGCAAGAATGCTTACTGGAGAGGGTCATAGGGACTATCACTCCAGTCTAGTTCCACCTACAATTATTCCCAAATTGCTTCCAAGCCCAAGACCTATATGGCTTGAGACCAGCATATGGACTATTTCCATATGAACCTGACCATTACAGTCATCTTCAGGGGCCCTGCTTAGTGGGCCTCCATCATCTGAGGAGAAAGGAGAAGCAACCTGAGAATGGGCCTTGGTTGCGGCACCAAAAGAGACTCTTCTGTTCCCCTCCCTCAATAGCTTCTGGCAGTGGGCAAAGACTTCGTGTTTTATTTGGCATTCCTTTACTGACCTCTCCCCCTTCCTGTTTGTTTTTCATTGGTGTTATATATATATATATATATATATATAGATATATATATGCATTTTTAAAGTTGATTTTTAATGTTTAACTGTTCACTGCCTTTAGGGCTGTATTTGGGAAGAAATAAATAATAATAAATAAATGTCTAGTCAGTTCAATGCAGCCCAGATGAACACTGCAGTGAGGTTATATGTATCCAGATGCACATCTGCATCTGCACATGGTTTTCTCCCATTGCACTGAGCAAGCTAACATTAATAATAGTGAATAGTAATTTAGAAAAATTAATAATCTTAATCCTAGTTTCCTTATTCAATATGCCCCTAACTGAGACATATATTAAACATAATTAAATCAAGCAATGAAATGAGGGAAATCTGCCATGTTTCACATTATCTTCAGTAGCAAATATTTATCATCACTGTTCAAATTACTGAGAAATTGGAGACACTATAAGAGAGACATGGGAATAAAAATTATAAATCATGTGTTAAATGATTCTGAATCAATAACTGTGATCTTAAGTATGACATATGCTTATGATTCAATATGCTAGGTTCAGATATAATTCTGCAAGACTGACATGCTTATAAAATGCTCCGATCTAAGACCACACAAACAGCTCTTAAAAGCAGATACGTAATATGGACAGCTAATTATCATTGTGAGTTAATAACTTCAGAGATGTTCCCTCAAATCAGCAGCCCCCATATTGCCATGAATATGTGCTTCGTCCAGATTGAAATCCAGAGACTACAGGTCAAACTAGGGGTGCCAGGGGTGCCAGGTGAAGCAGGAGGGGAAAGGGGGGGGGATCAGTGGTATGCAACACTCTGGGAATTTTCCAAAACTCTATGGAAAAACTCATGCTCCTAGTGATTGCCGAATGAGGGCTAGTAGTAACCCTACGTCTATCATACTGGGAAGGTCCTTGAAACCTGTATTTCACTTTGAGACTATTCCACCTCCCAGCTTCAGCTCCCTTTCCTAGGGAGATTCCATCTACAAGCCCAACTAGAGTTTTCTAACTGCCCACACCAGAACTCTAACATTACTGGTTCATGAAGCTATGAATAAATTATGATAGTTTCATCACTAGAGATTAACTAGGATAAATGTGAAACCTGTCAGTCTATGGATGACAGGCCATGGCAGATAGACCCCTGTACCCTCACAGCAGGAAATCCACAATCTTGGTTGAAAGGCTTTATTCAGGAATCTATTCCAATCCACAGATATGTCCATAGGATTGCTCAGAAGAAAAGCAAGCAGATAAGGAGGTTGACAGGACTACCTAAAAGTGTGAAACCCATTCTTCTTATAGAGCACAACTACCCGTCCCCCCTCCCAATAGTAAAACATAACATTTGGCATGAAACCGTCTTGAGTACTCCTCGCATAGTTTACATATCAAGTCTAGACACTAGGAAGGCATAAGATTAAAGTTGAAACACAGTGATTCATGAGAATGAACAGTTTACAAGGTCAAAAGCCCTGGGAGCTTCAAAGCAGTTAGATAAGGCACCTGCGGCTTTAGTAGGCCTGTGAAAGCAAGACAATTTATGGCAATATGACATCAAGGTACAGCATCAACAATCGTTCACAGTAACAGCAATTGCTCATTGTAACAGCTCAAAATAATGGCATGGATGAGGTGCAGACATGACATTTACGACCCCCCTAAAGATGGCCCTTCCCCTGAAGGGCCAGGTTTCTCAGGATAGCGTTTGTGAAATTTTGCTATAAGTGCAGGAGCGTTTATATGTGATTTTACCACCCATTCCCTTTGAGTTTCATCAAAGTCCTTCCATCTTACTAAATAGCAAAGTTTATTGTGTTTTATTTTAGAGTCCAAAATTTCTTCTGCTTCATAGTGGATTTGTCCATCCACTAGCATTGGGTGTGGGGCTCCCCTTTCTGGATGCCACTGGTTGGGGAGGGGGGAGCCTTTTTAATAGGCTGAAATGGAATGTTGGGTGAATTTGTCTTAAGTTCTTGGGGAGTGCTATTTCAACAGTTACTTTGTTGATTAATCTCTTTACAGGAAAAGGTCCTAAATATCTGTACCCTAATTTTTTACTAGGTTGCTCTCCTTTAATGTTCTTGGTGGAGATGTACACAAAATCTCCTGGTTGTAGTTTCCATTGTTCAGAGCGTTTTCTGTCAGCAAACTTTTTATAGTCCTCTTTTGCTTTGTCCAAAGTCTTTTGTACGATTTCCCGCTGGGAAGTTAAATTAGCCCACCATTCTCCTAAATCTCCTGGCTGTTGGGCGCCAGGGGTTGTAGCAAAAGGTAAGGCATTTCCTTCATATCCATGTACTATTTTAAAAGGGGAAGCCCCTGTAGAAGAGTGCACTGTTATACGCATATTCTGCAAAATCAATAAAATCAATCCAGTCATCTTGTTGATAATTGATGTAACATCTTAAGAACTGTTCTAACACCTGATTTCTGCGTTCTGTTTGTCCGTCGGTTTGAGGATGATGGACGGAGTTAATACCTTGTTCAATTCCAGCAAATTTAAGAAGCTCCCGCCAGAATTTGGCAATGAATTGTACACCTCGATCTGAGATCACCTTGGTAGGAAACGAATGTAGTCTATGTGCTTCATGAAAAGACTGGATAATTTCTTAGCTGTAGGAATTTCTTAGCTGTAGGTGCATGGAATAAAGTGAGCTTGTTTTGAGAATAAATCCACCACTACCAAAATCACAGTATGTCCTTTCGAGGGGAGGAAAGTCTGTGATAAAGTCCATTGAACTTGCACAGGGCTGCTGCTGAGGCTCCCTCTCCTCCTCCAGCTGTTGAAACCCAGTTGTCCCGTGCTGAGAGTGCTGTGCACTTCATGTCTGACATATGGACCTGCTCTAGTGTGCAGCATGCATACCTGTTGCTTACTGCTCACTGGTGGCAACCCAAAGACCTTCAGGGCAGGGGTGGGATGCCCAGTGATAGAGACAGATGAAACAACGCCAGGCCAGCTACTGCAAGGCTCTGCTCCATACCGAGGTTCTTGACATGTTGCACACAGTGGAGAACACTGCAGCCACATTGAGAAGGGAGTTAGAAGACTGGGTAGGTGAGGGCAGCATCATCATGGGATGCATGGTGACAGATGGTGAGGGTAGCAGTGGCACAGGTGGCCCGGGAGTGCATTTACTGTGTGGCCCACAAACTTCACCTCCTGGTAAAGGGTGTGCTTGGTTTGGGCTCCTCCAGGGAACTCCAGGTCCCCGCAACTCATGACCTACAGTATCTCCTGCATAAATGTTGGAGACTCATGAGTCACTTCTCATGCAGCGTGAAGTCCACTCACGAATTGCACCAGAAGCAGGCCAGGAGAACATGCCGGAGCACTGCCTGATCTCTGACATTGTCACTTGCTGGAAATCTACCTGTGCCATGCTTGAGCAGCAGGTGGAGCTGCAGGCCGCCCTTGAAGCATGGCTCTCGGAGAGGAGGCAGGAGGGTGAAATCTACCAAGATGATTGGCTCATCATCGCTCAGACAGTAGATGTCCTGAAGCCTTTCAAGGACTTCACTGTGGTGGTCTTGTCTGACACGGTGACCCTGGGTCTGGTCATTCCTCTGGGGCACACACTCCAGAGTTCCATGGCCTCCTTTGTGGACCCAAATGCACCAGGTGCAGACCTGGTTCCAGGAGTGCACACACTCATGAAAAGGCTGCAGCAGGGCATTACTACAGGCTAAAGCCTCTCACCAAGAAGGAATCATACATGCTGGTGGACTAGGTGCGACCTGTGCATTAAGGGCACTTTTACTTCAGAGAACGGGAACCTCGCAAGCACCAGACATGCCCTCTGTCTTCCTGTGAGGTGTAGGCAGGCCAAGAGGGGTTGCCTGCCAACAGAGGAGAGGGGTAGGGGACCAGCTCTGTGGGTCCCCCTCTTACCCCTTCTGAGCAGGCTCCCCCTGTGGCCACCGCTGGGATGTCCATGGAAATGTCCATGGAAAGGGGCTCCGGTAGGCCCTTGGCCCCTCTGGGAACATGAGTCATGTGAGACAGGACTCGGCAGAGGCAGTGGTCAGGGACTACTTTGTGGAGCCCTGTGAGTTGCTGTCCACTGATTCGCTGAGCTACTGGGCCAAGAAGGATGCAGTCTGGCCAGACCTCTCCCTCAAGGAGGCTCCTCTCATGCCCTCCGATGAGTGTGGAGAGCGTGAGTGACATTGTCAGTCCACATTCCATTCGCCTTCTCCCATGGAGAGTTGAGCAGTTGGTCTTCCTGAAGGTCAACTTGCAGCTTTTCAATTTCTCGGGAGTGGACTTTCAGAGCGAATGAGATCAGCTCTCCTTGTGGCCTGCATTCTCTGCAAGTCTATGACTTGGGGAATAATGCTCTTCCCAAAAGTAAACTTAGATAGAACACCAGCGGTGGGGGAGGGGGGACTCAGTGGCAAAAGGAATGCACCTTGCAACCACACACACACAATGTAAAACTGCCCCAATCCCCAAGGGCACAAATTTATGCTCATATTTGAGAACAGAGGCCCCAGAAATGTTATTATATTGCCACTGGAATGAAAAGAGAGAGAGAAACTTCCCCAGGAAAGAATTTTAAAGGTTTTCGGCACAGAGAGCAATGGAGAGTGTCTGGCGATCCTGCTCTGAGGGTGCTGGGGAACTTTGGGGCATGTGTGTTTGGTTCTGTTGGGCTGTTGGGGGGTAGACTGTAAGCAGGACTGTGGCTACAGCCATTGGCAACCACAATCTATGTGTTTCTGCTGTGTGGCAGTCTTCCCCACAGAAATAAATGGTGTGGTGGGGAACCACATTTTGGGGGGGCATAAGATGGCCGCACAAAGCCCTATCTCCCTGAAACTTGCGGGGGCATGGGAGGACAGGTAGGAGCAGGTCCCCTGAAAATTTGGAACAGTTTGCTTGTGAAATGCCATCCCAAGTCACCTAGAAAGACCTTGTTTTTACCCATAGGAAATAATGGAGAGTGGAGGACAGGGGCACCTTCTTTGGGGGGCCATAACATGGCCCCCCGAAGTCCAATCATTCTGAAACCTGGAGGGCTTTAGAGGAGAGTTAGGAGAAGGTCCCCACAAACTTTGCTATGATTTGGGAAGAAAATGCCCCCCAAGGCCCCCGGAAATCCAGGAGCAGCGTCCCCCATTGAAAATAATGGCCAAATTTTTCTGAATCATATTGAAGTGGTTAAACAGGCAACTTCCAAAGCAGCTTGCCACTTTGGAAATCACTTGTTTCCAAATCTTTTTCATGCTTCAGAAATACCGAAGCAGGAAACCGAATCTTTCTGGCACTGCACACCCCTATTCAGTACCTATACTACTGTTGAATAGGATGAGAGAAGAGAACATAAGCATCTAAAGTCTTCCAAAACTTCTAGTTCCCATAATAACAGGCATGGCTTGTGATACATCTGAATGTAGTCATGACACTAGAAATAAAATCTATGCTTGTTGAAAATTGGGTAGTTACATTTAGAAAGGGACATGAGAGTTAAATTATTAAAACATTTAAAAATGTATACCTCACAATTCTTAGAATTACTGAGATGTCTTGTGAGCTCTGCACACATTCTAGTGTAATTGAAAAATATATTTATCATACCAATTCAAATAAATGTATTTAATCTGTTTGCAGAAACAGTGAATTGAATCCTTACTTCTGCTATTCTGTAGAACAAAATTATTCTCTGCTTTGTTCAGTTTGTGTGCAAATTTATTTTGCACTGCAAATAATATTCTCAACAAAACCAGTTTTTGGTTGTTAATTTATTTTATAATAATTGTTGTAATTACAATTTCAAAACAGAATGTAAACATCAAATGGGGGGGGGGGAATCTATAAAATTCCACGGAACTGGGAGATATAACAACTGACACACGATGTGAAATGAACTATCACTCCAGAACCCCAGATGTCCCCAGGCCGTAATTTCAGAGACTCTGTAATCCCTGTAATATACCCACTAGTATTGTATTGCATTGTCCCAACTGTTATTTAAAGGATTTAAGAAACATGTTTTATTGGCCAATCAAATGTAGGCTTCTCACTGCAACATGATACAGTACATACATGAGTAAGTGGCTTATAATGACTACTTTTTTCCTCAGACTTATCCCCAGAGACCTACAGAAGATTTATTTTCTTTCATGCTTTACAAACAAGTCTGTTTTTGTAGACTTAATGCCCATTCTCATTCAGTACATTTGCAGATCTGCTTTTGACTTAATAAAGCTCTAAACAGAAACTGGAGCTATTCAGTGGAGATGCCTTCCTCAACTTCCCCAAACAGCAAATAAGAACAATGAAGACCTGCAGACAGGCATTCTCAGAGGGCCTGTTTCCCATTCTGGAACTGCTTCACCATGGAGGTTCTTTCTACATTTGAAGTTGAGCAGTTGGCAGAAAAAATCAGTTTTAATTGCTTGGCGTTAGAAAGAAAATCAGTGCACAGTTTAATATTTAATGTTCTGATTTATGCATCTTAAATTTGTCATCGTGTATCTTGCACTTAAGGAATAGTTTTAAGCTCAAGTTTTAAAATACTACTTCTTGAGGTAGGTGAAGTCCCCAAAACACATACAATCCTCACTATGCCTCCCATCACCTCTATGTATTCAGTATCCTCCACATAAGAATGATATCAACCATAAAATCTCCATATTCAAAAACAGTATTCCTAAGAACGGCAGATGTTGGGAACAAACCACCAGCCCTACATTCTCCTGAACTAGATGGAGGAAGGACTTGCCCCAAAGTCACAGGCTGATAACTAAGCAAAACCTTAAGCCGTAAATGTTAAACTTCCACAATCATTTCCCATCAGGATTCTTCAGATCAACTGCTTATATTAATTTATCCAGAACATTCAATTTTCATCCAGATCCCTCAATTTTTCTCAAAATACCTGTTTTCTCTGCCCTATCCCAAAAGGAAGGAAGTATAAATTTTCATTCTGACCCTTGGCATTTGATCAAAACCTGGTCAGTTCTGTCTCTTCTTCAGTTATGTTGCCCGATTCTATGCACTAGCTCTACCTCTGTTCTCTCTGCTTCTACCTCCAACTTTTAGAGGTAGGAGAACAAAAGGTGTTAAAACTTTTAAAATAAGCAGCCGGCCGCTTTGCAGCCAACTACCTGCAAGTACCACCACGGGCCACCTTCCTACT
The DNA here is from genome assembly GCF_028583425.1 of Eublepharis macularius. NCBI lineage: Eukaryota > Metazoa > Chordata > Lepidosauria > Squamata > Eublepharidae > Eublepharis > Eublepharis macularius. The sequence goes on from NC_072799.1 coordinate 60,250,204, forward strand.
TGATCAAGCCCATGCAATTGCCCATGATGCAATAATCTCTCATTTATAAGAATCAGGGAAGATTTCCTAAGAGATACCAAATAGGCAGAAAGGGGGGGTGTAAATAAATGCAGTAACTAAATAACTAAAATAAATCCTGAAAAATCGTATTTGTGTACCTGGCATCAAAGCTTTACTACCTTACATCCCAACCACCAAACTAAGGGGAAAATTACAATAAAAATCCCTCCTCACTGATGACCTTTGTTCTTGTGATCACTTGGCATACTAAATGGTAAATTGCACCTGATTGTTACTCAAGAAACATTAAAGTTTGCATAACACTTTTTAAAATACAGAGAGAACAATACATAATATTCTACCTAAAGAAGAAAATGCATTTCTGATATGTACTGGTGCTCTGCCCATTAACTTTTGCTGTCTAAATGTATTATGAGCACCTGCCAACAGGATCAGATGTGCATCACAACATTTCTTATGCTGCACTGAAATCTGTGGCTGTTAAAAGATAATTAAGCAACTGAAAAATCTAAGATGTTGCAGAATTTTCAGCATCTCCATAGTATTTGTTTAAAGCACAGGATGGAACGTAGGGATGACTGGTCCAAACAACACATGTAGCCAAAATTACAGCTGTCACAAAAGCAAGTCAATCAACAGTAAGTGGCAAGATTCTTTTTTATGTCGTGCTGTATGTCATGGTTGTCATGTAATAATCAGCTCCAACTTATACAATTTTGAATATTTCTAAATCTATGTAAAATTTGTTACAGAGGCATTATTCAATACATTTCATAGTATGCAAGCCAGGAAACTCCAGCTCCTATTTATGGGCATTAACCACAGCCACTCCAGATCTTAGGCAGAAGCAAAGTTCCTGGTTTTTTAAATTTATTTATTTTATCGTTCTTTTCAGTCTCTGGGTTCTCTCTGAGGGTGTACCCACATGTAACTCATTATCCAGACACAGGCTTAAATAAAACTTCAGTTTACTGAGTAACAGAGTGTTGCTGAATGTAAAGCACTTGAATTCAGGCAACGGACAAAAACCAAATAACCTCTTTGTTACTAGCTAAAATCTGCCTGTCTAAAGTTTATTAAGCTTGCTACCCTTGCATCTCTGAACAGCTGTCTTAGCTGCTTGTTTCTCATCTGTTTGTTTAGCATAGGCGTCCTTTTCCACGCCAGGCTGCATGAGGCATGCTGAAGCACCGAGGAGCATGGAGTCTGCAGCTTCTCTCACATGATGCTATAGGAATGATAGAGAAAAGGACTGGGTGAGCTGGGAAGTCATCTTTTCAGGACTCCAGTCATCACCTTACTAACCAAGAACCAATCAGGGCCCAACTATCTAATTAGCATTTCCAGCCATGTGAAAACTGGGAAGTGAAGATAGGAGCTACGAAAGTCAATCTTTCAAGGTTGAATCTCTAGGGAACAAAGACTGGCCTGCAGGTGTTAGAATCAGCAAGGCCAGCACATTTCTGAGCCAGGCCAGAACCTGGGCCTGCAAACAATTACATCACTGAACCAAAGTCCAGCCATTCTTAGCAAAATCCTGGCCCAATCTGGTAACTTCCTTACACCTAGACAGAATGAATCATAGGTTAGATTCTGCAGATCTGTACTGCTAACAGCAGCACCTTCTCCTGGTGCAGGGTGCTGCCTTGCACATTGCAAGACACATTACTTCAGCTGCAATTTAGAGCCTATGATGTCATAGAAAGTCCCTTGCACCAGAAGGAAATACTGCCATTAGAAGAATGGATCCACAGAAGCCCACAGTATTAGAGTAAATATCACTGGTGGTAAACCCGAAGCAGGAATACCGAATCTCCCCGCCCATGCACAGCCCTAGACTGCAGCATTGGAAAATGCTCTTTCATTGTGCAATAGCAATCATTTACCTCTTGGATTGCTCTTTTTGCAAATGACTGCTATAACATAATACACAACAATGTATGAATTCAGCCTGTTTCTTTTTGTTTGTTAGTTCTTACATGGACTGGCTTGACAGGTTACACTTGAAGAAAAGTATTTCTCCATGGCATGGAAGTTATCAACATTTCTGTAAAATTTCAAGACCTTTCACAAACCACACTTCCGAGGCCTTTCTAAAAACCGGTATTTAAATACTTCATTTATAACCTACCTTCTCATCAAGACTCACAGATTACAAATATTCAATTCAATCAGACAACGTGAAACATCTAATAAACTGTCTCATAGGAATAGGATAACAGAATTAAAAAACAATGCAAACAAAAAACTATAGGTATGTGAATCCAAAGCCACGAAAGACTTCACAGGTGATGACCAGTAACTTGAACACAGTAACTGATGATCAGTAATCAATGAAGTGACTGCAGAATGCATGTAATATGTCTCCTCTGCCTAGCTCTTGACAGCAACTGAGCTGTGGAGTGCTATATTAACAGGAGTTTACAAGTTGACTTGAAGGGCAGACCCATGTAGAGCGCATTACAGTCATCTTACCTTGAGGTTACAAGATAGGGAGTTGTCATTTTGTGATTGCCCCTTCCCCTACAGCAGTCATTTCGGAGTGGTGTCCACTAAAATTCCAAATGTGCCCAGTGGCTCAACAAGTTGGGCAAATTTTGAACTAGGAAAAGTGGCTTGGAGGAAGGGGGTGCTAAGGAAAAGCAACAGGTTGGAGAATATCAGACTTAGCTCACAAGTTTTGGGTGGGATGTGGGCTTCCTAGAAGTCTCTGGCTGACCTCTGTGGAAACTGCATGCTTAGATTACAGAGGACATAGCTTTGTAATAGGTCACTTGCATGCAGGGCTTCTTTTCAGGGGGAACGTGGGGGAGCGGAGTTCCGGAACCTCTTGAAAATGGTCACATGGCTGGTGGCCCCGCCCCCTGATCTCCAGACAGAGGGGAGTTTAGATTGCCCTCCGCGCCACTCCAGCGGCATGGAGGGCAATCTAAACTCCCCTCTGTTTGGAGATCAGGGGGAGGGGCCACCAGCCATGTGACTATTTTCTCTGAGGGCAACCCACTGAGTTCCACCACCTTTTTTCCCAGAAAAAAAGCCCTGCTTGCATGTATAAGGTTAATTGCTCAGAGTGGCAGCTAGAGAAAAAATACCAAAAAATGGCCATCAGGCCAATGATGTGATATCACTTGCAGTATAACCCTAAGCAGAATTACTCCAGGTCAAGCCAACTGATTTCAGTGGCCTTAGACTGGGATAACTCTGTTTATGGTTTCATTGTTAAACTGGATAATGGAAATAGGTATCTCAGATTTTGGGTCCAAAGCAGGCTGGCTTCAGGAATGCGAGCTGTGTATTGCACCATGCATTAGTTTTGTCTTATTTGGCTGATAAATACAGAACCAGTGTCATTTACAGCAGCCAGACACGGGTTTCAGCTAGTGGGGAAATATGACAACAGAACCAAACAGTACCCAACCACATGGCATTCCCTTACTTCAATTGGCTTCTGTTGGGCTAAGTTGCAACACTGTTCCTTTTTTCAATTTGGTTTGGGTGGAATGGATGTGATTCTCTGGTGTGATGTTGGTCCCCTTGCTTCACTTTGGTTCTAGGGGAGATTCATTCCTGTGCTTCAGTTTGGTTCTGTTGGGCTTTCTCTGGGATGATCTCAGCTTGCATTTGGGAGTCTTCCTTGGCTGTGGCAGCATTGCTCAGTGTGCTTCCACAATGGGAGTAAGCTTTTACTTTTTCCTCCATAGGAAATAATGGCGTCGCTGGGGTCACCCTGTTCAAGCGCTCATGAAATTGGTCCCTGGGGTCCAATCTTCCTGAAACTTGAAAGGTCATTAGAGGACAGTCAGGAACAGGTTCCATGAAAATCTGGTGGAGTTTTCAGGAGAAATGCAACTCCCACCCCCCTGGATATCTCCCAGATATTTTATTTCTCATAAGGAATAATGGAGAATGGGTATGGCATCTTCTTTGGGGACCCATAACATTGCCCCCCATGGCCCAATCTTCATGAAAGTGTCAGGAATAGGTTCCCTCCAAGTTTGATGAAGTTTGATTGAAAAATGATCCCTTCAGCCCACCAAATATCTTCCTGCGTGATTTCCCATAGAAAACAATGACTGGTTTTTTGTTTTTTGTTTTCAAAATACTCGAAGCAATTTAGAGAATCAATTTGGAGTTTGGGGGATTTTTTCTCAGATTCAGAAAAAAAAATTCAGATGTACCGATTTTTTGGGGGGTGCACATCCCTACCCCGACCAGCCTTCTGACCAGATCAGTCTTTCTGACACAGACTGTTCTGGCTCAGAGTGGCCAGGAGAAGGGCCAGATGAGCCTGGAGCAGAAATCCAGGAGGATCAGCAGGATCAGGGCGGACTTGAAGCTGCAGAGGCACCTGCTGATGACACCCAGCATTGCCAGAAGCCCCCCCCCCGCCAGAACTTGCAAGCAAGCCCTCACCACTGCCCCCCTGAGACAACCACTAGGCCTCTGCCAGGCAGGAGATGTACCCAGGCTCACAGTCCCTCAGGACCCTCTGCCAATCCACAGGAATGGCAGCGGCAGAAGGCCCAGGTGGAGGTACACAAAGGAGGCAAAGTGCCAGACAGGCTGCACACAACATCCCTGTAAACCCAGAGCAGAATGCTGAGAGTAGTAATTCCTTGCAGAATCCTGGCCAGAGCCCAGCCTCACCTCCAGAGCCTCTACAATTGCCAGCAGATGCAGCTGAGCCAGACTGCCGCTCTGTTTAGACTGAGGCTTGAGAAGGCTGCAGTGCTAGATCAACCTGTTCTCTAGGCACTCGCCCTGTGTGCCAAATGCCCATCTCCAGCCACAGGCCACTGCTACTCTGCACTTCTGAGCTTGCCAGCCAAGCAACTGACTTATTCCCGAGGAGTCTGCCCCTACAGAGCACAGGACAGGTGACGGTATATCAGAACTAAATGAAGAGTGCATATTTTTTTGCAGCTGCATTACCTTGCATCTCCAGTTATTGTGTAACTGAGTTATTGCTTAATTGATTCAGCTGGAACCCATCAAATAAACATAAAAGTACTGTGCTAAGTATTCCTTCAATTCCCATCAGAGTCCTCTTCTCCTTTAATTTCCTTAAGGCTTCTCTTTAATTCCCTTCCAGGGTTTCTTCTCCTTTAGTGCTTTCCACTGACATTTGCTGAATGCAAAGGGGATAAACTGCTTAATTTAGCTTGTTGGGCATATTTTTTTAGGAATTCCAAAAAGACAAGCCTAAAGATATAAAACACAGGAACTCACATAGCACAGAATTCGTCACCTCCAAAAGCATGTATTTTCACATTTCATGACTGTATGTTTTATATATACACAACACTTCATTTATAAATTGAAGCTGCATGCTATACAATTAAAATACAGAAACAATTAATTGTTGAAAAAGTATTTGTATTTGTACAATAAAATAATGTATGGTATTATATTCTAGATTTGGATATCATCATCATACCCCCCGCTACAAATTCTCTAATTAAAAAATTACTCTGAATTAGTTTAAATCTGGCTGAAGAAGAGGTCTGAATAACTCGCAAGCTTGCACATTGTTAGGTGTCATTTGATTGGTCATGAAAGATATGTGGACACTGTGCTCTGGCTTTTTGGATTTTACAAAGCCTGAGGCCAAACAAGGAACATTCTCAAGCAAACATTTTAGTGAATCTGGATACGAGTTCCATATAAAAAGCATAATGCAGGCTCTAAAGAGAAGTGGTCCCTGTGATACATGAGGCTCAAGCAGTTAAACAGTCTTATCACTGTATCAGCCTCTAGAATACTAACGTATTCTGTTCACCGTCTCCTATGTGAATGGCATCCCAGCCAAGGATAGTGGTGCTATGCCTATCTGGAACGTCACTGCTTTTCAGTGGATTTTCTCTGAACTCCCCCACTGATAATGGCAGTGCTCAACTTATACGAGAGAAGATAGTACCTCCCCATCCCTCTCCAACTGTAGAGAGAATTTGAGAGAAGTATATATCAGATGGTTATAAAAATTCACCAGGACTAATCACAATAGAAACTAGTATGGTTATGGGTAATACTTCAAGATTCCAAGGGGAGGAGGGAGAGGAAGAGAGGAATATTTTTGTTAAGAAATAAAACAAACCAAAGCATATGGCTGAGGCTGGGCCTCCGCCGGCCTGGAAAAAAGGAGTGTATAAAATCCTCCCTGTGAAGGCTGCCCACCATCCTGTTTTAAATGTGTTGTTTTTAATGAACATGAATTTTAATTGTATTTTAATTGTATTTTTAATATGTTGTTATCTGCCCTGAGCCCGCTCACGGGGAGGGCGGAATACAAATTTGAAACAAACAAACAAACAAACAAACAAATAACAGTAAATTGCCTAACCTAGGAGCTGCTTTTAAAGTTATTTTTTTCTTAAAAAGCCAACACATAGAAGGCCTACCATAATTCTTCTTAGAAGACATCCCAGGCATCATTGCTTGCATGCAATCCAATCTCAACAAATGCGAGTAATAGCACCCTTTCTTACCAAACCCAGTCAGTTTATCCATCACCTCACTACAATGGTTTTAAGTTATATGTAACACACGAGCCTTACAAGTGAGTGAAACTAAAACCCAAAAACATAAGTCTAGCATGCTGAAAGCATTATCTATTTATTCTCCAACTTTCTCTCCAAGGCGACTTGCATAATTCTCCTCTCCTCCATTTATCCCAACAATCACCCAGTGAAGTACGATTCTGATAAACCCTGGTTTTGTTTTTATCATTCCATTCAAAAATTCAGCTACTATCCCTGTCTGTATTGCAGCACTGAGGAGAAAAACCATGTCACCAAGTCACTAATAACTCACGAGTGAGACCGTGAGGGTAAAAAATTGAAATCTGCCAGCTTCTGGTACATAGCATTAGCTTTCTAACTTTTCAAATTAACCCTTCACTCACACCAAATTGTAAGAATAAAACCAGTCTGCATACAATTTCTCCTCCACTCTTTCAATTGTCCATCAGACCACTTTACCAAAGTTTCATCCCACAATCATTCCTCACTCTTCCACTGGACTTCTCTGTGTATCTCAGCAGCAAAGAGGCAGGTCTAGGGAAAAGTAATGATATATTTCATCGTTAATAGAAGAAGGGGAGCACCACAGATCCAAGGCTGACTGCAGAGGTGCATCTGGGTGTCATAGAACAGCCCTTAGTGGAGTGAAATGCCTTGAACTGCCCCTAGGATGGATCACCCAAGAATTTCTGCACCTATGAGACTGGTAGCAAAATTGAAACTGCTCTTGCATTCACTGTGTCCTGAGTGGTTCTTGTCGGGAATCAATGTAGCCTGGGGTATCATGAGAAGTGGCAAGCTAGGATTCCCTTTTTGTACATAACATGAAACTATAGTTAAGATTTAAGTGTGGATTTAAAAAAAACAACTTCAGATCCTGGTTTAAGTGATTGAAACTAACTGGAGGCCCAAGATCAAACCATTTATTAACCATAATTAATCAAATTATTATATCCTGTTACATTTGAACCAAGCCAAAGAAATAATCATACCCCTAGAGAAAGAAGCACCTAAGGAGCAAAGGAACCTACCACATTCATTCTCTCAAGAGCTAAACCCTGTGATGTAAAATGTGCCAAACACACTACATAGAGTTTTGTGTAAAATTTCACATTTCAACCTAGAATTTTTTTTCATGGTAATAAGAAGTACAGTATGTTTTGATTATGTAGCTTCCCAAGGCTTTACTTGCATTTAAACTCCTTTTGATTTCACTATTTAAGAAACTGCACAGAAGTGTCTGAATTCTTGATTTCAGTTTTCAAAGTCCTGGACTGCATCATACAGCTCAAATGCAGAAGGCTAGAGCAGAAAGTCCGGCTTTTATGTGCTTTCACTGCATTCATTTACTTGCATCTTTTAGTAAGTTACCAACAGGGGAAACGCTCCATCAACATTAATTGTTCCCAGAGTTTCCTAGACAGAAACAAGATCTAAGACGGTAGTGCTCATTTTCAAGGGAAAAAACTTCATTAGAAGCAGAGCCAACAACAGTAACATGAAACAATTTTAGACGCAATAAATTTGGATTAGGCTCATTTACCAAAATATTTTGATACTGCGAACTAGTTTACTTCATTCAACAGGCTGCTCAACACAGAACACACAAGTGAGGTATTTTAAGAAATATAAAACATTTTCAGCAGAGCTTGCAGATACTGATGTGGAAAAGGAACAGTGGGTTTAAATAACTTTCTGTGTTATAACCCATGCAGAACTGATACTGGCTGTGAGAGCAATTATCCAAATGCTTTACAAGTGGAAAGAACAGCTGCAAGCAGCAGCCTTGCTGAAGGTGGTATAACCTATACAGCTAACATTGTTTCTGTAAAATAAAGTTAATCCAAATGCAAACTGCTTTCTTATTCTCAGTTTGCTTCACTGTGAATTTTTAAATTTTGCCTGATTTTGGATGGGAAAGTTAAACACTTTATGAAGATTGCCTTAAAATTGGTGATGAAATGTTACATTCAGTTAGTGAAAGGACAATAACCATGAAGGGCAATAATAGAAAGGTTTGGGGAAACATTTTATATCCTTTTTCTTTGAAGGATCCAATCTGGGCTCAAAATAAGCCTAAGAACCCACATCCTTATTCAAGGATACACTACTTTTTACAAATATCTTTTACAAATATCTTTTACAAATATCTTACCATCCTGATCTGAGCCTTTTTGGGATCACTTGACTCTTATGATGTTTCTCATCAATGGCAACTATCTTACTTGATAACATTTGGAAGATGGCAAGTTTTCTGTAACAGACAATCATGTAATGACAAAATACTGACTGCACTGAAAACCGTGAAAATTAATTAATTAATCTTTAAAAAACACTGTTTATTTTTCATCTTTCTACAATCATATACAGCCTCTAAGAAAGAAAATAACTTCTTTTGCATAGGCATTAGTATTTATAAGCCTCTGATCACGCTTGAATGTGGGATAGAATGATTGTTGACAAGGTCTGTAGACAGTATAGAATCTAGAAGTAAAGAATTCTAGTATTTCAGTCAAATTCATATCTGCTTCCAAAGCAATAACTGGCAGAAATGCAAGAGGGAAAAGAGGTTCAAAGCTATTAAGTCATTCTTCAACATAAAACTAATGGGAGTAAACATGTAGACAGTAATAGGAAACATTTATTCATCTGTACTCATCATGTGGTGTTGGAAACCTAGCATTCCTTAAGTATATAAGAACATTGCTAACCCAAAATGTACCTAATCCATGAGGCACACATTAAATATTCACAGAATTTTAGGGTTAGACTGATAAATATTCATCCACAATTGGACCGGCAACCATCTTAGTTGACTCTAATGTGAAAGTCTGTAACTACTGTGAAATTATCAGCAATATAACCTTTGAAAACTTGATTATGCAACTTTTATTCTTTGGAGATGTCTATTTTACCCAATTCTTATATCCTCCCTGAAAAATTTAGTTTGGAAAACGCTGTCTACCTGATATCTCTAGCATAAAGACTGATGCAAAGATTTAACTCAGTTTAACCACAATTTCCTTTTCCTCTTTCAGTAATTTTGGATTTCTAAGTTAATCAAAAGAAAATGAAAATCAAAAAAAGTAACTGGATGAGTACTGGAAATGTTTCTGAAGAGAGAGACTATTGAGAGCTCCAAAATGCCACTTAAAAAGAAAAAAGAAGGGAGAGGAACGAGCATCTGCTTGAGCCTGTGGAAAGCTGCTGCTTTTGGGATCAAACTTTAGAAAAGTGGACATTGTCTAATCCAAATGTAGAAAATCTAAGAAAGCAAAAACTCTAGCAAAAGAAATTTAAATTCTGTAAGGCAGGCAAAAAAAACCAAAACTAAAAAGGAATCTGATAAGCACATTATTTGGCCAAACAGCAAAAATGTATTTAAAAGCATCAAAAGCAGAAAACTAGTAAGGAAAGTTGTGGAATATCAAATGACAAAGGTGTGAGAGTGTTAGATCTGCCACCCCTGCCCCCAAACTACAGACTTGTCTCGGGTCAATTGGAAATGTTATTAAAGCCAGTACTATTAAAAAAGAACCAGCACGGCTTCTGTAGAGAGAAGACCTGACTCAATGACCTCTTAGAATTTTTTCCTTTTGCCGTTTGTAGAAGTTTTCTGCTTTTAACCTTTAAAGCCAATGTAAATTATAATTGCAGGCGACTGCTAAGTGGGGGAGGAGAGCAGGGAGAGGGCACGGCAACAAAAACACACGGTCACAGTGCTGGAGATAAAGTAGGCCACAACTTTATTGAGATTACAGCTCAGGGAGCAAAGGCAGGTATAGGGCATGGATCCGAGCATCGGCCTGCCTGCCAAGCCAATGACCCACACACACCCTCAGACCACTGCTGAGGGGGGGGGGACCATAGGATGACAGTCAGTGGGATGCCACGTGGGTATAGACCCCTGTGTGAAACATCCCCTGCCACCTGGGAGTGAGGCGGACTGACTGCCCCCGACTGGGCATGCACTGGTCATTCCTCACTCCCCAGACCCTTTATGGGGTTTCCCATAATAGGGAAACTGAGCCTGAGGGCCCTGTTCCCCCCAAAACGGATCAGTGTCCAATGCCCCAATATGCAGCCTACTAACTCCAAAGTTGTGACGAAAGGGAGGGCTGAGTGGGATGCTGCCATGGGCCAAGTGCTGAGCGGCAGTGGCCAGTTTCCAAGACCAGGGGCCTGCACCAGATGTGCCTGGGCATGCTCCCCTGGCCCCTGGTCATTCCCTCCCTCTACAACATGACAGCCACCATGCTCTCTCCCCCGTATTGCCCGCAACCTGGCCCCCAGTTTTAAGTCTGGGAGCCTCTGTTTTTATGCTATAAAAAAACTTTTTAAAAATTCAGTGCCTAGGATTTTCAATGCTCTAGCTACCCAAGTCATACTCTACTTGTGCTATCAGGTTGTTCCCCAGAGTAAGAACATTAAACTAAACAGAGTAAGAACATTAAACGATGGTATTTGGAATCCTTTAATAAATAAAGTAGGGTTTGCTATTAAGATTTTTACAGGGTTGGTATCCTTAGTTGGATCAGGCAGAAAACCCAAGATGAAGGGCAGAACACTCCAGCAATCCCCCCCCCCTCATAAGCAGCACCTAGTGAATATCCTGCATAAAGCAATTTCATGAAGAAGGAGGGAAATGCCGCACTCTCTCCCAGCAGCTTATTTCACTACTGAACTATTCTTGTAATCAGAACACCTTCCTTAATCCTTAAAATAGATCTACATCCTGTGTTTTAAAAGTCATTGCTGATGTCCTTTCATCAGTGGATAAGATACTCAATTGTTTATTCTCTGGCATCTTTTGACAGCGTCTGAAAGCTGCCAGTATGTTACCCCTTAATCTTTTCTCCAGGCTAAATATATCCAGTTTCATCCTTCTCTTTCCCTGTGAGCATCACCTACGATAGCATTTTAGATCCTTTAACAGAAGCGTAATTAGGCATTCACCTGCATGTCTGGGACATGCAACAATTGCCCCCCAGATGAAAAGCAGACAAGGGAGCCAAAGCTGGAAACATTACAATTGAACAACAGTTTGATAAGGTTGACTGGGATTCTTTATTCTTGGTAATAGAGAAATTTGGCCTTCCTGAACAGTTTAGTCAATGGGTTAGACTGCTGTTCAAACAGACTACATTTTCAGAATACATCAATGAGTTTAGGTAAAAAAAAATTATTTCAGTTATTTAATGTTCTGTAATAGTTTTGCTGATATACCAATAAGCAATAGGCAAAACTGCATCAGGCCCCTCCCCAACAATGTGACGCTCTGGCAACATGTGCTAATGAGCTCAAATGGGGGTGGGGGTGGTGATCAAGATATATCTCCACCAACACCAGTGAACAAAAAGGGAAGTGTGTTCATGACTATAACATAACAAATCCCCTGTACAGACTGAAAAATAGTGGGAGGTAAATTATTTAAATGACACAATATCCACTGATGTATGGACCCTCTGTTCTAGTTCTGGAAGCAGCTAATGATGGAACAGCAACAATATGACTATTGACAACATCCCCAGTGAGATGCCATCGTAAGTGAACACTTAGAGAAACTTCAAGGTCAGTATTCTACTGGATATTTGATCTAAGAACAAATATTCTTCAAATTATGTTATCGCCCAGCATGACACTAGACATGATAACGCTATGCAAACTTCTATGTCAGGCTTAGTCTGTACCTTTTAAACATGGTTCTCAGGCATGCAAAGGCTTGTTTATTGCCTATATTCCTCCTGCTTCTTACTGGCTAGCTCTCTTGCTTACCTATGGCACAGGCTCACAACAGTAAGAAAAATAGTCCTCACTAATATTCAATTCTCATCAGAAATACACAGTTCACATTAGTGAATCAGAATTAAGGATGCTAACACATCGGGAAGAAGATGAACCATCAGTTAGTACAGGCACACTACTTTATTTACACAGTTGACTATTTCTGTAGACCATAAGAGAACATAATGCCAGAAAATTTTTTTCAAATGGGACTTCTTATTTTCAGGCATAGGGTTCTCCATTCCTACACATATTTGAAGAAGGGAGCTCTAATTTTCTAAAGCTCATATCCTGAAAATCTTGTTGGTCTCTAAGGTGCCATTGAACTCAAATCCTGCTGTTTTATTACAAACTAGAGATGGGCACGAACTGGAAAAAACAAACTGTGCTGTTTATGGTTCGTCACATTTCACAAAACATGAACCACAAACTTTCACGAACCTGCCCTGGTTCGCAAACTGGTTGGTTTGGTTCGTGAAAATGTCACATCCAGGTCAGCAAATCATCACTTTCAGGCCAGCAGAAGGCCACTTCTGGGTCAGCAGAAGGTCTGCAGGAAGTCCATCTCCTGTTGCCTAGGAAACTGATCGATCAGCGCCAGGCTGTCTGCAGTGACAAACCAAAAAACAAACCAAATGAACCAGCCTAAAGTTCATGGTGGTTCGTCAGAAATAGGTTCTGATGAACGGCCGGTTCGCAAACCATGAACCGGCCCGGTTCGTCACGAACTTTGGTTCGTATTTCAGTTCATGCCCATCTCTACTACAGTCACAACAGAGAATCTCCCGTATGGTATTATGTCTTCACAATTGTTTTAATAAAGGATATATTAATTGAGTACTGTTTCACAAATTTGTTTATACAGAATAAGGGATGTAATAAACAATTTGTATATTCTTTTGTTTCTCTTGACACAACCATATACTACACCATATATTGCAACCTCCCTAGACCTCAATTATACAGGCATCTTATGCGTTCTAAAAACAATTCATTAAAGTGTCCCGTGCTCAAAGTGCTATCATAGATGTTATTAAAGTGCAATTGCTTTTGGCATCCTATGACACTATTTCTCATATAGAACTCGATTTGCCTTGCATACAGGTACAATACAGGTACAGTATAAGGGTAATTCCAGACACTGTGAATGTCACAGATCAAAAAGACCTATAATCATAGGTACACGTAGTTGGTTCTGTGACTGCATTCTCTAACGGACGGTCCAGATCCTTGTAAGGTCCGTTTCCAAGCTTCTTTCTCAAAGAGCACAGATGTCAAAGATTCATCATAGTTAACCTTCCATATCCCTCTTTGATTTGTCAATTACTTCCAATTACTTCCAATTTGACAAATCAAAGAGGGATATGGAAGGTTAACTATGATGAATCTTTGACATCTGTGCTCTTTGAGAAAGAAGCTTGGAAACGGACCTTACAAGGATCTGGACCGTCCGTTAGAGAATGCAGTCACAGAACCAACTACGTGTACCTATGATTATAGGTCTTTTTGATCTGTGACATTCACAGTGTCTGGAATTACCCTTATACTGTACCTGTATTGTACCTGTATGCAAGGCAAATCGAGTTCTATATGAGAAATAGTGTCATAGGATGCCAAAAGCAATTGCACTTTAATAACATCTATGATAGCACTTTGAGCACGGGACACTTTAATGAATTGTTTTTAGAACGCATAAGATGCCTGTATAATTGAGGTCTAGGGAGGTTGCAATATATGGTGTAGTATATGGTTGTGTCAAGAGAAACAAAAGAATATACAAATTGTTTATTACATCCCTTATTCTGTATAAACAAATTTGTGAAACAGTACTCAATTAATATATCCTTTATTAAAACAATTGTGAAGACATAATACCACACGGGAGATTCTCTGTTGTGACAACTACATTACCGTGTTGCTCTATTTTGTTGTACATCTCTACTACAGGCCAACATAGCTATCCACCTGAACTTATTTCCAGTGTTAACTGAATTGAAATCAGTATTGTGACTGGTGGTGGAAATAAAGACGAAATATCTAATATCTGCACCAATTTTTTTTAAAAAATCAGTTTAAAGTAGATAATAGAGTGCCTTGTAACTGAGTAAGTTCTAAGACCCATACATGACAATTAAGAACTCAGGCAAAACATTCCAGATGAAACGTGGTTTTCTTTATTCTGTAAATTCTTTTGAACTTGAATTCAGCCAACTTTGCCTTGCTGTGAAAACATGTATATACATTCTTTAACCTTGGAGGTTTGCTCTGTAAAGCCTAAGGAGTTCTTTAGCTTGTCAGGAGATGCCATCTCCACAAGAATATGCGTCTTTGTTTCCATAAGCACTTCTTGGTTTGAATTCTACAGCCAAGAAGAATAAATATACAAAAGAAATTATCATGCTCATCAGTTATGTAAAAAGCTTCTTTTGAATGGTGGAATATGTGAAACTGTTTACACACAACTTTTATGTGCACTGGACCAATGCGTACAAAGAGGTTGCAAGCACAAACATCAGTGCACAGATCTCCAGCTCATGAGCACAGTGTCAGTGCACAAAGAAATTATTCCTCCCTGTTTAAGAAACATCTCAAGAACAGCACTCCTGATTGCAGGGAAAGAGCCTACACTCAAACACTTGCTCCACATGTAAATGCTGTGCTCATGCTCCTTCAATCGTGCGAAAGGAGGACAAATTTTTGTGCATGTTCCTCCTTTACACTCACACTGATTTAATATACGTATGGATCATGTGCAGAGGGCTACAGAATCAGACTGTTCTTCAGTACTCTCTACTCTAATAGGCAGCAGTTCTCTCAGGTCCCAAGAAGAGATCTTTATCATCACCTACTATCTAATCATTTTAACTGGAGGTGATGAGTCTCTTCCACAGGCAAAGCAAGTCCTCTACCAATGAACCATAGTCTACCCCAAACATGTTAAAGCTGCATTACACTGAGACAATCATCGGCCAATCTGTAACAGTCTACTCTGATCAGGAACAGCTCTTCAAGGTCTCAAGCAGACAGAAGGTATTTGTAATGCTATTTTCGGGACCAGCTCGAAGGGCTGAGGGTGCTTGTGCAGGCAACAAATATGCATGAAACACTTCATGGAGAAAAGAAGCCACAACCTTATTAGTTACAGTGATAGGAGTGTTGGCTCTGCATAAAGTGTGGATTCCCAGATCAGCCGATCACCCCCTCACCCCTTCAGCCTGCCTGCTGAAAGGGAAAACCACAGGATGACAGTTAGTGGGATCCACAATGCGTGGTAGCCTCTATGTGGTTCCCCCATCTCCTGGAAGCAGGAATGCTCTGGCAGCCTCTGAGCTGGAATTGACATGCCATGCTTGGTCCAAAATCCCTTATGGGGATCCCCATCTCTGGAGAAACTGTGTACACAGGCCCTCTTTCCCCTGAAAAGGGGATCTGTGCCCAACGCCAAAACCGCCAGCCAAAAGCTGTGACAAAGGTAACATTATAGTAACAACCCAATCCAACACATAACCCTGTGTTTAAACAGACTGAAATGCAATTACCCCCCAAAGTTGTGCATGGAAAGACATTACTGTAAGTTTTTTTAAAAAACCCTTTTTTGAACCAGTTATACTACCCTGAATGTAAAACCCAGCCAACCAAACCAATAGCTATCAACTATAAAAAAAAAAAGAGGTGGGTGGGAGGGATTTCTGTTTGAAGCCCAACTGTTGAATGGCCCCATCCAGCTCCTCCCTAAATAGTTGGAGAGTGGACCTGAAAGGAAACTTCACCTCTCAGGTCAAGGGGACTGAGTCTCATCCTCCTTTGCTCAACTGGCCCAATCTGATTAGCCAGCTGGGAATTTAAAACTCGCGGTTCCTTGCACAGCCGTGGGAGCTGTGTAAAGGAGCCGGCCGGTAAGGGAACCGGCCTGTCTTTGCCCCTTGCCTGGGGCCCGCAAACTCTGGCCCCGGTACGTGGCTTACCCAAAATCCTTTAGCTAGAAATTCTGAGATTTGAACCAGGGATCTTTTACATGTAAAAGCCACTGAGCCAAATCTAGGTCCATATAAACCTACAGAGAGTTAAAACTTGGTTGATTGTTTGTCAAAGTCTGAACAGAAGCATTTCTCTATCCTTTTTTCCATTATGTGTTTTCCCTATCTGCTTTTTAAAAATCCCTTTATTGTCTTTGTTTATTTCTTTTGTGACTCGTTATGAACTTATTGTCTTCACAGGGGCTCATGCCAAATGGTCCAGTGTGATCAGTAATTGCTGAAGATATTGTCTGGCCATGTCTTTGTTAGGTTAATGGCTCACTGGGTGGCTGATGTTTTCTCAGTGGGTGCTAATTGTTCAGAGATAACTATGTTCAGGGTTAATTATCTGTAGGAGTTTAGAGAATCTAAAGAGAGGAGCAGGTGCACATCCCTATGTGCACATGCAGAAAAAGCTCAACCTGCAATGCAATCACGTTTTGAGAGCTTTTTTTCAGTACAAATAATCTAACCTTCAGTGACATTACTATTGCTATCATTACTATTTTCTCAGACCAGTTGCCTTGGGGGAAAATATTTATTTAAAAACAAAATTCACGTCCTCTCCGGAGGCATAGTCATGTTGTTATGTTGCAGCAGAATTAAAGTGGAGTCCAATAGCACTTTAGAGACCAACAAATGTATTCCAGCATAAGATTTTGTGCGTCAGAACTCACTTGAAGTGAGCTGCTCACAAAAGTTTATTCTGGATTAAATGTTGTAAGTCTCTAAGGTGTCACTGAGCTCCTGTGTAATGTGCTCTCCAGAGTCCTCAATATGTTAATTTACTTGTAAACCAAAGTTAAAACACTCTCTGATACCTTAATGATGTTTTGATGCCATTTAAGATTTCTCTTTTTGTTCTTGCAGAAATCTACCCATTTCCTTTTAAGCACCAACAATTTTTAATCAAAGTATCCCAATATGATTAACTTTGCTCTAACTAGCAATTATAGCTGTTACTCTAATGCTCTTTCTCTGCACCTACAACTGTTCTGAGCAATTACTGCCCAATGGAAAAACGTCAGCCAGCCATTCTGAGCCATTAATCAAATAAAGGAATGACCAACCAATATCTGAAGCAATATTATTGCATATTACAATGAGACAGTGAGAACCCTGAGGAAACTCACTTCAAATAAAGGAATGCATTTTATCAAAATATATATATATAAACCAAGCTATTTTTCAAAAATATATCACTGAGAAGAAACACAAGAGCAGCATAAAAGAATCATCGGGGGGGGGGGGTAGGGGGACTAAAGAAACAGAATTTTGCAACTTGTGCATCACTACATAAGCAAATATCCTTCTAAGCCATTTGACTTCAACAGACTTACAAGGGTGTACATCTTTGACTGCACTAGAGAACTACTGCTGTATCTCTTCAACATGGGAGAAACTTTTATCATATAACAAATTTGTTCTTGGGCCAACCACAATGAACTGAAGTCTGCTATTATCCTCTGTGAATTTTTCACCTTTCACAGACTTTGGGTATAAACTATAGCTGGCACTGATTGTATGCTCTTTAAATTGGGAACTATGGATAGATCAGGTTTTCTGCTTGTTCACAGACCATCTATTTCCCCAGTAAGCACCCTTTCTGAGTTAGCAGAGGTGCTCTCAGATGTGGTGCTGTAAATACCTAAACTGATTGTTCTGGGTGACTTCAACATTTATGCTGAATACTTCTTGCCAGAAATAGCACAGGATTTTAAAACTTCTTTGGCTGCCTTCGGTCTCTTTCAAATCATGACAGAACCAACACATGAAAGAGGCCATACCTTGGATTTAATCTTTTGCACTTTGAGGGGAAGGTCTTTTGGGAACGGAGATTCAGACTGAACCATGCTTTGACCATTATCTACTGAAGGCAAGCGTGAATATGATCCTGATGCCCCACAAAAGGGGGACCAGTTAAAATGGTCCACCCAAAGAGGATCATAGATCCCTCTGGATTCCAAAATAGTCCGGGGGATTTTAGGATCCCAAACACATTCTCTGTTGGGGCTACAGTGGGAGCTTAGAACATGAATCTCCTTGAAGCCACTGATAAGAATACTTCTTGTTGACCTCTCTAATGGGAAGCCAGCCCCATAGTTTACCATGGCACTGTATGACCTAAAGAGGTCTGGAAGATGTCTAGAAAGACTGCTGAATCTGATCAAGCATGCAACTGAACCCACAGGATGATGTATGAAGCAGTGGTGATAGTGCAAAGAAGAGCGAGGGGAGGGATTCTTTCTCCATTTCTTGCAAAAAGCTGTGGCTCAGGTTTTCCTCCAGGAGCTCAGGGGCAGGGGGGATGTCATAACAGGAGCTAGGAAATACAGGGCAGCTTTTCTGCAAGAGAGAGAATCCATGATGCGATTCACTGCTGGGGAGGTGTGTGTGTGGGGGGGTGGAATTCTCTTTCCCCCTCTCTCTTGCAAAAAGCTGCCCTGGACTTCCTACCTCCTGTTATGTTTCCTCCCCCCCACCCCGAGCTCCCAGAGGAAAACCCAAGCTGAGGCTTTTTGCAAGAGACAGAGAGAGAATTCCTCCCATCGCTCTTCCCTCAGCAGAGAATTATTTATTTTATTTTTATTTATTTATTTTGCATTTCTATTCCGCCCTCCCCACGAAGGGCTCAGGGCAGATTACAATAAGTTAAAAATATATTAAAATTTTCATATTTGAATCATATATAGGATATATGATTCAAATATAGTATATAGAATCAAATATAGTGTAGAATCACATTGAGTGGCTGTTCTTTGTAAGACTACACTACCCAGGGAACCTTGCGGGACCAGACCCATGAAGAACACATGTCTGGGGTCTCGTGTAGTTTGGTTCTGTGCTCCCCACTTTTGATGAGGTTGAGTTGATCCTTGCAGACTTTATTAAGAGCCTAGGGGTTATACTGGATCCAGCACTGCTATGAGAAAAGCAAGTTAATGCAGATATAAAAAATGCCTTCTTCAGACAGTCTAGCTTACCTGATCTGATCATCTGGATCCATGCCATGGAGACTAAACTATGTACACTCTACATAAGTCTCTGCTTAAAGTCATCTTAGAGACTCCAGTTGTTGCAGAATGCAGAAGCTCGATTATTATCAGGCGCTATGAGAAGCATACATAATACTCCCATTCTTCAGTCACTCCACTGGCTAACCATCAGTTACTGGACTCAATTCAAAGTTTTGGCTATCACATACAAAGCCCTTCATGGCTTTAGTCCCTCATATCTACATTTATCTGAACAGGCCCTTCTGCTTATGCCACCCTGCAAATGGGCAGGATCAACAGTTGTCTGTACAAGTGCATTCTCTGTGATGGCCCCACCTTATGAAATGGCCTAACCAATGAGGTCAGGAAAGCTCCTAGATTTCTGTAAACTATGTAAAATTGAATTATTCAAGAGGCCTTTTTAAAACAGGCAATAGAGCTGTACCATAAGGAAATGGTTCAGAGACATGCTCTGGTAAAGCGACGGGGACTGTTTCAGTCTGTATCAGATTGTTGTTGTTGTTTTCAAATTTCTGCAATCCATACCCTATTGCATTGTTTACTGTATGTCCCAGCTGTTGATCATATTAACATACACTATCTGCCTTGACTCTCAGTGAGAAAGGCAGACTATAAATCATATAAACAAATAATTTGTCAGGAAGCAGAGATTTGGACAACTCCTTAAGAGTAACAAGGAAAAACCAGAGTACCAATCAGCCTGAATTTCTGTTGGACTTAATATTCTGCAGAGCAAGAAACAGGGTAACGGGTTTAGAAAGCCTGAATTTGTAAACAATTATGGTTTAAAACTTGGAAAAGTGTTATTATTATTTCTTCAGACTAAGCTGTGGTTCTTTGAAAACTCTAGAAGCACGGCCTGTATCATTCCTCCTCTCTTGTCATGCTCCACTTGCTTGCACTGCACCACTTCTAGATTCTATTGTCTTCAGCATTCCCACGGTGAGTTTCTCACATGTCACCTATCTCATGAACAGAACTCTTCACATAATGCATCTATAATGACCCTAATTCTTTTTAAAAAAAGATAAAGAGGATATGAGCAGGCATTTCCCCACTTTTCAAGAGCAGGCAAACTTTTTTATTCCTCTAATACAGGGGTGGGCAATTGTTTTGGCTCGGGGGCCACTTTGTGGGAGCGGAGGTTAGCGGAGGGCCGCACCTTTTAAAATGATTGCATTCATTAGTTAACTTTGCATTTCAGAAAAGGTATAAATTGTATCATAGAAATCAATAAATATAAATTAAATAAAATAGTGGTAGTTTTATTCAATTTATTTATTGTGCTAATTTCATATCATCTATAGCTGCAAGCACATATAATTTTAGAATCAGTTTAATGAGACAAATGTACCCTATCACACTTTTCTACTGTCTTGGCGGGACACAAAAAAAACTGTATCGGGCCGCATGTGGCCCGCGGGCCGCAATTTGCCCACCCCTGCTCTAATAGATAGTAGATAGAACACATACTCCACCTTGGTTGCTTTGCTACCACAAGTAGCTCCCCATACATTTTGAGAAACTCATACTATTGCTAACTAAATGTTTTCTCACTTACCATCTGAAATCCTGTAAGTCTTTAACTTAGTGCTGAAGAGCAACTGCTATAAGGACATAGAAGAGAGACTGCTGGAAGATATGTTTCAAGACCAAACTATATGTTGCATTGGAAGATCTGTAACTGACTTTTAAAAAAACTAAATGCAACTATAGAGTGGACTACTAAGTGATGTGGGAAAAGTCCCATTCAATATAAATAATTCCATTCAAGCGGATACGTTTTTCATTATGAAAAAAATGTAGACACCTACATTGTGCCTATATTTTTCCAATAGTGTAAACAGAAGCTTCAGTTACTTAGACTCAGGGAAGAATTTAAATTCTTCTACAATCCCAGCACGGTTTCCTCAATCAAATTAGCATCTGCTCCTCCACAGCAGTACCTGGTTAAAAATAAGTTGGTGCATCAAATCATGGATTTACCACTGAATTGTGCAGTCTGGTCTTCAATATTTTTGTAAAGATGCCAGATCTTGTGAAAGCACCCATTGTGAATAATGGGTATGTTAGCCCTATCTTCAGTCAACAATAAGGAGAGGGGGAAAAGAAAAATAGCTTTCTAATTTATGATCCTATTGAGACACTTAGACACATACTGATGTATGCAGTATGAAGGACTTGGCTCATATGTTTTTTATAATAGTTTGCTACAGTGAACCTCAGATATCCTGATGCTTTGAGTATTTATTATGTTTTATAACTCACCACCCCATTGTACTTACTCAGTAAATTCAAAAGCTAAGCAAATCATTTTCCATTGTGAAAGTACACACTTCAAAGGAGAAGCAACATATCTGATGTCAGAAAGAGACTTGGTTCACTATTTAAGAAGCAACTATAAAAGACTATAAAAAAGAATTACTGTTAAAATGTCAGTTGCAAGTAAAGTTGCTTAACAGCTGCCAGAAAATGCAGGGCAAATGATGTCCTTTCCCTGCTACAGATTCTTCACAACAGCACCTTTAAAAAGACATGCCAGTATTCCTCCCTTCTCAGCTCAAGTCCTGAATGTATTTCCATATTAGTACCTCCTACTTTTTCTTATGTTGCCATGCTTTTTTTTTTAATAGTCAAGATTCTCTGTACTTCTGTGATTAAGCAACTTAAAAATGTTAACACAGAAGATTACTGGAGGAAAAGAACGGGTATAGGAAGGGTTAAATGGGCAGCCTTGCAACCAGGTAGGGAGATTCCTTTTAGAATCTTTTGAGAAAGAGAAGCTGGAGAGACTGTAGCTCAGTAACAAGAGGCTGAAGAGAATTTGTTAGGGAATTTGAGAGAGATTTTTTACTGTTAAAAAGGAAATTCTGGAGAGAAACAACTGAAGTTGATTTAGGATATGTTAGAATATTGAGATGATAGTTAGTAAGTGGCTGAGAAGTACACATTAGAAGACTGTACGTTAGCTTCTGAATCAGTCCACTTGCTCAGGTAACTAGTGCAGTATTTAAGTTAAGAGTTGATAATGCGCATTGCAAATGTACCATGGGCAACTGTGAAGTAGTGCCATGTTCAGAACTATAGATGCAAAGATCTGCCTTAAGGCACAGAACACAGGCATGGATTTTGTACTTTTCTTCCACTTGTGCAGTGCAGGCCTCCAGTGCTTTGTATTTTCTGTACATGCAGAATGCTGTGCCTTATGTAAGCAGAAAGTGCCTCGACCCAGGACCACAGCAGAGGACCACCTGTGCAATGGATGATTGCAACTGGAAAAAGAGTAGAGGATCCAAATCTTATCCCAGATGCCTTGGCAACAAGAGTGCTTGGACAACTAGTCTTTCTCCTTTTTCCTTCAATACCACCACCTAATGGCTATTCATTTGGCCTTTGCCATTAAGCTAGTTAGTTCCTTATGCAAACAAGTATAAAAGTAAAAATCTACAAACAAGCTGAACAACTTTCTAGAGATACCCTTAAAATGTAGTCCACCTGCAACGTAATATTCTCAGATACCTCCTCCTTTATGTCTTTTCATTCTTACTATTGTTCCAAGTTGTTTATTCCACTGAAGTTTATCTTTTCCAGATACCACCTGTTTTCAATTGGGCAAGTTTATACTTTAGTTATGTTCATTTTCTTAATTTTTCTCTTTATCTTACGGTACTCATTTAGGGCACTAACAGGACTGATTCAGACTAAATTTTCCATCAGTTTGGTGGAGCTTCCCTGCCATTCTCCTCCCACTGCAGCCCACTGATCTCCCTGAAATGCTGCTTTTGGGAGCAAAACCCTAAGGAATGGCATAAAAAAGCAGGAAGACAGAATTTGTGGAAACTGCCAATTTACTCTGGATCCTGCTCTTCCACCAAATAATAGCTAAATATGATCCTATTGCAGTTGTGCAACCAGGCCAGATTATATATTCTCTATTCCCTATTTATACCACTTTCTATTTAGGAGTCTAAAGAAAAGGGACAGATTTAGGTTCCTAAATAGTAAACAGATAATTAGAACGGACCTTCCATTTAGAAATGGTAGCAAGACTGTCTCTGATGTTGTGTTGTCTGATTCTACTAGATGCATGCCAGTCACTTTCCATCTTTCATACAGTGTAAGCCTATGCAGAGTTACTCCAGCCTAAGCCCATTGAATTCAGTGGGCTTAGACTGGAGTCTGTTTAGGATTGCACTGATAGTGTCTGTTCTGTAAAATTATCAGCACAATCGTAACTAATTACCCTCTAAGCCCTTGACTTTAATTGACTTAGAAGAGTGTAATTTGGCTTAGGACTGTGCTGAATGGATACCAAAATGGAACTAGAAACATCCAGGGCCTTCTACTCACTGCTGCGGTAAAACAGCTACCCACCAAAGGCTGGGAAAAGAAAGCTCATGTATATTTTACAACATGACTAAGGTGATCTATGGCAAAGTTCTGTCACCATTTGAATGTTAAAATGTAAAATACTAATTAAAATGGAATCTTCCATTATGCACAGGCAACTTCAAAGATTTTATTGTGGATCTTGATGTCATCCACTGGCCAAACCTTCAGCTTTGGTTTTACTACATGTTTTTTACAAAATTGGCTAGGCACCACAAAACACCCTTTGAAGTAGCATCAAAGAGGGATTTTTCCTAGACTCAAAGTCTGAAATAATTTCCTTAACTCTCATGTGTGCTCCTTCTCCTTGAATCTGGTTCAACTGCAATAAAGAGGCCCTGTACACCTGCTTCGTGCCCGTCCTGATGTTATGGTATCAAGTGACCAAGACTACAGCCCATTTCTTGTCTAATAAGCATATAACACAGCTCATAAGAAAACAGTATAAAATAACAAGGGAGAACAGCAAGGACTTGTGGGGGAGAATCTTATTCTATGAACTCTCTATTCATGTTGTAGACTCCTGTGAAGAACGGAAGGCATCCCAACGCAGAGCACAGCTACAAGTTGCTGCATTTCAAGAGACTGGCTAGATGTCAGAAAGACTGAAACCTGGGTCTGCTTGAGTAAAACAGGCCTGTTTTGTTACATGATTGCTGTTGTATATGCTTTATTATTGTATTGTTCCCAATAAGATGTTTTCTTTTTTCCAAGTTTGTTCATTGTTATTTTTATAAATGCAAGTGTCACAAAGTGGGATCACATTGCCATAGACATGAACTGTCCCAGGTCTCAAATTAAATATATCTATTTATTTGATGTTGTTCCTTGAACAAAACAGGTTACAGAAATATTTGCTCTTTCCCTTCCCTAAGAAAACTTCCACAGCCTCTCATTTTCCTGTTTCCTTCTCTCCTTCTCACCTGACAGACAACCTACCATTATCCATCCCCATCTTCACCATTCCCTTCTTCCCTCCTCCTGGCAGTCTCTCCCTGGAGAAAACTTTGGCTCAGTTGCATGTTGGAGTACCTGCAAGGACTAACAGGGGAGAGCGTGGAACCTCACTTTCCCCTGTATTTCTCTCTCAGGCTATTTCCTCTTTCCCTCCTCCTAGTAGCCCTCATATCCTCACCTTTCCCTGCTTCTTCTCTCCTTCCCACTGTCAACCTACCTTTTATCTGTCCCCTCATCTTCAGCTATATTTGCTTCATTTATATCCCCCCTTTCTCCCCAAAGGGCAGTGTACATTATTCTCCTCCCCTCCATTTGATTCTCACAACAACCCTTAGTTAGGCTAAGTGTGTGTGATTGGCCCAAAATCACCCAATGGGCTTCCACAGCAAAGTGGGGATTCAAATCTAGGACTCCAGATCTCAGTCTGAAACCCTAACCACTACAATGCTGCTGCTGAACATTCGCAAGCAGCTGGGCCTGGGTGAATCATTCAAGTTTCATGGTAGCAAGTTGTTCCATGCTTGCTTCTGGGCCTGGCCTCAATAAGTCCCTCCTCAAAGGCCAAAGCAGTCTAGAAAGGGCACTGTTTCTTTTAGACAGGGCTTTAGCTCCTCTAATTTTGTGTTTACAAAAACTGTAAAGAGAAGAGAAAGCAAGTCGTTGTGGAATATGCCATTTATACAGCAGCAGGTATCAGCACTTAAAAAATTTCTCACCTGCATGCAGAATTTAAGACTGCAAGAAATATATTATATTCTATTTTGGCATTATATTTTGTACTAATCATAATATATTGGCAGACACACTAATTCAGTTCTGCGAGAAATGCAGAGAAGATGTCAACTCACAATGTTACTTAGTAAAAAAAATGTTTACCTGAATCTACTCTGTTCCATTTAAAAGATTCAAAACACAATCAGCAAAAAAAAAATCCAGAGAATATTGTACACGCTTGAGCTTCCTAAAACAATAGCGTTGCTGCTAGATAAGCAAGTTCCTGCAGCTGCAAAAAATGCTTTCTTCCAACACAGTCTAGCCTGGAAGATGGCCCCCTACCCTGACATGGTTAATTTGGTCACCTGGATTCATGCCATGGTAACATCAAGACTAGACTACTGTCATGCATTCTACATAGGTCTCTCCTTAAAGTCAACTCGGAGACTCCACTTGGTGCAGAATGCTGCATATCAGAAGCTAGGTGGAACATGCATATTAGTCCCATTCTGCAGTAACTCCACTGGCTACCCATCTGAGCTCAATTCCAGGTATTGCCTGAACCCAACAAAGACAGAGGTCCTGAACTTGAGCCAGGGGGGACTAGGTTCGGGACTCCGGCTCCTAGCCCTCGATGGGGCACAGCTTGTGCCAGTTCCGAGGGTCAAGAGCCTGGGGGTGATCCTGGATGCCTCCTTAAAAATGGAGACACAGGTTGCAGCAGTTGTTAGGTCCTCTTTTTTCCATCTGCGGCAGACCAAACAACTTGTCATTTACCTGTCAACCTGTGACTTAACTACAGTGACTCAGGCAACGGTCATCTCGAGGTTGGACTACTGTAACTCGCTCTGCGTGGGACTGCCCTTGAGCTTGACCCAGAGATTACAGCTGGTGCAAAATGCAGTGGCATGTGTTATTATGAGAACGCCAAGTAGAGCACATATAACACCGATACTACACGACCTGCATTGGTTGCCAGTAGAGTACCAGATCAGATTCAAGGTTCTGGTATTGACCTATAAGGCCCTATGAGGACTGGGGCCAGCATCTCTGTGGGACTGTCTCTCCCTATATATTCCCCGGAGGACTCTCCAATTGGGAGAAAAACAGTTCTTAATGGTCCCTGGTCCCAAGGAGGCCCGCCTGGTCACGACGAGATCCAGGGCTTTCTCGGTCCCGGCTCCTACCTGGTGGAACGCTCCATCTACTGAGACCAGGGCCTGTAAGACAGAGTTGTTCCACCAGGCTCATGGCTAAGGTTGGGCCTCTGCCGGCCTGGGGGGGGAAAGGAAATTTAACACCCCCCGTGAAAAACTGTCCACCTCAGTATGCATGCAAAATATTGTAAGTCTTCCTGATGCTGCCGCCGCACAATACAAAATATCGCTATTTAAATGGTGTTTTAATATTTATACAGATGTAATGTTTTTAATGTCAGGTCTGTTGCCCACAGTCCCCCCATCTTCACTTGATTTGCAATCATCCTCTGTATGTGTGTGTGTGTGTAGTTTTTCACACAGGCCGTCCAGCTCCTGGGAAGACAGAACGCTTATCTCGGATGGCTCGCCACAGAGGCCTTGAGACGGTTCCTGCCTACTCTCCCACTGACTATGCCCAGCTGGTTGGGCACTGAGGGTGGGGGCTCACAAGGAGGGACTGGAACTTTGTAGCAAGCATTCCATACGTCATTCTCAGCAAGAGTTCTGTGTACAGCCAGACGCTTTATTTTGCTTCTGTGTAATCTATGGACATATATATGCTTTAGTTATGGTTTCCCAATAAAAAACCTTGATTCAAGAGAGCTTGGATTTCTTGCTGCAAGGGGGGAATCGGCTTCAACGTATCCTGTTTTCCATAGCCTGACATTTAAATTGTTTTTAAATGTTGTTAGCTCCCCTGAGCCCGCTTGCGGGGAGGGTGGGATAAAAATATGAAATAATAAATAAATAAAATAAAAATCGTATACAAAGCCTTTCATGGCCATGGTACCTCAAATCTACAGGACCACTTTTCTCCCTATGCTCTTCCACAGAGGTTTCACTCACCTGAACAGGGCCTTCTGCAGGTACCACCCTGAAACTGGGAAGAATCAACAGTTATCTGTACATGTGCTTTCTCTGTTGTGGCCCCCACCTTATGGAATGGACTGCCTGATGAAGTCAGGAAGGCTCCCAATCTCCTGGCTTTCCATAAACTATGCAAAACTAAATTAATCAGGAGAGCTTTTTTACACAAGTAATAGGGCTGTACTGTAAGGAAATGGCTCAAAGAGATGATTTGGTAAAGAGACAGAGATAGTAGACTACTGTGTACCATATGTTGCTGTAGGTATGCTCCTACTGGATAGCTTCTGCATCATTTAATATAACGTACTAATTACTTATAATTTGTTCTAGCATTGTTCTAGCTCTGTATTGCATTTCTGCAATCCATACCCTACTGTATTGTTTACTGAATGTCCCAGTCATTAATTGCATTGACTGACACTGGATAATCTGCCTTGATTCTCAGTGAGAAAGGCAGACGATAAATAATGTAAATAAAAAATAGGACTAAGATATGCCTAATTCCCTGTGGAATTCTCCCAACTACCATCCACATTTTCCTGAATCAACTTTGGATAAATAATCTAAAAATGTTAACAAATCATATACTCCAAATGGCTGCCAGTTCATTTTTTAGCATACACTCATTTAAAGTACTGGTTCTTATTTTTAAAGCACTAAGAAGTCTGATGAGGATATCTCAAGGATTTTCTACTCTCATATGTCCAGAAGCTGAGATCTTCTTTGTTTAGCATGTTGCACCTCTGGAGGAAAGGAAAACATCTACCAGAGATGGGGCTTTCATTTTGTAGTAGCTCCTCATCTACGATATTCCTTCCATAAACCTCTTTTACTGATGACAAATCTGTTGAGTCTTGAGAGACACATAAAAATATTTTTATTTCCTCAGACATCTGCCGGTGAAGAGTTCTGTATTTTTACCATGGTTGTAACTTATGGTGATGTTTATTACTTATATAATCTTATTTCTACTACAGTACTTTGTAATTTTTGAAATCCAGTTGTCCCATTATTCATGTCATATATTATACTGTCTATTGTATTGTTTCTTATTTTGAGTCTCAGCAAGAAAGGCAGAGAGTAAGTAAATAAATATTTCATCTTGGCTTTTATGCGAGTTCTTATTGATACTTATTGGTGTCATGGTTTCATTGTTGTTCAGGTAAATCTGAATTCTAAAAAGAATACACTGCAGTGGTTAAAGAAAACCGGAGCTCTCCGGAGCTCTCTCAGCCCCACCGACTTCACAGGGTGTTTGTTGTGGGGATAATAATAACATACTTTGTAAATCGCTCTGAGTGGGCATTAAGTTGTCCTGAAGGGTGGTATATAAATCGAATGTTGTTGTTATTATTATTTAATATACTTTTGTCCTTTATATTTGTTCTATCCTGAATCACTCGATGGTCTCTCATTTAATGAAAACTCATTCCTCTAAAGAAGGTAACATTTGTTTCTGCTATTAAGGCTACAATTATGCTTTTCAGGAAATGTTGGACAAAAACGACCCTTTACAACAAGTTACATACACTTTGTAAAAGCTACAGAATGTGCAGCATGGGAAGGTTTGTTAAACAAAGAGTTTGGAAGGACAGATCATACTGTGATCTGCACATCCGTCATCACTTCCTTTAGGCTTGCATAAACTGAACAGTACTTACTTGCAGATATCATCTTCTGGGTCTTCAAGCCCAAACCTTTCATCAAAAGTGAGCTGTATCAACACATTCTCCTCATTTGCTACTAATCGCCACACCAGTACTGTGTTGCGGGGATAAGTATATGGGAACTTAGGGCTGTGAATACTTCCATTAGCAGATACTGTAATAATCTTCTCATGTTGAGGTTCTTGTACTCCTGCAATAAAGAAATACATACAAAAGTGGCTATGGTATGTGACATGAACAGGACTGCAAGATAAAGTTTTTAAAAGTTCAGAAAAGATTTTTCCCTCTTTTTGGATTAAAAGCATATTACTCAGATGAAATATTCACAAAAGGGGGTTCACCTCCTGGCTCAGTAAGCTGACAAATGCAAGGTCAGCATAACATAAGTTGTGGAATTATGGTTTAATAGTCTTGATTTGCAAGATATTCTGCCTCATGGACTTCTAACACACACACCTGTACCACGCCAGGGAATTTAAAATGATACATTCCTCAGTTTACTGATCAGGCATGCTGAAGCACTTGAACATGACCAGTGGAATTATGAAGGGAGGGGTGCTTTGAATGGAGGCGCTCTATGCACATTGCAAATCTCTATAAAACTACAAAAACACTTCTTAATTTCCACAAGGACGTCTCTTTCAGTAGTTGAGAAACACGAGTTCAAACATCCATTGGGCTTTCGAGATTCATGCAGTTTGGCGGGCAGTGTCACTGAAGTATGGTGATCTGTTCTTTTACAGAAATACTCAATTCCACCCTCAAGTCATAGCTTAAGTTCCAAAAATCAAATGTCTTTCTTCTGACTCTGTATTTTTATCATAGAAAACTATAATTGGAGACTTCAAAGACAAAGGTGCATTATTAGAAGATTTAAACGAAAGGTATATATTTAAATGAAGAAGCAGGAATATGGGGCCAAACCTGAAATGCTCACAGAATAGTTCTGAACCCAGAAAATTCAGAGTGCAAAGAAAATGACATAACTATTTGAATTGCCCAAACTGTTAAGAACCAATGTTATTACTTCTAGGTATTTTGATAAGCTATTAAAGTTTTAAGGAAGAGCAACCTTAAACTTTGAGAAACAAAGCTACATTTTAAATCAAACATCCTTATTGCTTAGAAAGAAGCATCTTAGGTTAAAACTACACTAACATCCTCCTACCGTATTTCTTAATTGCTTCCTTTACCCTCCTATATCCTTCATTGCTATAGTTGACTGGTTTGCACTTTAGGTAGACATATGCAATTTTGTAACTGAAAGGCTGTTTTTTAAATTTTTATGTGATTAGAGATCTTTTTGAGGCCAAATGTGCATAAAAACATTGCCCCTTTTTGACACAGGGCTAGTTATGTAATATGCCATAACTAGTACGGGCAGTGGCACCCTCTTCTGCTCACTCAGACAATATTTACAAACAGACATCTTTTGTTAACAGACACCATGGACGTATATACTGATTCTGTACAAAAACTTATGAAAACATATTTCCACGTTGTATACAACATGCAAGGATCATGCAAGGGAAGAATGAAAATAAGCTGTACAGTGGAGATTTAAACAACATTTTTAAAGCCTCGAAAATGTGGCAATGAGGACAGGACAATGGCTGGTATAAAGTATTATTGCAATATTAGATATTATAAGTATTATGTTATGCATTACTATGTATTATTATTATTATTATTATTATTATTATCATTATTATTATGGATTAGTATGCATCTGGTGGGGGCACAGGTCTCAGTATTAAAATGGGAGTTCAGGGTAACAAACTACAGGCCTTCTCTTTGTTGTGACTACACAAACTGCAAACTTTGACACAAACACAATTGGCTGATGAAATTAACTTGCTTAACTACCTTGATTAAACACAAAGTGCAATCCTGATCAGATTGCTTCAATGGCTGTTGACATTTATTTTGACCAGCTTTGTACCTGAGCAATTACCACTGCAGCATCTGCTTGTGACTATGTGCCTTTTAAAATTGAAGGCAGAGGAAGATGGCAGGGGTTAGTAGCTGATGCTAAATAACACTGTAATCAGTATCTTAATAGCTGTTCCCCCTCCGTTTACTGACATGGGGGAAGAATACGTCTCTTTTTTGTCTATAACTTGATCCAATTAGCATTATTATGCCAGGACACCAGAATATTGTCTAATGGGAAAAACCATTTAATTACGTAATACTGCCAATTTCAATTTTTTTTTTTTAAATGGAGACTACGGAGGCTGACTATGCTTTCCAACATGTGCAAGAACCATTCAGGAACACCAAATTAATAAGTCTCAATTAACAGAGGTTTTTTTCCCTCTTAGCTATGTGCCTTTTAAAAACGGAAGCAGTGGCAGGCAGGTGCAGGGAGGCAGCAGCTGCTACAAGAAGCAGCATAATTGTGCAAGAAAGCAGAATAATCATATGAAGTGGACATATAAAAATTCACTGGAACTCAGAACAGCTCGCCAAATGATCGCTCCCTACTTGCAAGTGGTGAACAAGACATGAGTCAAACTATTAAGTGCTGGAGCTGCAAACTTTCAGCGTATGCACATATTATTTTCATCTTTTTTTCTGCTGATAGCACTGTGCCTTTGCCTCAGAAAGATTTACCCTCTCAACTGTAGCATGCCTTCCTATTTACCCATGGCAAAAGCTTACCTACCTATCACCATTAGCCCACCCAAAAGCTATGCTCATATTTGGGTTCAGCAGACTTCAAAGCCTCATGTTTTGCAGAGTTTGATTTTACTGCCACTCCCTAGAATAGTCATCCCTCTTATGCAATCGTCTTTTTATTTATTCCGTTGTTTCCAAAATCAAGAATAAAATAATCTTCTCTTTCTGTGTCCTATAACTGCAGAGACTATCCTTTCCCAAAGTGCTTTTTTGCCTGCTTTGTGATCACCTGTATCTTGAGACATGCTTATGCTCCTGTTGGTGCATATTACACAGCCCAACTTTCCCTTTGATTTACTGACTGCCTGGCCACCTAATCTTCTCTAAAGTATTTGGGATTGGTGCCTCTCCCCCACCTTTGCCTGCCTTCTTTTATTCTCTTATATTTTATCATCCTATCTCTTGTCTGAATGCAGCAATTTGCTGATAGTTCTTGGAATCACTCACTCAAATCTAATTTCTCTTCCCATTCTCTTTTGATTTATAAGACTCTCCATTAATAAATCTCATTTATTCCAACTTTGCTGTAGTTCTTCATCACCTAGTCAAGGATCCTTACCACTGGTGTTTGGGTTATTGCTTGAATTGGTGTTTAAGAGTTAAATACAACTACGTACTTACAGTATTTACTGTAATATAACACATGAAAATCATCTGGTACTGATATTTCCGTCATATTCAAGGCCCTTTTCACACAAGTATCATCATCATTTGGTGGTAAGTTTTGTGAAAGAGCAATCAGCTAACAACATAAATTTGTGTTTGTTCAAACAGTAAGCTCCAAATCATGTTGAGATTAAGTGTCAACTGATATATCTGCATACCTGTGATCCAGTATCCCAGTTTCGCTAAAACACTACATGTACGAAAGAAGTAACAGGACTCAGTGGAAATATTCCAAAGTAAATGACTTAAGTATTAGAGCTGAAGCATGTCATATTCCATTAAGAGTAAGTCTGAGACACAGGTAAACAAAAGTCATCTAATATTTTCCAAAATGTTCTTAAAATGTTAGTGCCATATTTTATTGCAATTGGCTCCCATTTTTAATGTGGAAAGGTACACTTAAGTGTTTTACAAATCTGAAAGCTACAAAGCGAAGTTAATTAATAATTTTCTTCTTGTGCGCTGTTTTGTTTACAGGTACCATAAGCTAAACAGGTTAAATTATTATTGCCTAAGCTCATCAATTAAATTTGGATACATGCTGCAGAACCAGTTCATTGTTACAGTTAGGCAGGAAACTTCAAATTCTAAGATTCTGAAATCCCAATACAATCCTGATGATAAGCAAGGGAATGTCTTGTGCTTGTGGTTGGGTTCTGTTCTGTGGTGTTCCCCCACTGGCTGAACCCAGTGCCTGGCTGCTGTGAATGACACTGGTTGTACTGGGCTAAATTTCCACAGTGTTGCTTACTTCAATTTGGTTTGTATGAAATGGGTATGATTCTCTGGTGTGATGTTGGTCCCCTTGCTTCACTTTGGTTCTGGGGGGAATTCCAGTCCCTTGCTTCAGTTTGTTTCTGTTGAGCTTTCTCTGGAATGAGCTCAGCTTGTATATGGGAGTGTGCCTTGGCCATGGCAGCCTTGACCCACTGTGTTTCTGCAGTGGGACTCACCTTTAGCATCTTTCCCATAGGAAACAATGGAGTGGCTTCAAGATTGGTTCCTGGGGTCCAATCTTCCTGAAACTTGGGGGGGGGGGTCTTTAGAATACAGTCAGGAGTAGGTTCCCTCCAAATTTGGTGAAGTTTGGTTGAAAATGCCTCCCCTGCCCACTGGATAGCCCCCAGAGTGATTTCCCATAGAGAACAATGACTGAATATTACTGAATTTGTTGGAAATAGCCAAAATTCAGGGAATTCCAATTTTTTCTCCAATTTGGAAAAAAATCAGATTTACCTTTTTTGGGTGCACATTCCATCTGCTGTACATGTAATGTACATGAACTGATAAACACCACATATATATCCCAAATACTACAAAATATACTGAATGTTCAAAGGACAAAAAAGGCGCATTAAAAGACAGATACATCATACAATATTCATGTTACTATGCCTGAAGAGCTGAAATGATACAGCGATAGTATTTTTAATAGTTATTAAAAAGAAAGAACAATTTTCCTTTCAAATCCATAGCAATTTTCTTAAAGAAGCAAGAACAAAAAAATAGGTCCATAGAAGCACTTTAGAAATATTATAAAGAACAGCAGTGACCACATAACCATGAAAACATGACTTCAGAAATAATTTACACTAGTAAAAGATATTTCTGTAAGGTCTAAACTAAATGTTACCTCTGGCATGCATCGGATCAGGGTTCTCCTGACCTGACTGACCTTTGCACGGCTAATATAACACTGGGAAACCAAGTTCCTAAGCGCGCTGGGCCATGATTTAGCTAGGGAATCAGCCTTCCCTCTCTGACCACATTCCCAAAAATATAAGTCCTCAGAAGGAGCCTATTTGTACTACACTGAGGTTCCACGGATGTACATAGACTCCTGCAGTGAGGCAAATAGGCCCTTGAGGCTTTTCAGGAAAATGGCTTGGAGAGGAATCCTGAAGCTCCTCCTTCTCTACACCATGCTTGGGAACTTCAATTCCTCAATGTCATGTTTCATTGTGCAAATATCAGAGCTGACTTACAGCCAAGCTATAAGTGACGCCTGACACAGGTTGGACACTTGTCAGCTTCCCTCAAGTTTTGATGGGAAATGTAGGCATCCTGGTCTTGCAGCTGTAATGGAGAACCAAGCTGTAAAACCAGGACACCTACATTTCCCATCAAAACTTGAGGGAAGCTGACAAGTGTCCAACCTGTGTAAGGTGTCACTTGTAGCTTAGCTCTCAGGGAAGTCTCAGCTTGACTCATGCTAATGTCTCGTTTTGAGCTTAGAGGAACCTCCCTCTTCCCATTACAATGGAATGAACTCTGATTCGGTTTCGTTTTCCCGGCCATGTCGGACGCTCCTCTCCGCAGGTCCGGGAGGAAGCGCCCGAGCAGCTTGACTGGGTGGTTGACCTGTGAGGGTTAACCCCCAGGACTCCCAGTGAGGGGGCCAGGGTCCGGAGCACTGCGGGAAGAACCCCCTGAAGTCAATGCAGGGGGTAAATTGCCCGTTTGCTCCAACGGAGGCCGGCAGACTTGCACAGCACATCGCGTGCTGCCGGGCCATGGAGAACGGCAACAAGCAGATTTAAGGTGAAAACCTGTAAGTAAGCGAATCTCTTCTGTTATTTCAAGCGTATGCGAAGGATTGGTGGGAGTTGAAGCTAAGAAGGCTCGGATATCTTCCCCTTCATTGAGTTTTGAAACTTAGTTGGCGGACTCCTCCCTCCCCTAAGACGGCGACGAAAAAGCAGAGCCCGGCTGTGGGCAAATCTGTCTCGGCTGCATTGCAGGGGAAAGGAGAGTCTCTTGAAGAGGTGGTTAAACGGTCGATCGTTGAAGCTATGAAGCCCTTTGTTGATAAGCTAAATGAAATCGGTCAAAGGGTTGACACAATTGAGAATGAAGTGAAAACCATTAAAGACGTAGCGTCTGGGACAGAGCAGTCTGCTTGGGAAAACGCAGCACTCATGAAAACTACAAACAAAGAAGTAAAGCTTTTAGAGAATCAACTGATAGGGCTACAAGTGGAGCGTGCTCAGACGGTATTGCGTCTTCAGAATGTAAAGGAGGAGGAAAATGAAAATTTAAAGGATTTGGTGTTGGAACTTTTGGCGTCATCCGCAAAGGCAACTAAAGAAGAGTTAAAAAGCGATATTTTGGAAGTCCGCTGGACATCTTCAAAATATGCAACGAAGCGTCAGCTGCCTCGTGAGATTATTATTGACTTTTCATCTAAGAAGACTCGGGACACCATCTTATATAATTCGTATAATGTGGACTTGGACTTTCTGGGTAACAAGGTTAAGATATTGAAGGACGTTCCATTTCTAGCTCGGAAAAGAAGATTCAAATACAAAAGGTTTGCAGCTCTTCTGAGGAAGCGTGAAATAAAATACAAATAGTTATTTCCGGAAGGCATCTGGTTCAGTTATAAAGATCAAGCCTACAAGATAACATCAGACGCACAACTGAGGGACTTTGTATTTAATCATCAAGAGTTTCAGCAAAGAGAAGATCCAGAATCTGAAGGGGGGAGGGGGGAGGAGGCAGTGAGCGCAGCTACTATAGCCGTTCAGAGAGAGCTGCGACCGAGACGCAGGGGGGGGGGGAGAAGACCTGATCCTGACTGTAATTTGTATTTTATAAGGTCTACCAATCTAATGGCATATTAGAAAGTTTAACTTTAAATAACTGTATTATGAAAGGAATGCAAGACTTGTAGTTGTAGTTGTAGTGTGTGTTTTTTATATGTTGTTCCTTTCCTTTCCCCTTGTTCTCCCTTTTTCCCTTTTGTAGTTTTTTGAGTTTAGTAATTAAAAAATAATAATAATAAAACAATAAAAAAACAATGGAATGAACTCCTTGAAATGCTGTTCCTGAGGGAAAGGGGACACCAAGAAACAGCACAAGGGGCAAATGGGCAGTCCATGGCCAGAGGGAAGAGTCAGTAATGACTGGTCCATTAGCAGGAATCATAAGGATCCTGCCCCACGTCATGGACTGGGACCCAGATAAACTGCACAATCACAAAGATCAAAGCTCTACCTGAACAGGTAAGCTCATGTCTATCTCAGAGTATGTCTGCTTCTTGAAAGCCCAGTCTATTCTGGGAAAAAACAGACCTGGCTCTTCTCGAAACATACTCATTTTTATCCTATATAATAATTTCATGAAAATGACAAATCTGAGAGGCTAGAGTTGCTTCCACACAAGGGGTTGGATCTTATATAAATTCTATGCATAGAAACACAACTTCCTCACCTCCTCCTTCCTGAAGCAACCCAAAATGTCCCCTGAAATATTGCTGGGGAACAGAGGACCCCAGGAGCAACATGAGAGGGACTTGTCCCCCATCTTGCAACTACGTATCTTTTCAGTATGTAGTTGCTTCAGTTTGACATTCAAACTTCAGCGTGCATGTGTTTTAAAGCATCCACATGACAGTAGCAATAGCAAATCATGTTATTCAAGAATTAGGGTGTGTTGATGTAATATCCAAATTAGAATGCATTTTATACTCACAGGATGAAACGAGTTTTTGTTTGATTTTAACTGTGACAAAGGGATTCACTTAAATACACAAGTGAGGCAGGATACTTGTTAAACTGAAACTCTTTTTATTGCAAAGTACAATATCACTTGTGCAAGCCAGAGTCAGGAATCACAAAAATGTACTTTATCTTATTACTCTTCCAAAGAAAGCCATATCCAAGCAGATCCTGAGACCAAACTGGGCTTGTCTTGTTTGTTTTCTTTCAGTTGTTCCTGGGATTCATCCACTTTTCCCCTTAGCTCTAGACTAGCATAAGACGAGCATCTTTCAAAGAGCCAAAAATTGCCTAGCATCATTCAGAAGGATGTACTCCGCAGAAGATGAATTGCATTCTCTGTTGTGGGGCAATTCAAGCTGTACCATGGTAATCCAAGCCATGATGATATGATTGCTAGATTTCTGGGCTGTGCAAGTATATTGAATCAGTTATTCTACAATAATTCTTTACTTGTAAGCGAAGGTTTCATCATTGCTTTTATTTTTTCCATACCATCCACTCACTTAGATCACTTAGTTAAGTTTAAATTAAAAGAACAGACTTCACTTTCTCAATTCCAAGCCTGAGAGCTCAGCTAGACATTACATAGACCAAGTGAAACAGCTGTACCATGTTAAAAACTGAAGTCTGCTTGACTTCCAGACTTCCAAAGAAAGTTGAAAACCTCAGAAATTACACACTGAGGAAAAGCGGAAGGAAGACCTAGTAATTGTTCCTCTCCAGCCCATGTTTTATCTCCTTTATGTTTCTTCTTAGAGGAAATACTTGGATTCTGGTTACTGGTTATATAAGGGATCCTACTTCCTTCCCTCCTCCCTCCACATCCATGTCCAGTTGTTCTACATACTTTTACAAGGTTGTGTTATGTCTAGTTTGCACCTGCTATTTTGAGCATTACAGCTTTTTCAATTAACTGGAATATTTCTGAACGTTTAAACAGTGTCAACTGCTGCATAACAATTGAGAGAATAACCCACCTCAGTTGCACTTTTTTGGCAGAATGTATAGAAAAGCTGCTCTACGACCTTATCATTTTTGGACACTGTCATCTGCACATTAATGAACTATGTCTCCAGAGCAATGACGTTTATAGTTTTCTTTCTATAAACAAAAAAGCACAAGAGGCATAAAAATGGGGTAGGGGCTAATCTTAAACAAGACTGAGCATATGTGATTGGGATCCTGTCTAGTTTTATTCATACATGCACAACTAGACTACACCAGGAGATGGAGTCGCAGGTTCTTCTCCTTATCAGTACAAGTGAGAATAGTTAGGGAGGACCAACCTGCTGCTGCTGTGAGTGCTCTCTCAAAAGCAAGCCAGTTTCTATAACAAAATGACTGCTCCAGATTTAGAATCAAGAACATAGTCAATCTCCGGACATTGGGTAGAACATAAGTATTTTAATGTTAAGAATAAATCAAGATGGGTAGCAGTGTGAGTCTATCTGAAGAAGAAAGCTCCACAAATTTTGTTAGTCTTATAGGTGCTACTGGACTCTTGTTCTTTTCTAATGTTAAGAATAGTTTTAAGTATTACAGAGGCTCACTTGCAACAATCCTTTGATTCAGATCATTTTGTTACTATTAAGCAAACAACCTTTCTTTTCATTCCAAATAATAAAATTTACTAGAATTTTAAAGATCTATGGTTAGCATATGTTTGCAACCTATTTTCTGGATTTCCCTCAAATAAAGGGGGGGGGCAATTAAAACAATATCCTGCAACAATTTATGCTCCAAATGTCTGCAATGTTTTTATTTAAAGATTCCCAACAGATTATTTTGAAAACTTGGTCTCATACTCCCTTCAGTACTTTTGCTGATAGTTAACATTTGCCAAGTTTAAAAATTTTAGGGTGTATCTGACGAGCTTCACTGCATGCCGCAATAACTTTTGGTACTTCTAAGTTCTTAAAACAGGCTTTAATAGACACTGTAAATAAAAAGCCTGCAAACTGGCCCAATTAACCAGGACAGTCACAATACTTGAATCTATGCCCCAAGGAAAACCACATTCTCCAATTATTCTAATTTAAAGACTTTTTTTGGTTTTCACATTACAGATGGCTTCTGGTAGCTATGGATACAGGAACTGCCTACAGATGAAGGAACTTGAATGTGAGCATATATTTTATCCTATGATGAAATCAAAACACACAATAACTTGATCACTTTATTGTAAGTTCTCCATGAGGATAAACTAGCATGAAATATACTACAGATACAACTGTTGATTGCGTTTTTCTCTGAACTTTTCTCCTCAAAACCTCTGCTAAATGCAAATTAGATGCTTTTAATATTAGTAACTTTTCTCAGCCCATCATCCCACAAAGATTGCAGGACAGCCATGCGGAGCTGTAACTGAGGTTTTCAGCAATAGAACTTAGGATAAGGAAAATATACATGGTTCAGCCATCTACCTACTCTTTTAATTTACTGGAAAAGTAAGCTAGCCAGCCAAATATGTCCATGGCATTATTTGAGAAAGAAGAAAGGAAAGGCATTTTTTACTCTGTAAATTAAGCTACTAGAATGAGAGACAGGGAAGAAAACAGGAAAATACAAACAGATTTTGTTCTATGGAAGAAAAAAGTGATAGGATCAGATCATAAACAGAAAAAATTGAGCTAAATAGGTAGAACCTGCTCCTGAATTCGACCAGTCAGAGAAAGGAACATGCACTTGTTTAGTAGCTAAGGAAAGGACTTTGCGTGCCCTGAGTTACTTTAATCAGAGATGCTATAATCTACATATGTGATGTTCAAAAGTATAACTTGCCCCTACTCACACATATTTTCTCTGAAGTCAAGAATCTCTTGGGCCAAGCAGACTGTATGTTTGTATTTATGGATTTCAAATTGAAACAGTACTTAGAGCATATTTACATTGTCAGCATTTATTACTATAGAAGCAACTAGCTGATAGCCATTGCTGGTGCATGCTCAGAACTTAAAAGCTTGGTAAGTTATTGTTTTCGTGGCCTCACTTTGGCAGGCTATGAAACCTACAGTTCCCATCAACTCTGATAGGAATTCATGCTGGGGGAAACTGGCAAAGGAAATTCACAGGAAAGGTCTTAGAGCCACCCCTTCTATCACTGTTCTTCCTTAATTGTTTGGAAATACATAATTTGTGGAGGAAGGGGGTGTTGGGAAGCAGGCAAACATCCAATTTTACATTTGTGGGCATATGCACATTTTACAAATGTGCATATATGAATGTTAAACAGTGATGCTCACAAAAACGTATCTAGTTCTATGCTGAGCATTGAAGAAATTGGCTTCATCCATCCACGTGTTCTAGAATTAAGCCCTAGTATTGAAAAACTCAACTCTAATGAGATAAAGTACAAGCTAAATTTAGAGGAATAGCAAAGGAATCTATATAGTAAAGGGAAAACGTTAAAAAGAGAATGTATTTTTGTGAAGAGTTGTTAGAATGTGAAGACCAATAAGCAGTGGATTGATATGTGGAGGGAAACATTCTGATTATAGATGGGCAGGCACCAGGGGGAGGGGAAGAACCATGCGGTTCATGGTTCATCACGTTTCACAAACCACAAACTTTCATGAACATGCCCGGGTTTGCGTTTGGTTCATGAAAAAGTCACTTCTGGGTCAGCAGAAGGTCTGCAGAAAGCCCATCTCCCATTGCCTAGGAAACTAACTAATCGGCGCCAGACTGTCTGCAGTGATAAACTGAAAAACAAAACAAACAAACCAGCCTAAAGTTTGTGGTGTGTTGTCAGAAATGGTCTCTGACAAACTGCCAGTTCACGAACCATGAACCGGCCCAGTTCGTGCTGAACTTTAGTTTGTATTTCGGTCCATGCTCATCTCTAATTCTGATGGGAAAGGAACATTATACCAGAATTCTCAGGTCATAGTTTGCTAAGGCAGAGTCAGTTGTTAATTTCTAAAGTCAAAGATGCTGGGTGTTTAATCTGTGTCATATATCCCATCTCTCTCTAAATCCTGATTCTTAACCTTAACGTAGAGAGGAGAAAGCCAAAGACACTACTGCTAGTTGCAAATGATAAGCACTCTGCATATCCTCAAGAGTCATTATTCCTTAAATGTTTTTTCCATTTAACATTTCTCTACTCAGTGATACAGCCTGGTGATTCATTTCTTGCTGTGCCTCATTATGTTCCTCAGATGAAAAAAACGTGATTAGCATCCTATAAAATTGGGCCCTGGCAAATCTTCAACCCCCCAAAACGTAGGAGCAAGAATAATCTTTCAGCCTTCAGAGTTTTATATTTTAATGAACACTAAAATTTCTCACAGCCACAAAACCGAATATTAATCACTTTACAATTTCTTATGATGCTATTGAACCCTATGACAAAAGTGTTGTAGTATATAAACACATGTAGGGGAAACCGTGGTTGTCATCACCACAACAAAAATTCAACCTTTATCTTTGGCCTAACTTCTTCCTAATTCCTTATAATCCCATTATTGTTTTTAAAACCTCAGTTTAACTGAATACTGGAGCCAGTGTACAAAGCAACTGATTAAGAAATGAATTCATTCATACAAATTGGTATAAAGATAAGTTTATACGTAAGCAAGCAATGACAAGAACTTCATGCATATTTATTTTTACATCATAAATGCAACAAAACATTCTGATGCAGAATGTCAACTAAGCTTTGGGTTGGATCCAGCTAGCATTTTCCTCTCAAACACAGCCAATATTACAGTCCCAATTCCACATGGTTTTGTCCATACAAGTATCATTGTCCCAAACACAGCCTTTCTGGTGGTGCTCCAATTTTCGCCAGTTGCTGGCAGGTGGGATCCCCCCATGCCCCCTGACAGCTGATAGTTTAAAGGGCCCTTTCCTGCCACTTGCAAACGGCAGGAAAGGGCCTTTTAAACACCCCAACCCTCCCAACCCCCAGCCCCAACCCCCCACTTACCTTGGCTCTGCTGCTGTGGTGGTGGAGGCCCCAACCCAGTAGTGACAGCCATTTGAGGGGCAGGAAGGGACAGAGGAGGTGGCTCCAGCTTTCTCCGCCACCCTGCAGGCCCACGTGGTGGCGGCGGAGGGCGAAAAGGCCCTTCCTACACCTCAAATGACCACCACGGTGGCCTTTTGAGGGGCAGGAAGGGCCGGAGGAGGCGGTTTCGGCCTTCTCTGCCGCCCTGCGGGCCCGCGCAGCAGTGAAGGAGGCCAAAAAGGCCTTCCCCACTGCCATGCAGTGCTACGCACCACCAGATCTGGCCTTCCCAGCCACCCTGTGGGCCGCTGCAGGCCTGGAGGAGACGGCATGGCGGCGGCTCTGGCCTTCCCCGCCTGGCCAGGTAAGGGTGGGGTGGGGTGGGTGGGGTGCTGCGAGAAAGCCCAGCCCCCTGAATCACTCTGGAGTGCTCCAAATCTTTACGGAGCATTCCGAAGCAATTCAAATCCCGAATCCGAAGCGGCTTGCCGAAGCAGGAAACCCGAAGCAGGAAACCCAAATATTTTCAGGGTGCACACTCCTAACTGGCACTATGTATTAGTATGTATTTCTTCTTGTATTGCAATATGTGACTGATTACTATTCAGAAATACTTAAAAACCAGAATGTAGCCTCTGCAACATGAATAGACAGTTATCATACAGTTCTAACAACTTAGTTCACCTGGATAGTAATTCCTTTTATCTTGTAAATGGGAGGGGGGGGATTTCATTTTTTAAAATATTACAGCTGCATGACTGACATTTTTGCCTCAACTATTTTATTCTCAATTAGTTTCTAATGACAGATCTGTCAAATGGGATTATGGAAACAAAGCATGTGAATAACGGGGAGGAGGGAATCAATGAATAAGTTAGTGTTTAGTCTAGAGAGTGGTATAAAATCTGTGGTCTGTACCAGCTTGAACAGGTGATACTAGATTTTGCATACATTCACACAAAACAAATGCCACAGTTACATGACTTATTTTCAATAATAGAGCATATAATTATTCGCAAGTGCCAATAAAGTCTAAAATTAAGCTTCCAAATAAATTAAGAAAACGTACTAGCCCATGACCACTTATGTTAGCTTGCTAGCCCCATAATACATGGTCTTAATTCTTTTGTTCAGAAAGGCAACAAATACAAATTACTGTTTGTAAACCTTTTCAGTTTATGACTTGGAGAAAAAAAATGGTGATCAAAGCAAGATTCTTTTTGCAACGAAACTGCCAGGGACATAGCCAAACTAGCCTAGCTCTGAATTCTGCTTTAATTTGTGCTGACTTTCATTTATCAAAAGGGCAATAGAGCACAAGTACTCTTTTAAAAAAATGAGAACAAGGTGCTTATGCATTACTTGTGCCTTTGATAATCAAGCCCACCTTCAAAAGAAGTATGCAACATTATAGGCAAGGGTGTTGTGAGAAGGGAGGAACTGGAACCACTGTAGCAGTAATACCACAAATATATAATAAACATCTTTCCTTTTATTTACATAATCCACTGTGGCACAGCATGAAAAAATTCTGAGCATTTCAAAATATTTGCGAGAGAGGTTCAAAACAACAGAGCTGCATACATAGTTGAACCAGAATTATTTTACACATCACAGTCAAAATCAGTTTTATAAAGATCTGAGATACAGAAAGTTTCAAAAAAACCTACAGCAGCTGTAAGCGTCTTTAAGAAAGGATTGTAATATGCCACATTAAAGCAAGGTATTATCTACACATCAAAGCACAGCTGTCAAAAAGAAATATGAAGTGTTAGATGCCAAGTGTAGTGTGTCCTCTCCTCTCTGCAAACCAGAGGGTGGGAGCGAGGATGCTCAAGTTAAAATGTTTGTAAAGAATCGTTTATGAGGGTTCAGAGGCATGTATTTATATTAATATATATATATTTTTGAACCACATACACTGTGTTCTGGGTTGAAACACAAGGACAAAGGCCTAGCAGAAATTCTAATAATGTCTATTATTAACCCTCTTATTCTTCTTTGAATTGGCAAATCATTTCAGTGAAGGATGGTTGTTGTGGGTTTTCCGGGCTGTATTGCCGTGGTCTTGGCATTGTAGTTCCTGACGTTTCGCCAGCAGCTGTGGCTGGCATCTTCAGAGGTGTAGCACCAAAAGACTTTTGGTGCTACACCTCTGAAGATGCCAGCCACAGCTGCTGGCGAAACGTCAGGAACTACAATGCCAAGACCACGGCAATACAGCCCGGAAAACCCACAACAACCATCGTTCTCTGGCCGTGAAAGCCTTCGACAATACATGATTTCAGTGAAGTTTTCATTTTGAAACTTACAAAAGGAAGAACAAGGGATTAATCTTTGTAGGAAAAATTAATATAGTAGCTAGGGATATACAGAAGTGTTCAAACAACATATACCTCCAGTAGTAGAACGTTATGTATGATAATCTTACAGAGTGATACTTGGTAATCTGTGCTGAGGATCTGATAAACAAGATGTTAAAACACACATGAAAAAGGCCGTTTCTCTTACTGCTCATTCCACAAGTCTGCCCAGGAGACACGTGTCTCCGATAGTATGGCAAAAAGCCCACCTCCCATCGCCCTCTTCTATCTGTAAAAGCACACTGAGTGGAAAGTAGGAATCCATAAAGCTTCTCCTGTTCCATATGTGCTCGAAAGCCCATTTCACACACACCATTTTGAAGATGAGTGCAGTCACACATTAAATGGATGTTGGGTTGGGGTTTTCCCCAACACATCTCATATTTAGCATCTTGTATAATCAGATTCTGACTAATTTTCCTTATTTACAGATAGGACAATCATTTGGTTATTTTGGATGACAGAAAACTGTGATCCATTTGTAGGAGGAGGGTTATAAGCTATTTCAGGCAAATCTCCCTGCCATTTCAAATATTAGCAGTTCCTCAGCGATGTCACTGTACTAGCAGTGTATAAGTATGGCCAACCTTG
The DNA here is from genome assembly GCF_028583425.1 of Eublepharis macularius. Classification (NCBI taxonomy): domain Eukaryota; kingdom Metazoa; phylum Chordata; class Lepidosauria; order Squamata; family Eublepharidae; genus Eublepharis; species Eublepharis macularius. The sequence goes on from NC_072799.1 coordinate 60,295,108, forward strand.
GCAACTGGATGCTCTTAACCAAGAATTAGAGTTGTCTCACTGGGGACAAGGATTTAAACCTTTTCTTCTTTGTCATTTTCCTGAGCTCAAACATTCCTGGAGATGCAATTTGCCCTACTGGGGGAACACAGCAAGCAACCTGTAAACATCCTTCAGCAGGGCAAAGAGCAGCTCTTGCAAAACTGAAGTTGGTAACTGATGGTTCTTGTGGATTTTCCGGGCTGTATAGCCGTGGTCTTGGCATTGTAGTTCCTGACGATCTGAGATCTCTGTCTTTTGGTGCTACACCTCTGAAGATGCCAGTCACAGCTGCTGGCGAAACGTCAGGAACTACAATGCCAAGACCACGGCTATACAGCCCGGAAAATCCACAAGAACCATCGTTCTCCGGCCTTGAAAGCCTTCAACAATATATCGAAGTTGGTAACTGTTGTCCATGTTATAGCTCCGAACTAAATTTAGCATAAACGTTTCTCTGTGTACATACATGCTTTTATACATATAGATTACAAAAATGTGACTTTTTCTACAATCACAGTGAGGTTTTTTGGCAGTGTTCCCTTCTTTTTTATCAGATCATGAAAGTGCAATCATGGGTCCATAAAACCAATGACGAAAAAGAGAAGTGCTACTAGCAGAGTAAAAATGGTGGCATGATACCTCTCTGTCTCTTCTCTCCTGTTGCAGTCTTCTGAGCTTCTGATATTCTACCCTTGGTGGCCAAATGATTCTCAGGAAGATTTTGCAAAATGGAAAAAAAATAGTCTTTGGATGCCTTCAGGAACAGGTGCACATATTCAAGTGGCTAACATTGGCCAAAGTACATATAGCCACTGCAGACCACAGTCTTTATATTGTAATGCAATCTGATTCCCTGTGCATATATAACTAGCTCTAGCAGTTTCATAAAACACCCAAAGCTATTGCTCACTTGGTCTACACAGACTATCAATTGTCCCCATGTGAGCACCCACATGGTCAATTGAGGCTATTCTGTGCAAGATACTCTCACTGTCTCTGGGAAGCCATACATAAAGTTCCACACTGTGGCACTGTATTAACTTTGAAGTATATTAGATGCATGCATTTCACACACACACATACTCTCTTCCCACTATCCTTAAAGAGTTATACTGGGCTCAGCATTTAGCGGCTGACTGCAAGCACAGGCATGTTTTCTCCTCACTTCCTAGAAGAGAACAGGAAACCAACATCGAAACAGCAGAGTTAACATAACATCTGTATTTGTCTCAAGGCAGAAGGCTGAACTAAATGCCACAGTCATATGACCAAGTCACCATAAAGGGGGGGGGGCAAACGCAGCAGAAGAGGATGAACCCACTTTTTATATTTTTCTTATCCACTGTTTTCTTAGTTACTTACTTCTGGTCAAAGAGCCCTATTAGTAAAAAGGGTGATGAAGAGTTTCGTTGGACTATGGTGTTTCCACCATCACCATTTTGTGAGAATTTGGCAAGCATTCCATTTTGACACTCGAGCTTACTGAGATCACAATTGGTCTTATCAACTGTTGTACACTCCAGTGGCACTGGTGAATCAGTTCAAATCAGGATTCTTAGTGAACAGTGTCCACCCCCCCCCACAAGAGAGAACGCCACTCCCTCCTTATGCTGAATCCATACATGACATATATGAGATTATTGCTTAAAAATTATTTAAAACTGTACAAGAAAATAACTATGGAACAAATACTATAAACAAAAGAGGGTTAAATACCCATGCCTTCCCTTAACACAACTTAGGCTATTAGCCCTGCAAACCATTTTCTACTTTCTTGCTCTAATGGTTTCAAGCTGGCTGGAGTCTTCCTAAAACAACTGTTACCCAATAGTTACTTTATTTGAATTCTGAAGTAATTGCACTGTAGAACAACAACAATATTTAGATATAGGACAGAAGTTGCCATGACACATTCAAGTTCAATAGCTCATGGCTGAGCCAGAAGCGTGGCATAAAATTTCAGGAGACCTACAGCCTGTGCTTGCTGATGTTTATTAAAACAATAAATAATTAACAGAAATAATGGATACAGTCTACAGAGCTATTTCCCATCAATACCTGAATGTTTAGACTATCCCTGTAAGTTTGATGACACAACATACTGGAATCCTTCTCATCTGCTATTGTTTTCTTTTATTTCTTTGGTGGTGTGGATGCATTCCAGATGTCATATAAAACACAGCTGCAAAAACTGGCCTGTGTCAGTTCTCAATCTCAAGCATACTCCCCAACAAACTACATTAATTCTATATATGGTCAATTATTATTAATAATAATGTTATTTATAGTCCACTTTTCTCACTGAGAACTAAGCTACAAGAGACGAATTACACGAGGAGGAGCACGTGAAGGGAGTCGCAATGTTAGCCAGGAAGCTGAGTTTTAAAAGAGATTGGAAGGCTTTGTCAATGTCCTCTCTCGACAGAGCCAGGGAGATCTCTGCTCAGAAGGTTTATTTCCTCTTTGCCTCTTAGAAGGGGAGGTTAAAACTGACAGTCTTGAGGAGGCAAAGAGGAAATTAACAAACTCTCTGAGCAGCATCTCCCTGGCTCTATAGAAAGGGGAAATTAACAAAGCGTTCTGATTTCTTTTAAAACTCAGCTTCCCGACTAACATTGCGACTTTCTTCACTGGCTCCTCCTCATGTAATTCATCCCTTGTAGCTTGGCTCTGAGACTCAAGGCAGATTACATGGTGCATTTTCCAGCAAGGAAATAAGGTAACAGTCCTTCCCTGTTGTTGCCACCTCACCCCAGTAACTGGTATTCTGACTCATACTGCTCCTGGATGTCAAAGGTCCTTTCAGTTGCCATGATTAATAACTACTAATGGATCTATCATTCCACGAATTTCTCTAATTCACCAAAGCTACATGACAGGTAGTAATTGCTAGAACATAAATTAAAAATGCTTTTAATAAACTGTTTTTATCTATCTTAAATCTACTAGTAGATTTCATTGGGCGAGCTAGGTATTCTTGTATCAGAGGTGGCAAGAAAAATAGAAAGTTCAACCCGTTTTCTCCACACCGTACACAGTTTTATAAACTTCCTAGTACACATCCCCCTACTCATTCCTTTTTTAATTTAAAAAGAGAGAGAAGGGGGGGGGAAGCCCCTTTCCTAACAGGGGATATGTTCCAACTCCTTGGTCATTTTGCACACCTAAAATTTTCAGAGGTGTCAGAGCCAACAAAACACTGCAGATCAAAGACAATCTTAAACCAGAAATCTTGTACACAGCCTCCAAGATGAGCCCTCCATTCTGTTCTACAGCAGTGTGCCCACATGACAGCCAACATGTACAAGCAAACCATTTGTCCCTGTACATTGGCTACTTTGGGTAGCAGAGTAGGAAATATAGCCTCTTGCATCAGTATTATCTCTCTCCAGAACACACTAAGCAAAACTTTTTGTCCCTATATAAAGGCAATCCCACAGAAGAGCACAGAACAACAAGAAAACAAGAACCCACTACCTAGATAATCAAGAAAGCCTACCCAAGATAGGGCCAGTGCAGCTCTGTGAAGAATGTGGAAATACTATGCATAAAAACATCCAAGAAGATGAGGTGCATTGGTGAGAGTATCTGCCAATTTTCTGCTTGGAAGACACCGCTGTCACTTGGACTACCTGCAGAAAAAACCTGTCATTTCCACAGACTACAGAGTATTAAATTAAGTTAAAAATTGCAAGATTAAAGAATTTTAAGTTAGAGTTGGTTACCTAAGGATTCAACCCTCTGCATGAAGACCTCCTGAAAGCAAAAGCCTCTTCCCCCATATTATATTATATATTGGTAACGGTGGTGGTGAATGCCCTCAAGTCATAGCTGGCCCCTGGTGACCCCTGGCAGGGTTTTTAAGGCAAGAGACTAACAGAGGTGGTTTGGCATTGCCTGCCTCTGCAACCCTGGTCTTCATTGGAGGTCTCCCATCCAATTACCAACAAAGGCTGACCCTGCTTAGTTTCTGAGATCTGACGAGATCAGGCTCGCCTGGGCTAGCCAGATCAGGGCATATTATATATTACAGTGTTATATTAAAGAACAGAGTTTCCAGTTTTGATTGCTTAATTGATTGCTTAAAGATACACATCTCTATGTGCTAACAAAACTTTCAAATCTAATCTCAGGGCAGAGGCTGTGGCTCAATGGTTAAGCATCTGCTCTGCATGCAAAATTTCCCAGGTTAGAAAGATCAATGTCCTCATGATATAAGACAATTTCATGTGTGTATGGGTCTACAGCTTGTCTTTAAATTTACTATTTGTCCCGTCTCCCTCAATGTTTATTACAGTAAAAGTAACTGAAAAGATCCATACTAATATATATTGGTGATTTTATTACATATAATTATTCATCCTTGTTCACGTATGCCCTTTAACCGATTCATGTATTTTAAAAAACTTATATTCTTCCTTTAAACTCAGAAACAAGTCCTTTACTACTAGTCTCAAATCAGTGCCCAAGGTTGCAAAACTCTTTCAAGAAGGCAGAGGATGAACCTCTGAAGTAAAGCTGCAAAGAAAGCCTATTACTAACACTCAATATTTATATCACTAGGAAACTTGACTATACTATAAGACTTGCATATTGGGTTGTAGCCTACGACCATCACAGAAGAGAAGTTTTGATATCCATTTTGGGAGCTTAAACTCAGTTTGACTTTTCCCGTCTAATGCAGTTCAGAGAACAAGCAATTACTTCTAAGAGACCCAAATAAGCTCCAGAAAAAGCAACTGATTATCTATACTGATAAAGTGTAGGGAAAAGAATACAAATTAAAACAGAAAAGCTTTGCTCCCCAAAGTAAAATTACACTGCAAAGTAAGCATGTGAAACAAATTCACTCAACAACTCATCTTTAAATAATCAAAAAGTGGAATAGAAAAATTCTCAAAAAAGCTGCTTGAACCTTCTCCCCTCCGCCTATGTATTTGTCTCCTTCTCTCACACACTCCTACACAAAAGTTCAAAATACTGTAGTTTTCTCTGTACTTCCTTCAAAATATATGCCCTTCAAAATATACCCCCCAAATACAATGGCTTTTTAAGATGTCCATCACACTACATACCAGATCTCTACAGACCTATAAGCGCTTAACAGTGCTTTCTTCTCACTCACAGTAAAAAATTCCAGAGGGAGTAGCCATGGTAGTCTGTTTCAGTAAAAAAAAAAGAGGCAAAGAACTTGTGAGACCTTAAAGATGCCTTCAGCATGCCACACATATGCCCTGCTTTTTCCTCTTATTTACTGAGCCTAATGATGCCCTAAGGGAGAAGATGAGAGGGGAATGCAATTTCTTTCTGAATGGCACCCCTTAACTTTAAATCTTGAGATATTATTTCAGTGCAGCTTTGCAGTACCACCATCATCTGAACTGCTTTCTCCACCAAACAGAAACAAGACGACCCCCACCCCCCGCTTTCTTCTACCATCCATCTTGATGCATACTCTGGAAAAAAGTGGGGAAAACATCTTTTGATGACAGAATTATGCCATCTGAGAAAGTGATAGATATGCTACACATTTCAGACTCCAGTTTATTTTAAAAAAATAGATGGAGGGTGTACTTTGCAGCTGTTGTGATCAAAAGGCACAGTCCCTAAAACAACTGTAAACACATTCATCAGATACTGACAGCTGGAGTAAAAGTTCCATGTTAAAAAGCTCCACTAAGTTCTCAGGCTGTGCAAACGTTTCATTATAAGAGACAAGAATTACCATAAGTACAGAATTTATGTTGAAGAGTTAATGCATTCTTCTATGGTTGCATCTGCAAATATCCAAGGTCCTATTCAAGGCCCTCAGATCAAATTTCTCACTACTACTCTTGCTATTACTTTAGTTTAGCAACATGATCCAGCAATGCAGTTAAGTGCTGTTATTTGCTTACAGCCTAGTCAGCTACTTAAAATTAGTCTTTATTTCAAGTAGAGCTTCTAGCAAAAAAAAAGCACATTTAAAATAACTACTACTATTGGTTCTAGAGTCCCTAAAATTCCCCAAATGGTTATCCCCCAAGAGGCTTGGAACTGCATTAATTACTCTAGTATATAAACAAACAGATGAGCAAAGTGTGTTAGCATCTGTGTCACATTATCATGAACATCAATATGTTGAAATAATAAACATTACTGATCATTCAATATCTCCTTTTGTCATACTGTGCTTTACTATTCTACAATATAGCAGATTTGAAGTGTTTTAAAGAAATCAGCATTTTTCCTGCCTTCTGTACTGCTTAGATTCATACAAAGGTTTGTAATTGAGCCAAAAGTAAATTTATGGCTAAGAAGTTCAAGAAAATGAACAACAGGAAATTACGAAGTGTTAGATTACTTTATAATGAACCACTGACCACTCTGCAAGGTAGACAAAACAGAACTTCTTAAACCTGTAGTCCCAGTAACCATGCCCCATTAAACATGAGAGAAGTGAAACCTCCTTCAACTAATGATGTAAAAAAAAAAGTTAAGGGATATTGTATCAAGACGTATCTACACTTAACTTAGCCTATAATATTTCAGCAGGCTGTCAACAAATGGGCTATTAAAATTGTACAATTAATGACATTTGATAGTAAAACAAAGATTTGCAAATTACAAGTTTTAGCATGTTTCACTGAAGGAGCCAGTAAACTGATATGGCAGGGGAAGGGTTGAGGGGAGAAAAGAGAAATATTGTATTAACAATTAAACCATACATTTATGCTTTAAAAAGAGCAAAAGCAGGCTTACTGTTTTTTAAAAAAACTGATAGTCTAAAATTATCAAATACAAAATACTAAAACAAAAAAAGAAACATTTTTTTTTAAATTACAGCAGTAGCATAAAGAAGAATATTCTTTGCAAAGGCTCGATGGAACAGGTAAGTTAGCACAACACTCCACAAGGAAGCCACTTTAGAAAAAAAAGCAAATCAGTAAAAATGAACCCTACTTCAGAAAAAGCAGAGCCATGTTGAAATATTTTAATGCATGGAAAAAGGTCACAAATAAGAAGGCATTCTCTGCAGGGGTATGAGACTACGGACACTTTGAAATTTTGAGAAATGGTAATGGATGCAACCACAAAATGGTTCCCATGGGGGAAGTTCTAATCTTCCCCATTTTTAAAAACATAAAGTTTTGATCAGTTTTTGTGAGAGCCAAGAAAGCTTTCAGGTAACAATGTCTATACTTACTAATATCTATCAAATAGAAACAAATTGTGCTGTGTTGCCTCACAAATCTTTGTGAGATCTGTGTCTTTGATAACACTGGAAAAGACGTAAGTTAATGCAACTACTTTTATATGTCTGTGTGAAGGTATTCTGTAAACAGCAGGTACTAGGGAATGGACAGGGATTTTTCTGGGTGAGACTAGGAGCCTCTCATCTCATGTCTTCTGGTTATTCCTTTATTTATTTTCATTCTTCATAACAAAGGCCCCCACTTAAAGACAAAAAAAGCCAATTGTGATCTCAAGAGCAAGCTGGAGCAGGTTAAATACAGAGATGCTTGAGAAAGAAAAAAGTGGAGCAATGCACTATGGTTATGAAGTAAGGTACAGGAAGAGGGGAACATAAGATAGGCAAAGGAGAGGGGGGAAAGAAAAATGGAATTTAAGAAGAGAGAAAAATGCAGTGTAGAAGAAATCAGGAAGCAATGTGTGATGGACAGGACTGGCTTTATCTCTGCCTCTCCTGAGAAACAACCAATAAGAGCGGGTGGAATGCTGGGCCAATGACAGTTGGCTTTTGGAACTGCTCAGAAAATGCAGCAGAGAGATAGCTGGCAGTTAATCTGTTCTGATATGCTGTACCCTTCCCTGTTTAACCTCAATATACATATGAATTTTAAAATCATTCACTCCGGTGTTCTATCTAATAAATAAAAATTATTTATTGTTTCTGTTTTAACTCGGGCTGGCTTGAGATTGTTGGCTGAGGGAAAATATCACACACACAAGACTCAAACACTCTGGTCACATTAAATGGGCCAAGTGTAAGTAAATGGTGGCAGTGTATATAAGAGAAAGTAAACTCTAAGTTCCCTTTCCCCAACAGCAAGAGTGGTGGGCAATAACTGGGAGAGGGGAATGGGCTGTCTAGAGCCTCTGAGTGAGGAGAGGACCCTGTATGTCTTTGGGTCAGAGCTCTCTGCCTGATAATAGAGGGTAGACATGTTGTGACTGCCCTTCACTGCCTGGGAAGCCCCCAAATCTGTGAAGAGAGGTTTAGAGTGGGCAAGGTGGTCCCCAAAAAGTACAGTAAATGAAACCCAGGAAATAAATTATAGTGTTTACCAAGCCATGTTTGATGGTTGTGGCAGAACTATCTCTGAGTGGCACTCATTTGCTAAAAGATACTAATAACAGCTGCCACCTGTACAACCAGATAGATCCAGAAGTGCTGTATAGGGATATGGGGCAGAAAATACAGAAATCACAGAATTTGTGGGGCTGGAGTGCAGCTATTACTGACCTGTTTGGCAGACAGTTAATAAAGTGTATGGAAGAAAGGTGGTTGCATACAGGGAAGAAAGCAATTCTCATAAATTTATAATGCTAATATGAGGCACAGATCTTCCCTCCTTTATCTGCCTGCTAAACTGTGCTGTATTCTCTCTCTGCTACAAAGCACTGCGCAAGCCGCAACTTTAAAAACAGTTCCATCTTTGGCAAAGTCAAGATCAGCCAATTTGCCTATTGCGAGCAGCTGCAGTCTGAGGATCAGATTCGACTGGCAAAACCAGAGCATTATCCACCAGTTTTTCCTTAAACTGGCTGCCCGCTGCCAGTTTTTGGTGCCTTTGTTTTCTTTAATTTAAACAATGAAAGAGTAACATAAAATACTGTTTTTAAATATCTAGTATTCCAATACAAATGTTTTCCACATTTGTATATGTCTTTGAATATGTCTGAAGATTTAATTTTCCCCCTCATTGAATTTTTCAGCTAAATTATTTATTGCTACTGGGGCATAAAATGAATGTGGGATATTTTAAACATTACATTGGCTAAATATGTAAAAATAAAAATGCTAAACTGGATCATGCTTTATAGCATCAGGACATTTTCCTATTCATATTTTTACAAAAAAAACCCATATGCCAATTATGAACAATAGCAGAACAATTTTGAGATGCATCATTATCAGCATTACAAGTTTTTCTAAACCTTTAGCTTTATTTTTCACTGAAAGAATGTCCATGGCTCAAAAACTGCATCATATATTCTAATAGTGAACTTGATAGTTCCCATGCTTATTAGTGAAACACAACTAACAAAGAGACCACCACAGGTATATATAAACTAAAAAGTAGGATAAAAATCCTCCGTGGACACAATAGTGTACACTGATCAATACCAATATAATAAGTGTTTTGTAAAGTGGAAGGTGCTCTAGTGCAATATTCAAATGTAACAATTGATATCTCAGTCACAATAATCCTTAATGGCTGATAGCACGTCAGTTTCCACTATATACTTCACAGTCCTTCTGTAGCCTCCCAATATGTACCCAATGCAGAAGATCCAGAGGAAAGTAAATTCTTCCAATGTGCAGTAATCCTAGTCACAAACTGAATCCTGCAAGTGAGCGGAACTGGGTCCACACACACATGAACCCCGTAGGGCAAGTAGAAAGTATGTCACAAGGTAGGTACCATTTCTTAAAGATTTGATATCAATGTGAAACTAGTGTTAATGCTCCTAAGTATCCTCTCTTCATGTACTTCCCTTGACAGGTCCGACTGAAGCATCAGTTGGCTGACTATGTCACCCTGGCTCACTGTCCTCTGGCTGCCTTCCTCTGCACCACTCAAAACAGCTTGACAGGATGCTAGCCGTTGCCTGTTTCATACTCTTCTTCAAGATTATAAATGGGTCTGATAAATCTCCATCCTACAGTATATGGAAGCAGAGATTGTATAAATTTTATTTATACTTAAGGGGAAACATGCATTGTCCTACTCTTTGTTCCTCCCTTCAGTCCAGATGTGATAAGTCTTTCAAAGTTTCAAGTCCAGGAGGGGAGGGATATAGATGTTTATACTCTGCTATTCTCCCAGTGGGTACTCACGGCTTACAAGATCATTCCCCACTTCTCTATTTTATTCTCACACCAATGGTCCTGAGAACTACATTAGCAATAATGCAGAACTACTTTGGGGAGGGGGTCATCCCCAAAGGTATACAGAGGACAATAAAAACCACAGTTTTAAATAAAATGATACGTTTGTGTTCAAGTATCAAAGTTAATAATGCTTACAAACATACAGCAGAGAACCTTACAAAGTTTATTTATAAGGATTTGCAGCTGGCTTATTTTAAACCAAGGTCACTGTAAAAACTCAACTACGCACTCACGATTCAACTACTTGTTTTCAAAGCTTCTAAGTTATCAGAACTATGTTCCTCTCTTTTTTCTGGCTGCCAATTACACTGCTATTCATGCCAATCTGGCTGCACTCTCAGGGGTAACATATTTGTTCCACTTACAGCTAAACTAGACAAGCATGACGGTGTTATAATAACTGGATATTCCCAAATCTTTTTCATTTAAAAGCAGCCTTTTAGGGCTAACAGTTGCTGGGAAAGAGGAAAAATATCCTGGAGTAGTGTGCTGGGGTGGGGGAGTAAACCAGCCTTTCTGCCTTGGCGCCAGGGCCCCAATTCAAATCAGCGGGTCTCTATAGCTATCTCAGAATGGCATTAAAGTTTGGAGATCTAGATCTGATCATGGATCTCGTGTCCTTTTTACATATTGCACTTTTCTTCAGTATCGCCCATGCATTATTCTGCTTTTCTTTCCTTAGCCCACCTATCATTTATGAATGGGGCTATTCCTCATTTGCTGCACACTACTCAGACATATATATTTGAAAGCCTATGACCACATTTCACAAAAATACACAGTATTATGATGTATGCCTGGACTGCTTATTAAATTATTTTTTTGCTAGCTATAACTCCTTTTTGCCACATGAACAGGAGTGGAAATAAAGTGATTTAATGTTTTCAGAACTGAAGAGTAACTATTTACAAAGCATGTGGCTCTTACACATGGAAGAGAAAACTCCTGAGCAGAATCACAACAAACAGTAGCAGAAGGAAGAAACGAACAAGGCAGATGCCAACACCTAGGATAAAATAAGGCATACAAATTATGCCATAATAGGTTATTAAAACCAGCGAGAATAGGAAGACTATAACGCTTCTACTGAGATACACATTTATGGTGGTGATATAGAACTCAAGGAGAGACATAACAATGAAACAATTCAGTTTACTTTAAAATTGCTGTAAGTTATTTGTTCCCCTGATTTATTCAAATCAAATCCCATAATGCATGGAATAAATGAGTTACACTGTTGCTTCTGAAAAGTCAGGGCAAAGGTTGCCAGAGTAATCGAGTAATCTCTTTTTTATTTCACTTCCCAAAATAAATACTATTTTCTGTTGGTTTGACCAGCATTCACAGTCTTTCAGTAATTGGGGAGTTATTCTTTCTCCTACTGCCAAAGGAAGGGATCAATGTAACCTGGATTCCTTCCTTTCACATACTTCTCAACATACAATTGCCATGCTCCTTAAATAAATATCACATCTGTCATTCAAAGAGGTGACGCCTCTAAATGGTACAGATTTAATCAAAGCTACACCCAGATGCTAAACTATTTTGCTTTCCTGTCTGATCATAATCCTACTCGTTTTCCCAATTTACTCTCTTTCTTCCCATCATCTTGCCCATCACAGCCTCTCATGCCTTTCCAAAAACCATTTCTACTCTTTCAATCACTACTCCTGGAAGCAATAATTTATTGAGTTCTGTATCTCTCAATCTCTTGCTGATCAATTCACCAGCCTCATGCCCATCCCAAGTCTACACAGCCCATTCAACTCAGTATTAGACTAATTTGGGGGCCCTGTCTGGGATATGCTATTTGTAAATGCTTGCAGACTTGCAATAATATAGACATGAACCAGTTCAAAATTAAATGTGCATGTTATTTTATTTTATTTATGTCATTTATAGTTTGCCTTTCTCATTGAGACTCAAGGCGGATTACACAGCAGTACAGCTAATTTCAAGGACGTTTCCATAAACAGTGCCATAGGGTAAATAAACACAATTTTACAAAAATACAGCATTAGTAAGAATCCAATATAGAGTTGAAGAAATGCTGAAACAGAACATAAGCAATTCTAGGGCTGACATTAAACCACATGAAGCACAAGCAGCTCATAGGAGCACATACCTAGGACAACAGGTAGTATATAAGGCAACATAGTGGTGAAGTCTATGGTCTTTAACTCATTAGCGAAGCATCTGAGAGCCTCACCCTACAATATGAAAGTCTTTTTGAATAATTCAATTTTGCATCATTTGCAGAAAGCTAGGAGACTGGGGAATCTCCTGACCTCCTCAGGCAGACCGTTCCACAGTGTAGTGGCCACCACAGAGAAAGACCGTGTACAAGGTGCTGTTGATTTCGCCCATGTGCAAGGTGGCACCTGCAGGAGACCCTGTTCAAATGAGCAAAGCTCTCGTGGAGGAACATAAGGAGGGAGACAGTCCTATAGGTATGCTGGACCAAGGCCGTGAAAAGCTTTATATGTGACAACCAATACCTTGAACTGAACACAGTAGCTGATAGGTAGCCAATGGAGTGACTGCAGAATGGGAGTGATGTTCATGCTCCTGCTCACTCTTGATATCAGTCACGCTGCAGCATTTTGCACCAATTGGAGTCTCCTAGTTAATTACCATGTTGTCAATGCAGATTTTATATTTTTGCATTAGGTGCAAAAAATACAAACACAAATGTGAAAATTGCATGCAATATTGGCATCTTATCTTTTCAAATGTACTTTCATACTCTCAGTTCTTCTACATTAATGAAGAGAAGTTTAACCCTTTACAGCCATAATTAAAGAACAATGCTAATTGCAAGTAGGAGTGTGAAAAACAAAAATGAGCTGGAAATACAAACAGCAATCACTGGCTGAATCCACACGTCCTGGCGTTGCGCTAAACTTTCGCTAAACTTCCAGAAATATAGCGTCTTTCTAGTGGAATTTCTGACTTGTGGTGCAATGAGTCAAAAATTGCACTAGAAAGATGCTATACTTCTGGAAGTTTAGTGCAAACTTCCAGAAGTTTAGCGCAACGCCAGGATGCGTGGATTCAGCCACCATTCCATTTTGTTAAAGCAAGTTCCAGAACCATGATCGAGGAAACCAGATTATGGCAACACCCTCCCACCAAAAAATGTGTTATTTCGTTTTGGGTCTTACCTCGCACCAGCAGAAGTAGCAGTCAGGCAGGCACTGGGCCTGCATGGCAGAATCTTGTTTTCCTTAATGGCATTCACTAATCAGATCCCAAGGGGAGAGAGCCCTTATGTTATTAATTAACTCTGTGAGTGGGGAAGGGGGAAGGTACGCCGTGTACATGAGCGCATCTTTCTCCCCCCATCACTACCTGGGCAATGGCATTGTCTCCATGCCAATCAAGTCCTTAAAAAGGGAGACCCCCTCCCTGCCTATTGTCTTTGTAAATGTTTGGAAGAGGGAATGTGTAGACTTCAGTCATAGGCTGCAATTCTAAAGATATTTCCCTGGGAGTAGACACTACTGAATAACATGAGACTTAAATCTAAGTAGGCCTGTTTAGGATTGTCCCCCCTACACACACACACAACCATCCCACAAGCCATTCCCCTTACTCTGTCCTTTCAAAACAATCCTGTTTGCCCACAGTGAAAGAAAAAAACTATGCAAAAAACACAGGCCTGTTTAGGCAGCTGTGGGGATTCAGGTAATCATGCTACCTGCTTGCCTGGACTTGGGCGATGGAGATTGGAAGCAATGAATATAAGAACACCGCATTTTGCAGCAGAACATTGACTTTCAAAAGGAAGAATTCCCACCCCCCACCCCCCATCATAAGAACAAACCTACAAAGCATAAGGAAACATGGCAGCAACAGCAGGATGCAAAGGTAATAATTCATTGGCACTACAGGAAAAACGTGAAAATAAAGTAGGATGGTTTTTAATGTTGCCAATGCCCCACTACCCCTTTGCCAGCAGGTTTCCCACCCATAGTGTGCACCTGCTGACTTGTATGAACATTTGTAGTGTAACTGAGGAAAAACTCGGTGGATCAATGGTTCAGAGGGAGGACTCTATTCCATTTGACTGTGGTGCCGTTAAGTACAAAAACAGCTGCCCCCAAAAGACTGAAAGCCGTCAACTGCAAAGAACGGGGCTGAAATTCATGATGATAAAAAAAGGTTAGATCCAATCTGGCAATTCCCTATCCAGCAAAAAACACTAACAGTGCATAGTTCCTTCAGAAAACCCCAGATGTGAAAATGAAGCGGAATTTTTTTCAGTGCACATCCTCAATCTCAACCTCTATAGAATTGTGTAAATAATTTAATACTGTTCCTAAATTAATACTGTTCCTATTTTAGACTGTTCCTAAAAAGTTTGGTCAAGCATCAGTAAATCAAAATATCTAAAGGTAAATTATCTGTCAACAAATTTCAGTATCCGAAGGTATCCTCCTACTTTTCAGGCAGCATCAATTGATATATAGAGCCATTTTATATTTCTAGAATACAGAATAGTCCACTTCTAGAGAAAACTGTCATCCTACATGTAAATATTATATGCCTGAAACATGTAAATTAAAAGGTACTTTATTCTTTGCTAGCAGGACTGTTTCTAAATCCTTCCTATTCTTAGTACTTTCACAGAAATATTTGAAATAATTAACATTCCCTTCCTGATTATTGCAGCAAGGTCATGTTAGGTACATCTTAATTTTTCCATAGTGCTTATCTCCAATAATTTATTTTTCTGCTCTCCTTCTGGATAGCAAAATCAGAAAGATTAAGATCTTAAAGATCCAGTCTTATATATTGCAACCAGGCAAGGAAACACCCTGAAAGTCATCTACCTCAGAATAATGATGTAGGATATTGTTAAATTCCCAGTGGAGCAAACAACACTGAAAGCAATGGTGCATTGCTTTACCTTAAGAGCAGACTCACAGAGAAATTCCTTGCTTTCTCCAGAATCTAAATAAGGCCAAGTGCAAACGAGCTCTGAGAGAAGGCCAGCTGGCCTCCATTGAGGCCAGCCCGGCAGCTGCCTCAGGGCACTAAGGCACCGGAGGGGTGCTGGCCGGGGGCAGTGGCACGCGCCACAGAGCTGCCACCGCCACCACCAACCAGGAGCGTGTGCTGGCGGCAGCAGCGTGGGGCAGCTGAGCGGGCAGCCTCCTGTTCATTTGCTCTGTGGGCCAGGTGCAGCCAGCGGCCAGGGTGGCTGGCTGCACCTGGCCCACAGAGTAACTGAACGGGAGGGCTGGAAGGCCTCCCTTGCGCGCACCCAGCCCCGCATGATGTCACATGCAGTGACGTCATGATGCAGTTCGGCGTACGCCCTTAAGCTGCCTCAGGTGCCGGCAAAGCTGGAGCCGGCCCTGATCAGAAGAGCTCTAATCTGGTGTTGAAATATCCACATAGCATAAGGTAAGAGTTGGGAAATTGAAGGCCTAGAGTGTCAAGGGTTAGGGACAGAAGGTCCCAAAAGTTTCCAGTGCTCTGGGGTTTTAAGAGTGTAGATAGAATGTAGACATTAATGCAAAGGAGAGAGACAATATGCAGGCCTTCGATCAACAGAATCTGAATATAGTCCTGTAAGGAACACACACAAACACACCCCATCAGGCTCTCAAATGGATTACACTCTGGTTCAGGCTCCTAAGTCTGTGTGGGCCCAAGATCAGGCATGTTTTGAGAAAAGTTTCTAATCAGAAACACCTGCAAGTTCTTTCCGGTCTCTTGAGAACTGGCCTTGGGAACCTTGATGGAGTGCACCTGTAAAGTAAATTACTTACTATCCAAAGACCCCACTCGGCTTGGCTTTCTATCCACCATTTGCCAAAGGTATACCATCCCAGATGACCTGTTAGGGGTCTCAGCCAACAATCTCCCACTTAAGGAGTGGATCTATAAGTCAGATGCAGTGATGGATCGGCTATCAATATCAAAATCTAAGGCAGCTCCTTGGTATAAACTAATCAAATTTGATCATTCAAGATCTCCCTACCTAGCCAGTATTTCTCATTACAACCTCAGAGTGTCTTTCAGTGCTCTGCGCTTCCAGATGATGCAGACAGCTCTTTTGGCAGGGCGTTATTCTCACACCCCTATGGAACATTGCACCTGCATTTGTGGATTACCTACAGTGGAGAACGTTTCCCACTACCTACTTTATTGCCCATTATATAGTGTACCCAGAGCTAAATTTTTGGCTAGAATCCTATCAATGACAAACACATACTCTGAAATCAAGAAGATTGTGTTTTTGTTATCTGACACTGATAATCATGTATCCTATAGAGTCTCTCAGTTTGCACTCGCAGCCAAAAAGATCTAAGGTGGTACTGAATGAGGCTGCTTTGTGATCCCTGGGATAGTTTGGCATACCGTATTGTTTTAATTAATTTTAGTAACCTATATAAACTGTGATAAGGGACTTAATAGTTTATTAGTCAATGTTTGGTGAATTGTGACGGCCTATGGCTATAGACAATAAACTCTTTTTGACTTTTGAGTGCATCTGTAATCAGTTTCAATCATTACTCCCCGTATTTCTCATGCTAGCACTTCCAATTAAGTATTTAACCCCTGATTGGTTCATGGGTAGTGTCCCCAGGTGCCTGCCACTGGCGGGCAAATTCCCAGGGATTTGATCCCTCGTCCACCGATCACCCAGCAATCAGTGGAAGGTGGCAAACTCCTGGAGGTTTCCTGCTACTGGCAGGTGCCTCAGGAACGTGCGCTGCATGCTCCCAACAGGAGCAGCGACATCACTTCCAGAAGTGCTGTTGTTGCACCTGTCATGGGAGTATTCCTGCGCTTTGTTTGAGGCCGATTTGGGGTGGAGCACAGGAGTGCTTGTGCAGCCAGTGCACTGACGTCACTTCTGGAAGTGATGTCATTGCGTCAGCCCCAGGGTGCATGCACACAAAGAGGATCCTCGTGGACAGCATGAGGTAAGTGCCAGCTGTCCCTACCCTCCTGGCAAGAGGTTGGAGAGACCTGGCAACCCTATTCATGGGATTGGTAGCTGATGTAATTCAGGCCTGAAAATGGCTATTTGACTGTACTGTGGAACCTCTCTGATTAGTGTCTGTCTATCACCATGTGTGAGAGAGACTATGCCTCCTGCTTTCCAGCATGCCACAAGCCACATGGTATGAACTGGACTCCGTTACTAAAGCCTTTGGTAAGAACTGTCAGCCATGGTAAGAACTGTCAGCCATGAAGCCAATTCAGAGATTTCCAGATGTCAGTCCCTGGCAGTTAGGTCCCTCAAGCCCTCCACAGTTAACACGCAGGTGTTCCAGTTGAAGTACCTTTATTGAGATCCATACAGTACAGGCATTCACCCAAAGGTATCAATTGGCAGAAGTGACAATTCAAACAAAGGCGTAACTAATTATAGGGAAACTTCCTGCCCTCCGAGGTCCATTGACATTCTGGCGCAAAACTCCAAAGAGGTTGCATGGGAACAGGTTAGTTTAGACTACATGAAGTACAAAGAAAAATATCACCCAGTCTGTAATCTGCCCCTTCTAGGTAAAGCAACTGAGAGAAAAGTAGTAGACCAACTCTGGCTCTTCTCAGATAACAGCAGTGCTCATCCCTGTTCAGTATGGTCACAGGCTGGGCTACTTTTAGGCCAGCAATGGAATGCCCTGGAAAGTGGCAGTGGAAAGTGGTACATAAAGGCTCAGGGATCTCCATTCCTACTTGCAACTGATGGAGCTTTGACTCTCAAAAGCTTATACTCGGAATATCTTGTTAGTGCTTACACTGCCACTAGATTCAAATCTTGCTATTTGGAAGTTAAAGGAGATGATATACACAAACAGACACATATTAGTACTCTGCCTAGCAAACTGTGTGATCAACTAAGCAAATACTCAGCATCTGTTATGGGAACAAGCCAGCTCAGGCATTTCTATCAAGTTCAAGAGTGATACCTAGGGTTGGACAATGTACTATGCTGACAGAGCATCTTGTTTACAGCAGGGGTGGACCATGCACACAGGGCTTCTACAAGCAAACAACCATCCTTAGCTTGGTACAAGTTGCTTTTATAAAAAACAAACATTTGTTCCTTGCTTGAAGCAAATTCATTGCAGGGGAAGGGGAGAGTAGCCAGCTTGCATTAGCTGTATGTGGCTTAGGAATCTGCTCTTTGCCTCTGGGCAAAATGTACAGTTCATGAATTAAGTTACCCCCAAATAGCCTAACATTACTGCATAATCACCAGTCCTCTGAGCCAAACTTTAGCAAGAAAAGGAACAGAGTGAACATTCCCTTTAGGCATCTGAGCCAACCCTGTGTGTTACTTAACTGCTTTCCCATATATTAAATTATAGAACATCAATCTACAAGCCTGCAAATAACTCAAGAAAGTGACAACTGCTAATTAAGACTTGAAAAAAAATTCAATTAAACCTAACCCAACAATATATATGGCAAAGTTCTTACATACAGTTGAACACAATTACTGCATAAAACAAGCAGAGCGTGTCTCCATAAGCAAACATAGGTGCTGGTGATTTAACACTTACCTCACTCTAACATGTCTCCTGGATTATTTGTTAATTAAACCAATATTCCCAACCACAAAAATGCTTCCAAGCATACAGAAAATAACTTCCAAATGTAATATAAATTCAACAGTCCTATTAGCACATGAAAGTGGAACTGAATTTGTACAGGACGATTTAGAATACATAAGATAAGCAAAGTAGAAATAATTATTTTTTACCTTTGTTGTGTAAAATGTTCAAGCCAACATTTTGCCACACTGAGTATGCAAGCTTTCACTTATATCTAACATATATTCTATTTGATATAGTCAAACACTATCCTCTATAATGAACATTTTTTAAAAGTGTTAACACTTTTATTTAAAAAAAAAACAAAAAGAAGTATAGTCATTAGAACAAAGCTTTAAATACTTAATAGCAGATAGTTACTCAAATATTGATACATTTATTCCTTCTGGCCTTGTACAAAGAAGTTAAACATTCTGCTAGGATGTAATGTCTGTTTCAGCTTGTGACTCATACTCGGAGCCAGCAGCTCATGACCTGCACATTTTCCAGTACCACTGTAACCTGGAACTACATTTTTAGAAAGAATTCTCTCAGTAATTTCATCTGCAGAAGACGTTTATAAAAGGACACTATTCATTAAAGTATGCCCTTGCCCAAAGAAGAGAAAAACAATCACTTTCAAATTAGAGATCACAGGCACAGGCAACATTGTCAACCATGCCATTATCTGTACCCAATGCTACTAATCAAGATAGAACCCCATCAATTGGAATCTTTCCATTTTTTGCCATGTCCCCCTGTAGTGTCGCAGGCTTTCACGGCCGGAGAACGATGGTTGTTGTGGGTTTTCCGGGCTCAGACTTAAAACTCTTACAGGATGACTCAGCTCAACCCCACCCCTCCTGAGTAGATATAAATGACCTGCCAACACCTTTTCCACACTGTGACACTGAGAGATCTTTGTCTTTTGGTGCTACACCTCTGAAGATGCCAGCCACAGCTGCTGGTGAAACGTCAGGAATTACAATGCCAAGACCACGGCAATACAGCCCGGAAAACCCACAACAACCCTTGTGGGAGTTCATTAAAAAACTAATCAAAATTAAGGATTGCAGTGTTGTTAAAAGTTGCTGCCCTGGTTGGTAGAACTGTTGTATTCAGTTTGCAGCCCCGCCCGGAGGGAGAGACAGGCTCCCTTCCTGGGCATACTGTGTGCTGGTGAAACGTCAGGAATTACAATGCCAAGACCACGGCAATACAGCCCGGAAAACCCACAACAACCATCCCCCTGTAGTGTTTTATTGGGTACAGCTGTAACAAACAGGCCAGGAACAGGAATTAGGAGACTCAAATTTCAATGTCCAATGCAACTAGGAGACTTTTACTTTATTTATAATTATAAACATTAACTAAAAAGTTGTATGTGTTGCAATTGTACCCCTCAGTCTCTGTCACATACGTGAACATATACAAACACACAGAGAGGATATATAATTATTCTGTTAAGGATATCTTAACAATATGATTATTGGTCTTCTGAAAGGTATTATAATGCTGTAGACCTGCTAATCCTAGTTTGTATTGCTTTGCCTATTTCCTAGCCATATTTTATAATTTTAATTATTTAAAACATTTATACCCTGCCTTCTTTTCTCAGACTTAAAACATCTAACAATGCAACACCAGGTTGCAATGACACAAAAGATAACAGTGCAACTAACAACATTTTTAAAATGCACAGATTTAAAACACACAATTTAAAAATGCAGATTATAAAATGTATGGAATTAAAACACATACATAAGCCAGTATGATGTAGTGATGGCAGACCAGAATCTGGCAGAACCAGGTTCAAATCCCATGGAACCTTACTGGATGATCCTGGGCCAATTGCCTAACTCACCTCACAAGATCCAAAGGAGTTAGCCATGTTAGTCTGTAGTAGCAAAATAGTAAAGAGTCCAGTAGCACCTTAAAGACTAACCAACTTTACCGTAGCATAAGCTTTCGAGAACCACAGTTCTCTTTATCAGATGCATGTAGGGTATGAAGAAACTGGCCAGATATATAGAGGTGGTGAGGGGAGCGGGGTATAGATGCAAATCAGTTGCAAAAGTCATGAAAGAGGTGGAGTGCACAATCCAGGCTGGGTGTGACCCCTCCCCTCCATAGATGAATCTGAATGGAATGCCTGGAAGGCAGTTACTTCTGATAATGAGACAATCACTCATAATCTCTATTCAATCCAAGTCTGACTGAGTCAAATTTACATATTCAGCAGCTTCCCGTTGGATTTTGTTTTTGAAAAGTTTCTGTTGAACTATGGTGACCTTTAAATTCTGGATGGAATGTCCTGGTAGACTGAAGTTTTCTCCCGCTGGTTTCTGGATGTTGCCATTTTTAATGTCAGAAAGGTTTCAACAGAAGGTTTTTATCTGGAAAACACATCACATTTCTTGTCTATACTGCTCTTCTTTGGAGAGGATATTTAGGTTTCAAATATTAGATTAATATTAGTCTAGAGAGACACACCTGAGTACTCAGCCCAAGTAAATGAGAACAGAATCAAGTATTTTTGTTTTAACCTTTACATAAACAAAGCAGTAATGTGAGCATTGTAAATCTTTGTTTAAAAAAGAGCTCTGTTTTAAAAAGAGCTTCAGATTCAAATCAGGTAACCACCCACCTGGAAATAACAGGCTTTATTTTTGCTAGCCTCCTTACTGTAAGAAAAAGGGAAACAGATGCTCTGAACAAATATCAGGAAAAAGTGAGAAATAATACCACTACTGAGAAAAGAAGCACCACAGAAGAGAGAAACTCACAGCGCAACCACAATTTATTTTAGCTGGTAGAAGGAAAAGTCTTCCAGAGAAGAATACAACATACGTAAATTTAGAATACTGCTGAGTGCACTTGTGATGTTTATGTAGAGAATTTCTGATTTATTGTAGAGATTAAATAAGTCACTTAAGGAACATTCAGTCACTGTTGCTTCAGGGGAGGCCAGAATCTGAGCTGAATGTGGTGGGTCTGTGTTGGCGGGGGTGGGGGGGAGGAAGAGAAATAATAGATAAGTGACAGCCAGGGCAGATGAGTCAGAAGCAAACCAGAATACCCTGTAGCATTATGCATCGCTCTTTAACAAGACAGCAAAAGCTGACCAGGGCTTTAAGACAAAGGTTATGATTATCTTCCATAAGAATGTCATTCACGTTGTATATGTAGGAGTATATCCAATCATGGCTCAAATTATCCTATGCACTAAAAGGAAGAGAGTAAATTTTGGATCCAGTTACACAAACAAACAGGAAAGTCTTCCTCCCAAAGAGGAGGAAGACATAAGTCAACAACTTACTGAAAAACAATGAGCTTGGTATGGTATGCATGAGGTCCATATTGGGTAAAGAGGTATTACCAAAAAATGCCAGTTATTTAGATTTTTTTTAGGCTGCTCCCCAAAGACCTGCCTAAGGCAGCTCACTAAATAAAAACAATACAACAAAAATCATAATAAATAGTTATCACTGGTGCATCACTAAAAACAGTATCCCAAAGCAATAAAATAATTTAGAAGAAAAGATAAACAGCAGCCATAAAATATAAACACAAAACAACTAAACCCTTCAACTAATTGTATCTTAAGGGAAGTAAGATAGGTGCCAGGCAATCCACAAAGGGAGGGGGTACTCTAGAGTCTAGGTGCTATGTCTTTAGTTGCTGCCTGTCTCTCATCTGCAGGCAGCTGCACAGGGAGCATCAGGGAATGAGAGAACAATATCAAAGTGTTGCAGAATTATAATGCAAAAATCTTGAAAAATTCAGGAATAGTGTTTGTAGCAAAAGATACATCATGTGCACATTTAAACTGCACATAATGAATGCATTAGAAGAAATATCAATAGGGGTCAAAGGAGTACATAATCAATTGGGTATTTGATGCCGCAGCTATTTAATTAAAGACAGATTATTTTTCATGTAGGTTTTTGACAGACTATCACTGGCAACAACTGCCTTCAAGTTAACAAATTCCTGGAAGATAAAAAGTATTGATAGCTATAACAGCAGATATTCAAGGCATCTATCATAAAGCTAAATAAATGCGATAGATGTCCAAAAGAGAAAATACAGAGCAATAAATACTCTACGTTCTCTGTACCGTCAAAATATCCTTAGGCAATGTGACTATTGTTGAACATACCAGGATACAGCTGTTCTTAAAAATAGGAACACTATTTTTGCAAATTTCTAAAAAAAATAGATTTAAATATATATCACAAATTCACCAGAGAGAACGCATACCACTTTAGGACAGTATTACATTTGATACTAGTACAGACTGCAACAAATAAAAAATAATCCTGATATAAGTGATACAGATTAAATTTCAAAAACATTTTTATAAAGATGGAATTTATTCTGTTATCTGCAATTGTACTGTTCCATGTGCAAAAATATACATCTTCCTAAATTACCCATTTCAGGGAGCCCCAGCATGCCTGGTATACAGGGATTCTGTGTCCCCAACACAGTGCTAATTATCACACTTGTACAACTGTTATGTGATACCTAGGAAGCTATCCCACACCTGACATTTTCATACCAGAAGAGAAATCGCACTGTATCAGTCTCAGTCTCATAACAACTAAGTAGTCTTCATGAGGCTACTTTATCCCTTTGTGCAACAGCGACAAAACAACACTATTTTAAAAAATTACAAGTAGCTCCCATTGATTTATGAACAGTATGCTAAATTAAATCTGAATTAATACAACAATGGTAAAGGAAAGTATACTATCAGACACTTATTACTGCATCCATGACCGACACCGATGACCCAAAAATATCTTGATAAAAACAAAAATCAAAAACTGACAGAAAATCTGGACTAGGATTACAACATGAGGCAGGAGAGCAACACATAAAATTTTGTGAAGCCAGCAATTTGTTCGCTGCAACCACATGCTTCAGGCAACCAAACAGATGATGTTATACATGGAAATCACTGGATGGCCAACAGAAGAACCTAACAGATTACATAACTGCAAGCAGAAGATGAAGAAGTTTTATTCTCTGCTAAATCAAGACCAGGAGATGACTGCAGTACAGAACATGAATTGCAAATATAAAAAATTAGAATAAAGCTGAAGAGAAACACTAAAAGAATCATAGTTCCAAAATATAATCTAAATAACATTCCTGAAGAGTTTAAGATCCATGTAAAGAACAGAATGGTCATTTTTGGACATTTTGGGCCCGTTTCAGCACGGATTGGGGCTGAAACAGCCTGGATAGGGTTAGTGCCAGGCAAGGGAAGCCTCCCCCACCCGGCACCACCCCTGTCCCAGCTGTTTCGGCCCTGATTCGGGCAGAAACGGGCCCCAAATAGACATTTTTGGCCCGTTTCAGCCTGGATCAGGACCAAATGGGCCTAGATCGGGTCGGTGTTGGGCAGGGGAAGCCTCCCCCATCTGGCAGCAACCCGGCAGCGGTCATTTTGTCCCTGATCCAGGCCCAAAAGGGCCATTTTCTGCCCTTTTGGGCCCAGATCAGGGCCAAAACAGCATGGACCAAGTCAGTGCCAGGTAAGGGAGCATTCCCCCACCCGGCACTAATTTGATCCAGGCTGTTTCAGCCCTGATCTGGGCCTGAAAGGCCCAAAATGACCACTTTGGGCCATTTGGGGGCATTTTCTGCTGGGATTGGGACCGAAACAGTCAGGATTCGGTCAGTGCCAGGCGCAGGAAGCCTCCCCCTCCTGGCACCGACCCAGTTCCAGCCATTTCAGCCCTGATCCAGGCCAAAACAGGCCCAAAATTGCCATTTCAGCCATTTTGGTCCCATTCCCGCTGGGATCGGGGCCGGAACAGCCAGGATCGGGTCGGAGCTGGGTGGGTGAACCCTCCCCTGCCTGGCATTGACCTGGTCCTGATGGTTTCGGCCCTGATCCAAGCCCAAATGGCCTTTTTTGGCATTTTGGGGCCCATTTCGCCCGGGATCAGGACCAAAACCTCCAGGATTCGGTCGGTGCCTGGTGGGGGACCCCTCCCCTGCCCAGCACTGACCCAACGTGGGCCATTTTGGGCCCGATCCAGGCCAAAACATGCCCAAAATAGCCATTTGGGGCCTGTTTTGGCTTGGATGGGGGCCAAAAGGGCCCTAATTGGGGCACTGCCAGGTGGGGGAACACTCCCCCATCTGGCAGTAGCCAAATCCCGGCCATTTCAGCACAATGAAGGGGTGTGGCATATGCTAATGAGTTCCTGCAGCTCTTTTTCTATGAAATGACCCCTGGCAAGGACTAGTAAGTAATCACAGGCATTGGATTTCAGCTACTAGCTCCAAAAGATAGCATCTTGAACTTTACCAAAATAATTCACAGAATTCTCTTAGGTGGTTTTGTATTCTTTTTTACACCCTCTAACCATGGAAGCTTGGCAATTTAATAAAGCTGTGTTTTAGAAAAGTATACATGGTTTGATTGCTTTATTGCTAAATAATTTTGATCACGTTTTATGTAAAGTTGTTTTAATATGGTAACTAGAGGGTAATAACACCAAACAAATTGCAGGAATTATACAGGCATGTGTAGGTAGTGTAAAGGTTGTACTTAGTTATAAATCAACATTTTAATGCTTACATTAAACTATCAGTAAGTAGTTTTGTTTAGACCTCCTTTCATACAACTGAGAAGTTTTTCTGGAATAAATTATTTTAAATCAGTATCTTTTTCCCTAAGCAATTTAAAAATAAATTCACGATGCAAAGGTCACACTCATCATTACAGAGTAGAATGGACCGTTGGATACTTACCATGAAGGGTCCTCCTCTGAGAAAAGGAGGACATCTTGGTAGGTGAGTCCCACCATCAAATCAGGAAGATAGGAATAAAGTCATTCCATTTCCTGTCTCCTTGGTGCAAGTCACCCATCTCCTCAGTTCTGGTGACTCCAAAAGCAGTTAATAACATCCTAAACTATCAAACTCAACACTCTAGAAGACAGTAACAAAGAAAAAAATGAGTAACTGCAAGGTAAAGTAACCCTAGGACAGAAAGTGGTCCTGTTGAACAAAAGAGTGGAGAATGTCAATGACTTCGGAAGGGACAAGATGTCCTTCTTTCCTCGGAGGAGAAGGACCCTTCACAGTAAGTATCCAATGATCCATTCTCCCTCCAAGGTGAAGGACATGTTGGTGGGACCTCCCAAAGCAGTGTCCTCATTTTGTGGGTGGGATATCATCTTCTGATTGTAAAATATGCTGTAACATCCTTCTGATGAATGCTGCATCAAATGAATCGCAGATGTTCATTTTGTAGTGCTTTACAAACGTGTATATTGATGACCAGGTGGCAACCTTGCAGACCTCTTCAACTGTAGCATGTCTGGTGACGGCCATGTTGGTTACAGCCCTTCAAACTGAATGGAAGGTAATCTCAGCCAGTATGTCTAATTTTTGAACTTTGTAAGCTTCGATAATGCAGGCTTTAAGGGTACAGTTGACGGTCGATTTTGACATCTTCATTCCTTTCTTTAATGGAGAGATGGAAATGAATAAGGAATCAGTTTTCCAAATACATTGTGTTCTGCAGATGAAGGTTTTGAGTGCATATCTTACATTCAATGTAGGCCACAGTCTTTCCTTAGAATGAGTGGGATTCGGGCCAAACGATGGAAGACAGATTTCCTGATATCTATTGAAAGATGAATCCCTTCGGTTTAAAGGTAGAGTCTGTGCTCAGGACTATTTTGGCCTTATAGAAAATGCACAACTCAGGATTGACTGACAGTGCGCCTAGTTCGGATACCCTCCTTGATGATGTGACTGCAGAAAGAAATACTGTTTTCATCCTCAGCCACTTAAGAGGTATTTCTTTAATAGGTTCAAAGGAATGTCTGTTGAGAGCTGATAGCATGGTGTGTAATTTCCATGTTGAAAGTCTGTGTGTTTATAGTGGATCATTTAGAGTAGTACCCTTCAGAAATTGAGGTATGTGGGGGTGTCTGCTCAATCTTTCGAATCATGGTTACACCGTTATCAGAGCCTCAACCTGTCATTTTAGTGTTGAAGACCTGAGCCTGAATAGCATGGCCTTCTTGCAGAAAGGACAAAAGAGATTTAATCTTAGGTTTCAAAGAGTCAATGCCTTTTTTTCTGCTCCACCTGACAAAAGCCTTCCATGATGGATTGTTTATTCTGTTTGCAGAATGTTTTCTGGAAGCTAATAAGGTGTCAGCCACTTCCCCGGAATAGCCTAGTTGGAAGAAGTTATTCTGCTCAATTTCCAGAGAGTTAAATATAACCACTCTGGATGTGGATGCCAAACTGGCCCTTGTTGGACTATGTCCAGAGATACTGGAAAGGGTTATTGGTGGACATGGTGACAGTTGCTGAAGAGCCGAAAACCACAGACGCCAAGGCCAATACGGTGCTACTACTATGATTTCTGCCTTCTGTTCTTTGATCTTCTTGATCAATTTTTGAAGAACCAGGGAGGGGAGATAGGTAAATAAGATGATTGCTTGGCCATTGGGACATCAAAGTGTTGGTTGCTTTGGCTTTGGGATGGTAATATCTGAAGAATCTGTTCACTTGATGGTGACACGAATAGAATTGATTGATTACATGAACAGATACAAAGGGGAAGACCGAAGTGTGCGGGGATTAGCTGAAACATTCTTCAGGGACCATTCCTCCTTCTGAATAGTTTGTCTGATGAGCCAATCCACCTGGATACTCATCGATCCCTTGATGTATTCTGCCTTGATGGATGCCAGGGTCTTTTCTGTCCACACTAGGATCTTGATTGCTTCCCTGTGTAATGCTGAAGATGTGGATCCTCTTTGTTGAGGTTGGTTTTGGTGAACACATTGTCTGTTCTGATTAGAACGTGTTGGCTTAGTATTCATCGGCTGAAGTGTAGAAGGGCTAGATAAATCACCTGAAGCTCCAGTAGATTAATTAGGGTCCTCATCCAGACAGACTGGCATCAGTGAAAATCTGTTTCACTATCAGACAGCAATATTGCTTTCCTTGTATAAGGTTGGGCATTCTTGTCCACCATATGAGGCTGGTTTTTACTGTCAAGAGGACCTGAATGGAAAGATTTTTTTTGTTCATAATTTGTAGTTGCTTTAAGAGTCTTATATGTAGTTGACCCCCGCAACATCCAGCCCCCTTCTTCTTTTACACTTACAGCAACTACTTTAAAAACTCCACATTACCAAGGAGAAATAAAATTTAAACTATATAAGTGCAAAACATTTACAACAGTTTTGTTTATATTTAGTATACCCATCCTGCATGACAAATATTTAAGAATTATGGAATAAAAGGGTACAAGATGCATTTATATACTCTAATATTATTTTTCTATGGACTTCAGAGCTAAAATTGTATTTAACAAATAAGCCTAATTACATACCAGCCCCTCCAACAGCCCAAAAGAGCTAGCTCCCATAGCAGTTCATAGAAGAATGGATTGGAACTGCCGGTCCATCCTTGTAAGTAGTGCTCTATTTCGTGCTCTTTAGGTAAAACTTTTACTAAAGTCTTGCCTAAGAATCAGGGAATGGAGTGATATCTAAGAAGTTCAGCTGGTAGCTCCAGCCACACCTCTTTCGCTTTTGGCATGGGCAAGACCCAGCTAATTCTTGTTCATGTCAAAAGCTCCATCAAGTCTGGAGCTCTTCTTTTGAAAGGCAGAGCAAGGGAGCATGTGCAAGGAGAGAGCAGACAGAACTGCATTTATCCTGGGCAGGTTCTGTAGCACTAAGTATTAAATAATGAATAAAAGGGTTTAAGTATGAACAACCCTTCTGCTCAAAACACAGCCTCCTAAGGAATCTTCTCTTTTAAAAACCCTACTAGGAATCTGTTATGCTTGTGAATTTAATATACACTTTGCCTGTAAGACAGCTTCAGACATGTAGTAGCCATACTACATTTCACTACCTTTTTTCCCCAGCATGTTGGCTGCTGCCTGCCACATATGCAAAATAAGCACTATCTAGAATTGGCTAAACCACCCTCCTTCCATTTCCAAACAGTAAATGGGGAACTGTCAAAAGAGTGAAGAGAAAAGCAGACAAAAATCATTACTTGCCAAACCATGGCTTACCTGACGTTTTGCGCAACGTATTGTCGAAGGCTTTCATCAAGCACCAATCCAT
This sequence comes from Eublepharis macularius, assembly GCF_028583425.1. Lineage (NCBI taxonomy): Eukaryota > Metazoa > Chordata > Lepidosauria > Squamata > Eublepharidae > Eublepharis > Eublepharis macularius. The sequence continues at coordinate 60,323,943 of NC_072799.1, forward strand.
ATGCAAAAGAATCTCCTCAGGATACAGTGAAGCCTCCCGCCATTAGCATTCCACACCCTGGGAAACTCTTACAGGATGACTCAGCTCAACCCCACCCCTCCTGAGTAGATATAAATGACCTGCCAACATCTTTTCCACACTGTGACACTGAGAGATCTCTGTCTTTTGGTGCTACACCTCTGAAGATGCCATCCACAGCTGCTGGCGAAACGTCAGGAACTACAATGCCAAGACCACGGCAATACAGCCCGGAAAACCCACAACAACCATCGTTTTGCACGACGTCGCGCAAAACTCGCACAAGAAAACGCGATATTTTGCGTTTTCCCTGGCACGATCCACAACATTGCGGCATGAAGCAGCTTCAGGTAAGCCATCTGGAAATGGCCCCTTTGACTTAAAAATTTTCACCAGCTCCTTTTAACTGAAATCAGTGCAACTTCATGCCCCTAATGCCATCAGAAGTACATATCTTATTTATGTACTACTAGAGGCTAGCACAAACCAAAATATGAACCAAAGTTCGTCACAAACTGGGTCAGTTCATAGTTCGCAAACTGGCGGTTTGCAGGGAGCTTATTTCTCACAAACTGTGATGAATTTTAGCCTGTTTCATTTGGTTCATATTTCAGTTCGTCACTGCAGACAGCCTGGTACCGATCAATCAGTTTCCTAGGCAACAGGAGGATGGGCTCTCTGCAGACCTGGAAGTGACGTTTTCATGAACCGAACGAAGAAGTTCGCAAACCGGGGCAATTTCATGAAAGTTCGTGATTTGTGAAATGTGATGAACCACAAACCACATGGTTCAGAACTTTCCCAGTTCATGCCCATTTCTACTTCCCACCTTTCCACTTGGGTCAAGGTGGCTTCACAGAAACTATACTAATGCTGGAAATAACTGATAGCCCATCTTTCTCACTGTAACTCAAGACAGATAACAGAATATGACACAACGCAATCTGACATAAAACATTCAATGAACAATGCAATAAGACTAAGATTAGAGAATTAGAAAATAAGCAGATAACAAGCTGTCTAAGGCAAAGTAGCAAGTTAAATTGCAAAGGTGGAAGACAATGCAGCAAAGCAAGATGACAGCTATCGCAAAGCTATGCACAATCCTCTAAAGTATATCAAAAGATAACCAAATGCAGAAACTGTAGCACAAACATTACACATAAATGGACACAAGGTATACATGGGTCAGAATACCAGGACATGAAATGGGGAAAATTGTTCTGAAACCTTAAACCAGAGAGAATCGAATGCAAACAGCAAATAGGATGGTAAATCTTCTGGTGGATGGGTGCCACTTTCAAATTGCAGGTAGAGTACTACCTAAGATAGACTACTCTCTCTGTAAGATGGCCTGAGCTTAGAAAATGTGACTTGAAGAGTTTACACTAGGATCTGAAATTCTTTTTACACATACAGTCAAAAGGTGTAAGACTGTGAAATGAACTCCAGTCAATGTACATGACCCTCTTTAGAGACATGCTTGAGGCAGCTCACATGACAATGAAAATACAGTATTTGTTGTTACAGATGTGTTTGACGCCAGAATTTTTGGGCTGGCTGTTAGATAAGAAAAGTTGTCAAGGCCTGTTTTAGAATACTTCCCACATTTCCTATGTGAGAGCAATATGAAGAAGAACACAAATACAAAGTTAAACCAACATCCAGAAAGAGAGAGAAATCATCTGTTATAGAAATGCAAAAACAAAATCTGGTAAAACTCTCCCCAAGTTTTAACTATATCCATAAAAGAAAATAAAGATGCTGTAAAAGAGTAATAAGTAAGATTACAGAAGAGGGAAAGGAACTATATGATCAAGGATTGATTGAGAGAGCATTTTACAAATATTATGCCAAGTTATATCAGAAAAAAATAGTGGATCATGAAAAGATAAGAGACTATTTTGACAGGATTGACCTACCAAAGGTACCGGAGAAGTTGAAAGAGAAGCCTAGTGCTGAGATATCAATAATGGAAGTGTTACAAGCAATACAAGCTACTACAGTTGGTAAAGCTCTGGGACCAGATGGAATTACTGCAAAATTTTACAAAGTGATGGCAGAGGACTTGAAACAACTGATGCAAAAGATGATGAATGGAATATTGGAAGGGGTCGAGATGCCAGATACATGGAATGAGGCTAATATTATATTGATACCGAAGGAGACATTAGACTTAAGTAATGTTAAGAATTATAGACCAATATCTTTAACTAATAATAACTATAAAATATTTGCAAAGATACTAGCAGAAAGACTTAAGACTTGGCTAGTGGAATTTATTGGAGAGGATCAAGCCGGCTTTTTACCAGAAAGGCAAATAAAAGATAACTTACGAGTGTTGTTGAATGCTATTGAGTATTATGATAAAAATCCAGGGAAGCAGGTTGGTTTTTTCTTTGTGGATGCGGAGAAAGCGTTCGACAATCTGAACTGGGATTTTTTGTTTGCAACAATGGAGAAGATGCAGTTGGGAGAGAAATTTATAAAAACAATAAAGGCAATATATAAAAACCAATCTGCAAATATAATTGTTAACTTGGATGTAACCAAAAAGTTGGAAATAAGAAAGGGAACAAGACAAGGGTGTCCGCTTTCCCCACTTCTGTTTGTAATGGTACTGGAGATTTTACTTAGGCAAATAAGAGAAGACAATTCAATAAGAGGATTGAGGACTAAAGGATTTGAATATAAAGTAAGAGCTTTTGCTGATGACATAATGGTGATAGTGGAAGATCCAATAGAGTGCATGCCAAAATTGATGAAGAAAATGAAGGATTTTGGAGATGTAGCGGGTTTTGTAATTAATAAGGTGAAGTCCAAAATACTCTGTAAAAATATGACTAAACAACAACAAAAGGAGCTGATGGACAAGGTGGAATGTGAAGTAGTAAACAAGGTTAAATATTTGGGAGTGGAAGTGACAGTGAAAAATATTGACTTATATAAGAATAACTATCACAAGTTATGGCAACAAATAGAGAAAGATATGATTAGATGGAATAAAATGAACTTGTCATGGTTAGGTCGTATTGCAGTAATTAAGATGAATGTTCTTCCAAGAATGATGTTTCTGCTACAGACAATACCTATTGTTAAAGACAGTAAACAATTTGAGGAAGTGGCAGAGAACGATGTTAAACTTTGTTTGGGCTGGAAAGAAACCCAGAGTTAAAATGAAAGTACTCTATGATGCAAAAGATAGAGGAGGATTACAATTACCAAATTTTAAATTATATCATGAAGCGATATGTTTGGATTGGCTAAGGGAATGGATGACATTGAAGAATTTGAAGTTGTTAGCATTGGAAGGATATAATAAACTGTTTGGATGACATGCATATCTATGGTATGACAAAGTAAAAGCAGACTCTATGTTTCTACATCATTATGTCAGAAGAAGTTTGTTCGCTGTATGGTCTAAATATAAGAAATATATAGAAGAGACTATACCAATGTGGATCATCCCTGCGGAAGTAGTAAATCCAAGAACAGAATATGCAGGGGAAGACTGTTTGACTTATAAAGAAATTCTTGAGATACAGCAGAATAACTATATGCTTAAAGGTAATGAAGAATTGCCATTCCAATATGGATGGTTTCAATACATGCAGATAAAAGACCTATATGAGAAAGACAAAAGAAAAAATGGTTTTAGGCTCTGAGATTGAGGAGTGTTTGCTTCAGGGGGGGAAGAAAATAATTTCTAAAATATATAAGATATTATTGAAATGGTTTACAGAGGAGGAAGTTGTTAAAGTGCGGGTGGTCAAATGGGCAATAAATTGTAATAAGGAAATTTCAATGGAAGCTTGGGAAAAGGTTTGGAAAAATGTAGTTAAGATTTCAGCATGTACCACTGTGCGTGAAAATGTATATAAAATGTTGTATAGATGGTATTTAACACCGAAGAAGTTGGCCAATGGTAACAGCCAGATGTCTGATAAGTGTTGGAAATGTAAACAGCATGAAGGTTCATTCTATCATATGTGGTGGACTTGTGATAAGGCTAAGCAGTTCTGGGGGGATATAGTTAAAGTTATGTCAGATATTTTACAAAGGAATATAAATAAAACCCTGGAATTGCTGTTATTATGTATGAACCTAGAAGATTTTGATAAAACGGACAGAGTTATGGTGTTTTATATGATTACGGCGGCCAGAATGTGTTATGCACAGATGTGGAAGACTCAGGAGATACCATCTATGGAAGATTGGACTTTGAAAGTTTTGAACATGGCAGAAATGGACAAATTAACAAGGAAATTGAAAGAACAAGAAGAATTGGACTATACATTAAGCTGGAAAAAATTTAAGAAATATGTGGAAAAAAAGTGGGACATGAAGGGGAAATTGTGGTCTTTGGAGAAGTTGGGGAGATAGAAACTTACTTAAGCTTAAAAAGGGGTATATTTTACTATATGTTATGGGATTAGTATAGTATATTTACAGGGGATATGTATGTAATTTTGTTTTACTTAGTTAGCATGTGTACTTATTATTACTTATGTAATTTTTATATTTTTAACTAAAATAGGTAATATAGTTAGAGTAGATAGTAGGTATAATATAGATATATATTACATTAGTATTACAGATTTTATGAATTTATATGATATACCTTTTAGATTAAGTTGGGTATGGAAAACTGCGGGGAGTCACCAGAAAAGGGGGGGGGAAGGATGGGGAAAATGCAATGGGGTGAATGATAATGATTTTTATGTTTATGTTTGTAAACCCATCTAATAAAAATTTTCTAAAAAAAGAAAAGAAAAGAAAGATGCTGTAAAGCAGGTTTCCTTGGGCAAGGAACTCCTGGTACTGGAAAGTGCCATCAAGATGCCGATGGCAACCCCAGCTGGGGTTTTCAAGACAAGATACATTCAGAGGTGGTTTGCCATTGCCTGCCTCTGCACAGCAATTCTGAACTTCCTTGCAGGATCCAGCACATAGTACATGAAATTTGATGCTTACCAGTTTGATACTTGTAAGACAAGTATAATGCCAGTTTTAGACTTCTTTACTTAGAATAAAGCCACTTAGTATAAAGTGGCTTTATTACCTGAACTACCAACAAGATGCTTACAAACTTCTCTTCTTCCAAATTTCTCCTCAGATCTTAGGCTTCTGAACTACCTGATCTTGTTTAGCATGTCAATGCTAGTGATCCAACACTCTTTCATTGTGTATATACACACATTTCGCTTCAATATCAGTTTGGATAATTTTATTTTTATTTATTAATTAAAGCATTTATACCCTGCCTTTCCGCACAGTTCAAAATGGCTTACAATATAAGTTCAGGCATCTGGCATTGTAGCATTTGGAAGGACCAGCTACTACCCACCCCCACTCCTAAGCTCCTGAGCATGAATCCCAGAACTCCCAACAATGCTGCAACAAGTTCTCAGGCACATCCTCTCTTTGCAAAGCTTCACTTCCCCCAGAATGCACTCCCTTACACAGAGTGGTTAAAAAACTTGAGCCAGCCTTACAGTGCATCAAATGATTCTTTACCGAGAATGAAAACATGAAAAGCAGCTCAAGACCTAGAAATGACATTACATACAAATGAATATAACACATATATCAGAGAAAATAAGGAATGCAAAGAAGCAGAGAAGGAGGTGGGGAGAAAGGGAAGAAGCACTTTTGTCTGCTCCAAAATTCACCATCTCTCAATTGTTTTTAGGTCAAACATGCAACATAGGCCACTTCAACGTGCACAACATTCACACACTCTACCCTATAAGGCCAGGGGTTCTGTAAAAATATTAGCCTGTAAAAATTGGCTTGAACAATCCGTTTGTCATGCCTTTTCTATGTATCTTTATTACCATATTTTGAAAATGGACTACATACATTACAAATGCCATTAGTAATTAAATGTAGCAAGCCACTTTCTGGTCTTTTTTAAATCCATCAGACCATTCCTCCTTACCTAACTGGTCTTTCCAGGTAGCCTGCTTAATTAATCCATTAGCAATCAAGAGCGGGCGTGATCTAAATAGCCCGCCCAATAAGTTAACTGAGACAGTCGAAGCAAACTTCATACAAATTTAAAGGGGAACGGAGCACAATATGTGAATGAATAGTTGGAATAGACTAGGAACAATGGATATAGCAATACCAATAATGAGTCACATCATCCTAAAAAAGGAGTAAAGTCTATCTCCTGGTTAAGTCCTTTTGGTGCCACGGTCCTGAGACTAAAAATCCATCTGGCTTCCGAACGAAGCCAGAATTTGTATGAAGTTTGCTTCAACTGTCTCAATTAACTTATTGGGCGCGCTATTTAGATCACGCCCGCTCTTTATGGGTTGCAGACAGATGGAAGAATTCACATGGGTAATTGAAACAGAGAAGAAACTTTTTGTTCCTGTCTGACAGCCGATAAAATTATGTTTAAGGTGAAGAGATTTATGTAAAAACGGTAAATGAAACTTTTTTGATGTTGTTTTAAACCCTCCGTGTAAATTTGCTCACTGTGTAAAGAATTGTGTTTTGTATGTTTTCAGGAGTTCATGGTATTGGCTGTTGAAGAAGCCTAATTTATTACGAAACAGGATAATTTAGCCTGGCAAGCCCATTGCCAATTTCCCGTCGGGAGCAGCCAAGAATTACAGGCGCTTCCCCTTTTTCTTTTTTTTTGTGTTCAGCTTGCTTGTTGCATTAATTACAATACAATTGGAGTAGCTATATAACGGTCTGTTGGCTCGTTTGTTCGACTTGCCTTTTTTTGTTGTGACTTTCGGACCATTCCCCTCATCTTTTTTGCATCATAAAATCAACAACAGACACTAACTGTCCCAAGATGGGGTCAATTCCAGATTCTTGCCCATCAACATACAGGGGGGAGGGAAGCAGACAGACAATGTGCTGCAACCCATACGTGGGTCAGCAAACAAATGGGCACTACATAGCCCCGTGCTGTACCCATACATTGGGCAGCCAGCCGGTGGACACTGTATAACCCCACACTTAGTAGAAGGCTGGTGGGAGGCTCAGTGAGGAGCTCATGCTGGCCTCAACCATACGCCTGGTGGAACATCTCCGTCTTACAGGCCCGCCGAAATGATAGAAGATCCTGATGGGCCCGGGTGTCCTTAGACAGAGAGTTCCACCACGTTGGGGCCAACCAAGCCTCCCTGGAGCCAGGGACCACCAGCAGATGTTTTCCAGCTGATCGGAGCATTCTCTGGGGCACATACGGGGAGAGGCGGTCCACCATGACACCAGGCACATGTTCTTTAATGTTTCAGGTGAAACAATTTCAGCTGTAGTGTTAAAAGACAGAGATGCTCAGGATCACTGGAGAGAGGAAGGATTCTCTCACTACCCTCCACCGCACCTGCTGGTTACTCAGCCCCACCCCCTTCCTAATAATAGCGCTATGGATGCTATTATTGCTGAGACAATCAATGATGAAAAGTTGCAATTATTTTCTTTACCAATTTCAATGTGAAGAGGAACGACCTGTTCTCCCCCCCCGCCCCCCCCCCCTTGTAGAATCTGGCAGGTCTTAAAATAAAAGTTTTCAAAGACAGAACCATGCAGGATCGCTGGGAAGAGGAACTTTGCAATTGTTTTCCTTAGCAATCTCAATGGAAAGAGGAACAACCAGCTCCTTCTTGTCCCTGCCTCCCCATGCTAGGGACAATGCTGAAAATTTGCTTGGGGCTCAAACAGGACAATAATGCAGAGGATCTGAGAGATCTTCATTTTTAAAAAACTTTAAAGCAATTACATAGGGCTGCTAATTGGATTGCAGAGGTGGTGCTAGAGAAGCTTTAAACCTCTCCTCATGTAACTATTTTCACAAACTAAATTTCCCTCCCCAGGTCCTGCTGTTAAGTTCTGAAAGGGAACGTTCAACAGTACACATTCACACATGGCTCCAGTACAGGACCCTGCAGTTTCTTTTAAGTAACAAAAAAGTAAACCGTGATTATAGGGCTCCTAACCTCATTTTGCTCTTTGTTGTGCTAGATATGGACCTGGCATTTGGCTTGCCTACCTTCATTTAAACAGCACATTCCATTGGGGGTGGGGAGTAATTATTCCTTGCCCCATTGAAATTAGTAAAGAAAACCATTACAAGTTTTCATCATTGTTTCAGCAATAAAACTACAGTTCCCAGGTAAAACTGCATCACCCGACACATTAAAGAACAGGTGCCTGGCATCACATCTAGTCTCCCTCTCAGACACACCCTCTTTTACAAAAAACCAAATTTTCTAAAACAGATTAAATGAGTCTAGTATTTCCTGTTATTAAAACCATGTAGAGTATCATATACAGTTTGTAAACAGATAAGAATATTTTCTTCAAAAGACAAGAGATGTAAGAAAACTGCCTGAAGCTATACTACAAGAAGACGGAAATCAAATCAAACCAACTTCTCCAAGTACATTGATGCTCTCTACCATTCAAGAGCAATGTTCTTAAATATCGATGTAATAGTGCTGCAAGCTTTAAACGGAGTTACTGCAAATGAGTCTGTCCTATGGGATTGGCATAAAGCCACATGCCAGGAAAGGATAAGAGAGTTAGAGCATTTGATGAAGAATATATTTCTGAACCATTGTTAGATATCGCCTCAGCATGCCTTATATGTTAGGAAATGGCTCTGTTCAAGCTGCCATCAAGACTTGGAGGAGGAGACCACCCCCCCCAGCTGAAGCAAGGGGCACATCTATGTTTGTCTGTAAAGAAACAACCGTTTCAGATTTTGGAGGAGACAGAAAGAGAAGATGACATACACTGCTGGGAGCTAGCTGGAACACCTTGGGATGTAGACTCTCTCTTTTCTAGGGATTTCATGCAAAGTAACAGATCTACTTGCATTATAGCTGTTCTCTGCCCCTACCTGTGATCTACATGTACATTTTTAAATGAAATAAATTTTATAAAAACACCATCAGTTTCCAGTTTTTTCTCTCCTCCGAAGTAGAGTTCCCAGGTGCCCACCACTGGTGAGCCATCCCATGGCAGCTTGCCCATTTGTCAGCTGATCACCCGTCACTGGCAGGCAACTTGGGCAAGCATGCAGCAAGCGTGCTCCTGGTGGGGCGCGATGATGTCATTTCCTAACATGATATCATCATGCTTTGAGAGGAAGTGCTTCATTTTGGTCCCAAACGGGTCAATTCTAAAAGCATCAAAGCATGGCACAGCAGCATTCCTGTGTGGAGCACAATGACGTCACTCCCAGAAGTGACATTACTATGTTGGTGCCAGGAGTGCACACGTGAAAAGCGCTCCGTGTCAGTGAGTACCTGGTTCCTCCCGTCCCACTGGGAGGGTATGGGGATCTGGCAATCCTACTCCAAAGAGAACCAAACTTGGAAATTGCTGTTCCTGGACCTTCTGGGAAAATGGGACATTGGTTTGAGAAGTAGGATTACAGCACCTTGGAGATAAACTGTAAGCTGGTATGACTGGGCCAAGAAAGAGCAAGTAAGACAGGCAGAGCACAAGCATAGCTGGAAGAACAAAACCAGTGGCTAATGTAGTGCCTGGAATCTCAATACAGAAGTATAGGGAGTCAAGGCTGACTCAGAAGCCCAGTTACAGAATTAGGAGTCACAAGGAAAATCCAGGAGACAGAAAATGAGGTTGGACAGTCGTACAAGAGTTTTTGTATGTTCAGAGCCCTGTGCACACATATGAGAGAAAAGCTAAAGTGAGTGAAGTCCTTGTTGGATATAGGTGAGGATGAATTATAGCCTGGCACCATGGAAAAGGAGCTTCATATAAACTTCTTCACCATTCACACTTCCCAAGAAGATCTCAGTGGGTAGGATCAAGCACCTACAGCTAATGTACCCCACAGACAAGGCCTTCCAATGGGACCAACCCAGAAGCCTAAGAGGTATGTAGGTTGAAGAGAATGTAGAATCAGTTTGCCTAATTTTAATACCCAGCCTTGGTATGATGACGGATAGATGAGTGGCAGATAGGGCTGGCTTGAATAGATCAGCCCTGCTGCTCCTACAGAATACACCTCAAAATAGAAATATGTTTGATCTGAAGTCTGGACCAAAGCTAGAATTGGACTTGGGAACCAGTTTAACAGCAACAAAGATGAATTCTTTCTACAATTTGTCACAGAAAAGCATTTTGATGAGAACTTGCACCTGTTCTTAGTGGACTTAGAGGAGGATACCATCACCCCAGCAGAAGGGAGGAGGTATTCTTTAATGCCTGGCACATTAAAACTGATGTATATGAGGTTTCAACTTTTTATCACAGACTGAGAAAATCCCCCCTCTGCCTTTAGACCCACTGTAAACAAGCCCCTCATACCCCTCAAATAAAAGGCACTTAAAATGCAAAGTGGTCCAAACATTATGGCACTTAAAGACCACCAAATACCTCAGTGCAGAAAGACTGTACACAATCTATATGACAAGCAGACATGTAAGGTTCCTATTCTAGATGAAGAGTTGAATTAGTCTCCTGTAACAGAATAAAACAGCAGTACAGTAGCACTTTAAAAACTAACAAAATTTACTCCACTGCAAGCTACTGAGAGTCAGAGTTCACTTCATCAGAGACAATTGAGTATAACTCCATCAGGTGGACAAGAGAGGTTTGGAGGGGCTTACCCAGAGAGGCAGGTTTTTGTTCTTGGATCTTGTTTTAAATACTTGTTTAGTAACACTGACACCCTAACCTTTTGTTGTTTATATAAATACGCCTCATGGGTGCATCCAATGCATCTGATAAAGTTAACTGTGACTCACAAAGGCTTATACTGGATTAAATTTTATTAATCTCTGAAGTGCCACTAGACACTGTTATATTTTAAGGTGCCTGTTGTCTCATGGGAAGTATATGCTTTACTCCATAGTTATTTGCCCAAGAAGAGAGCTCTGGCTATTATAAATGATAAAATGGTATTGAACAGCTCAACACCATTCTCCTACTATTTAAAGTGGTGCAGCAGAAATCATACCAACCTTTCTTCCCTCTGGCAACCTCTTACAGCTTTCATCTTAAGGAGACAGTTAATTTCCATGTGTTCCTATTAAATTGCTAACTCTGGCCTGGTGCTTTAATGGGAGCAACACATCACTCAACTCAGGAACAAGCTGAATCTTCAGACTGCTCATCCCAGATCACCTTGATTGATTCCAAGCTTCGTTTCAGACTACATCACAACACATTCATATTTACATGCAAGCACACAACCGTTTAACAGCCTCTTTCATAACAAGAGCAGCCCTAATATTCTAAATTAGACCCAATTCTTATCTTTACTTACTATATTTTTAGTCCAACTTTCTCACTGAGACTTGAGGCATATTCCACAGCATAAACTGATTCAATCAATAGGATGAGTCAGCTAATAAACAATGCAATAGGACTAAGATTACAGAAATCTGAAACCAAACATAGACTATTAAATGTGATTTGTTAAACAACTCAGAAAATAATATTACTTAAGCATAAAATGACTTAAGTGTGCACTTAAACTGGAAATATTCTGTATGTATAAAGAACAAGAGGCTAGCAAAGAAGTACACAGGCAACACATTCTATCATACTTGAATGTCTCAGAAAGAAACTATGTAATTTATCCACAAGAGAAGATGTGCCCAAGTTCTGTATAGATGCTATTTTGAGAAACAGAAACAGAATGATTCAGCTAGAAGCAGCAGCAACGAAGAACCAGAAATCTATTTTCAGAATCTAATAATTATTGGTATAGCTAAGTCTATTTATCAGAAAAGGAGCTGAAGAGGAATTTCAATTTCCCTCTAGACTTTCAAATTTTAGATAAAATTTATAAAAGACTGTCCATTAAATTAGCAGAAAGCATGATCCAGTTACATCTGCATCTTCCATAAATACAGAGTGGAATACTCCATTACTGACCATAAAAGGTCAGTGTGCATGTTTCTCAAGTAGAGAGTGAGTGAGAATTTACGAATGTATAAATACATGCCATTCCTTTGTGCTCATATGCCCTCCTGAAAGACAGCCAGAGAAAGCAAGTACCAGGGTCAAAAACAATAAATGTCTTCATTTGCACAATAATTAGTCTTATATCTTATACTTTCATATCATGCCATTTTAATTCTATTAATACGTGAACTGCAATGGTAGTATAAAGCATGTTATCAAAATATTAAAATGTTATATGTAAACTTTGGAATAGCTGATCTGTAATGTAAATTATAGTACAGGAATTCAATTTTATTCAAAAAGACATTTGATCTTCTCTTGCAAAATAGAAATATAAGACGTAACTTATTTTTCCAAGACAGAAACTCCCAATTGCTCTTTAAAAGTTCCCTAAAGCTTGGGAAATAGACACAAGCATTAGTACGGACTTGAAATAGACACATTTCTCTAATCACTACCTTGAAAACTGGAGCCACATTCCTCAAATCTTTGTAATGCATTGCTATGTCCTTTTTAATTATTTTCTTTAAAATTCTTTAAGGCAGGTAGCTGTGTTGATCTGCAGCAGAAGAGTAAAGTTGAAGTCCGGTAGCACCATAAAGAACAACAAGATTTCCTGGGTATAAGCTTTCAAAGAATCAAGACTCCCTGGCAAGGGTATCTATCTGGTGAAGGAAGCTTCGACTTTTGAAAGTTTATGCCCTGGAAATCTTGCTGGTCTGTAATGTACTTACTGGATTCCAATCTTGCTCTTAAACATTCTTTGTAAGTATGTGCCATCAGAAATGCTGTGCCTATTTTAAAATACAACGATGCTAGAGCAAGATGAAGACTAATTCATGGCGAGCTGAAAGGGGCTTACAAGCTATCTAGTCCTACCCTCTATTCAGTGTAGGAAATCCAAGAAGTGCATTCCTCACAGATGACTGTCTGGCCTCTACTTGAAGAGGAAGAATCCTGCACCACCACCACCATGCAAGTGGCTCCATTACCAAGCAGTTGGGAAGTATCTCCTGATGCTCAACTTAAGCCCAGCAGGAGCAGCAGAGACATATGGGTGAGGAAGACGCATAGAAGAGAGCAGCCCTCTTCTACATGTCTTCCTCACCCATATGTGAACAGTGTGCTCAGTCATCTCTTCTCCAGGTTAAACATACAAAAGTTGCATCACCCTTTCCTTTTCCAGCCTTTTCTTGTTATTCAGGTCCCCGACCACTGCCCTCATCTGTAACCATTTCAACTTGTCTATATTAGCCTTAAATCGCAGCATGCAGAACGTATACTAGATGAGGTCCGACCAGTGTGAAATGAAGGTGAAACTATTATTACATAGATAAGTACTTCTACTAATTTTTGCATCCAGATCACATTGCTAGTTTAGGCTCAGCTCGTGACTGACTGCAAACCCAAAATTCATTTTACACATACTACAATCAAACCAGCTATCTCCCATCCCATACCTGCACATTAGATTGTTTTTGCTTAAATGTAGGATCTTGTCTACATCTGTTAAACTTCATTAGTTTCAACTTTATCAAGATCAGTTGGGCTTTTATTTCAGTCTGAGCTGTTATTGATCTCTCCCAGTTTTGTCTACTCTGACAATTTGATAAGGATTCCCTCCACCTCTTTATCCAACTCCTTGATAAAAAGGTGTTGAAGAGTTCTAAATTCAGGAGAAATCCTTACGGCATCCCACTCAAAACACTCCTCCATACCAATAAACATTATTATGTTTCTCAAACCAGTTATGAATCCACCTGATGGTACTACTGTTTGATCAATTTGTCAAATGCCTTATAAAAGTCAAAATACTACTTCTACACTATTCCCTTGATCCACTTAACTAGTAATCCCATAAAAGAGGAAAATATAAGATTATTCTTGAATAATCCATTTTTATGTAATAATTGAAGTATTTCAAGAGGCTTACAGACTAGGTACTTTAAAATATGTTCTAGTATCTACCTGACTCTTTAAAACTCTCTAACAAGTCTTCCTAAATTCTCCTTTTTGAAGACTGGAGAAATGTTGTTCCAAGACCAAGTCTTGTTGTACCTCACCAGCTCTTCAGGGCTTCTCAAAGCCAACAGAGGTTCTGGGAGTTATTTTATACTCCATCTTTCCCCCAAAAGGGACCCAAAGTGGCATACATCGTTCTCTTCTTCTGCATTTTATCTTCACAACAATCCTATGAGTAGGTTAAGCTAAGAGTATGTGACTGACCCAAGGCTACTCACCAAGCTTCCATGTCAGAGGTAGGGGTGTGCAGCAAAAAAAAAAAATCCGTATTATTCAGATCCAATATTCAGTATTACACATATTCAGGGTCCAAATAAACCCGTATGATATCCAGATCTGGTTTTATTTGGGAATATCAAATATATTCAGCCATTAGGATGGTTAGCATCAAGTCAAGCATACTTCATTCCTTCCTCCACTTTCTGAAAGAGGAAGTTCTCACTAAGGCATATCAAAAATTTATTAGACATCTGATGCTTAGAGGAGTTTGTCTTTAAAAAGATAACAGTAGCCATGATCCTGCTCCTTTGAAACATCTCTAGTTGGTTTGAGGAAAACATCAGTCACATCCTTTCCTTGATTTTGTGGTATGTATATACCCCAGCCACAATATTACTTTTATTTATTTCTCCATTTATTTTATAGGCCTCCACAGAGCTACCATAGCACACTCTTGGATTTCTGTGCCAGGGTAAACATTCTTGACATACAATGCTACTCCTTCTCTCCTTTTTTTATTTTGAGTGGTAAAGGGAAAATGGGATCAGCTACCTGGGGTTTGTCATCTGTGGCATCTCAGGATCCTGTACTTTTTTCTATGTTGTTCAAAATTTATATAATGCCATTCAGTGGCCCACAGCTTTGGAGTTGGATGTCATCTTTATGTTGATGATACCCAGCTATCCAGCCACATCCTAAGACATAAAAGGCCAACCGTGCTGCCAACGACTCACTTCTTATCCCTGTGCAGGCCCAGTATGCGGAGATAAGAAGTGAGTTAGGGGCAAAACGGTTTGCCTACCTGCTGCCTCCTGAGGGCCTCCAGGGGCCCAGAAAACCCCAGCACAGCTACAGAAAGGCCTGGCACCACAGCGCTGGGCCTGCCTGCTGCCTCGGGGCTTCCAAGGAGCCCGCTGCCCCGGAGGAGCCCACCACCACCACCCCACCGTGGCCTCGGGAGGGCCGCAGCTGAGGAGCTGGAGGAGGAGGAGGGAATTTCCGATCTCTTCCCTGATTTCCTCCTCAACTGATGTTATGGGGAGAGGCACGAGAGGAAGGGGAAGCGCTGCTAGGACCTATTGTATTTCCCCAAACAACGGGCCTTATTGCTAGTCTTTAACTAAGTTACTAGAAGTTGTTCTCTCATTTCTTGAATGTTGCTTAAAAGGGCAAAGTGGCTAAGCAAAAGCACTCTAAATTGGAATCCACAAAAGACTGAAATGATGTTTGCCAGAACGATAGATGCTAGTACAGGAATTGCTTTATCAGCTTTGGATGGGGTACTTTTGAAACTGGTGAATTCAGTTAAGATCCTAAGTTTATTCCTGGACATAGTAGCTAGAGAAGTCAATCAGCATTGCTAGCAATGCCTTTCTCAGTTACATCGTGTTCAGAAGTTACAAGTACAACCTCTCTTAGTCTTGGCTGATCTGGCCATATTGATTAATGCTACTGTAACACTGAGGCTACATGATAGCAGCCCTGTACAAGTAAGGCTGATTTTAAGGCAGCTCAAAAACCTCCATTAAGGCATTAAAGCCCATGTGAGAGAAGTGCAGACTCCAGGTTGCTGATGGAGCCACCAGAGACCCCCCCCCCCAAAAGCAGCAGTGGTGAGCCCAACAGGGAGCAGAGTCTACCCAGCCTTCCCATTGGGTGGGTAGACCAGGAGAAGGACCACTCAGGAAAGCTGGGCTGGAATTGGGAGGAAACCCAGGGAGGTGGGAAAAGGAAACTCTTTAAAAGCAGGTTCCTGTGAGGGTTGAGCAGGAAGGCAGGGGAAGAGGCAGCTGGAGTGTGCTGTCACTAGCCGGGCAGAAGAAGGAACAAGGTGGTGTAACCCCCTTCACTGCCCATCCGAGGCCTAACGGCACCTGCCTTCAGCAGCTGCCATGGCAGTGGGTAACTAAATAGGGGTGCTGGTGAGAGAGGAGCTTCACACAAGTTAATTTCCAAAGGCCTTTTAAAATAATTCTGTTTGCAATTTTTCCCAAAGAGTGCCAGAAATAACATTTCCTACACTTCTCTAGGCAGTTCATTCACTGAAAGATCCTGAAAACATCCTAACCTCCCTCAGTGTTGGGATTATAAGCAATCCCTGTTACAACAAGCACATGGCTCTCTTAGGTCTCATACTGGAAGAGGCAGAGACCATCAAGTATGCAGGTCCCAGGTTGGTAACACCTTTAAAGGTTAAAACAAGCAACCAGAATTGAATTGAAGGCCATGTATCAAAATCTCAGTAACACAGTAACATTTGTTAGTCCCCCATCAGCAGCCAAGTAGCTGCTTTCTATACGAACCGAAGTTTCCGAGTAGGCTTAAAAGGCAACCCCATATAAAGATTTAACGCCCTATTCGGCTTAGCAGCCACAGACCTAATACCTTTTATATGAAAGCCCTCTATGCCTTCCAGCAAGGTCTACTTACCATCTACTCACTACCTCTCTACACGAGACATCTTACATGAGGACGCTCAAGTGTAGGGAGATGCAATGTTAGCAGAGAAGTGTAGTTTTAAAAGACAGAACCAAAGGGGAGGTGAAACTGACAGATCCTCTGGGAAGGCAAAGATGAAATTAACAAACCTTCTGAGGCGTGATCTCCATAAGCTGTCTTTTTAAACTACCCTCCTGTAGAGAGGTGAAATTGACAGAGCCTTTGGCTCTGTCTTTTAAAACGACGCTTCCTGGCTAACATTGCATCTCCCTACACTTGAGTGTCCTCATGTAAGATGTCCTGTTTAGGGAGACTCTCAGTAGGAGAGATTAGAGGGGTCACAATTAAATCAAAGACTTTTTTCCTGTGGTGGCCCGATTCCTATGGAACTGACTGCCAGGTGAACTGACTGCTGTAGCATTACTTCTGCTTTTCAGAAAAAAGATGCAAAGCAGAACGTAAGAGCTTTTCCCTGAATTGTTGTATCATTTTTATTTCTTATGCACTGCTTGTTGGAAACCACACTGAATGATACAGCAAAGTGGCATGCCAATACGTTAAATATAAATTTGAACAATTTTATGAACTGAAGTCTAGATTTTCAGAGGAACTCAAGGCAGCTTACTATTCAACAAGTCACCCCTGTGGCAAAAATACTAAAATAGCAAACATGTAAACCTGTCTTATTTATGATACTGGTACTACATAGGGTTGCCATTCTCCTGCTGCCAGCCTTCCCTCCCCGCCACCACCATTCACCTGGCTGGTGGTAGAAAAAGCACCGGAACGTACCTCCTGGGGTGTGCTCCTGACCCAATGACATCACTCCCAAGTGATATCATCCTGCAGCCTCTGGGAGTTCTCCTCAGCCAAACAATTTGGCTTGTTTGGGGCCCAAATTGTCCCTCTGCAAAACCCAGGAGCACTCCCAGGCCCTACGCAAAGATGTCACCCAAAAGTGATGTCATCACACTGCGCTGGCAGGGTATGCACTAAGACAACGAGAGGGTAAGTGCTAAGTCCTCCACCCTCCCACTAGGAGGATAAGGGGACCTGTCAACCCTAGTACCACATGATCCATATCAATATGCCTGCACTCCACTTTCAGGACAACAGAAGTATAAATTAAGTGCTTGATTAAGCACCAGGTCTTTAACTGATGACCCAGCTTTAAATTTATTTTTATATATTGTAAAGCATTAGAGACACTTTTCAAAGCCAAGAATTATTCAAAAATAATTAATTCTTCTTACAGCATTAAAAATAAACAAGGTCCATCAGTACTGCGGAAGGTCCAGTTAAAAGTCATGCTGAAATTAAGTTTAGCTGAGAACTACTATATCCATAATCCAAGTAGAAAGGGCTATAAAATGTCAGCCTTACATTCCAATCCTAAATATATTTACTCCAAAGAAAGCCCAAAGATTGCAATGGATTTGCTTCTAAATTTGTATGCATGGATTTCATTCTAAAGGCAACTTGCTTACTAGTTTCAGATACATACTTCAAGTGAAAGCCAACTCTGAATTCCTCTATTATCAAGTTTGGCACACAGAAAAGAACGTACAGGCTGTACAGACACAGTGACAACAGCAAGTCCTTCAAGAACCCTGATTCATGGAATTCCCTGCCAGATTCACCAGCTAATCCATTAGCAAGTTTGATTCTGAAATTAAAACTTTCCTTGATCACACTGTTTTAATTGATTAAAGCTTATATTTTATGGCTTTATCGTAAGAAAAACTTCTGAATGAATTCCCAGAATATGAGCCTGTTCTTTCAAAGATACTGCACAGACCTAATACATATACATATACATATACATATACATATACATATACACATACACATATACATACACACACACACACACACACACACACACACACACACACCACATCAACAATATCAAAAAGTATATATTTGCCTGAAAAATATGGGGAGACAACTTAATTCTACACAGTGAATTGATTTCACATTGTCCAGATATTTCAGATTATTTACAGGCTGGAATATTTATCAAATTCCAGGTTGTTTCCAATTGATCCAAACAACTTTCACACAATAATAATGTTAAAAATTCAGTTTGCAGCAATTTGCCCACAAGATCTTTTTTTTCATATAGCCAAGCTTCTACTTGGTAAGAGTATATGCTAGTTTGAAAATAGTCCCCCCGTCCCCAAGAGATCTGAGACAAAAAAATTTCCAGTGCTTTTTTCCATGCAAAGTTTTCCATTTCTGAAGAAACTAAGGCCGAATCCACATTACCTCCGCGCGTCCCAGTGTTGCGCTAAATGTCCGCGAAACACCCGGAAGTATAGCGTCTTTCAAGCGCGATTTCAGAAATCGCGCTTGAAAGACGCTATACTTCCGGGTGTTTCGCGGACATTTAGCGCAACACCGGGACGCGCGGAGGTAATGTGGATTCGGCCTAACAATGAATGGATGCCATTGCCAATAAAATACTAGGCAAGCATGGCAGTTTCAAAATTATAAATGTTTTTCCCTCCTGGGATTAACCCTGGGAATTGTAAGAGAGTACGCATGTGTTTTATTTATTTGTAAAGCAGGAGTACCAAAACCACAAATATATTATTCCAAATCAAAAATCAAGTTCTTAATTCACCTAATGAGTAAAGCAAGAAATGCTACAGAGAATGACAGTCAAACTGAGGTGCCCAAGTGACCTCCATGGTAGAATCCCATGCAAATGCTTTTAAAATAGATGAGTGAACAATCACATTGAAGGTATATCATGAACAGTTTCCAGGGTGTGCTAAAATTAGTGTGTCAACAGTCTTCATAGCTTTCAGAGTTTTTTTCCTTAAATGTATACAGTGTAAGATAAGTACAATCCATACTACCTTTATGTTTCTCAGGTATCTGTAACCCAAGGATTCATGTGTCCATCTGTGACAGACATAACATCAGGTCATGGGAGATCATGGGAGTTGCAGTGCCCTAAATAAAAGGAATCAGAATATACTACCCCAGATTATCTATAGAACCTCTCCAGAACAGAAGTCATGGCTGTCCATTTGTGGCAGGCATAACCAGTGACATGGAGCGGAAAGTATTCCAGAAAGTTTTCCTATGTTGTCTTTTTCCATGGAACATTTCCTGCCTTACATATATCAATATAGTCTGTTTATCTATCATTGTCAGGGCTGTTGTGCTGCTTATCACGTTAGATTGGCTAAATATGGTATATGAAGTATGGACCATGCTTGCACATGGTCCAGGTTTGTACATGCCGTATTTGTCTTCTTTTGCTTATATTTAAATATTCAACTTATTTAAATTCAAATTCATCAGAAAAGTTAAAAGTTCGATGTATTGTCGAAGGCTTTCACGGCCGGAGAACGATGGTTGTTGTGGGTTTTCCGGGCTGTATTGCCGTGGTCTTGGCATTGTAGTTCCTGACGTTTCGCCAGCAGCTGTGGCTGGCATCTTCAGAGGTGTAGCACCAAAAGACAGAGATCTCTCAGTGTCACAGTGTGGAAAAGAGAAGAGATGTAGGTCATTTGTATCTACTCAGGAGGGGTGGGGTTGAGCTGAGTCATCCTGTAAGAGTTTCCCAGGGTGTGGAATGCTAATGGAGGGAGGCTTCACTGTATCCTGAGGAGGTTCTTTTGCATATGGATTGGTGCTTGATGTGCTAATCTTCTCTGCAGGGCTATTGTCGGGTGTGGAGTGTTTTGTTGGCCTGGTGTTTTTCAGAACTGGCAACCATGCTCGGTTCATTCTTAAGGTTTCTTCTTTCCTGTTGAAGTTTTGCTTATGCTTGTGAATTTCAATGGCTTCCCTGTGCAGTCTGACAAAGTAGTTGGAAGTGTTGTCCAGTATTTTGGTGTCCTGGAATAAGATACTGTGCCCTGTTTGAGTTAGGCTATGTTCAGCCACTGCTGATTTTTCAGGTTGTCCAAGTCTGCAGTGTCTTTCATGTTCTTTTATTCTTGTCTGGATGCTACACTTTGTGGTCCCGATGTAAACTTGTCCACAGCTGCAGGGTATACGGTATACTCCTGCAGAGGTTAGGGGGTCTCTACTGTCTTTTGCTGATCGTAGCATCTGTTGTATTTTTCGGGTGGGTCTGAATACTGCTTGAAGGTTATGCTTTTTCATAAGCTTTCCCATCTGATCAGTAATTCCTTTGATATATGGCAAAAACACTTTTCCTGTGGGAGACTGTTTTTCTTTGGTTGTTTGATTCATCCTGGGTTTGATTGCTCTTCGGATTTCATTTCTGGAGTAGCCATTTGCCTGAAGTGCGTGGTTTAGATGATTCATTTCCTCATTGAGAAAGTGCGGCTCACATATCCGTCTTGCACGATCCACTAATGTTTTCATTATGCCTCTTTTCTGTCGGGGATGGTGATTGGAGTTTTTGTGTAGGTACCGATCAGTGTGAGTTGGTTTCCTGTAGACCTTGTGACCTAACTGAAAGTTTGCTTTGCGGATGACCCAGGTATCCAGGAATGGGAGTTTTCCCTCGATTTCTTTCTCCATGGTGAATTGTATGTTCAGGTGGATGTTGTTGAGATGATTCAAAAACCCCATCAATTCTTCCTCCCCATGGCTCCAAATGATAAATGTATCATCCACAAACCGGAACCATACACTAGGTTTGTGGGGTGCTGATTCTAGAGCTGTTTTTTCAAAATGTTCCATGTAGAAGTTTGCTATAACTGGGCTGAGTGGGCTCCCCATGGCCACCCCATCCATCTGTTCATAGAATTCGTTGTCCCATTGGAAGTAACTGGTTGTCAGGCAATGGTGGAATAAGGCTGTTACATCCTCTGGGAAAATCTGATTAATAAGTGCAATAGTGTCTTTTACTGGAACCTTGGTAAACAGGGATACAACATCAAAACTGACAAGTATGTCTTGTGGATTGAGTTTCAGAGAACTGATTTTGTTGATGAAATCTGCTGAATCTTTGATGTAAGATGAGGTTTTCCCGATGTGGTCCTGCAGGAGATCTGCCAGATGTCTAGCTAATTCATATGTCGGTGAACCAATGGCACTCACAATGGGTCGGAGTGGGACTGAATCCTTATGTATTTTGGGGAGTCCATATAGTCTAGGTGGCTGTGCTTCGGTCTTGCATAGTTTTCTGTGCGTGTCGGGATGTAGTGAGGAATTCTTGATCAGCGCATTTGTTAGCCTGGTGATTTTGCAAGTGGGATCTCGTTTTAGTTTTTTGTAGGTGGAGGGGTCCAGGAGTTCCTTAATCTTCTTTTTGTATTCCTCTGTTTTCATGATCACTGTAGCATTGCCTTTATCAGCTGGTAGAATGATGATGTCTGGATCTGCATTGAGGGTCTTGATGGCATTTTTCTCTTTGCGTGAAATATTGCTGGTGGGAAGCTTTGCCTTTCGTAGAATCCTGGCTGTCTCTCCTCTTATTTCCTCAGCTTCCTCTTCAGGTAGATGACGAATGGCAGCTTCTACATTTGCAATGATGTCTTCCACAGGAAGACATTTCTTCCACAGGAAGACATTTGCAATGATGTCTTCCATCAAAGTTAAAAGTTTCAAAATTAGCCACCAGCTTCAGGATGATTGTGGAAGCTACAGTGCCAAAGATAAGATGGAATCCTGGTCCAGATTATCTCCATAATATCTCTCACATGAAAGTGATGGTTGGTTTACTGGAGATAAGCCAGGACAGTGCAGACAGCACAGACAGGGAGGAAATATCCCCTGCTTTACACAGCAAAGACAGGAACAACTTATCTCTGATCTTCACTTCAAAAAGTCCAGTAGCACCTTTTAGACTAACCAACTTTATTGTAGCATAAGCTTTCGAGAGCCACAGCTCTCTTCGTCAGATGATCTGATGAAGAGAGCTGTGGCTCTTGAAAGCTTATGCTACAATAAAGTTGGTTAGTCTTAAAAGGTGCTACTGGACTCTTTGCTACTGCAGACTAACACGGCTAACTCCTCTGGATCGCTTCAAAAACATTCCTTTCTCTGTGACTGTGTACTTTCTTAATCAACGGCTGTCCCAGCAACCATTGCAACTGCTCCAGACATCTTGAGACTTTTGCTAAGATTGAAGTCTTCCTGGAAACTGAAGAGAAGCATCAACAGCTCCACAAACAGAAAAGAAAGCTGGCTACTTGAATGGTTTATAAAAATAAAGGGGGGGAAGTCCCTACGGTGCAGTTTTTTACAGCTGTAACTACCATTAAATGCATTAACTGCTGACCAATTTACAATATAAGTAGAGGAAAAATTAAAATTAAAATTTTACAACAGTATAAACTCCTAGCATGGGATGAGTGTAGCATGTCTCACAAGGCTACTTTAGAAGCTGTAGACCACACACTGCAGGATTTGAGAAGAAATAACTAGGGGAGGAGTCACCCACCACTGTATTAGCTGGTGATTTCCAAGAAAGACTTTCTATTATTCTTCAAGGAACTAAAGCTGATGAATGGCAGGCCTGTATCAAATCATCATACATTTGGAGTAGTATCCAAAAATGCTGTTTGAGGAAAAGTTTATAGGTACAGCTTTCTGGTTTCTTAATAAAACTAATTAAAATGCAAATGCTCTATATTTTTACTTTGATTTCTTTGGAAACATAGCTATCTGTTATCAAATAAAATGTATTAAAAGAAAAATAGGGCCAACATAGTGTTGAACCACAGAGCACAGACGAGCAAAGCCCCTATAAAACAAAATTGCAAGTACAATGAGCTATGCGGCTGGTGAGCGGGGTGAGCCAGGGCTGGCCCCTAGTTATTCCAATAAAAATAATTTCCCTATAAAGCTTTGAATTTGTCTGAATATAACATTTAAGTCACACTTGGTTTATTTTTCCCCCCTTCAGTTCAAGTATTTGTTGATACTGGGACATAAAATTAACATGAGGTACTTTTAAAATTTTGTTTACTGAATATAAATCAAAATAAATATACTAACTCAGGTCATACTCTATTTAAGGCATTAAAATATTCCAATTTATACTTTTCCAGAAAGCCCACATCACTGGCCAAGAGTTATATATTTAGCCAGCTGACAGCTACAGATCTGTTCAAGCCATCATCAGCCCACAGCAAGGCCCAAAGGGCCTGTTCCAAGCTGAACCAGGTGCCTGAGGTAGAAGCACTGGGCAATGAAGACAGGGAGCAGTTGCATCTGAGCCTGTGCCTGCATGTAAAAGTGGCAGCTCACTTTTTGGTAAATAAGGAAGATCAGAATCCCTTTTCAAGCCTGGGATGGTCTGCATAGGCTTCCAAGCCTGAGGACACAGCCTGGGAGTCTATGAAAAAAAAAAGCAGACCCAGGATTTGTGGGGTTGGACCAGAGTTTTTACTGGTCTGCTTGGCAGATGGGAGGATGTGGGGTGATATACAGAGAAGAAAGCAATTCTCCTTGCCAGCGAATATATCGCTTATAAGAGGTATAGATCTTCCCCCAACAGCCCCGCTAAATTGTGCTGCATTTTCTGCTCCAATGCACTCAGTAACTGCAACTTTAAAACAGCTTCTTGTTTGGCAAAGTCAAGGGAAGTAACTTGCCGACTGCAAGTGGTTGCAGTCTGACTGAGGATAAAAAACCAGCAAAACCAGTGCATTATCCACCAGCTTTTCATCCAAACTGGCTGCAAATTGCCAGTTTCCCCAGGCCCAGAATAGTCAAACAAAAGTCCCATTGGAGCTTCTGGCCATCCTCCTCCCTGTTAATGAAATAAAAGACTTTAACAGGGTGGAACGATCTTTAAGAGTATTGGACTGCCTTGGGAGATCTAGGATCAAATACCACAACGTGAATCTCACTGGGGGAACCTTAACCAGTCCATCTCTCTCAGCCTAACCTACTGGACAGGGTTCTTTTAAGGATAAAATAGAGGTGCAGAAAACCAAGAACACCACTCTGTATTCCTTTGTGGAAGAGAGGGATAAAAATAAAACAATCACATACACTATGTTTAATCCTATTATTTTCACAAAGACTGAAGTTATATCTTATAAGCACTGAGAACTTAATACATCATCTTTCTCCAGTGAAGATATTTCTCATATAAATATTGGCTGTTTGGTACTAAATGCTTTTCCCCATAATTACTCTCTTGATGTGGTTGGGTATTACTTGACTTTTTAGGGAAATATGATGCATCAATTCTTTCCTGGCATTTAAAGCTTTTCCCCCCATCTTAGCACGTAAACTCTGTGCTCTTTAGAAATTCTGTATTTCATCTTTTTGACCTATCAGTCATAAACTGCTTATTTCCCAACCTAGCAAGTACACAATTTGTCACTTTTTTAGCAAACAGAAAAACATGTTTTCAAGAACGTGTTTTTTACAACTGTCCAGACATACACTGGTAAAACATATCAAGTTGCAAACCAAAGTCTACCTCTACAGACATTTCTCGCTGTATTCTCCTTATCCTTGACATCTTTTCACTTTTGTGTTTGGCAGCAGAAGACTAAGAATGCTATAACCTGAACGTCCCTCTTTCAATCATAATTGTATTTCATTTTATAAAATGTTTTCCAAAAGCTTGCCCTTTAAGGGAGAGGCTACCTTCCATTCTTCACTCTCTTTGCAGTTTACTTTTCCATCAACTAATGTCCTTGTTTACTTTTGATGATGTCAAGAGACATGTTTTCAGATATTTAATGGCTCTTCAGGCCAATGTTCATTAGGCAAACAAATTGCTTCAGTTCAACTACAACTGATCACCTTGCCAAATACTTAACAAATCTCATTTTATCATTATTCATAGCTGTATTACAACAACAGTAATAATGTACTTATATATCACTCTCAGAGTGGTGAACAAAGTCAATGTCGTTATTATCCCCACAATCCATCACCATTATAAGCTTTATTGCATTCGCTCAAAAACTTAGCAATTAACATCAAAAATACCAACAACCTCAAGATAATAATATGACAATCACAATAACAATAGAACCTCTAATATACATTAAAATTTTATAAACAATTATTAAGATCACAACAGAAATTTGAGTTAAAACCAATATCAATTCAAACAAATTCAATCAGATACTCAAGAAAATACACAGATTTAACCATCAGCCACAATAACAGTGTTAAGGCCTTTATCACCCATGCAACGAACTTTGCATCCGTATCCATTTACTTTTGTCAGCAAGTAATATAGTTAGTCTATTCATTATCCACTCTCTCTGGATATTGTATTAAAATATTCCCAAGATATCTTTCATGCTCTGATGTGAATCTTGGGCAGTAAAAGACAACATGGCCTAGGTCCTCAATAGAATTCTGATCACAAATACAGACACGTTCTTTATATGGGATCGCATTATAACAACCTCTTACCATTGCCAATTGTAAGGTATCCAACCATGCTTTAGTAAATGCTTTCCTATACTCTGGATTAAGTAAATCAGTAAGGTAGGATAGAAGAATTAAATGAGGAGCGAGTTGCTTGTAAAGGGGAGCTATTCTCAAGGTACTTAACAATGCGGCTTCTATCCGAACACTTATATCTAGCAGTCTTTGTTTTATTAATTGCTTTGCTGCAAAAAAAAATTAGCCCTGTTAGTCTTCTGAAAATCCAAGTTTGGCTACCATATTCAATATGCAACTCCACCACGGGTTACTTTTCCCTTCCTTGTAAGCCATGGTTAAGAAACATGAACCTAACCCAAACCGAATTTTTAATCACTAATTAATAATAACTGTATGGGCTGAGACTAATATTGTCAATAGAGTCAATTCCAATCTAGTTATGGCTGCTGGTGTTGAATTAGGGACTGCAAATAACATACAAATAAACGTATTCTGAATTATTCCTAATGGTTGTAAATTGGAGTTCCATATAGATTTCAAACAATGGAGGTACCAAATAGCCTCCCCTTGTTCTGTAGACTCTAAGGATACTGAGTATAGCCTTTTCAAATTTCTTCTTTGCACGCTCAATATGTGCTGATCAGGAACCAGAGCTATGAAAAATTATCTTGCGGTATCTAAAAGAGGACACTTGTTCTAACAGTTTCCCGTCTATTTTCCATTTATGAAAATGGGGCCTTTTACTAAATACTATTATTTTAATTTTGTCATAATTGAGTTTCAATAAATTGTTCTTACAATAAAGACTAAACTCTTTAAAAAACCTTCTAAGGCCAACTTGTGCATGGGATATAAGTAATGTGTCATCAGTAGAGATGGGCACAAACAGCAATACGAACAAAAAAAAGCCACGAACAGCCCAATCTGCTGTTTGTGAACAAGCTGTTTGTGAGGCCCTATTCTAAACCAACAGGTGGTCGTTGCAAGCCTCCTTCATTGCTGTTTGTTGCTGTTCATCAAGCCAGACAGTCTGGCACCTGTAATCAATTCCTTTGGCAACTTAGGCAGGGATTGTCTGAACTCTGTCTGAACTCCTGCTGTTGCCCTGGAAACCCCAATCTAAGCCCAATTTAGCTTGATAGGCAGGTCCTCCTTTCAAGTGTGGAGCTCCAAATTTGTTACGAGGGAGCAAAGAGCAGGGGGGAGGGGGGCTCCCAGCTCTGGCTTAGTTTGCAGACAGTGGAGAGGGAGAGAGTTGCTGTTGGCATTTTGATAAGAGTGCATTAGAGCTTGCATTTTCTTTGAGTGGTGGAACAGGGCTGCCTTTCAAGTTCCAGGGCTGCTGCCAGGCTCCGGGCCAAGCTATTATTTATTATTGGTACCTTTCCTGGTGCCTGATCAGGTCAGGTTTCTGGGAGTGGTGCAGTAGGGATCTTGACTTGGATGATGGCTGGAGGAGAGCCTGCTGGCCCCCACGAACAGCCAACCATGAACATGTTCGTGAACAGGGCCATGTTCGTGGTTGTTCATGAGTCCCTGTTCATGGATGGCAATGAACAACGAACATCAAGTTTGGTTTTTTTTCTGTTCGTGCCCACCTCTAGTCATCAGCATAATGTGTCTCCAAGCCAAACTGGAAAATATTGTGATCCTGACAAATACTCAGTCATATCATTTATGTACAAATTGAAAAGCAAAGACACCAGGATAAAACCCTGGCATATGCCTTTTGAAGTTGGACTTGAATTGGACAATTGGCCAGAAATTCCTGATCTTACTTTAAGAGTGGTGTTAGTATGGAGAGTTTTAATTAATAACCTACAGTCAATTTTCAATTTGTTTCATTTGTCCCATAGGCACTGCCTTGGGATGGAACTGAAAGCAGCTTTAAGGTCAATAAATGCTACATACTATTGTCTAGATAGCCCCATTCACATATTTGTTGTTATAATATTGCAATATAAAGCAATGGTCTAAAGTTGAATGGCCTGTCCTGAATTCAGTTCATTTTGGTTCTAGTAGGTCATTTTCAAGCACCCCATCTTCTAACTTTGATAAAAGGTGCCTTGCATAAGGTTTATCTATAATGTACAACAGACTTATTGGTCTACAATTGGCCTGGTCTTTTTGTTCCTCGTTCTTATAAATAGGTACATGATGGACAAGAACTACTCCTGCAGGAGTTTACCAGTTCCTATTTACATGAGTAAATAAATTGGCTAAAACTGGTGCCCATCAGTCTTGAAAGGCATTAAGCATATCAAGGGGATAAATTTTTCCCCTGGGACTTATTATTCTTAATTGTTGAAATTAGAAACTTTATTTCACGGCAGTCACAGAGGCCAAGGAGATGATAAACCTGCTGAATTGGTTGTAGTAGTCTCAACTGTGTCAGTCCTTTGTTCAGAATCACTGAATAGCTGAGAAAATCTTCCGAGGTATCCTTGGATACATATGAATCCAAATCCCGGCACATTCTTCCATCCATTTTTGCAAGAAGATGCCAAAACTTTGACATATCTTTTTGGGACAGAGCCAGGACAAGTTCCTGCCAGGAGTCTTTCTGCAAGGCATGCTTTTTATTCCTAGTAAGCTGTTTATAATAGTTACGGAGCTTGAAGAAAAATTTTGGTAAACAATTATTTGGGGCCTGCTTGTACATTTTGAAAATACATCTAAGTTCTTTTTTTTTAGTTTAAACATTCACTATCAAAGCATGTATTCGAATTCTGTTGCTTTTCATTTGAAATTCTTATATTCCTAACCAAAAAAGGCTTCAAGAATGTAATTAAATTATTGTATAGGGCCAATGCAATGTTAGTATCTTTAGCTGCAAGGATTTCATCCCTAAGTTTAAGAGCCAAGTCACTATTTAACATGTGTTGCATTTTATATTGGAACATAGGGGACCAATTTAATCGAATATCGGAAGTGATTTCAATTTCTGGAAGAGTACCAGGTGTCCGATCATTGAGAGTATTTTCAGAAATGCAAATATAGAATATAAGAGGTTAGTGGTCGCTTTCTGGGATGCAGCCCATTAAAAACAGCAAGATATCACTCAAAAAAAGTCAGTGATACTAGTAAGTAATTGATAACACCCTCCCCTCTTACTAAAATAAATAAATTCACCACATCTATCTCCCTCAGTATTATTGTTAACTATTACCAAATTAAATGTGTTGATCAGTTGGTAAAAAAAATCCCCAGTTTAGTTAAGCAATTGATCCTTTGATCTCCTTTTATCATTATAAGGCTCCACTGCATAATCCTCAATGTTATGTCCTGGAATATTATCGCAAATATGGGCATTAAAATTTCCCAGGAGCATAATCTTTGCCATGGGGAATTTGACCTCAAACTCAAGGAGATAATCATCTAGGTTAGACCAACAGTGCTCATCATAAAAAGGAGAAGGGTAGTGGGGGACATAGACATTAATTACTAAAATTTCCTGGTTTGTAGATATCAGGAGGCAGGCCATTGCCAAGAATCCCAAGGATGGCAATAAAACTACAATACATTTAAGTAATGTAGATATCAAACATGTCAGGCCACCACTAGGGCGTCCACTATTGTTAGAAGGAATGGCATTGACAGTATAAGACAAGTATCCATTTAACACTAAGTCTGAGGTTAGCCAAATTTCCTGGATACAGGCTACATCGTAACACCTAATAAATTGTACAAATGAAGGATCTTGAATTTTATTTGACCAACCTACCACATTCCAAGAAATACAGCTGGGGAGCTGGGGCTGAGAGAAGTGGCTTACCTAAGGTCACCTTCAGAGCTCATGGCAATAGTGGGAGTCAAATCAGCAGAGTGCTGGTTCGCATCTCAACCACTTAACCAGTATGCAACAGCATCACACGTAACATCCCATGAGCATATTTCACCCAAAAGAGTAGAATCATTTTAGTATAAAACCAAGAAAAGGTATTACAATGTATGTTTTATAACCCAAAACATGAGCATTAATCAACTATGGGAAAAAGCCAAAATAGACAATGTTGCACGACACTAAAAACTGTTTCTTTGAAAATGGCAACAGTATTTAGAAAGCAAAAATGGAATTTGGCGGGGGGGGGGGCACATTCTGGAGCAGTCATATACTACAGTCACATTTTTTTTACAGCTAGGGAAAGGAATTTTCTCCTCCACTCTCAAACACAACAGCATTACTTAGCATGAGGAGCATACTGCTAGACAGGGTATTATGTCAACTGTACCAACTTCCATGATAAAAGGAAACAGAGCTGCACTGATTTCCATGATTTGTGATTTTATTAAAAAAAAAATTCACATAACTCTAAGGTGGCTCACATGGGATTCCTCAGGATGTTTCCCCTTCAGGAACTGAACTTATCCAGACATAGCTTGCTCCAGCAAGGTGAATGCATCATGTTCCAAACATACACTGGTAAAAGCCTCACTGATGCAGTCAAATATCTGAAATGGAGCGGGGGGGGGGGGAGAACACGGAAATCCAGAAATACCTCACAAATATTTTGTACATTTTGAGTGAACCCAGTTAAAATTAGAGGGGGCTTTTCAAGGGGCATGAAATAGTTCACAAAACTTGCCCTTCAGCATATCTCAGCTTTAAAAAGCAACTCCATAGGTCCCAAAAGTTACTACGGCCAAAATCCACGAGACAAAGACTTACATACTGTACTATTCAAGTGAATGCTACATAAGAAGTAAACACAAAAACATCGTTGAAAGATTTTACAGCATTTCCCAAGTACCTGCTTTTTTTCAAGGATTCCTGGGGAAGTATCCATATCCTTCTACTTTTAACAGGGAGTAAACCAACTTCCATGGGAGGGGAGCAACCAAGGTTTTACTATTCCAGCCAAAATGCCTCCCTCTTGGCAGATTATCAAACTTCGTATTGGGGAGGGGGTTATCATAACTGGCTGTAACACACTATGAGCTTCATTTGAAATGATAGGTTGTTTTGAAGACCAAGACACTGTTACATTCCGAAAATCCTGTTTCCTGGAACAGTCATCACAAGACATAGTTATAAACAAACCAGGCCGAAGACTATTAGAACTGCTGTCACTCCATCAATGCACATTCTTCATGGCATAAGGTTTGATCTCTCTGGTGGTATGTTTACATTCTTATCCACCCAAGGAGCCAGCACAATAGATTATGTAGCAATATCACCCTCACTCCTACTCCAGACCCTTTATTTTGAGGTTGGCAACAGAACAGAGGGATCAATGCTTGCTAAGGCTTTTGCATCAATTCAGGGGTAACACCTTGCTTAGTCCTGCCAATGATCCCCTAGAGGGCTCTCAGTCTTGTATAAGGAGAATCAAGTGGTCTACCCAGCTACACTGCAGCTTAGCTCAATGTCTGATGAAGGATGATCTCTGTCTCTGTGCCAAGAACTAATGCAGGACGGCTGTGATGCCACCAAGTGTTTTGAAGGCATAACCCAGCTCCTCAAACCTCTGCACTCTACCAACAGACACAGTAAAATTTCAACTCATCTTAGCAGAGGGTGCATCCAGAAAAGAGCTATTACACTACACTCTACAGCTTTGTCAAAGGTAAAAAAGGATCATCTATCGGTCATCTCATCTCTTTAAGGTCACCTTATAAGAAACTCCTTAAGCAGAAGAAGCTCGACTTCTCTGCAATGGCAGGAACCAGGTATGACGGCCTAAGAAAAGAGGGAGTCCTGGTTTTGGGAACCTGTTTCCTTCAAGTTAGGCAGATTCCCCCCTTCCCCGCCCCGGACTGGTGGTATAAAACCTAACTCTCCTTCTTTCCGATTTCGATCCTGTGTTTCTTATAGAGTAGAAGTTTTCCCTAGTACCTAAGAAAATCCAGGCTCGAGCTGTGCTTAATGGTTGAGACTCCTTCACCTACGTCTAATGAAGGTGCTAATATGTTTTAATGTACTTTTATGCATTTTTAACATTACAGTTTTATTGTTTATTATTCATGTTTTACTTATATACTTTATTTGCTTAATTGTGATGGCCTTTGCCTGCATACAATAAACATTGTTTTGGTTTCAAGACCGTGTTACAATCAGGATGCTGATCCTTATCATATGCATAAGGAACTTTTAAAAGAATAAAATCAAGCATCACACATGAATGAGCAGTTAATCTAAGATAAAATGAATCTAAGATTAAAGAAAGATGCCCAAGGGGAAAAGGCAGTTGGGTGGAACAATTATGTATTAGCACTGCTTACTAGTAGACCAATAGGGTGCTCTAATTCCTTCATCCAAGTCATAGGCAAGAGAGAGAGTCAGGATAAATGATCAGGTTGGTTGGCATTATCCTCCCCAAACATGGTCTGGATCTTGCTCTAACTGAGAACCCTCTATCTTATTATACCTGAGTCCTAAAAGAAAAAACACCCTTCAATTACATCTAGATCCAGAACTTGGTAGATATGTAGACTACAAAAATTCTGAAGGCATGAGAAACAACTGGGAACTGAGAAAAACTGAAATGTATGTAATACCTGTTTATTATTTATTTATTTATTTCAAATTTCTATTCTGCCCTCCCCGCGAGTGGGCTCAGGGCGGATAACAACATTACCAACACTTATTTTCCTGCTTGAATAAAATATTTCCATTTATTTTATGTTTAGTTAACATACAAACTTGCATTATGTGCATTCTCTCTATTACCACATGTGCATGCGCAAAGTGCACGCATGCTCCCAGAAATGCGTGATGCCACTTCTGGAAGTGATGCCACTTCCCGGAACCCAGCACAATGCATTACGATGAGATAAATGTTAGTAAGCTTGGAACATTACACTATTATGAGAATGTGACTCACCCTGCGGCTGTTTGCAGTTCAAGCAGGGAGTCAGGCTTTGCAGCCCCTCCGGAGGAAAGGAGGCAGGCTCCCTTCCCTCCCAGGCATCTGGGCTTTTCCTTTCTGTATCCTCTACAAAAAGTGAAATCTTCCGTTCCCTTTCCCAAACATTGCATTTCTTTGGAATCATATTTTAAAATATGCAAGAAGGAGGGGGCCTCTAAAAATCCAAAACCCATCTCACAAATCTAAATTCTAACAGATTCCTTCTGCCAGCGTAGAAAAAAAATCCAAAACTCTTTCTCAAAAAGAGTCTGAAATTCCTAATTGAATAAATATTGAATTTTCAAATTTTCAGGGAGGGTTTTGCTTTACTGGAGCAATTCAAAAGAAGATACTCAACTTTAGCTGCATTAGAGTTATACTTGGTTTAAAATGGCTTTTTTTGTTGCCTACCAATTCTGCCTTAGCAGTGGCTAAGCTGTTGTGACATTGTGAAATGCTCATAAATACTCCAATGTCCCAGACAAATAATATTCATAAAAACTTCCTTAACACCCATATGTCCACTGTAATTTCAGTGCTGTTAATCAGCTGAGGGTGGGGAGAACCATGATGATGAATATATGATGATGAATATATTGATGAAAGCCTTCTGTGACTTGGACACAGCTATCCATTCCTACCATAAAACTAGAATAACCGTAACTGATATATTTAACTAACACAGAACCAATCTGCATTCAAAAGCTGTAGGAACCATAACAATGTCAACTTCAGTCAACAAAAGAATGAAAGCAACACACACACAGCCAGGCGGGGCTCTTGCCCAGAAGGGCTTGTGATTGGCTGAGGTCTTTAAAAATTGCTTTCAACTACCATCACAGCACAGGAATCTTCACTGTGTGACTGAAGGTAAGCTGTATGTTCATTTTAAAAAGCATCCTGTTCAGCAGAGCTTCTGCCTGAAATGTTTGACATTTTGTAGTAGGCTCTGCCTCCTGCAGCAGCCATTGGTGTTCCTGTAATAGCCATATTATGGCTGTAATTATCACTCTGTATCAGAATTGCAAAGGTGCCTGCAGGTTCAAAATGCATGCCTTATCATTGAACTAACCTTTTCCTATTTTAGGAATACTCACATGCTCAATATTTTTTTCTTTAAAAAATTAGAGGTTTTTATATTTTCGTCCTTGAACTTCAGTTAATGTTTGCTATCCAGCAATGGTGATTCAAGGTTTAAGTATATTAACATGACCGTTTCCTGAGTTACATCAATATATCAGACTTCACGGAATTCTTCTGCTAGAATTCATAATGTTGCCATAACACTAATACAACTATCAAATTGTTCTGAACGCTATAGATATACCCGAGTCCCTAGACTAATGTGCTCTTCACAGTAGTCTGTTTTAATACAATGAGAAATAAAATATTCATTAAAACTTCATATGAATATATTTGTCACTCTTCATCTTAAGACTGAAAGAAAAATTATTCCAAGCCTCATTACACAAGTAAAATATAATCAAAACAACCGTAAAGTAACCCATACTTAACTCGATTCCAAATCCATCACTTAAATATCTAATAAATGACCCAATTTGTTTACATGACCATACAACTTTTAATAGTTTTTCCATAAAGAAGTTATTACATCCATTCTCTGTTTTGTTGCAAAGTGTTTGAATGGGCTCCAGAACCACAAGCAATTTGAACAAGCTCTTTTCTGATGGCAGCGGCTTCATGTAATTTACCACTACTGGTGAAACACCTCAAACAATGAAGATTTTAAAATACCTACACACACATCAAAAGCATTTCCTGCTTGTGTCACTAAAATACATTGTCTACTGTAAAGATTGAGTGCTATTTTCTGTTTAAATAGTATGGCTAATATCCAAGAGGCCATAGGTTGTCTTTTCAGTCACCTGCTTCCAGAGGCAGCCCCCAGAAAAGGTATCCATGAAGAGAAAGGTAGTTCTAGGTTCAAAAGGCAACTATCAAAACAGGTTTCTCTGGATTCCAGCCAATGAAAGCTCATGGAAGGCAATATGATAAATACCAGTGAAATTATCTTATGCTTAATTTCTTCCCAAATGTTCAGATTCCTTCCTTTAAGTATTATTTACTGGAGCAAACCTAGCGTCGTTCATATCATCCCTATGTTTTGATACAAAACAAATGAAACTAAACCCCTTAAAAGTTAACCTATGATATGCCCAAACTATTTTTATTTCTTTTTTCAATGTAGTAATTTGTTTTAGTCTATACAGCAGAAGAGTGCTCTTGTACAATACAAGAATAAGAAAAGAAATCCCTTTGTATGTCAAAAGGATACATTTTTATCCTTTTGTTTTTTGGCATACAACAGGGACTAGGGTGGATCGGACCTTTAACTTTCTGGCAGGGCTGGATCTACCGGGGGTGGGGGCAGGGAGTCTGGAGCTCTACGAAGCTGAGTGCTGCTGTCTAAAGGGAGGGGGGGTCTGTCTGGACTCAGAGACCTTTTTGGAAAATCCTTTCCACATTTACTTTGCCACTGGTTTTGTGCTGCAATGCATTTCAATGGAGCCCATGCAGGTAAATTGACATTCTGGGCGAGCCTCTCCCTCTGGGAACCACCACCTGCAGTAATGGAGGAGGGCTTTACCGGACTCTCCGCAGCTGAATGCAGCTTTCCAGAAGGAGGAAGAGGGTCTATTAGGAGCCAGAGACCTTTATGGAAAATCCAGTCCACATTTTCTTTGCAACTGTTTATGTGCTATAGTACTGTCCAGTGGAGCCCATGCAAGTACAGCCCGGGCAGCCGGATCCGAGACCGGTGCCTTCAGAGGCCAGCGGCTTGAGAGGTGGGTGGGCCCCTCCTGCCTCCCCCCGGCAGTGAATGGAAGGGAAGCACACCTGCCTGCCCTACAGCCTGGCCAGATGGATCTAACGGCAGCAGCTTGAGAGGCTGGTGGCTTGAGAGGCGGGCGGGCTCTTCCTCCCTTTCCCAGCAGAAGCGAAGGGAGCCTGCCCATCCTTCAGCCTGGCCAGCCAGATCCAAAGCCAGCAGCTTGAGAGGCCGGTGGCTTGAGAGGCGGGCAGACTCTTCCTCCCTCCCCCAGAGGAAGGAAGAGAAGCGCACCTGCCTGTCCTACAGCCTGGCCAGGCCAATCCAGGGCTGGCGGTTTGAGAGGCTGGTGGCTTGAAGGCAGGCAGGCCCTTCCCCCCTTACCCAGCAGAAGGGGAGAGAAGCTGCAGCCCCACCTCATCCACGGATCAGCTGGGCAGGGAGGAAGTGGTGGCCTCCCTCTACAAGCCTCCAAAAGCCCCGAGGCAGTGAGAAGGCCCAGCGCCTTGGCGCCAGCCTTCCCACTGCCACACTGGGCCTTTCCAGGCCTGTGGAGGCTCCAAGGAGGCAGCAGGGAGGCAAACTGTTTTACCACCGCTCGCTTCATATCCCTGCACACTGCGCATGCATGGCGTACTACGCATGTGCAGAAATAAAAAGTGAGTTGTCGGCAACATGGTTTGGCTTTTATGTCTTAGGATGGGTGGTCCTGTTGTGGATGTTTTACGGTTCCAGTTAGTTTTATTAAATTGATCCCGGTTTTTGCTGATTGTTCTTTGGGAGGGAGCTACTGTTGGTGACTGAGGTGCTGTTTCTTTATAGTGTTCACTGTTTTTGCTTGGTATTTACTGTTTCTATAAAAGTTTGGTTTGGTGTTCAATGGCTGTTAGTTGTTGGTTCAAGGATGTTGTTCTTCTGGGAGGGGGTTTGCTGGAGTGCTTGATTCAGTTTAGCTTAAATTACCTAGTGGTGTTTGGGCATACATTCAGGAGTAGGTCCCTTATAAATCTGGTGGATTTTGCTTGCAACGTATCAACCCCAGCCCACTGGATAGCCCCCATAGTTTCCCCAATAGGGTGTAATGGAGATTGGGAGTGGAGGCATTTTCTTTGTGGGGGGGGACATAAAGTGCCTCCACAGGATCCAATCTTTATGAAACTTGGGGGGGGTGTCACTGGGGGTCATTATTAACAAAATTAATATAATTTGGTTAAAAAATGACCATCACTCCAGCCACCAAAAGAGCCCCATGGCACAGAGTGGTAAGCTGCAGTACTGCAGCCCAAGCTCTGCTCACTACCTGAGTTCAATCCTGGTGGAAGCCAGGTTCAGGTAGCTGGCTCAAGGCTGACTCAGCCTTCCATCCTTCCGAGGTCGGTAAAATGAGTACCCAGTTTCCTGGGGGTAAAGCATAGATGGACTGGGGAAGGCAATGACAAACCACCTTGTAAAAAGTCTGCCAAGAAAATGTCATGATGCGACATCCCCCCATGGGTCAGTAATGACTTGGTGCTTGCACAGAGGACTACCTTTACCTTTATCTTTACTCCAGCCATCAGATATACCCAAATTGAATTTCCCATAGAAAGAAATGGCTGAATTTTACCAAATTTGCTCTGTATTACCAAACCAAACTGGAGAATGAATTCAGTATTTGGGGAATACCATTTTCCCCCCAATTTGGTATTACCAAACCCAAAATATCCTTCCAGCTGCAATAACGGTATCCATTATTTTGTGCGTCTTCATTCCAATCTCTTTAAGAAAACTTATTTTCTTCTATTTCCTCTTAGTTTAACATATGTCTAAAGTCCAGGAAATTAACTACACAGGATTATTTGAGCAAATGTCTACAACTATATCCAAAGAATATGCCAGAACTATCCAGTGCTTATGTAAAATACTTCCTGTCATTACAGATTTCTTATTTTATGCAGTGGGCTCCATCATTTGATAAATGCCAAAATGATCTGAGGATGGGGAATAATTTTAGCTTCTTAGTAAAAAGCAGTTTCTGAAGCCAGGATATCAGGTTAATAATAACAACAACATTTGATTAATATACCACCCTTCAGAACAAACCCACTCAAGAGTGGTTTACAAAGTATGCTATTATTATCCTCACAACAATCTCCCTGTGAGGTGGGTGGGGCTGAGAGAGCTCTGGAAGAGCTGTGACTAGCCCAAGGTCACCCAAGGTTACAGCACTAATTAGTTATTGTATGTGTTACTCATTTAAAACACAGCTTCTCATTGGGGCTGGGGGCATAACAAGCAAAACAGCACATTAGTCCTTAAGATAAGCAAATAATTTCTTCGGGCATCACTGTACTTCAGGCTATACTATTTCAGAATGTAAATGGGGGAAGGAATGGCTGAATGTTCTAATGTTCTCATACACAGACAACTTCGTACATATCCACTTGCTGATACTATTGTTTCATCCAGTCCACAAAACATCTATGGGTAGATGCTCTCTCTTGCATCAGGCCTGACTGAAACACCGTAAGCTTTGTAACATGAGCCGCAGCAGCAAAAAAGGAAGGTAGCAAGCATCACACCCTGGCCATCTTACTGGTAAGATGCTAAGCCTCCCAAATCTAGAAAAATCTGGAATACCAATGTAGAGTTGCTTGCTCAGTCAAGGAAGAGAAGCAACTCTTTGATCAGTGGCAGCAACCATCCTACTGCCCAAAAGGCTGGATTCCATCGAAAAGCTCTATATACGTAGTGGAGCATTTTTGTTGATTCCCCTCTCCAGAGGCAATCCTACAACCCCTTTCACACCACTACAGTGGGGTCCCTGTCCCCCAGGAGTGGTATTTCAGCCTATAGCAAAAG
Organism: Eublepharis macularius; assembly: GCF_028583425.1. Classification (NCBI taxonomy): domain Eukaryota; kingdom Metazoa; phylum Chordata; class Lepidosauria; order Squamata; family Eublepharidae; genus Eublepharis; species Eublepharis macularius. The sequence goes on from NC_072799.1 coordinate 60,362,331, forward strand.
AAGAAGGCAGGGAAGTCATACTTTTGTGCACATTACTTTTGGATGGGATCCAACCCAAATGGTAAAAGTGCAGGAACAGCTGATTGCCTAAAGGAGCCCCCCAAGGAGGAGTATTTGGGGTCTCAGCCAAGACTGGTAGTTGGTAAGGTGCTTTTTTCACTACTGTGTGATACAGAATATAGATGGTGTTACCCCATTAAATAAGTCACATAGCACGTAATTAGCAAGGATGTGGAAACAATTGGTAAGCACCCTGAGGGATCAACATGGTGGAGGGAAGCTCCCATAATCCACTGCCATGAGGCTTTAATGGCTCATGGGAATAATATAGGGAACTGCCTTGAAGGCAACACTAACTGCATAATAGGGAGGGAGAACAGGTTAGCAGGCTATGAGGATTGATTCTCCTGCCCACTCCTTTGGGTATACAGGTAGTAAAAACTAAGGAGCAGCAGAATGCTGGTCTATGGCTTGAAGTCAACGTAGAGTTGCCCAGCTAAGAATACCAGAACCTCATGCTCCTTAATTGAAAGCTTTACCTGCAATGAAGGCTTAAAAAGATAGCTGCAGATCAAACTTCTGGCTAATAAAAGAGATGCTCTTGGTTCATCCATTCCAGTAACCTCGTGTCTTTACTCTAAGAAAGTAGGAGCAATGCCACTGAGACCAAATGAGTTACTAGAAAAGCTGTATATTTGATTAGGAAAGTATCCTTAAATGTTGCAGATTACACCACCTCTTTCAGTACGATAAGCATTCAACATGATGGCAAGACCTCTTTTGCTTATTACATTTATCAGGTTCTATCTTAGGCAAGGTGTAAATGAAGTAAATAAATAAATGACAACTATGAGGTTGCAGGTTTTCACTTCCCCCTTGTGGGAAATGTACTTGTGTGTTTAAAAATAAGGTCTAGTACATACTCTGAATGCAGAGGATCATATGCAGCGCACCTTTTCTCACATGATCAAAGCTTTATACTAGTAGCAGTAATTAATAAACAGTTTTAACATTTGTAAGATATTAAAAATGCAGTGTTGTATATGCCATTTACACCTACAGCCAATTATAAGGTAACTTTATTTTTTTAAGTTTTGAAACAAATGTCTTGAAACTGAATAGAAAAACTAAAATAAAGATACTGTATTATCAATGTTTCTTTTTGACATGACATTTTCCAAGTTCGGTTAAGATGGGGGAGGGATATGCCACCCACTATGAGCCTAATAGTATGTTGGCAAGATTTAGACTGCATTAACATTGCTTTAAAAGGTTCTAAATTAACATTTGACTTTCAAGAATCACATTCCTTTCATTTTTATTGGATTACATTTTCTAGAAATGTACATGGGCGTTATACAATTCATCCTTCTACATCTGTCCTTTGAAGTTTTAGTCAAATCTCCAAGGAGAATCTATACTAATAGGTTATCGTGGGCTGTTTCTAATGACATTTCAGACCACTGATACTGATTCAAGCTATTTTATCTCTGTGCACCAAACGAAATCATAAGCCTATGAAAGAATCCAAAATCCAGTAAGCGTGATATTTTGGCACCATCATCTTACATAATTTCTATGCTAGGTTTTTCATTGAAAATGTTAAGATGGGGGGGGGGGGAGCCACCACAAAAATTGAATTTGGTTTTAAGAGTGTGGCATACTTATTACTTTAACTTGAGCAAAACATTCTGGACACTATTCCACAAAAAACTTCTGACAGATCAAGTTATAAGCCATGTTCATATGTCAAAACACATACATACTATATTTATATATAATTAATACTCTTTAAACTTTTAAGAAGGGAGAGGAAATGTATTGGAGTCCCACGTGCTCTAGAGATTTCACCCTCTGAGGTAAACAGTGGGAAGGTTTTTTTAAGCAAGCTGATGATAGACAAAAACATGCCTGCGACATTTTGATAGGCTCTGAACAATCTGATACAGATCAGAGATAAGTAAGATAGAGATTACTAGAGTTTTGGTGTGTATATGCATTATGGTCACATTTTGTCAGGTGATTTATTATTTTATGACAGCATTTAACATTCTGGCATTCAAGGGAAACTCCTGAGCTTTGATTCCTCACCACCACTGAAGGAGGTTTAAATAAAAAGGAGCCTGCTATTTCCACAGAAACATTATTTCTATTGTCTAGTACTGATCCCATAACATTTACTTTTATACTTAAATGCAGTCTCTGATCAGTTAGATATTTCAAACTGAGGATTGATTATACAATTTCTTGACTGGATACCCTGAGTTTACCCTGAAAACACATTTCAGATTACACTGAAAATGAATCCAAAAATTAAAGTTGACGGTAGATATATCCATCCATGGGGGGGGGGGGGAATCCAAAAACAATAGTACAATATCCTTCCACTAAAACCAACCAAAGTATCACAAAACAATGAACACAGACATCTGAGTTCCCAAGAATTCTTCATCATGCTAGATTTTAAGTACAATAAAAAACTGTTCCAGTGCATGTTGGAAAAACCTAGAGTTTGCAACTTAAAAGAGAGAGTCACCAAGAGGTATGGCAATCAAATTAGATGGGTGAAAGACAGATTTCAATATGCCTCAGAGGCTCCTGCGATGATGGAGCAAAACAGTGAATCTCTTCTGAGACATTAGAACCCACTCTGGCATTTTCAGAAGATTAAAGTTCCCTTTAAGACCAAGGACAATGAAATAATATAGTAGCCCTTCAAGTTATGAAGCTAGAGAATAATTTTACAATTATACAGTAGGGAGAAGGTCAACAGAAGCCAAACTCTATAGCATTTCCTAGTGGTCTGAGGTTATAAAACATCAAACAATCTCATCAGAAGATTGTCCTCTACATAGAATCTATTATATGAACAAATCCTGTCAATATTTCGCCATTTACACCAAACTATTTTTACTCTTATTATTAACAGTTCCACATAAAAAGCGCATGCACAACCACGGCATAACTATTTCTGCAGCTTGAGAACTATAACCTTCATTATGTAATGCATCTATGAACAAAAACATTCAAAGCTCAAAGTTAAAACGAGGATTTCATTATAGAGACTGAAACAACACAAACCAATTCACAGACACTATAGCTACAATTCCAGATTAGAACACAGAATTGAAATATCAAATTCCTTCAGTAGGTAGGTTCTTTCATCTGGTTTCAGATACATGATTCCGAGCCAATGATGAGACTAAGTTTTTTAGACCCTTCCAGTAATCCAAGACACAGCAGAGCAATCAAAAAATTGACAATATCAGTTTCTTGCAAGTTTGTTGTTGGAACTATATCTTCATAATGAACCTATTAATTTTCAACCAATGGTAATTTGGTGTTCAGGTCACTGCCAGAAGACCATGAATAAAAGAGTGTACACTTTACTGGAAGACCCTGATGAGGAAACAATCACTTTACTACAACGCACTAACTATGCCACACTGAGCAGAGCAATACCTTTCTAAGCCCACTGAAGTCAATAGGCTTAGAAGTATGTAACTCTGCTTAGCATGCACCCCCTTATCCTGCTAGGCAGAAACTGTTCTGTAGAACACTCTTTTCAATCCTTTTTCACGCAATACAATACCTGTTTTAACCATGACTTTTCATCCTAGTATAAGAACAGAGGTAAAGATTAATCAAGATGGAAGAAGGAACAGTGAAGAAATGATTTATTGAAAGTCAGATTCAGATTAAAGTGCTGGACAGAAAAAGCTCTAAAAATGCATCACCAGTTAAAGCAGCACACCTTGTATTTATTTATCCAAGCTCCTTTAAAGATAGCACTACCCAAACAAAATTCCTTTTTATTCCCATTGATTTCAGTGATGGGAAAGCAATCACACATTTAAACTCCTATTCAAATCAGTGGAACTTTATAATTAATACTGAGTGTATTATTCCCAGATAATGGGGGAAGATGAGGAACTGTTACTAGTATATTATAACATAACTTTTTCTGCAGTGCCTTGTTATCTCTAGTATGAAAACTTTGTTACTTTTATCTGGTTTTCTAAATTTAACTTTTGCACAGCCTCTCCAGCAAAGGCATAGTATGATCCAATAAAAGGACTAGTATAATACATCGTCTCTCTTATTTATCAACACAGCCATCATGACTTAACCTGCAGTCCTTGCCACAACCAGACTTTTAGTAACTTACAGTGCCATCCTACAAACGTCAGAATCCTACTCAGGTAAATTCGGTAGGGCTTACTCCCAGGAAAGTGTTCTTAGGACTCCACTATTAATTGTGTTCAGGACTACAGCCTTACACTGTATACAATTTGAAAGTCAACAATCAAAATACCATAATGCTTTTGTGAAATAGAACTCCCTTGAGATATTTCCAACTTGTAGTTCAAAGCCATGAAAGCCACTACCAGTAAATTAGTATTTTAAACAAACCTGAGAGATCAAAAAAGATGGTGCTAAAATTGGAAAAGGTTATGACAAATCTAAATTCAGGTAACTATTTCTTTTCTGACCAAGGTTTCGCTGTGCTTTCAATTCAGTCATTTACCTTTTCTCTTGGCTGCAAAAATTACTGACCCATAATAAAGCAAGATTATCTATAAAGAAGAGTTTACACAAGAGCATTATGTTAAAACATCAACTAGATACCCTCCAGAGTGCTTAAATAGACATACTATGCTGTTTTCTAAAGCAGATACACTGGCCTCAAATCCTAATCAGTTTGGATTCTTGGAGGGGACATGTAAAATCTGGATATTCTCATATATCTAATCGTCTAAAAAATGTTGAAAGTTGCTATGAAAAAATATATTATTTCTGATATATGATGCAAGGCTTTTTAAAAACACACACTGAAGTTACAACAAAGAAAGTTGAGGAAAGTTTTGATTCCTTAAATCTATGCCTAGAACTTAATAACTAATATTTGCGGATTCTGAGCAACTTAAGTTAATAGTTATTAGCCATTCCAGGCACCTAAAATAATTTAAAAGGCGTGAACTACTAAAATAGGCCTGTGTCTATTAAGTGAGCTACATATTAGGAAATTCGTAGTTCAAATCTCATCTCTGCTACAAACCCACAAGATGGCCTTAGTTAGGCTATATTTTTCTCAACCTCAACTCCCTCACCTGCAATATGGGAATAATAATGGCACACTTTGAATACTATATATATAAAGTAATATTTTCTGTATTTCTTAGACCAAAGATGGCATTCTATGCAGTTTGCTAGTAAGTGCTATGCACTAGATCTTTTGACAATCCCATGAACACTTTGAAGCAATTCCTACAAAACCCAGTTGGACTTACTTCAAAGTAAACATATATAGGATTGGGCATGCAAGAGAAGAGAGCATTGTTATGCCAGTACACAGTGTTGTGTCATGTGAATCACTTGTTTCAAATTTGCCAGCAGAATTTTAACCCTAGCCCTTACACAACCACACTGTGGGTTGGATCCAATCAGCTTTTTCACTCACTCTTACTCAGTTCCCCTCCTTATTACTGCCACATGATTTTTGCCCAAGCTGGATTCCCAGCATGGGTTTTTTGGCTGATAAAGGGGACCCCCACTCCATTTTTCACCTGCAGAAAAGCTAGATGAATCCAACATTATGTTTAAGTTGCAGTAAAGAGTTAAAATCACATTTTAACTTGACGTAAGTAAAAACTAGATCCCACTAAAATACATGAAGTCTCCCAAACAAGTTAAGTGTTGAGAAAAGTGCTGGTTTTAGTTTAGCTTTTACACTGCAATCTATGTCAAACTGACAAATGTAGAAAGTATAAATTATAGTATCCTATAATCCAGATATATAAACAGTCATGGACAATACAATTAAAAGTATGGCATTCTTCTACAACACTTGCTTAACTTGGGTTTATTGAAGACCTGTGATGCCACTGCTATGCCATACTACTGCCCAGGCCAAGGATTCATTATACCTTTAGTAACTTCATACTTTTTATATAGTGAATTGCATCTATATGAGCCAAATGAAATTGAACTATCATTGTCATCTACAAAGCTCTCCTAAACCATCCTACATTACTGACTGGCAGTTCGCCAGTTCTTGATACTTTCTTGTACATATAGACCTTGCTGCATCTTTAAATGCCAAATCTCTCATATAAATACTTTTCCAAATAGCCTATTACTTAGTAATATGTATAGATATTTACATTATGCTGCTGCAAACTCACTAAACAAAAAACTGGTAACAAAGAAAATAGAGGCACAATTTCATCAGGACTGAAGCAGCAATTATAGTTCTAAACTCACCCACAAACCATATAATTGCACTGACACCACAGTCAACAAACTACTTAAGCCACCATATTTTCCCTCACTGCAGAACTAAGGCTAAAATTCTAAACCCTCTTACAGAGTAAGATCCACTGAACTTGTTTCTGTGTAAACATGTTTAGGGTTGCACTAAAGCACTGTAGACACATATCAGCTGGAGTACTAAGGGGGACTATGGCATATGTCATTTTTTCAGCTCATCGGTTATCATGGACATTCTTTGAGGCTCTAAAACATCCACTCTGCAGAAGAACTTGAGGCTGAAGATTAGATTCTCCACCCTCATGCAAGGTGGATGCTTTCCTGCTTGAGGACAAAGGTTAGTCTGATTAGTTTCCTGTGGAAGTAAAGCTGGGTTTCTGCCTGTTTTGATCACGTATCCCTGGACTTTTACAGTTACTCTGGCTAGAGAGTGATCCCCAAGGCAGCTCTTTGATCACCAGCTCTGGCAGTCTGCAGGTGCCATATGTCATCACATTAGGAACCAGCAACACTATGACTCTCTCTTGCTAAATTTAATAGCATGAAGCACTTTCTGCAGAATCATACATTTGCAAGAGGCTAATTCCCTGTTTGCTTTGTAACATCAGACAAAACATATAATGTATATTAAGAAAACCGTTTTCCAAAATCACAGGGATTCCTGTTACTTTGAGCCTTTCCTCAAACTGACATGTTATTCAATACTGTGTTCATTTTTTCCTACTGCAAAGATTTTTTTCTTCTCTTATTTATGCCTGTTTGGCTAGTTTGTGCCTAGATGAAATCACGTCTTTCTAGCTAAGGGGAAACTACTAAAACATTTTCCCCTTACATTAGCATACATCATTGGAAAACAGGGTGTTTAATAGCCTAAGTTTAGGCAGCCTGCATTCATGGGGTGGTTTCATGTGGCATATAACATTTCTGTTTGCAAAGTATTGCTTTAAGTGACTTCGTAATAGAAGATCAAGGGTGAAAGGCCTTAAAAATCTGAATAATGTAAGTCATATGGAGTTCGGAGGCTAAGCAAATTACACACCCTGAAACTGCCCTCTGTATGAAAGGAGTCTTTCTCCAACTCTGCTCAACCCACAGCCCAAGGGAACTTGCATTTGAGAGTTCTCTAAACATTTCAGGTACACTTGAAAGCTTGAAAGTAATTCTCATTTCCTATGCAGATTAGCTTACTTCCAACACATACAAAACAGAGTTTATACTCCATCGACCCACAGTACCAGCCTGATACAAATAGGAGGGAGGGTGATTAGACCAGCCACACCAGAAACCACCACACACAAAGACTGAGAGCTGGGGGAGGGAAGAGAGTTAATCTGTTCCCTGTCTTCTAGCGTCTTAATTGGTGCCCTTTTACCTATGCTGCTCCAGTTAATGAGGTTGACAAGTTTCCTGGAGTGACATACACACAGTTAAGTCAGACCTGCCAACTCTCATTCATTATGGCTTCAGTCTTTGAAAACTCACTCTGTCGGTGGAAGATGCCCACCCACCCCCTCCCCAAAGTGTGCGCGCTTCAACTAGATATTTACAGTCCCGCTTCCACACACACACACACACACACAAAATGCTGGAACGGATTCTCGCTCCAACATGAAAACACTCGCACTTGAAAAGTTGTCACGGGCCGCTCCACGACAGCCCAGCCCCCGAGGTTTTGCAGAAGCAAAGAGAATGCAAATCCTCCAGTCCTCGGCGCCTCCTCCTTCCCCAGCGTGTGCTGCAACGACAACGTTGTAAGTCTCCTAGACACAACAAAGCACATACACACACCCGGAACGCGCCTTACCGTTTTGCTCCTTGGCGCTGGAAAACTGGAACTTGCTGCTCAGGTTCGATTCGGCTTGAGCTCCCTGCCTCGGGCTGACCAGGGCAAATGTCAGCCAGAGGAACCCGAAGAGGAGCATTTGGCAGGCTGGGTCGAAGCTCTCAAGCACACACACCGAAGCACTTGCAAGCTCAAGCCCTCCCCGCGTCCTTTTCACCACCTCCACCACCCCGCGAAGGCTGCACCGCCGGGGAGAAAGCAGCACTGATCCTGCTCGGGCAGCACAGAAGAGCAGGGTAGTTTCCGCATAATCCCATCCAAAACTTTTTTGCGTCCCGCTACCGTCTTTTCTCCCAGCGTCTCCAGGGTTCGTCTCTCGCCCGACGTTCAAAGCATAATATGGGCTCTCGAGTCAGTTTCCCAAGGATGAGAAAAGGGACCGGTGGGTCGGTGGGCAGAGGAGGGCAAGAAAAGGAGGCAGGGGCGCGAGAAGTGGCGGCTGACTCGCAGGAGCACCTGTCAGCTCCAGGAACCAGGAATTACCCAACTAGCCGAGGGAAAGGGGTGGAGGGAAGAGAGAGCCCCCTTGGGGAGGAAAAACCCACCTTCTTCCTTCTCACGCTGCCCAGCCTGCCTCTTTCCACCCCCCCAAGTCAGGACCGCTCCCGGGTTTTTTTCTCCTCGCTTTCACGTGTTACTGCCATTCTCCCTCATCGCTCCTGGCTGACCGGGGGAGGAGGGAAGGAGGTCGGGAAGGGGTGGGAAAATAAAAGGGAGCTGCGAGCGAAGACGCAGGCCGGGGGAAGGGAGCGAGAGGACTCCGGGGTCTCTCCAAGCAGCTGCTCAGATCCACACCAGCCACAGCACCTGGTTTCCCTTTTACGCCCAAGTTTGCTGGGCAAGAGGGGAAACAGATTACAGGAGAATCTCCCCCTGAAAACACCCTTTCTACCTCAAAGCTCTGCTACCTCCTTCCCCCCTCAAAACAAAAAGTATTTTCTGCTCCACCTCAAATTCTTGCGCGCCCTCCCCGCTCTCCTCCTCCTCACAGAACCTTCTATGGTCTTATCACACAACCCAATTCAGCTCTTCAAGACCCTCCCTTTTCCCCACACAGACGCCACGGCCCGAACTTGCTGCCTTCTCTCCTCCTCCCTCCCGCGTCTGGCGGGAAAAGGTGGCGGCGGAGAGAAGGAATCTCCCTTCACGCCACGGCAGGAGGGGCTGTCGCGGCAGCAGCAGCAGCAAGAACGCACAGGACGCCCCAGGACCGGCCAGCCAGGCGTTCCCGGCTGCCGCGCAGGGTGACGTTCGCTCCCGCTCAGGAGGCGGCGGCGGCACCAGCGACTGGGAAAGTGGTGCAAAGTTCAAGCCTGCGAGTGGACGCTGGCTGCCTGGCTCGCGCGCCCTCCTTCCTTGGCAACACAACAGGTGCTCGGGAAGGAGCAAAGACTCGCCAGGAGAACGGCTGGGGCAGCGGGTTGACCACAGGCGGCGGCTGCTCTCTTTTCCAGAAGTGTTCAAGGCGCACTGAAGGTGACACTGAGCATGCGCAGAGTGTATTTCTTCACCCTGCCATCCACTTCGGGGGTTAGAAAGGAGGGGGGTTTCTCAGTACTTTTCTTTTAAGAGAGAGGCCACTGGCGACAAAGGAATTTTGTTTTAGGGGCGCAGCATGAAACTGACGCGGAGTGTCAGTTCAAATAAAATGCGAAAATTAGATCCCATCCCTTTTTGACTCTCGTTGCTTCCTGAAGGTCGCCAGTTACAAACGTTTCAGCACTGGTAGACACAGCTGACAGAGAATTCCTCTGCACGTGATGTGTTATGTGCCTCCAAGTCGCCTCCGACCTATGGTGACTCTATGAATGAAAGACCTCTAACACGTCCTATCATTAACAGACTTGCTCAGGTCCTGCAAAGAGGAGGACGTGGCTTCTTTCATTGAGTCAGGGCATCTCGTTTTAGGTCTTCCTTTTTTCCTACTGCCTTCCACTTTTCCTAGCATTATTGACATTATGATACAAGTAAATAATCCTCTGCATTCTTGCGGGACCCTATTGCCTCTTTATTACCTTCCTGCCAGCATTGGACATCTGCCTGTACTAGCCTGGCACACTTTTTTCTGTGGTCTTCTCCTTCCTACAACTCCAGTTCCACACTTTTCTAGGCTCACTCCAAACCATAGTTTAGCCATCAATAACCTCTCAGGGATTTCCTCCTTTCCTTTCCCCTGGTTTACTATGTTCTTTTTTTGTATTTACATCTAAACAGAACTGACTATGGCTTGAATAAATGTTGTTAGTCTTTAAGGTGCCCCAGGGCTTTTGTTTTACTTTACTAACCAAAATAGCCCCCAAGCAAATTTGAAAGTGGAACTATCAACAAGTATTTACAAGCTATGCTTTTTAGCAGTGCTGAGAAGTTTGTAAAATGGGAAGGGGGAGAGGAAAAGAAGTTGCAAGCTGGTCAAGATACAAGATGGCTAAGAGAAGTGGGACAAAGTAGGCAAGTAGTCTGAAAAACTACATGAGGAAACATTCAGTGGTGGGTAGATGGACAGTGGTGGACAGAAGTCCAAAAATGGACTTCTCATTTTTGAGCCTGTAAATTTAGCACCAATTAAGCATTCTGGTAGCAATAGGTTGCACATACATTTCAAACCATGCTTGCAAATAATGAAGGCAATCCTATTTAGTTTTAACCAATTCATGTAGTATCTGATGGCCCTGGACATTACATGCCAGCCTATAAGATCTAACAGAACCTCTCTGTTCCACCCAGTAAGTTTTAGTAAGGAAGGAGAAAGCAAGGAATGTGGCTTGAAGACAGAGTGGGGAACTTGCCTGGGTTTGATCCGCTGGAGTTAAGCTTCAATTATGTGATTTAAAATCAAACATCTAAGGGTTCGTGCCACAAATACAATATAATGCAGGCTACTCTAGAAGCTTCCATCCCAAAAATCACCTAGCTAATCAAACCAATTTAAGAAAATTGCCACCTCTCCTTTTTCCTGGCCCTTATTATCCCTTTAGTTGCCTGGTAAAAATGCTGCCATCACTGCGGAACCTACAACAGAAAAAAAAATAACACCCTTCTGTGTAACTCCTAAAGATACAAATTAAGTACAGCAGTCACTGTGTAGTCTGTAGGTCTAATATGATACCTCTTGGACCCTGGCTTGTAGTTTCTAGCCCTCCCAGTTGCTTTTTCTGCTTCTGCCAATTGTGCTGCTAGGCCTAATGTGAAAATTTGGCCTAGCCCTACTTTCTCCTTTCTTTGTATTACCACTTTCCATTGTTTCTTTTGGCACTTTTCTTTCTTTTTTTCAGCCTGTATTTTACTTTGTTCTGCTTCTTGGTGTGTTTTGTGGCCAACCATCCTTAGCACTCCCACACATGTTATCAGTCTATCTAATTCTCAACATAGCCAGATCTATGGATCCTTAAATCCAGAGATTGGCACCATGAACAGACAAGATAGAATTTTCTACAAACCTGAGAAAATCCCAAGTTTGCAGAAGAATTTGAGATCTTTAAAAAAAATACATGGGTGTGTGTGTGTGTGTGTGTGTGTGTTAAAACTCTCAAAAAAGATAGAAGCGGTACTTGTGGCTTTAAGAAACAAGTGCCTTCAGGGGCTTTTACTAGGCAACCATATCCGTATTGCTGGGCCATCAAGCTTTGGTTTCTGCTGTAAAGGGTAGGGTGAAGGGGCTGGGTCTTTCCAGGGCTGTTTTTGCCTTTGAGGGAGGAGTCATCAGTTACAGACCCGCCAGCAACCACCAGACGACTTGATAGCCTGTGACTTGCACGATTCACCCAAGACAGGCTGCTTACTACTGTTCAATAGCAACCACCCCACAAAAGCCAGTATGGTATTGTGGTTAGAGGAACCTAACCATCTCTCTTACCCAGAGACCCTCTCTTCTAGCTGTATACTGGGAAAATCCAAATAAATTGTATTTATCAAATGGTGGCATGCTTCTTGGCTCTGGTCCCATTTGGACAGAAGGAGTCCAAACTAGTTAGTTTTCTGTATGAATCCTGCCTTTTCAGGGACTTCGCTCAGACACCTAGTCCAGTGATATCAGGAAAAGGGAGTGAGCTGAGTACCAGCTCAGTACCAGCTACATCTTGTCCTTCAAGTTCTCCTTTCTGAGGTTGGGACTATTTTCAATGTGACGGTCATTTTACGGCTATAAAGACACCTCAAACACTTACTGAAAAATAAAAATAGAGTCCTTTTTAAATTTAACATTCTTCCTGTTGAAGAGTTCTGGGAACTTGAAAGCTTACTTGTTGTTTTTGGATATTTTTATTGGATCTAACAAAAAGATATTACACAACCGGGGCTTTTTTTCAGGGGGAACGGAGTTCCGGAACCTCTTGAAAATGGTCACATGGTCGGTGGCCCCGCCCCCTGATCTCCAGACAGAGGGAAGTTTAGATTGCCCTCCGCCGCTCAGCATGGGCCCTGCTGGTCCATCAGCCCCAACATCCTGCGTTCTACAGTGGATAAACAGAAGTTTCTAGGAAACTTATACTTGTTCCATGTTAGAAGCAACACTTTCCTGCTATTTACCCCAGTAACTGTACGGGGGTTCATCTCATCAGATATAGTCCAGTTCTGATTTATTCAGTGGTAGTGCAGAATGCAAAAAAGGTTGCAAAGTTTGGAGGCTAAATTGGGGTATTTTAACTTTGCATGCAGAGCTCTGGATAGAAAACGATGCAGTATGGAGCCAGAACTGACCAAAAAATCCGTGTGCAGAAAAAACTCAAGAATAAATGAGAATTTCAGGGTCAAGAGCTACACTTTTCTAATCCCATTGACTTAAATTGACTTGGAAGGGTGTAACTCTGAAGTCCATTCACATCCCAAACAAACTGTGGTTTGGTTGTTGTGGGTTTTCCGGGCTGTATTGCTGTGGTCTTGGCATTGTAGTTCCTGATGTTTCGCCAGCAGTTGTGGCTGGCATCTTCAGAGGTGTAGCACCAAAAGACAGAGATCTCTCAGTGTCACAGTGTGGAAAAGATGATGGCAGGTCATTTATATCTACTCAGGAGGGGTGGGGTTGAGCTGAGTCATCCTGTAAGAGTTTCCCAGGGTGTGGAATGCTAATGGCGGGAGGCTTCACTGTATCCTGAGGAGGTTCTTTTGCATATGGATTGGTGCTTGATATGCTAATCTTCTCTGCCGGGCTATTGTCGGGTATAGAGTGTTTTGTTAGCCTGGTGTTTTTCAGAAACGTCAGGAACTACAATGCCAAGACCACGGCAATACAGCCCGGAAAACCCACAACAACCATCGTTCTCCGGCCGTGAAAGCCTTCGACAACACAAACTGCTTTGTGATGTCTGAATGCAACAGTATTTTATTGTTGTCCAAAGAAGGGATAGTTTAGTTATACATTTCTGTGCAATATGTTCCATTTACAGTTCAGTGAATGCTAGTGAATAATTTGCTACTAAATAATAATGGTAGAATTTCCAGATCCTATGTATTGCACAGTATACTGCAGCCAGCAAGCCAAGGGAATGTACTGTTCCCAAGTGGATGGTCATAAATTAGTAGTAAAGCTACTATGCTATTTTGAGATATTGTTGCTTCAATAAGTTTGCCTTTAATGAAAATCCCAACGCAGACAGCTAGGTCTATTTCAGTATATACATCCTGAGCAAAACAATCCCACTAAAGGTTGTACCAATTTACATCATTTGATAATATGAACCATATGGACTACCATCGACAAAGCCCGTGCAGATCTGAAGCCTGTTTCTTTTATCTACTTTTTTATTCTTAATAAATATGATTTTATATGAGATCAGTTACAGCTTGTGGCACTGTGAGGTAAAGTCATTCTCTTACATCTTTGAAAGAAAACAACCATCTAAGCATTGGTAAGAGTCTATTGGTGAAGTAGCAATGCTCCAAGGTCCTTTTTAATACAGGGAGGTGGGCTCTAAAACCAAGCTGTAGTACCTATGGTTGTTTGCTAATATGTACTTGAGATTAAATCCTTATGTAGGCATGTCTAACAGCCTGTTTTTTTAAAAAAAAGTTGAGTTTAACCATTTCATCTACAATCAACAATGGTTATGGCTGAGTATGCTTGATACCTAGTTCGGAATATATTGTATAACTTGTCTGCATTACATATAACATTCTGTAAATTTGTGCCTGTATTGATTAGTGTAGCCAATGTTTCTAAAATGCCAAGTTTGTGAAACAGGTGATTCTTAATGGGGACAATCTACACATCTTGGGGGCATTTGGGATTGTAGCCCCCCCCCCCTATTTCCCCATTTGCAATGGGTTCTGACAAGCAGCGAAGGAGGTTTTTATACTGCTTACACTGCCCTGAGGATGAAATCCCAGATGCTAGTCCCACCTGCCCCTTAAAAGAGAAACCACACAGCAATTAGGAGTCAGAGCTAATATTAGGGCATGGGCAGATGACCATCAGGTACTGAGTTTACACCTGATATCTGTGCATTGTGTGCATATATCATAGATGTACCTATATAAATCTTGTATGGAGGCCTGTTGTTGTCTGGATTTTTTAAAATGTGGTATGAAGGGTATTAGATGAAAATGTTGGATACTTGGGAACAGAAAGGATGCTCAAACACCAGCCAGTTGGAATTGTGTCCTGATTGCCAGTCACTATCAGGCAGCCAATTTTTCCACATATTGTCTAGCTTTTTCAACATACTGTCTGGCTTTTTACAACCCATTTGTGGCTGCTCAAAGAATTGCTGTATTCCTTCCCACAAATGGCCCAACATAGTGACAGGCAGCTCCCCCCCTACTTGTTACCACTGCAAATTGCTCTGCCCTACAACCAAAACACCAAATCACATTCAGTTATGAAGCATACAAAGTACTGGCAAATAAACTCTGTGGGTCCTACTTTTCTGTATTCCTTTGCAACCATAAGGGAAACCACGTCTGTCTGGACTGTTTCAGGTGTGTATGATTTCACAAAGTGCCTGGGATTTCTAGTTTCTCCCCATCATGTTACAAGGTAGTCAGTGCCAATCAGACAAAAGGGCCACATCCATGTACAAAAGCTCAGAGGGATGAGAGAAGGTTTACTACATTTAGCTCCCAACTCAGCCTGCCAGTATTTTGTCTGCCGGAAAAACAGGATTTTGACAATATACACAGAAGAGATTTATTGTACCATTCCTGTTAATATCAGCTGCTCCTTGGAAGTTCCAGGTAGAAGTTGATATTAAGGTTACCTCAGAGGCTGGAAGTACATTTTAGATAATGTTAGCAAACCCAAGCCATCTGCTTAGATGGTGAGTTATGTTTAATGATGTTATTTATTTTAATCATCTACATCTGTTTTATAAACTGAGAAGATCCTTAAGGTCAAAGCTCGTGTGCATCTGTTCACATGCATATACATACACACACTTTAAATCAGAAGGCTTTTTCTCTTCTCCTACTTCTAATTTCCATTGTTTTCTTTTCCTGTTTTCTCTATTTAAAGGTAGGATGACCTTCAAAATAACAACGTAAAAAAGATCCTCTAACACTCTTGGTTATTCAAACCATTAACAGTTGGATAACTGAGTGGAGAAGTGTCTGTGATGTTTAGCTTAAACAGGTTCTACTGAAATTTCTTTAAAAGCCCAGCATGAGCTCCGAATCCACCATATAGAGGAGCAGTGAAATGAGGGCCCATTCTAAGAGGATGTGCACCCAGCAATTTTTCCAATCTTCCTCGTACTATACACAACTCATTTGTAGGAACAACAAATGGACACCAAACAATCAAGTTAACTGCTGCAGAGCAATGCTGGAATCCCATGATAAGGAACACCATCACCACTACTTCTTGAGAGATCTGTTTATCCTCAAGGTCTTAAGTTAATATAACTTCAGATTACTCATCCACAATCCGTTGTGTAAGCATGGAAGCCCACTCACTCCTTGTATTTTCTCCAGGATCCAGAATGCCCAATCAGTAACAGGGTTCAAGCCCCTCCCCTGTTTTTGTAGCCCATCCTCCCCAACGACAGTTTTCCTCAGTTCTTTTCTGTCTTTTACAAGTCTGTGGGTGGGAGGATGGGGGGGGTGGTTTATCACTGTCCCTCTGGCAATTGGAATTGGAGTGCACCAGCATACAGTGGATCAATGAGGCCAAAAGGAAGAAAGGAATGGTCGCAGTTTAGCTTTTTGATATTTAGTCCCAACAGGCCATAGTTTTGCAGTTCAACACCCAGGTCAGCATGACCCTTCCAACCGTTCCACACAGAATTACTGGAACCTGATGAGAAAGCAGTGGCACAAATAGCACTACCTTGCTGTTGAATAAGCCAAATGCTTTCTTTTCAGCTTCTAGCTCATTGTAGATGCTCATTTGCATACCAATACTTCTCCATTCCTGTTAGTAGTACTTATCCCTCACCATTCCAAATCTGGAACCACCTGGTTAACCCAGCTGTTAAGTCCATCTGTTACCAAGTCCATACTGTCTATACTGAGACAGGCATGTGTAGTTTCCCCATTTCTGCTGTAGTTGCCAGTACAGTGCAATGACAACAGGACTTCCACATGGCAGATTTCCCTATAGTTTCTCTGTCCTGGTTAATTGAGAGAGGCCACCACTAGAGATGGGCATGAAATGGGAAAAAATGAAATGAGTGTTGCGTGTTTCATCGCGTTCCACAAATCATGAACTTTCACGAAATTGTCCCATTTGTGAAACTATTCGTTAGTTTCATGATTTGTCAGAACCCAGGGCACTTCAATGGCCCCCTTCATACCCAGACCTGCCAAACTTGCAGGGAGACTTCAGCAGGCTCTTCTCCACCCACCCTCACCCAACAATCCAGCAAGAACAAATGCTCTAAATAAGAACATAAGCAAAGAAAATTAAAGGGAAAAAAGGTAGGCCTCACTCAAGCTAGGCCCCAGAGCCAGGCAGTGTCATGAGACTGGGGTTGGGTGGGGTGGAGGAAAGAAGGTACCCTCACCCAACAACCTTCTCAGCAAGGCCAAGATCTGAAAATAAGAAAGAGGCTTTTCAGTCTCTTTTAAAGCAGCAGCAAATCCAGCCAAATGCTCCCAATTCCACTCTCTCACTCCGAATCCCAGCAACACGTCCTCCCTCCTCCTCTGTCTACTGGAACTGAAAAGCATGAGGCAGAGAGCTGTGCCTTATATAAGAAATGCTCACATAGAGCAGAACAGGAGGTCTCTGGGTAGCAGACAGACCTGCCTAACAGGGTTGGGAGGAATGAGATTGGTGTTCCCATGGCTACAGAAGTCCCATCTCCTCAGTTGCCTAGGAGATTATCCCCCCTGCTCCCTGCTGTATAGGACAGAATGGAAGATCTCTAGTTGGCATGGAGAGCTGCCTATCAAGGTTATGGGGGCTAAGATTGGAGTTTCCAATGGCAACAAAAGGTCTGCAGACATTCTGGGCCTATGTTGCCTAGGGAATCAATGGATTGGCGCCAGGCTGTCTGTCATCACAAATCACTCACGAATGGAACAAATCAGCCCCAAAAGTCATGAATTTTGTGAAAACTGCAGCCCCACAAACCGTGTTTCTCGAAACATGAATTGGCCCGATTCATCACAAAATTTGATTTCAATTTCGATTTGTGCCCATGTCTAGCCACCACAATGCACCACCAGAGCTTTTTCATTTTTTGACAGCAGTGGAATATTATTATATAGAAAAAAACATTATTATGACATGCATACCAGGTTCTCTGAATTCCTAGCTTTCATTTTGAAAAAATAAGAGCTAAAATATATGAGACGAATTACATGAGGATGTTCAAGTGAAGGGAGATGCAATGTTAGCTGGGAAGCTAAGTTTTAAAAGACAGATTGGACAGCTTTGTCAATTTCCCCTCTCTACAGAGCCACAGAGATTGCTCCTTAGAGGGTTTGTTTATTTCATCTTTGCCTCCCAGAAGGGGAGGTGAAACTGACAGAGCCGTCCAGAGGGGAAGATGAAATAAACAAACCCTCTGTGCAGCAATATTTGCTGGCTCAGTAGAGAGGGGAAATTGACAAAGCCTTCTAATCTGTCTTTTAGAACTGAGCTTTCTGGCTAACATTGTGTCTCCCTTCACTTGAGCATCCTCGTGTAATTGGTCTCATGTGTTTTAGCTCTAAGTCTCTAGCCTTTGTTGTTGAGATATTTTATTTTGCATTTATTTATTTATATTCTGCTTTTCTCCCAGGGTGGGAACTCAAAGCAGCTTAGAATATTGTTCTCCCCTCCTCCTTTTTCCTACAACAATGACCCTGTGAGGTAGGGCATTCTAAGAGGGTGTGATGGGTCCAATACCCAACAAGCTTGTGTGGCAGAAGAAGGGATTGGAACCCAGTTCTCCCCAGATCCTTGTCCTCTGCTCTATCCATTTCATTATGCCATCTCTACACCATGCTGTGATGGACTACACTTTTTAAAAGCATAGAAGTGCTGTACAAATTGCTGAGGGGCTGTTAATACTTTACAGAAACAGAGAGCTTTGAGTGACAGACTACTCCAAGGAATCTGATGGGGTAGCATGATCTGTACAGAGGAAGATTTTTGAACTGGATGCTAGGGGAAAGGGAGTCTGACTTTAAGGGTCAGTTAAAGAACATAAGAACATAAGAGAAACCATGTTGGATCAGGCCAATGGCCCATCCAGTCCAGCACTCTGTGTCACACAATGGCCAAAAAACCAGGGCCATTTCCAGATGGCTTACCTGCCTCCGGAACATTGCGCCATGTTGCGGGGAAAATGCAAAATATCGCGTTTTCTTGCGCGAGTTTTGCGCGACGTTGTGAGATGTCACGCAAAACTCGCACGAGAAAACGCAATATTTCGCATTTTCCCCGCAACATGGCGCGACGTTCCAGAGGCAGGTAAGCCATCTGGAAACGGCCCAGGTGTCATCAGGAGGTCTGCCAGTGGGGAAGGTACACTAGAAGCCCTCCCACTGATTGCCCCCTCAAACACCAAGAATACAAAGCATCACTGCCCTAGACAGAGAGTTACATCTATACCTTGTGGCTAATAGCCACTGATGAACCTCTGCTCCATATATTTATCCAATCCCCTCTTGACGGTGTCTATGCTTGAAGCTGCCACCACGTCCTGTGGCAGTGAATTCCATGTGTTAATCACTCTTTGGGTGAAAAAGTACTTCCTTTTATCCGTTCTAACATGACTGCTCAGCAATTTCATTGAGTGCCCACAAGTTCTTGTATTGTGAGAAAGGGAGAAAAATACTTCTTTCTCTACCTTCTCTATCCCATGCATAATCTTGTAAACCTCTATCATGTCATCCCTCAGTTGTCGTTTCTCCAAGCTAAAGAGCCCCAAGCACTTTAACCTTTCTTCATAGGGGAAGTGTTCCAGCCCTTTAATCATTCTAGTTGCCCTGTTCTGCACTTTTTCTAGTGCTATAATATCTTTTTTGTATTGGGGTGACCAGAATTGTACACAGTATTCCAAATGAGGCTGTACCATTGATTTATACAGGGGCCTTATGATACTAGCTGATTTGTTTTCAATTCCCTTCCTAATAATCCCCAGCATAGCATTGGCTTTTTTTTATTGCCATCGCACACTGTATTGACTTAAAAACTCAAGACTAGTACGGGTGTTTCAAGGGAAGGGGTTTGGGTACTGGAAAGAAGGTACGTGCCTTCTGGAAACCAAAAAGAGCAAGAGAATACTCAAAGAAAGTATAGCAACCATGCTGGCTGCTGGAGAGGAGCCCGACCACACCAGCACTCCTCCCCCTGCGCCCCCAGCCACAACTCTTTGACTCACCCCCAACCTTGTCCCTGGCTGCAACTTTGCCTGCTGGTAAATCAGCAAGCCCTTTTTAGTCTGAAACATTAGATCTTAAGTCTGTGCATGAACTGATTTTACCTCAGATCAATCTACATTGAGTTACCTCAGAAATTTTCAACCCTGATTTTACTGATCTTTCCCATCTATGCTAAATAACATATTTTGTTATTTTTGAATTTAAAAATGCCTCTAGTGCCATTTAAGGGAGGGGGTCGTACATGCCTTTCCCACAATGAAAGGGGCTAGAGACTTTCTTCTAAGAAGATGAAAGCTGGAAGTTCAGACAACTTGGCACACATATTGTTATAACACTGTATCAATATAACAATATCCAGGGGAAAGGGAATGCCAAGTGGGTGGGACCTGGAAAATCCAAAGCTTCCTGCCCACACAGCAGCTATCCAGGCTATGCTGTGATCTCTCCCAAAACTTCAGAGCAAAGCAGTGTTATGTATTGGGCTAGCCCCAGTTAAAGCGGGGCTCCTCAGGTCTGCAGTCTTATTGGGTAATAGGATTAGCAGCAGCCAATCAATTCTCATGGATGAGGACCAATTGCTGCCTTGTAAATATGCCACATTTTACTTAGTGCAGGCACACGACGGATCCTAGTTGCGTGTGTTCTTATTGGGTGTTATCGAAAAGGGGCGTAGTATTGGGTGCATATATCTGGCTCCCTCGAGAGTGTGTGTTGTAATTGGTTATAAAGATGTTCTTATGAGCTGAAATCACTGCCTGACTGAAATCACTAAGGGCTGGAATCACAGAACATAATAAGCAGGTTTGGGAAAGATTGGGGAAAACCCAGGAGGCGCACAAATGCACCACGATGCTGTGAGGAAGCAGGGAAAAAACTGCTTCCCAACAGCATTGAAACGGGGGCAAATAACCTGTGCTGAAACAGCTAAATAAGGCAACAGACCAAGCAACTACTATGCAGAGATAGTGGGCAGCCACAAGGCATTTATTGCATAACCAAACAAATCTGGTGATCTGCTCACCCTGCAGCCACTGAGCACATTTGTGGGCAGCCTAGTGGGTAGGAGCAGATGAAAAGTTAAGAACCAGAGTTCTAAACCATTGTTTATGATAACTAACCCCAAACAGAATCAAAGGTCTGCCTTGTTCAGCATTCAGGGGGGAACAGATTTTAAGTTCACCCCAATCCTCTTCATATTTGGAGCAGGAAAGGCTTCACACTGCATGGGCAAATAGGAAGAAAACATTTTAATTTTAATTTAATTTAATTTATTCAATTTATAGTACGCCCTCCCCACACCAGTGGACTCAGGGCGGATCACAACAAAGCTTAAAAACACATTGCACAATTAACCATCATTACCATTAAAAATGTAAAATAGTACATATCATTCATTTAAAAAATACTACATCTGTATAAATATAAAAAAAGACAGCAGCACATAATTTAGATGCTCACCTTTCACCATCTATAGAGCATTTTTCAGCAAAACATGTGAGAGATGGGAGGTGACATTGAACGGGAAGGCATATAGTTTAACCCTCCACTGGGGGAGGGGCACCACCTAGCATCAACCATATGCCTGGCGAAATGCTAACAGATCCTCCTGGGCCCTAGTCTCATAAGACAAGAGCATTCCACCAGGCTGGGGCCAGGGCCGAAAAAGCCCTGGCCCTGGTCGACACCAGGCGGGCCTCCCTAGGGCCAGGGATCTTTAATAGGTGTTTATTGCTCAAGCGAAGGGTCCTCTGAGGCTCATATGGGGAGAGGCGGTCCCGCAAATACGATGGTCCCAGTCCACATAGGGCTTTATAGGTTAATACCAAAACCTTGAACTTGCTTCTGGCTCCTGTGGCAACAGCTTCAAAAGCCTCTTGTCCCTTCACCTCCCTATCACTTACCTGGAAGCTACTGTAGCAACAAAGGCAGGAAAAGTCCATTCCCTCTCTATCCTCCCCCCTCACACAGCGGCTGTGTAGTAGCTCAATAGGCTGTCGCAGTGCTCTAGATCAATGAGGGAGGGAGACACAGGAAAATCCGGCTGCAAACGATTGCTAAAGTGTATTGAAAGTGGGCTATCCAATGTGTGTGAAAGCAGCAGAACTCTCTTTCTGGCTCTGTCACCATAGCCGCAGCTACCCGCAGGTAACTAAGACAGTGAGGTGGAAGAGAGGATGATGTGCATGTTTCTCCTTCCCCTTCATTCTCACAACAACCCTGTGAAGTAGCTTGGCTGGCCTAAGCTCACCAAGTAAGCTGTATAGCTGAGTGAGGATTTGTCCCAATCATAATCTAAGCACTATACCATGCCTGCCAGAAAAGCAGCATCAACCAATGCTCTAAAGGGTATTATCCTATATACAGCTGGTACTCTTTTAATGAAGGTGTATGTTTTGCTTGAAGTAGCCTAAGTTGAAAGGAATAGATGGGATGCTATACTGGTGCCTTTTTATTATTTTCCTACTGTCCCTAAAAGCCATTTCAATACTATTATTTTCCCTCACAGGAATGCACCTGTAAGTTACTTCTATAGTGCAAATAATACATGGGATTAATTTATTCGCACTTCTATTTGCCATTCAGTCATGAAATGTCGAGAAGTCAGCAGGAATGTCTGACTAACAAATAGACATCGCTAAAAGTAATTTCAGTGTTAACAGTTTTCATCAAGGAAACAATCTGTGGTTTTGTTTCCATGAGTCAAACTGGTAATGATGGACGGAGCTCTGACTTTCAGACTGGGCCGGATGTGAGATAAATGTCATCAGGAAAGCTAGCATGGTTGAATAATAACTAATTCAATACCTTGCTCCCAGTTCTTCTCAAAATATACTTGGAGCATCCCCAAATTTATCTGATGGGCTTGAACCTGCCTATATGTAATCTTGTTTACATATGGACTTATTTGCTCTAAAGCAGTCGAGGCATTCTTTTAGAGGCATTACTTAGAAAGTACCTGAGTACATTTTATTAAACATATTAATAACATGTTTGTTTGCACTAAATTAATACACTTCCATTTCTTATATACAAGACATTTAATGTGACCAAAAAGAGTGTTAACATGTTTAAAAAATCTAGGTAGTTTCTGAGATAATTTCTATGTAACCCCTTCAAAACAGAAATAGCTTATAATAATAACATTAGATTTATATACCACCCTTCAGGATAACTTAATGCCCACTCAGAGTGGTTTACAAAGTATGTTACTATTATCCCCACAACAAAACATCCTGTGAGGTAGGTGGGGCTGAGAGAGCTCTAAGGGAGCTGTGACTGACCCAAGGTCACCCAGTTGGCTTTGAGTGAAGGAGTGGGGAATCAAACCCAGTTCTCCAGATTAGAGTCCCGTGCTCTTAACTACTACACCAAACTCCCTCTTTCAAGGAAAGGGAGGCTTCTTATTAAAATATTTATCATAGTACAGATTGTTTGATGTAGGTAAGGCGTTTTTAATTTCAATAAATCATTAATTAAATGTAAATCAGAATTTTTCAAGCTGCATTACTTTTAAAAATGTAGAAGTCTTAACCATGGTTCAGCTCAGAATACTGGGTTCCACGAGTTGTTGGGAGAAGTAAGGATTTATTTTATTTTATTTGTGAAAGGGAGCCTCAGGACATAGTGGGTGGCATATGGTTTTGATGAACAATCTAGGTAATGAGCTGTGAGTGGTAAAGGAAGTTAATCACATTTGTGCTCTATTCTGGGAATGAAATAAATGTATGTTGTTTAAACCTTTGCTGTACAACTGAATTTACATATGTTCCAAACAAATACCATCAACAACAACATTTTAATTTTAATGACACCCCTGAGCTTTCAGTCACCCTTCACCCTGATTTTTAGTCCTATTCTGATGTGTGGTTTAAATTAATAATAAATTATTTCTGTTAATTCCGGAAACATAGACCGTGACAGACAAATTCAATAACCAACTCAAATGTCATGATTTTGTGGGGCTTTTTAAAAAATAAAATAAATAAATAAAAAAAAGAACGACAAAATTGTGTGCAACAATGCCCAAGATGTGCAACAATGAGTGAGTTGGTACTCCAGAATAATTCAAGTTACAACTTCAAAAAGCGTAATGAAACCAGGACAGAGGATTGGATGGAGATAATATAAATACATGGACTGATTCTTTATCCATCATGATTCTTTATCCATCATAAAGCTAACCTTCATTTCCATGCCAATTTGTTTAATAGAAATATGGCACAAAGGCTTTTAAAGAGGTTTTTCCACCCAGCAACTCAAAATCTTCACTGTAGTTTCAAGTTTTCCATTAATATATATTAAGATAATGCTATTGTCAATGTTTTTCTTTATTGATCATACACTGGCATTGAATCCTAGCATCTTTTTTTTTTCAGAGAAAAAAACTCAAGGGTGTGTGTACATTACCACCATCTGGATCACAGATTATCTCATAAAATGTATTAATGCTGACAGTTTGTGTTTAAAGGGTGGTTTTTAGCACTCATTTCACATTATTCTTTTTTTCTTTGTGGAAACAGTACCCAATCACACTCAATGGAAAGAAGTAATGGTAATACAAGTCATATAAAATATTATATTCGGACATTGCAATGTATATTGCTTCAATCTGTGGTGAGGCATTTAGGATGGATCTAAATAATTACTAGGCCAAATGTACTTTTATGATAGTACAGTCCTCTCACAAAACTCTGTCTTAAGCTTCATTCAGGGAGGCATTAATTGCCCTCATGTCAACTATTTACTAAAAGAGATTTCTCTTTGACATGATCAGGGCTCATTTCGAGGGGGAACGCTCAGGAACATAGTTCCGGCAGTTCCCCAAAGAGGTCACATGTCAGGTGGCCCCGCCCACCTGACTCTCAGCCATTTGGGGCCCATTTCAGCCTGGATTGGGGCTGAAACGGCCCAGATTAGGCCTCTGGTGGGTGGTGGATCACTCTCCCACTCAGCAGTGGCCTGATCCTATTCCTGACCATTTTGGGCCCCTTTTCGGCCATTTTCAGCCCCTTTTTGCCATTTTGGACCCAATTTCGGCCTTGAATTGCCAGGATTGGGTCCAAATAGGGTTGCCAGGCCCCCTCAATCTCCCAGCGGGAGATTGGGGCCTGGTTCTTACCTGGAGAGGGGGGGTGCACGTGCGCAGAGCGCGCACGCGCGCTCCTGCAAGCGTGATGACAGTGACATCACCACGCAGCCTGTTTGGGCACGGATCAGCCCGTTGTGGGCCCCTGTGGAGCACAGAAGCGTTCCTGCGCTCTGCAGGGGCCCACAACGGGCCCAATCCGTGCCCAAACGGGACCAATCTGTGCTGAAACGGACCCAATCTGCGCCAAAATGGGCACAGATTGGGCCCGTTAGGGCACAGATTGGGCCCGTTGTGGGCCCCTGTGGAGTGCAGGAACACTCCCACGCTCTACAGTGGCCCCGATCCAGGCCAAAACAAGCCTGATCCTGGCGGTTGCTGTGCGCGGGGGCGCACAGCACCGCAGGGGGGGCACACATGGAAGGTGCGTGCCCCCCCGCCGGCCAGGTAGGGAGGGGCGGGGGTGGCAGGGTGGGGGCGGGGGATCCCCCGCCCCCATCGGGGGTCTGGCAGCCCTAGGTCCAAAGCAGCCAGGATAGGTGATGTCAGGGAATGTGGCATACGCAAATCAGTTATGCTAATGACACACTTCTGGTGACAGCAAGGGGCGTGGCATAAGCTAATGAGTTATGCTAATGAGTTGTGCTAATGAGTTCCTCCAGCTCTTTTTCTACGAAATGACCCCTGGACATGATAAATAGCTGAAGTGGAGTGATGTTTTAAATAACCAGCTCACCTGATGAAACTTGAAGAGTGCAGTTCCTGTATGAAAACTTTACTACCTCATCAGATACATTCTTAGGACACAGTATTATTACGTGCTGTATCTCCTGTTAATTTTACCGCAAGCTGTAAATTGCCCCTTAAGTTCAAAAGCTAATACTGAAATCTTTCTTAAAAAATATTATTGACTGATTTGCCACTCAGATTTTAGTTTCTTAGCACCCTTTCAGTCAAAATGATCCATTTTCTAACCAGTTCTGGAGAGACCCAGCAATCCTATAAATGTAGAGACATTCAGAAATTTGCATGATTTGGCTGTACCCAAGGACAGCATTTAACTGAGCTGAAGTCTAAAACTATTCATGACAACTTTTCCATTTTAAAATCTAACCCTAAAAATAATAGGAACAACTGCTGAATTAGAGATTGGATTTTTTCAACTATTGTAACGAAGAAGAGATTGACTGGCCTGTATATACCCTGTAAATTTCACAGACTAGTCCAGTATTCTAGCCCCTTCAACACACTAGTTCATTTATTTTAGGATGCTGAAACATCTGTTGGTTTGGTTCTCATCCTGTTCACTAGTCACAAAGAGGTAGCTGATTTTTGAGGATCGGTTCAACTGTTCATTGACCCATTCACGGCTGTTTGATAGATTGCTTCACTGTTTTTTTATTCCTCTCTGACAGTATTTATTAATTTGTTTGTTTATTATTTTGATTTATAAACCGCCCATCTTCAGGGGCTCTGCACCAACTGGGCAAGAGGACAAATATAGATGTTGAACAACATAGGAGAGAAGATGGCCCCTTGGGGAACCTTGCACACCAAAGAGTGTCAGGAGGAAACCCTCTCTTCTAGTGCCATCCTCTGTCCCTGGTCCTGGAGAAATGAGGCAAGCCCATGAACTCCAGCGGCAGCAAGATGGTGGGTCAACAAATCATGGTTGACCGTGTCAAAAGCTGCTGTCAGATCTAATAACAATAGGAGAGCTGACCCTCCTCAATCCGGCTGTCTGAGGAGATCATCCATGTGGGTGATCAGCGCCGTCTCCATTCCCTGTCCAGGGCAGAAGCCAGACTGGGATGGGTCTACAGGGGATGTGTCTTCCAGGAAACTGGAGCTGGTCCACCCCCACTCTCTCAATTACCTTGCCCAGGAATGAAAGATTTGAGACTGGGGGTTATTGGCAGGGAATAGAAATAGGGACCACTTACACTCCGGCTCAGTTGGTGCATTGTAGACCTCTTCTCATGAGGCTAGAACTCTGGCTGGAAGCGGGTCCACTCTCTGGACAGAATGGAATCCTTCTCAGCTCTCACAGACACAAACTGGAACGAGAATATCACTTCGTTGCACCAGCACCTCCTCAAACTCTGCCACTTAGTCTGACAGGCTGAGAGCTGGTTCTCCTCAGGGAGTATAAGATAGGCAGGAATTATCAAACTGGACTCAGATGGTTAACAGAACAAATTAACTTTACTGAAGCACATTTTATCTTCCTCCTGCACAGCCTTAAACGGTTAAACGTTCCAGATACCTCATTAACTAGACCTCCTCAGAGAACTCTCTAAACACATCTGCCTTCTCTGGTTGCTAGCCCTCCACTCACTTTTTCAGAGTCTCTCTTAACTGCCAAAACTCCCAACTAACTATTCTAAACGGTCTTAACTGCCATTCGCTGCCACTCTCTCTCAACATTCTATTCAGGGCCTGTCACTCAAACAGGGCCTGTCCGTCACACCAGTGCACTCCATTGTGATTGAGGTTAGCAGGTAGACATGGGCACAAATGGAAAAAAAACCCTGAACACCCTGTTTGTCATTTGGTGCCATCCATGAACAGCGAACAACGAACATGGATGAACATGAACTGTTCCTGGACATGTTAGTTGTTCATGGGGGCCAGAACCACTCCCACCCCAAACCCCCCCTCTTAGCCCCCCTCCCCTCAAACCCACTTACCTGGCCCTTTAAAGATCCCTTTAAACTATCAGTTGGCAGGCGGCAGGGGGGGATTCTCCCCTGCTGCCTGCCAGCTCATAGTTTAAAGGGCCCTGTCCTGGCAAAAACAGCAGTGTCTGCTGGCAGCTAGTTTGAGGGGTGACAAAAGTGACCTTCCCAATGTCCAATACCCACCAAATTTGCAGGGGACATAGTCCTCACTGTCTTCCGAAGACCCCCCAAGTTTCAGAGAGATTGCACCCCGGGAAAGGCATGATCCACGGGTCTTCCCGTTGGCTGTCATTTTCTCTTCACAGTGGGAAAAACAGGACCCTCTACTGGAAGTACTTTGAAGGGTTAAAGCCAGAAGGAGTCCAGACAGAGTTCAGTCCATCCCTGCCTCTGGTTGCCAAGGGGATTGATTGCAGCAGGTGCCAGACTGTCTGGCTGCTGAAGGCAAGGAAGGAGGCTTGCAACGACCACCTGTTTGTTTAGGATGGGGCCTCACGAACAGCTTGTTCGAGAACAGCAGACTAGGCTGTTCGTGGGTTTTTTCTGTTCGTAATGCTGTTCGTGCCCATGTCTATTAGCAGGTTCAATTTGTGTATTTATCAAAAATCTTATAGACAGGATAGGTCCAAGGCAGTGCCTGATTTCAGTTTGCCATCCATGTTTCCCCTCTAAACATGTTCACACCATTATGTGCCAGTTAATGCAACCATCACTTCCTCCCCTACTTGTGGCGTGTCTGATAAAGAAATGGGGAAGCACAAGAAGTCTTTGGGGAAAGTTTGGGAGAAAATTCGATTACCGTTAGATCTGTTTGACCATTCTCTTTCATAGCACTTTCATAAATACTATCATATAATTTTCATGACAGTAACAAGCCATACTTTTTCCTTCCATGCCTCAGAGGAACCTCACATCTATGTCACCTATATCCTTTGTAGTTGTCTCATTTGAAGCAGTAGATCTATTGTTTCACTAGTAGCTCTGATATTTCAAGCCTCCTTTCCCAGGCCATTAACAAAAAGATTTCCAGTCATTTGGAACTTTTATGGGAAAGGAATTTGTCAGAGAATACTGTTGTAACTGCTATTTTAAATTGTCAAGAGCTGCCTGCTTGAATACCATATTTGCCTATGGATATCTTCCACTGCATTAGCAGTAGCAGAACTGAAGTCTCCAAAACATAACATTCTAGTGGGTTAAAGGAGTCTGCCAATAGTGGATATTTTTGGAAATTTGGCACATGCTTGCAGAAAGGCTTCCTTTCTAGATCAGAGCTTTGAAAAGGTGGATTGAAGCAAAAGCCTCTCTTTAAAGATCTGCTTCGTAAACATCCAAAGGCCCTGTGATTTATTAGAATATGATGTCACATCATAGTCTCTGGGTCCTGAAATGATGGACATTTTCAAGTGGCATTTGAAAGGAAGTTGGACAAGATGCTTGTCCATTAACAGCAGGAGCTGTAAAGGTGGTCTTTCCACTGAAATGATATACCATTGTGAAGGAATGCAGAAAACACTGCCTGTAGGCATGTGGGTTCAATAAGGAGAGAAACACTAAGATATATGTCCTGTGGGTTAGGGCATGACCAGATGGCTCCAATTTTGGAGATTTTGTAGACTCGTCTCAGCCCTTCAAATCCCTAAAGTCCAGATGTGCTGGGTATATCAGTCTGTGTTCACTCATCTCCTAGTCCACATAAGTGATGGAAGCTCACATGGACTGTACAATGCACATGGCTGAGCCTCTCACAATAAAACACAACGGCATCCTCGAGGAAACAACGCCTACTTTTCGTCAGGACTCTTTCTGCACTCCCCAGGCACGCATGAATCATCTACCATACAAACATGCCCTAGGTTGAAATGACAGGCTATTCTTGTGTGGTGTAATAACTGTAGTTGTTTACAGAAGGAGGTGCCTTTTCACAGAAAAAAAAAGAATGCTGCTTAGAGGACAGCCCATTTTTTCTATTGCTTAAATCTAAATTATACAGGAGCCAACCCCGTCCCCCTTCTCTCCAGGTAACTCATTTATTATATTTGTGCTGTTGTAGGATACAATCGTACGAGGACTGAGGGAATGTACTGGCCAGTGCTGTGCCTCTAACGTCACTGGTAACAAACAAGAGGCCTCATTCCCCAGTCCAGGACATTATGTGATTTTTAAAAAAATTCATGCTAGACCACTCCAATAAGGAGGAGACCCTCATGTCCTCTTGTACAAAAAAATTAATATGGCAAGCATGATCTACTCCTATTAAGAAACCAAAATATAATGGAACTCACTCTTTAATCCAATGTCACACACTAGCTTCTCATTTCACCACAAATCCATTTGCAAACGCTTTTACAAACCACAAATCTTTGCAGAGATATGGTAAGGTAAACATTTTTATAGGGGTATATTTCCTTTCAGCATGCCAAAAAGCCTGTAGGTTGCAGTTCTAGCCTGAATTCAGAATGGAGCTTATGTGCTCTTCCCTATACAGAAGCATTGTATGGCAGCCACTGCATTCAATAACCACCCAGCTCAATAAATACCCACCATCTGTCTTTGAGATTCTTGTGGCTGCCTGGCAATTGTAACTCATTTCTATGTGGAACCTGGAGAACTGGTGGGTCTGCAAGTAGCAGCAGATGTGTCTAATATTAGTTCAAATTGTTAGCATTTCCAATATAAATTTAGGTTTTTCTGGAGTTTATAACCAACATCATAAAAACTGGCTTCAGGCTGTATTCGGCATGAAAAAAAGAACAATTTTAAACAGCAATATGAGTAATGTTTTAAAATCCGCCACTGGGTATGCCCCGTAACTTCTTTTTCTAGTATTAGGAGTTAATAAGAATCTTGTAAAGGTCCAAGAACACAGATGCAGTGCCCTCTCCTGGCCCTAGGTGCAAGCAACTTGGGTTTGTTATGCAGCACTGGAACAAAATGGCTCGTAAATATATTAAAGTAAAATATATTTAATGTATCCTTGTTTGGGAAACTTTTAAAAATTGCAGCTTGTGTTTTTGAAAAAGTAAACAGAAAAAATAAATGTAACAAGGTAAAAGGCCAGTACTTGGCAATGGTTTTTTTTTTTCATTTAGAAATGTCTCACGTTAAACATATAAAATGTTAATTTTAGACTTTGTTATATTTTTAATTTTAATTTTGTACTTTGTTATATCACTACAATATTGGGAATTAAGATTTCTCCTCACCCTTCCAGCACCTAAAATGTATAACTCTAAAACTTGCTTGAAATTTCGCAACAGTTCATTTTAACTGAATGTGTACCTTCCTAAGATGGTTTCCAAGAATTCCTGTGGTGCACCCAGGTGCTAAATCTGTCTTCTCAGCAGGGCTCTTTTTCTGGGAAAAGAGGTGGTGGAACTCAGTGGGTTGCCCCGCAGAAAATGGTCACAATGCTGGTGGCCCCGCCCCCTGATCTCCAGACAGAGGGGAGTTTATATTGCCCTCCGCACCGCATGGAGGGCAATCTAAACTCCCCTCTGTCTGGAGATCAGGGGGGGGCACCAGCCATGTGACCATTTTCTGCGAGGGCAACCGTCTGAGTTCCACCACCTCTTTTCCCGGAAAAAAAGCCCTGCTTATAAACAAATCATTTTTCCCAGCACCGCCATAGAAGCTTGCCTGGAGACTTTGGTCCCATCACAATCTCACAGCTGAATCCATCTCACAAGGTAGATACTTGGAGGATAAAGAAGAGGGAAGAATAATGTGCTTATGTCCCTTTGGGTCCCCATTAGGGATAAAAGTGGCACATAAATTAAAAATAAAAAATACATAAAAATAAGTATACATGCATCAAACCCCTGAAAAATCCAGTGGTTAATTTGTATATTCAAAAGTTATATGTGCATGCAAAATTCATGTGTTGCCCTTGTTCAGACAACACGATGACCATATAGATTGAGAGATTCAACAAATGGTTATAAGGTTGCCAGCCTTTGGCATGCAAACAGTGGAACACTTACTGGGCTTGGGCGAGGGAGTGTAAATGGCATTGTATGACATGCAACATCACCTGTAGCTGGAAAAAAAACCCAGAAGTGATGAAGCTTTAGGAATCCAACAAATCTCTATGGTTTTGCCATATGGATTCCTAAAGCTGATTCCTAGACATGGATGTATTCCTAGAGCATAACCACAACACAGTGATGTCATTTCCTGGTTTTTGGCCAGAAGTAGTATCACACCACCACTATTGCACAACACCAGTTTCCCACCCCAGTTTCTCCTGCTGTTCATCAAGTAGTCATGGGGGGTGGGCGGGCAGCAAGGATCAGCAGGAACCCTCCCAGGTAAGTGGCATCCCCACTATGGCTGGCATTCTCCTGGTACATGTGGATGGAAGATCTGAAAGGGGCTATTATTTATTTATTTGGACTTATATCCCGCCCTCCCCACGATTAATGTATTTATGTGTCCCCTCTCTCTCTTTGCTCTCTCCTGCATTTCCTGAATGAAGCTAACCCATATGGATGTTTATATGGAAGTAAATGCTATTAAGTTCCGTTCCTGCCTCTGTTTCACCTTCCTTTCTCCTTCTTTCTCTAGGAAAAACTACCATGGAACCCTTCCCTCAGATTTAGTCTTTAGTAGTTGAAGCTATCATTGCAAAGAAGTCTCCTTATTTGGTGGCAGCTGCTGCTAATGTGAATAACAAATTACTTCTTTGCATATATAATGGCAACTACTGAAGATCTGAGTTTGAAGACTGCAAATTTCGTACCCAGTGCACAATTACATGGAAGCAAGTCATTGGAATCAATAGGACTGAATGCCTCCGAGCTCCATGAAAGCGTCCCAACTTTGCACTGCCAGAAGTAGGAAGTCCATCAATAGCACTTACTTCCAAGTAAATGCAATCCTTTCCTCAGTCATCTCAGACTCTCTGCTCCTGGGCTGACACATAAGCAATTTGTGGTAAGACTTCACTGCCAAAGGCACCATATTAAACAGTTACAGAAGCTACATAGATACAGATGGAGTTAAGCAAGTGCTTACTGAACACAAAACCAAAATACTCCCCCCCCCCATGCATATGTTTTATGTATGGATGTGTATATATATGTGTGTGCATGTGTGTATATATATACTTATATACGTATATATATTCATTGACCTGCCCATCTGAGGTTTCTTTTTAAAAGCTATTAACGATACAGACCTGACATTTATTGGGCAGGCTGCTGATGTGTCTTCATTTGAGCGAGGTAACATTAAGACACCTTTCCTTCTCTCATGAAATCCACCTCCTTTCCTTCTTCATTCCCCCTCTCCAACTTGGTTAGGAAAATGTTTGTCTTCCCAATATTTAAGAACGTGGGGGGCATCTCTCCCATCAACAAGTGAAAGTTCATTTCAGAGCTCTGTAACTCAGAATAGGTGCCTTGATAGGGTTTGCCAGCCTCCAGGTTGTGGCTGGAGAGCTCCTGGAATTACAGCTGATCTCGAGGCCATATAGAGATGTTCCCTTGGGGAAAATGGCTGCTTTGGAGGGTAGACTCTATGGCATTATACCCTGCTGAGTTCCCTCCACTCCCCAAACTTCACCATTCCTAGGTTCCACCCCCAAAATTTCCAGGAATTTTCCAACTTGGAGCTGTCGGGATATTCACAGCAAGAGACTAACAGAGGTGGTTTCCCATTGCCTGCCTCTGCGACCCTGGTCTTTGCTGTAGGTCTCCCATCCAATTACTAACCAAGGCTGCCTCTGCTTAGCTTTTGAGATCTGATGGGATCAAGCTCACCTCAGCTATCCAGGTCAGGGCCCCTAGTAGCCCCTAGTAGATGGAAAATACTGCTTTCTTATGTGTCAGCCTTTCTTTCCTGCTTCCTAGCCTTTCACAGCAAATTTATGGAAGTTTCTGTTCTAAAATTCCAGGTCAGCATACTAATCCTTTCGCATTCTAAACAGTGAAGCTTCTAACAAAACTCAAATAAATATTGGCATTCCATCAATGATATCTCCTGTCTCTTCAGTGTTTTCAGCTGTTGTTTTTACCTTTTGAATTAACTGTAAATTCTGGTTTTAAATTGTTTTAATGATGCATTTGTGTGTTGGTTTTAATGGCTTTTCAGATGAGATTTTAATGTGTATGTTGTAAATTTTTTAGCTGTCTTGATAGACTTATGAGGGCAGAAAGGCAAGTAAAAATGTTGTCAATAAATAAATACATAAATGAATGAATTAATAATATTTGACTGTGCTACAACCTCTGGCTTTATCTCCTAGCATTAAGCTTGATCAGAGCTTGGTCCCTGATGAACTTGTAACAATGAGGCTAGTTCCACAATGGGATTTTCTGCACATGGATTGCGGGAAGCCCCCACAGTAAAAGGCAGAGTTCACATGACATTGGGCTCAATCTGTGCATGACTTATCTGAATCCCATTTCTCCCATTTATTCTGGAGAAGATATAAATCTCATCTTCTCTGAAATAAAAGCAGGACTGCATGGTAGCTATGGGTGGACCATCATCTCAACGGTCTTGCATTGCCACTATGGGAAGAGTTGGAGTTAGGCTCTGTCATCAAAATGGTAGAGCTAATGTCTGCATGGTTTACCAACCTACAGGTAGGGCCCGGAGTTCTTCAAGAATTACAGCTCATCTCCAGACTACAGAGATCAGTTCCCCTGGAGGACATGGCAGCGTCAGAGGGTGGATCATATGGCATCATGTCCCCACTGACTTCCCTTTCTTTCCAAGACATTACCCTCCTCAACCACTACCCCCAAATCTCCTGAAATTTCCCAAGATGGAGTTGACATGGTGTAATCTGCCTCAGTGCATCTTTAAAAGCCCCCCCACCCCCATTCTCTACTGAATGATACTTCAGTGTTACAGGAAACTCAGTAGGAAAAAGGAGAATGAGGGGGAAAGAGAAACTTTTGGACTATGGGGTTCCTGGAAAAATTACCATCACATCTGCACTTTTGTTCAGGGGGAGTGGCAGTGCAGCAAGCAGTTTGGAAATGAGGCTATACGGATGCTGTTTCTGCCTGTTCTCTCACAGCCATCCCGTTGCTGCTGCCATGACATGAGAGTGGGGGTTTTTTTTGCATGCCCATGTGGATGCAACCTGACTAGTCTTTGCAGAGTATTTTAATTAAGCATCCCATTTGTTGATTCAGGTTTGTGCCAGCTCATTGGATGGTCTAAAAGCTGGCAACTGATTATAGATTTTTAAAACTAATCAAGGATGTAAAGATAAACACTTTTATGTTTCATTTATTTCAGTCAAAAATAGAAACAAAAAAAGAGTAAATCTTCCAGTACGCTTTATAGAAGAAGGGCCTGCAGAACCCACAGTCACCCTGATCCAATAGTTCTTTGTTTGTGTTCTGGTGGAACCACAATGCTTCTTTACCCACAAGGTTTCCCTTTTATGGTTCAGTGGAGGGGGCAGCTGTGTGGAAGGGTGTGGAGCAAAAAGATCCTGAACCAGGAAATTAGCTAACAATGTAAGATGAACATCATTGCCTAAACATCCCCCTTTTGATGGCCAATGTAGATTGCAGTTATGTAGTTACTATGAATACACACTTGAGAAACTGTGGAAAGGTCTCATCAACTCTGCTTTGTGCTTTAAAATACACCTAAGTAAAGGTCTGCTCCTGTTTCTGTAAAGAATGGGTGGGAATTTTTCTCTGTCTCAGACTGTCTGGGTGAAGATCAAACAAGCCTTCACAATCTCTTTAGTTCCCTATATGTTGGAAGGTCATTGTTAAGCCTGAGAAAGTGGCTCGTGATGGCATCTTGCAATTGATTCCTAAGATGAAATGAAGTTTGAAATTAAATTTTATGTTTGTATAAAGGCTGACAGATGAAACCTCTTAGGATTGTCAGACATGGCATATTCTGCTTAAAAAAAATTACACAAGCATTGTGGCAGAAGAGCTTGTTTTATCCTCTTTGCTCACATTATGTCTAGTCAGAAAGGAAAGCCTTGCATGACATTTGGAAGTTGGCTCATTAGTCTTCTTTTTGTGTGTTATTTAGTTGCCCTGAGTTCATAATAAATTCTCCTAGTACTGGCATACAATAGAAAGGCATTGGAAGGTTGATGAAAGAAGTGGCACCAGTGGGATCTTTATTATTCTTGGCTGCAGACACTTCCAGCCCTGACAATAGCTTGTTTTCTTCCTCTGTTTCACCACCGACATACTGTCAAGTCTTTTCCCCCCTAAGGATAGGAATTTCATTATGCTTCAGATGGGTGGAAAAGCAGCAATCAGATGTCTGGGGCAGGTAGGTAGGAAGTTTACTATAGTTTAACAGAAGCTCAGGAGTGAATAGATGCTATAGGTCAAAAGGCAAACAAAAATAGCTTCTGAAGTGTAGCTTAAACAAAAAAAGATTCCTCTTACTGCAAAACCAGCATTGTAGCTACTGCTTATTCCGTATCCATAGCAATTTTTTGCTGCCGCGGGAGGAGACGGAAGCATGAGGGCCTCCTTAGAGTTTTAAGCAGATAAATAAAGGTAAGCATCTGGACCTTTGGGTTTTAAAACTAACCCCAAGTACTGGTACAGTTAAAAATAGCAATGCCATACTGTTACTATGAAGACTATGAAGAAGGGCACGATATAATGTGGGTCTGGTTTTCATGTACAGCTTTTCCAAGTTTATTAAATCCACTGAATGTACTTTGCAAAAAAAAAAATCTCAAATTGTACCCAAATGACAAGAGTGAGAATTGCTACTATTTTTACCATGTCACATTTTTCAACATAAACAATGTAGATCTTCCAAAGTTTTATAAAAAATATAGTTTTATTAACAAGCCTCATTCTTGTATAGTTCTGTTGAAAATGAAATCCTGCCCTCGAATCATAGTTGACTTGTGGTGACCCCTGTTGGGGTTTTCATGGCAAGAGACTAACAGAGGTGGTTTGTAGGGCTGCCACCCCCGCCCCTCCCTACCTGGCCAGTGGTGGGGGGGCGGTGGCGCACCTTCCATGTGCACCCCCCTGCGGTGCTGCGCGCCCCCGCGCACAGCAACCGCCAGGATCAGGCCTGTTTTGGCCTGGATCGGGGCCCCTGTGAAGCGCGGGAGTGTTCCTGCGCTCTGCAAGGGCCCACAACGGGCCCAATCTGCACCAAAACGGGCCCGATCCGTGCCAGAATGGGCTCGGATTGGGCCCGTTTTGGAGCAGATTGGGCCCGTTGTGGGCCCCTGCAGAGCACAAGAATGCTCCTGCACTCCACAGAGGCCTAAAATGGGCCCAATCCGTGCCGAAATGGACCCGATCCATGCCAAAATGGGCACCGATTGGGCCCGTTTGGTTATGGAATGCTCCTGTGCTCCACAGGGACCCACAACGGGCCGATCCGTGCCCAAACAGGCTGCGTGGTGACGTCACTGACATCATCACACTTGCAGGAGCGCGCGCGCGCTCTGCGTGTGCACCCCCCTTCAGGTAAGACCCAGGCCCCAATCTCCTGCTGGGGGATCGAGGGGGCCTAGCAACCCTAGTGGTTTGCCATTGCCTGCCTCTGCAACCCTGGTGTTCGTTGTACGTCTCCCATCCAATTACTAACCAAGGCCAACCCTGCTTAGCTTCTGACATCTGACATGATCAGTTAGGACTTACTTATTTGCTGAACAGACTAGGCTCATTCAAGAGAACAGTCATTTCCTAGTAAAGAATTAACACATTAATGTGCATGATAGACTAAAAAAGGTATTATTGTGTAGACATGAGGAGCCTTCAAAATAAGAAGAGGTATACTGTCTGGAATGTTGAAATATGTTAAAAAAACAAAAACAAAATAGAACCTAATCCCAGTCTTAAATTCATTATGTAGAAGTAAATTATCAATGATTTAACTGAAAATTACTTTCATGTAATGACTATAATCTCCAAAACACAGCAGATGGGATAAGATCCTATAGTTATCTAGGAAAGAAAAAGATTTCTGTGTTCAGAACTGCCTGCCTGAAATCCAGGCATCCATGCCAATTATATAATAGTAGGAAACGCATTACAGAACATGGTATAATTTTTAAAAATATATATGGCTTAATACATAGTGTTGCCAAGTAAGCCCCCTCTCCTGCTTTAAGGCCTGCTATGAACTGTGTTAAAGTTTCCTGCGTTGCTGTTTTACTGCTGCACCAAAGACTGCTTTGCACGTGTGTGTTCTGAGTGCCGACCATCCCAAGCACTTAGAGAATGCATCTCAAAGAAACCTCCGCATTCCAGAGCTGATGACATCAGGACAAGCCCTGTCCGCTGGAACATCCATTCAGCCCACTTGGATTTCCCCCTCCCTCTTTTGTCCCCTCTTCCTGAGGTGTCACTTATCACAATCTGATTACCAAAGTGGCCCATCCAAGCCATTCAGTAGCCCATTAGAACCTTTGTTTTAATCTGTGAGAACCACCAAGTACAGCACCAGCCCCAGGGTACGTTTTGGGGTATTTAAGCTGGTCTCCCAGACCACTCGGTGCTTAGGCCATTCCTATCCAGACTTCCTTGCTGTCCGTCTGTGGTTCCAGTGCTGGCATTGGGCCACCCCCCTCGCTGTTGTGTCTCTGCTTCGCTTCAGGATAAGTGAGTATTCCCCCTATCATCGTTGGGAACCAGCTAATGCGAACGTCTCTGTATTTCATACTCTGTACTTCCTAGATCTTGTGTGTTTCTTGTATGCTTGTGCAAGTTCAGGCTTACGCCACATTGTTAGACAATACACGTGTTTGAACCTATTTGTAGTCTGCCTCTTTTTCACTTGAGTGTCTGGGATCGGGACCTCCGTAGACATAGGTTAAGATCCGCGCTAATTTTAAGTTACAGACTGCTAAAGCTAATTCCCCATTATAATAAAGAGCAGTTCTGGTAACAGTTTACTGGTGGAGAATATGCGGGCATAACCCAGTTCGTGTGAATACACGTGAGTCGACACGCGTGTCTTCAGCGAACTGACTTAGAGGAAAATTTTCCAGACCTCTGTGTAAAGAGTGCAATTTAGCTTAGGGAATTAAAAGTGTGAGTGTGTGTGGCTCTAGCGAGCAATTCTATCTCGTGGGTTGGCTTTTCCCCATTTCCTCCTTCAGCCAGCTTTGGACCACTTGCCTTTTGTGGTGCACCGCGAGGCCCTCCAGCCGTTATAACCGGTGTACTGTGGGTGAGGACCTCTGAACTGGTGAAGTTCCTGGCCACCTTCCGGGCCGCCTAAACGCGTCTATGTGGGTGGGATCCCAGAAGTAGGCTCTAAATATATACGCATATATACTTCCTGAAGCAGCACATATAAAACTCTTTTCCACCCTCCCCCGCCTCTCCTAAGTCCGTCCAAACCCCGTTCCTGCCAGCACTTAGGCTTCAATCCCCGCTCCGGAGGAAACGTGAAGGGATCGATAGTCCGTTTGTTTAGTTAGTTTAGCTTTGGGAATCTGAAGCCAGGTTCCTGAAGCCCCGCGGCAGCCGGCCGCACCGTGCTTAAGAGTTTTAAGTTAGAATCTTGGGCGCACCTCGCTTGGGAGTTTGAAGGAAGACTCTTGAGTGCTTTCCGCTTGGGAGTTAGTCGGACTCTTGGGCACATTTTTGCTCGGGAGTTGTTTGAACTCCTGAGCGCACCTCGCTTGGGAGTACTGTAGTTTTACTCCTGGGCGCTTTTGCTTGGGGACTTACAGAGGCAGTCCTTGAGCGCTTTAGTCTTTTGGTCTTGGCTTGGAGACAGTTTAACCGTTTGTCTCTGAGCGCGAGGCCTGGGGACACTTTGAGTTTAGTTCTTGGGCAGAGAGCTTGAGAGCATTTGTAGCTTCTGAGCAAGAGGCTTGGGAGCAGTTCTGGTTGCCTGAGCATAGGCTTGGGAGACCCCTTAATTGCAGTTTCCGAGCAGAGGCTTGGGAACACCTTTTGGTTTTCTGAGCACATAGGCTTGGAAGACCCCTGAGCTTTGGTTTTCCGAGTATAGGCTTGGAAGACCCCTGAGCTTTGGTTTTCCGAGTATAGGCTTGGGAGACCCCTGAGCTTTGGCTTCTGAGCAGAGGCTTGGGAGCACTGAGAGTTTTGGTTCTTGGGCTTAGAGAGCTTGAGAGCACCTTCTGAGCCAGTAAACTTTTCCTGGTCCCGTGGCTTGTAGGCAAGCTTGAAACGGGAATAGGAATTTTTCCTTCTCCCCCGGTGGAGAAGAACCGAGTGTAGGACCCTTAAAAATACCCTGGTAAACCTAAAAGTAGGACCTTTGAAAACACCCCTGATAAAAACCTGTGTAGTACCCAGTTTAAAAATCCTTGAGAACCGGAGGGAAGGATAAACCTCCCAAAGGAACCTAGAGAAGAAAAGTTGTTAAAACCCCTGAATATCCAGTGTAAGAGTCCCCGAGGACCCGAAGGAAAATAACCTCCGAACGGCCCCTAGACGGGAAAACTTATAGGGAGCTTTAATCGCCCCACCCCTGGCGTCGCTGATCCACTCTTTAACCTCCCCCGAGATCAGCCGTAAACGAAAGGAAAAATGTACCGGGCAGCCCCCACCGTGCCCCGCCTGGAGAAGTGGCTAGTTAAGAAGGGAGATTGCCCCTGGGAAGCCGGTTCCTTCAAGGGACCCGACCCGCTCCAGATAGTTAGAAGCGCCTTCCAAGATTTTTGTGAAAAGGAGAAACCCAGGTCAAGTAAAAAGGACAGATATGGAGCTTGGGCACTTTTCACCGCCCTACAGGACAGCGTGTCTCTAATTAATAAGCTACAAGCAGCTCAAGAAGAACAGGAACAGGAGATAGAGAAGCTAAGGACGGAAAAGAAAGAGTATGAGGAAAAAGCAGCCGAGTGGCGTTCAGAACGCGTTAACTTCATGCTGGAGAAGCAAGGACTAACCACTGCCCTCCAAGACGCCCAGCACAAGGCTGAAGTAGCCACCGCTCGTGCCGATATGGCTGAGCACGCAGAAATTGAAGGACAGGAGAAAATTGCCAAACTAACCCATGCTGCCCAGTTCATGGCAGAGCAGAAAGTTGCTAAGATAGCCGCAGCGGACCACTCCGCTTGTAAGAGGGAGCTAGAGGCCCTAAAGCAGCACCTGGGAATGCAGCAGGCCGTAATTTCCGCCGTGCATCCCGCAGCCCTCTTGGCCCTCCCCGAAGGTAGTACCGACAACTGGTCACCCCCTTCGCCCCAGCCTGCGGAAGCCCCACAGCCCCTCCACCCAATAGCTACTAAAGAAATAGTCTCCATGGACGAGGACGGCAAGAAGACAGACCGGGTCGTTAAGGAAACCCGCAATTGGAGGCCCGACGAGCTCCAAGCCATAGCAGATCGCATGGGGTCCCTAAACCGAGACACGGCCATCCAATGGTTCACTCACGTAACCACCTCTCAGCCCTCCGCTAGTGGTTCCGACGTGGCCCAACTGGCCCGCCACTGCGCCAGCCCCGAAATAGTCACAGCCCTTAATGCTTACGTTTCCAACCGAAGGCTAGCCACCCGCAGTCAGTACGGAGCAATTAAAGAACTGTGCGCATTCCTATGGCCCACCAAGAGCTTAAAAGCCCTGTACATTGCAGAGTCTCAAAAACCCGGAGAGGACCCAGAGGCATACTTAGCTAGGAAGCAGCTTCTCGCTGAGCTAGCAGATGAAGTAAACCTAGATGCAAGCGATGTACCCGACTTCGATGAGCTAGAATTCAGGAGGGCAGTCATAGATGGTCTCAATAGTACTACCCGCCTAGCACTAGCAGGAGTAGAACCCGGGAGCATCTCATGGGGAGACCTGGAAGCTCGCATCAGGAGCATTGCTGGCCTGTTGCGAGAAACCGGCGCCATCCGCCATGTAAAGTCCCCGGCCTCCCATAAGAAAGAGAGTGAGCCCATCAACACAGTCACGTATGCTAACCATGGTCCCCACTCCCAATATTGGCCCCAAGGGCATAGCTCGTACTCGGAGCCTAGAGGTGGAATCTTGCGTGGGAGAAGCGGTAGCTTCACTCGGGGCCGCAGCCAGAGGGACTCCCATCCAGGAGTAACCTTTGCGCCCACCCCCAGTCGCTACCCTTCCTCCCCACAGGGACACTCTGAGCCCTGGAGACCTGCGCTGCCCTCGGCGCCCCCGCCCCCTTGGGCACCTCACCCCTACAATCACCAGGTCTACCCTCCCCCAAGTCAGGCTGACTCCTGGAGACTGCGGCCAAAGGACCATGAGGAGCCCTCTGACCTAGGAGAGCCGCCACCAGCTGGGAACCCCTTTTTCCAATAGGGATGCCCGGGGGTCACACATTATTCTCCCCACTTAACTGCCCATGGGAGAAAACCAAAGGTTGAGGCTAGCCTTCGACCTCCGGGAACTAAAAATAGCTTGGAACTTAAAAGAGAGAAGGAAAGATTCCAAAGGGTGATTCGCACCCAGAACCCAGCACCAACTTTGCCAGACACCTCTGAAAGAAATCTGGCAGAGCTGCAAAATAAAATTCAGAAGCTCATAAGTGTAAATAGGGAACAGAATTTAAAAATAAATGATCTTAATAAAGAGAATGAGGAATTAAAAGAAAAATTAAATGCTTGCACAATAGAGAAAGAGCAGCTCCACAATAAATTCCTTAGCATGCAGACTTTGCTGGAAAACCAGAATAATGAAACTGCCACTTTAAAAACCCTGATGCAAAATCTCCTAGAATCCCAGAGACTCACTGAGGTCAGATTAAAGACTTTAGAGGAACAATCAGTGATTGAATCAGCATCCCGCCCCGCCAAAGGCAGTGAAACATGTAGCCAGTCACCTCTGCCTTCAATTTCTGCCTCAGCCCCCACGCCCAAGAAGCCAGAATGCACCTTAGCCTCTGAGCATGTGCAGAGTTTAAAAGTCATTCCCCAAGAAATTGTCTTGGCTCCCATAGACTGCCCCCA
This sequence comes from Eublepharis macularius, assembly GCF_028583425.1. NCBI lineage: Eukaryota > Metazoa > Chordata > Lepidosauria > Squamata > Eublepharidae > Eublepharis > Eublepharis macularius. The sequence goes on from NC_072799.1 coordinate 60,404,816, forward strand.
GCCAAGCTATACACAGCCCACTGTGACTGTGCCCTCTTGCAATGATCCTGAAGAACAGGTAAACAAAAGTAAAAATGCAGTTCCTTTAAAAGAATTAAATTGCTTTGAGAATCCAGTGCTTGCAACTATGCACCAAATAGCTTTCTCTCAGCCTTCCCTGACTAACACCCCTGAAGAAAACCTTATGTTGTGCCTGTGTGGTTTGGTAGTGCTTGAGCTAATTCAGAGACATTTGTGTATCTGTTTCCACGTTTTAAAAGGCTCAAGCCCAAAACTTAATGAAAAGGTAGAGCCTCCAGCAGTAAGTGCAGTCAGGAATGTAATAAGGCAAGTGAGCAAATTCCAGAAAGACTCCCAGTTGCTAGCAGCATCTAAAACAGACTGTTCCCACTCAGCGCTACACCCCCACCCCTCATTGAAATGGAAAAACTGGCCAGACCAGGATTCTGACCTCCTCCCAGTTTTTCCTTTTGTCCTCTCCCAGGCTGAAGTGAGCCTAAATAAATGTAATCACTGGTTCCCTGTCAGAATTTGGAAGGGATTGGAACCAGGAGTGGAAAAGCCACCTTAAGGAGACTTGAGTTCAAGTCCCTGCAGCCCCCGTCCCTTTTCGTTGTGCAGTCTTAACTTTATGTGTGTGAGAACCTGAAGCCCAATTCCCTTTTGAAATTAGATGTAAAAAGCCAACTTAGCTTCCTATAATCATTTAGTGTTTTTGTTATTTCTTGTCAGTTCTATTCTTTAACTTTCTTAGGCGGGCCCCATAGTTGGGACCCTTGGGGGAAACACGGCAACCAAAGCCAAATAGGACCACCACCGAAAGTGATTCTTAATTGGATTTAAGCCGCATGTTCGGAAAAAATTACACAGGCAAAAGAGATTTGCTGTGTGTGAAAGTGTTTGGAGAGGCTTTAGCCCAAAAGTGAATGCAGTCTTCCAACGGTGAAACCACCAAATAAGGTGATTTCTTTGTTTGAAAACATTTCACAGCCGTGCTGGTGAAGATCCCGCATCTACGTAGATTCGGGGTCTCACCTGCCAGACCCACGCTTTCGCATGATGGTCGGCTTTGGCTTTGAGGGCCGTGCCTCCCCTGAAGGAAACCCCCGTCCAGCCCGTCAACCCCCTCTTTTACTAATGTTCATGTTCGTCATGGTGAGTTGCTATACGGCGCTACCATCTAGTACGCTTTAGTGCAAAAGTAAAAGACCCGCCAGTATTTTGTAAATATGTGCCCTCTGGAATGTGTTATTGAGGTGCGTTCGCTACGCACAAGGGGCAGCGTGCCTCATTTACATAGCCAGGATCCCCCGCGCCAAGATGACCCCTGAATAGCCCAGACCCAGCGGCGCCGGAAGATTTCCGCCGTCTCCGCCGCTTTTCGATAAACGCTGCCAAACGCCTTCGGCTCCACTTCGGCCCTTTCCGCCAGCAGCCGCCTGCCCCATCTAATGTAATCTTTTCCCTTGCCCGTACTGTATAAGGGAAAAGAAGGGGGGGAGACATATTGAAGTTATAATGAAGCCCTGCCAGGCCCTCCAAATGAGGGCAACCCGAAAAACACCCCACACCCGTATGCTTCTTGCTCCGTGTATTTTCCTTTTTTGCTCAGTATATTTTTCTTTTTGCCCGGTGTACCTTTTTTTTAAACCAGAAAATGGGGCCTCCCGAGGGAGTCCCTCCAAAAATTGCTAGTCCTGCAAACATATGACGAAAGCCCATTTTTAGGAAGGAAAGCGAAGGTCCCCGCTTGCAGCAACCCTTATAGTTGCTGGATACCGCTCTCGAGTTTTTTCTTTTAAATCGGCAAGGCCAGGCCGAGCCGGACCGACAGCTCTCAGCCCGCAAAATAAAAGCAGCCCGCCACCGAGCAAGGGGCACCTGGAGGCCACATAGCCTAGGCACCCAGAGACCCCTGGGGCGAGTTTGCATAATCCCGCCTAACGTTCAGCCGACCCTTGCCCAACGCAAAGACGTTCCCCCTTGAAATATACATGCTTTAGGAAGAAGCCCCCGCACAGGAGTTCCCCAGTGCAACAAGCTGGAAGGCCCGCTTAGTGCCCTGGGACTTCTCGTTCGAACCCCGCCTAATAGACAGTGCTGGCAGAAAAACGCTCTCCCTTTTCTTTTTCCCTACTTCACTTCATTTATTTTGCTGCAACAAACTCAGGGAACCTGTACTTATATCCGCAGGTCTCCCCAGGATATTTGCACTACAGAAAGGAAAGGAAGGCCAGAAGATGAGGCACGTGGCTACCCTGTGTTTGCTCGTGCTGGCAGGCACCCTAATAGAGGGACGCCCGTCCAAATTAATGCCCTACCCCCACTGGAGATGTATTAATACACTAGCAGGAAATGAAATGATGGTCTGCAAGGTTGTGCAGCAGAGTAATATGACCACCCCTACGGATCGCACAAACTTCCGCAGCTGTGAAGAGCAGTGGATCCGACCCCCAGAGCTTGTTATTTTATGTGTAGGAGTAAAAACCATGTCCCAGGAGCTAGTGTGCTATTCACCTACTGACACAGTGTCACCACTTGCTCCGATCCCATGTATGTTTCTCCCCCGCATCAGGCCAGCCCCCACCGCAGTCCCGGTGGTAGACAAATATACCACCCCTGCCAACTTCGAAACCTCGCCGTTTGTCACTGAGGCTCTCGGACCATACTGTGAAGTTATTTTAGTGTCGGCCGCAGTATGGAAGGCAGGAGACCCCTTTAGAATGGCCATCCTACTAGGCACCACTACCACTGAATTTGCATCAGTCACTATCACGCCCCCTTCAGGCGCAGTTATCTCCTTTGCTATAGAGCGCTGGGAGAACCTGACGTGGATTGTAAAAGAGGAAGACCTAGCCAAACATGGCCCACCCGATTGGATACTGGTTCGACAGACGCCCGAATGCCAAACCAAGCCCCTAGTAGAGAAATTTCACCGGCTTGGGCTGCTCTTTGTAAATTTGACTCACGAACCAGGCAATTACTCCCTGCTGATCCGGACCCAGGAGACCCACACCATCCAAATTGACCCTTTGATTGCTAGCAATGAACAATTAAGCCAAGGCGGCACACATGTAGTGGGCTCCCATGTTTTGAAAACTGACATTCGAGAGAGAGTTCTAGTCCGCCCGCAAATGTCTTTAAAAGAGATCCGCATAGACTTAGCTGAGCTAAATGTAACCCAGAGGCTGCCGCAGTGCGCTCCCTATCTGGAGGCCGGTAGCAAGGGTTGGAATGCATGGCTACAACTGTGGATCGATCCCTCTCCCTCTCTCTCGCGTGCCAGACGAAGCATTGCCGACTGGACTGCTCCTGCAGCCGGAGGCTTAGCAATCATGGATTCGGTCAATATTGAGACTCTCGCTAATAAGTTTGCCCATGTCACGACTAGCATCTCCGACTTAGGTAAACCGGTGGTGCAGTCCCTAAATTCCATTTCGAATGGGCAACACGAGATCAGCTCCATTCTAGTTAACTGGGAGAGTCAAATTGAAAGAGATTTTTCTCTGCTGCTCAAAGGAACACAGTCTGTGGAACGCAACGTGTCAATAGCCATGGCATGTATGCAAGCCCAACAATTAAACCAGGCTGTGGCCATGGGGCTAATTCGGCAAGCCATGGACGGGCACTTGCCCCTGGAAATTAAAAGATTGATTAAGCCCAAATTGTCACCCATTGAACTGGAGCTTGAATCCTGGTGGTCCCTTGTAAATTCCTCATTTTCACTGGCCACCCAGGAGCTTAAATTATTTTTGTTAACGGCCAGTGCGCACGAGTCATTCCATGTGTATCCAGTTGTGCCTCTGGGACTCCAAGTCAGCGACACCGAGGTCCTCTACGCCCGCCACCCCGACCATTGGGCCCGCTTCACCCCGACCGGATGGCAGCTCGTCAGCCTCCAAGGGTGCCAGCATCAAGACCAGACCGGCTTCATTTGCCAAGACCAAGCCTTTGCACCGCATCACCCCTGTGTAGCCCCGCAAGTCGACGCCCTCAACGAATGCTCTTTTGAGGTCGTCTGGGAAAACAGTTCCGCTGTGGTCTATCTTGGGAAAGGATGTGCCTGCGTGCGAACGGCCTGCGACTTTGTGATCCTGAACTCGTTCCAGCTCAAGCCTGTGATCCCGGGAGTCAACCGCTGCTTCTGCAACCTGTCTTCGGTAGCAGCCTGCGACTTCACCTACACGGTACCGGTCTGGACCCAAGAAGAGATCCTGGTGGCACCCTCCATCTATCGATATGTGAAGCCCATTCCCCTTGGCATCGGTCTGGAATTAATCCACGAGCTCCTGACCCACCCCCAGCTCCACCACACCCTCCAGAGCATCCAGAGGGACGGGGACACTACTGCTTTGGTTGTGTCCCACAACGGAAAGGAGATTTTGGATCTTGTCCAGCGGATTAAGACCACCGGAGAGCACTCATGGTGGGAAACCCTCTTTGGCTGGAGCCCCACTGCCACTGGAATTTACAATTTGGCCTTACACCCGATCGTTGTTATTTTGGCCTTCCAAGTTTTACTGTGTGCCTCACTGCTTTATTTGGGCTGTTGGAGCCGCCGACAGCTCCAGCAACTCCAACTGTCCCACCGCTTGGATCACTATAACCCCGACCTCCTCCTGCCTTAATGGTTGTTCTTGGCATCCCATTTTTGGTCCCTTGCTTTTTTTATTATTTATGTTGTTGTGAACTCTGCTTGTGTTTATGCTTAATATGTATGGATCCTGAACCAGCCCCATGGACGCTTTGCTGCCGGACACCGCTCCGAGGCCCTCTTGTGGACTAGGGGAGGACATATTTCTCTGCCTCCCAGCCCACGGCCCGCCTACGAACGACCGCCAGCGGCACTACCTCCATGAGGACTAGAACTGTGTGCCTGAAGCCCTTCTCGCCGCTCACCGACCCTGCTCTGCGGATTGACGCAGACAGCAAGGGGGGGTGGAAGTGTGTTTTGGAACACATGGACTAAGTTTGCTTGTTCCTGTATATATGCAACCCAGTCCAGCTGCTGTACTGCGGACTGAGCCGTCTGTGATCTTTGTTGCTCTATTGTTTTATGAATCTCTTGCCATTACTTTCATGAATTTCCCCCCCATGAATTTAGCCCCGAGCTAGTCCCTCCCTCTATTTAATGCAAGTGCGCCCATGATCTTCCCATGAACTGGGATTCTTTTTATCACCCCCTATTAACTTTACCCCTATGAGTTTGATTTTAACCTTATGAATTGCCTTTTTAACCTGACTCCCTCCGCCGAGGTAATTCTAGCCTATCTATTATTTTATGAATTGGGTTTTATCCGGGACTTCTCCTGAGCAGTCTCTTTTAAAGGTTATTTTATTTCTGATTTTAAACTCCTATGAATTTGGTTTTAACTGAGACCCCTCCTGTGCTGTCTCTTTTATTGGGTATTTAAACATTGGTTTTAGACTGTATGAATTTGGTTTTAATCTGGCCGCATGAATTGGTCTTTTAATTGCGAAGTTTATTTTTCTGCCCCCATGGGCCCTTCCGCCGCTTACCCTCATGAATTCTTTCCACGCACTTGCTTTTACTATTGCTGCTTTTATCTATGAAATTGGTTTTAACTTCCTGAATTATTGTTTTAATCCTATATATATATGTATTTATGGTTTTAATCACCCATGAATTGTTCCACCCTCGATGAATTGGTCTATGCCTTGCTTGCACACTTCACTTTTACCCTGTATGAATTATCACCCATCTATTAATTGCTTGTGCTTTTACCTGTATATGAATTGGCCCGCTTTTAATCCGGCATTCATGAATTGGCTCATGAACTGCCTCTGCTGTTAACCTTATGAATTGCTTCTGGTTTTTATCCGCTATGAATTACTCATGAATTACTTCCATTTTATGAATTTATATCACTATGAATTGCTATTGCTTATGAATTATTACTATTTATTCTGACGGTTGCACTTAGCACACCCCCTGGTGTGAACCCAGAGACCTGCAGCCCATTGGCTGATCCAAATTGCACTTATTCGGTTAGGTGGTTCTCTAAACTAAAATTTTGAGTGACGCCTCCCCCTCCTTCCCTTCCCACTCCTTCTTCGCTCGAAGCTCGACCACCGGACATTGCCGACCACCTCGCCTTGAAGTCAAGTTCGGAGACCCACGCGCCTGATGTCACGTGGTCTCCGAGGGGGGGAATTGTTGCCAAGTAAGCCCCCTCTCCTGCTTTAAGGCCTGCTATGAACTGTGTTAAAGTTTCCTGCGTTGCTGTTTTACTGCTGCACCAAAGACTGCTTTGCACGTGTGTGTTCTGATACACGTGTCAGTTTCCTGTCTGCTATTTAATTACCCTGCTGCTGCAATAGACTGTGTAGTTTACTGACTCCATGTTTGGATAACTGCACAAAGGACTCTTTTTCTGGCAGCCCTGCCCTGACCTGTATCTGGATTTCCCAGTGTGTGTTTGGACTTTATTACAAGTGTGCCCCGTGCCTGCATTGCCATCTGCCACGGACCGTGCCTGTTCCCTGCTTTGGACTGTGTTTTGTGTGCTGTTTCCCCTGCCTCCATGGAAGCCTGCCTCATATGGGCCCAAGCCGCTGTTAGCAGCCGGGAGACGGCCGGGGAAACCTCCAGCGAGCCTGGCTAGGCGCTCCCTGGTCAGTTCCCGCCTGGAGCCTCCCGCGGGTCGGTCCCCGAGCTTGCCCTCGCTACCGGGCAGCCTGCTATCCAGCCCCAGCTATGCCCAGCCGGCATCCATGTTCTCAGGCACCCAGAAGACCCCGGGAAGAGGACTGCTTTGGGAAGCCATTTCGGCGAAGCGGGCACACCACGTCCGCAGCGAGAGTACCTCGCCCCGCTCTGCATATCTTAGGAGCCGCCCCGGAGAAGGAACTAAGTGCCGACCATCCCAAGCACTTAGAGAATGCATCTCAAAGAAACCTCCGCATTCCAGAGCTGATGGCATCAGGACAAGCCCTGTCCGCTGGAACATCCATTCAGCCCACTTGGATTTCCCCCTCCCTCTTTTGTCCCCTCTTCCTGAGGTGTCACTTATCACAATCTGATTACCAAAGTGGCCCATCCAAGCCATTCAGTAGCCCATTAGAACCTTTGTTTTAATCTGTGAGAACCACCAAGTACAGCACCAGCCCCAGGGTACGTTTTGGGGTATTTAAGCTGGTCTCCCAGACCACTCGGTGCTTAGGCCATTCCTATCCAGACTTCCTTGCTGTCCGTCTGTGGTTCCAGTGCTGGCATTGGGCCACCCCCCTCGCTGTTGTGTCTCTGCTTCGCTTCAGGATAAGTGAGTATTCCCCCTATCATCGTTGGGAACCAGCTAATGCGAACGTCTCTGTATTTCATACTCTGTACTTCCTAGATCTTGTGTGTTTCTTGTATGCTTGTGCAAGTTCAGGCTTACGCCACATTGTTAGACAATACACGTGTTTGAACCTATTTGTAGTCTGCCTCTTTTTCACTTGAGTGTCTGGGATCGGGACCTCCGTAGACATAGGTTAAGATCCGCGCTAATTTTAAGTTACAGACTGCTATAGCTAATTCCCCATTATAATAAAGAGCAGTTCTGGTAACAATAGTTGTCTTTGTTTGACTTTTGTATCGTACGACATAGAAGGAAACTGCTGTTATCATATGTAAAAGTATTCTCCTATGTCCCCACACTTTGGCGTAGTGGGAAATCTGGGAGATCCCGGTTCAGATCCCTCCTCTGTTGTGGAAACTTCTGGGTTACCTTACTCTCAGCCTAACTTCCCACACAGGACTGTTGTGATGATAAAACAGAGGAGTGAAAAACTGCTTTGGGTTCCCAAATGAAGGGTATAAATGAAGTGAATAAATAAAATAGTGATGTTGATAAATTTTGAACTGAGGGACTTCAAAAATCTACTCCTCTTCCAATTCTAGAACCCATACCCCAATCTGGGATCCTTTTGAATAGGGTTGCTAGGCTGAGCCCGGCAACAGGCAGGAGGGTTAAGGGCAGGACCATGGGGGCATTGTTGGCATGACAACATCAGTTCCTGGGAAAAACTGGAGTGATGATGGGTATCTCTAGGAATCACTGAAAACTCTGTGGTTTTTTTCTGATTATTCCTCGAGCTACCTGAGATCTCATCTACAACACTGCTGTTTAACCGCCCGGTAGCCATTTGGAGTAGTGGTGGGCAATAGGCGCTTTGGGGTGAAGATCCCCCACTGGGGATATGGCAGCTCTTATTTTGAAGTTTTTGCCTAACTTGAAATGGGGCTGGGCTCCTCCCTGTTGGACCCTCCGTCACCTTTCCAAAACAATTCCACCTCTGCAAAGGAACTGCTGGTACTGAAAAGAGTTCACTAAACTAGGAGAGAGACCATTATATGGGTTTGCATCTTTTTACAGTTGCAAGTACAACTCTTACCTGCCATTTCCTTTTTTCTGAGAATAGGTTTCAAAATTTTCTCTGCTTTCCAATTAAATTTTAATCCTACATATCCCAACATTCTTAGCTGTAAGAAGCTGCCAGAGGCCTTTTCAGGGTTTAGTCAGTCCCTTTCTGCAAGGTATTTCCTCGCCTTTTTCAAAGAGAAGAGAAGACATCTCCCACATTTGTTATCTGCTTTTGGGAAGTGAGTTTTTTCCTGTTTTCCCCAAAGCATCATGATACATTTGTGCAGTGCCTTTTTTCTGGGGGGACATGGGGAGATGCATACCCCTAAACATTTTGTGAATTTAACGGGAGAAAGTAAAAATTTTAAAATGTTGGAAATCCCGCTAAACCAACTCCAAACGTATTATGGATATTTATATGATTTGTTAAGTTTTATGTAGCGTATGTTGGCAACAAAGATGTTTAGTTACATTTAAACTTACTAGGAGCGCTGTTCGTCTTACAAAAAATGGAATGTCTTTGAGCATCGAACACGCCACCAAGATCGCTGGCATAATCGGTGATCGTTAGGGTGCAGACAAATACAAACAAGTCTTCTCTAAGCCACTTGGAGCTCTGGTAGTTGGAATCTAGCACGGTGATTGGTCAGTCTTGTTGCTACCCCCGATGGCGGTAACCAATTTGTGTACGTTTTGCGCAAAGAGTTTGTCTACACTGAAACTCTTTGGTTGTGCGCACGTGTCACTGTAGAGGGGCTTGGTTGACAATATTGATACCCATAATTGTCATCACTGACAGTCTTTTGACGTCATTTCCTTTCCTGAGTCTCAGATGGAAACGAGTGTTTAATCTGTGAAGTAGTGTGGTGTTTTACTGATGAAAGTTTGGCCTATAACCTCATTGAGTGGCACAGTGAGCTGTGTAATATGAGGTAATGCATGTTCTTGGTAATTTTGTCCATTGACTGCATTTATTTTTTCCAATTTGAACTATAAAATGGTGATTTTCTTGAGTCAAACAGAGTACCCTTAAACATTTTTAAAGAAAAAATGCACTGCATTTGTGTAGCTCAGCAGATTTCCCTGACTTTTCTCTGCTTTGCTTCAAAGTTTCGGGGGAAATTTCAATAAAGCTGGGAGGGCTGCTGGCTGGATGAGCAAATTTGTATTTCACATGGCAGCCATTTTCCATGACCATCCCATGGTAACCATTTCCTCCCCCTGGCACAGGGTGGGTGGGTTATTTTTTATTTATATTGGCACTAGAATATGTTTATGTTAATATATAATTCTAAGTCTGTAGCCCTTTCTTTTCTGGATATATAAGGGGAAAAGGCATATATTTTCAAAGGAAGGGGCTAGAGACTTTCTTTAAAAAAATGAAAGCTGGGAGAAACTGCTACACCTAGTGGTATAATGGTATATTGATATAATAATATTTGAGTGCTTTTTAAAAAAATGTAAAAGGATGAAGGGGGGTCACTTGCAGGGGACTGGGGCAGGGAAACAGTAGGAAAGCCTGCCACATGGCAGCCCTGTTTACTGCTGTGTTTTATCTACTACTACTACAACAGCAACAGGGAAACCACAAAATCCTGTCCCATTACCTTTGTTACTCAGGAGGTGAAGGAAGCAACATAGGAGGCAAGGAGCCCATTTGCTTTTTGTGTTCTGTTTTTAGTATTCCTGTTGTGGGCTCCAAAACCTTTAGATTTAGATTTTTTTTTAGTGCTTTACAAAAATGATTGTAAAGTATGATTATTATTTTTTAGGTCAGGTCCACAGAAAGGGGAGTAGCAAATCTCTTATTTAAACAGAACTGACTGAGACTTATTTGGTCCTAACTGCAAGCATGCTGTTTGCCATGTTACAATAAGAAATTATGAGATATATATTCCATGTAACACTGAATGCATAGCCACATTTATCACCGAAACAGAGTTGAAAGATTTAGGAATAATGTGAAGAACAGAGAATAAGTTTAAAGAGATGATTGTAGCAAAAGAAAACATAAAAGCCATTCATAAACAAAATGCCACTGAAACAAATTGTTATCGATGGAGAGATTGTGTGAGCTGGAAATCTCATCATCTGGGAACACAACCTAGACAATGTTAGGCATTTCTTCTTGTTTCAGCTGTCTTCGGTCAAAGACTATTTTGTGTAGAGTGATATTCAGAATTGAAGGTAGAAGAATCCAGTTACATAAGCAACTTTAAACTCCCTGTTTGTAGAATGATGACATATCTTTTCATTGTAATGACAACTGTTAGACAAAGATGTCTTCTCTTCATCCATAGGAAGCCCTTGGCAAGTGACATGAGGTATGATGTTGTCAGTTCCTAATGTTCCTGTTTGGGGAAGAATTTTATGGACTTTATTCTTCTTCCTTACACCAAGCTGGGGAATATTATATCTGCCACAAAAGCAAAGCCAGATGATGACTCTTTTTAGTTTAATATTTTTTTTCATCTTATACAATAAGGGATGAGTTTGTAGTTATCTTTTTTGTTGTTGCAGTCTAAAAATCTCAATTTCAATAGTGTTTCTACTTGCACAAAACAGAACCACATATCTTTATTCTGGGGTCATTTTCTCTTTCTTAACAACAACGACAATGACAACAACAACAACAATATTCGATTTATATACCACCCTTCAGGACAACGTAATGCCCACTCAGAGTGGTTTACAAAGTATGTCATTATTATCCCCACAACAAAACACCCTGTGAGGTGGGTGGGGCTAAGAGAGCTCCAGAAAGCTGTGACTAGCCCAAGGTCACCCAGCTGGCTTCAAGTGGAGGAGTGGGGAATCAAACCCGGTTCTCCAGATTAGAGTCCCGCACTCTTAACCACTGCACCAAACTGGCACCCTTCAAATTGATTTGTATTCTCAAATGCATTTAATCATATTTGTGTCTCAATAAATCAGCATTGTACATTAAAATATAAATTAAATAAATATATGATGAATGTTTTATGTATAAATATTGCAAAATTGCATATAAAAATGTATGAGATATGTACACATTATAAATGAATCTACAAAGCAATGGGAATTCAGAGCATCAAAACTAACAAAAATAGAAATTAAAAGAGGCACAGTAGTAAGCATTCACTTACCCTTGGTATGGGAGAATTTTTTTTTTAATCACTCATGCTGCTGGCTAAGCAACTTATATAAGATAGGCAGAAGTCATTTGGGAATGGACAACAGACATGTTCTTGAAATTAGCACAAAACAGAACTTGGACTGAACACTTGGACTGAATATGTCAATTGTGAATCCTGCACTCTGATAAGCCATTAAAAAGTCAACTTTTTTGAACAAATCTGTTGTATTAAATGTTCCCCTGGGCTGGATATTTTTTGTTCTTCTGTTATCTGCAATGTCATGGTATTTCTGTGTGTTTCTGTCAAACCATTTATTTCACTAATACTCTCAAGCTTTTTGAACTTAACCTCCATTCTAAATGTATTCTGTCTCCCCCGTCCCCAGCCAGTTACTTAACATAATCTTGCTGCTCCAAAATAGTTACCATCCAATCTATGCACATAGCCTTCCCTTTACAGCTGGAAATTTTCCATCTCAGCTGTTGCCTCTTTCAGAGTCTCTATGACTTCTTAGCTTTTCAGCTGTTCGCCATATTCTGAGATTGGTGGGGGGTGGGTCTGTTAGTTCTGAGAGTCCCATGGTTATAGAATACATTAGGTGCAGGCTATTCCGTCTTAAAAGGCAGTCGGATGATCCACTGGTTCACCTTTTTTATAAAAAGGATCTCCACTTACATTATTGCAGATAAAAAATGAAACTCATTACCAGACAACGTCTTCTTCATAGAATCTCTGTTTCAATGACACCAGCAGCTTGTGGCTGCCATGGCATCTGCCAATGGTCTTCCTGTTGCCCATTTGCTCCTTTAACCAGGCCTCTTTTCCCCAGTCCACCTCACTGGGGTAGAAGTGCTTCAGAACAAGTCCAGGGAACATCTTTTGAGAAACAGCTGCCTTCATAGAATGTTTCACTTGTGACCTACCATCATTTTGTGATTAATCCAACATTCCATGGCAACTGTTTTGTGATTGCCCCCGAGACAGTCTTTTTATGATGGTGGTGCCCATTATCAAAATTCCAAAAGTGGCCATGGGCACAGCAGGATGACTCTATTTATGTAAAATAGTAAAGAGTCCAGTAGCACCTTTAGGACTAACCAACTTTATTGTAGCCTAAGCTTTCGAGAGTCACAGCATGCATCAGGCAAAGAGAGCTGTGGCTCTCGAAAGGTTAGGCTACAATAAAGAGTTAGGCTTTATTGTGCCGAGGAGTTAGTCAGAGGAAAGAAAGGAATATGTTCTAGTAGGACAAAATCAGTTTTGAGAAATCATGGGGGAAGAATTTTCTCCTGCAGAATAGCAGGAAGAATCCAGGAAGAAGGCTGGAATTCTAAAAACATTTCCCTTGGGAGTGAACCCCATTGAATAAAATGGTGTTTGCTTGTAAGCAAACTTACTTAGGATTATTTCATTAAACGATCAGTGCATGAAATGCATTAGAAGAAAGTGCAGTTAAAATTAGGCATTGTGTTTGTGTTATCCACCCACAAAAGTACTTGCAAACGTAGAACAAGTCAAATGAATAACCATTATTTGGCTAAGTTGAGCACCCCTGCTTTACCACTGCTTGTAGGATTCCACAGGTATTTACTGTGCCTTTTCTCTCTTCCTTTTTCTGTGTATCAGTGGTTGTACTATAACATGCTGATTTATTAACATTAACATAGGACCCTTCCATGCTTGATACAGGGAAACTCCACTTCTTTCCATGTTGACATTGTGCAGGCTCTTCTCACAAAGAGAACAAATATCATATTGGCTATAGCCAGCTCTAGCACAATGCATGCATCTGTCTCTTACAGCAGATGTGATCCATTTAATTAGTGCCTTTATATCTTGGACAATATTTCCTTTGGCTCTTGTAGGGTTCTCTGCTTTGTAGCTTGAAAGAATGCATAAAAGAGCAAGCTTAGACCTAATTTTCTCTACCTCTTCTGGGATGCCACTATTGTTTTCATAACAATGTACAATTAACATTGTTTTAAGTTTAACACATTCATATATTTCCCTTTGTTACATATGATTATCTATAGCTCCCTTCACCAAAATTTAGATGAAGTATGTACATACACTGTGATTCAGGACATTGTTCTTCAACCAACTTGCAAAATTCTTCTTGGAATACTCCCATGCAGCTTAGCAACTGGTAGAGACATTCATTCCTAAACCAATGATACAGGCCAAGCTAATTACTGGCAAACAACCAAAAGGGACTGGTATTGTTGCTGTGCCTTTCACAATAACAAAGAGAAGCAATGCAGATTTACCCCTGGAAGCTTCTGAATTTTCTTCCCAACTGAATTAAAGAAGAGAAGTATGTATAGTATGAATAAAACCCAGCTTGCTCCTAGGATTCAGCTCCAGTAGACACTCTTGTACGGTTGCCAGCTCCAAGTTGGGAAATTCCTGGAGATCTGGAGGGTGAAACCTAGAGAAAGTAGGGTTTGGGGAGGGAAAGGACCTTGGCATGGCATAATTCCATAGAGCCCACTCCCAAAGTAGCAATTTTCTCCAGGTGAACTGATCTCTGTGGCCTGGAGACCAATTGTAATTCCAGGAGATCTCCAGCCACTACCTGGAGGCTGGCAATCCTACACTCTTGATATGACTGACCTAAAATAATTCTGGCAGCAAGTACTACCAACGCATGGTAAGAACTGCAGAGAGGAATAAACATTAAGGCAATAACTTTGGGCGTGCTTATTTGATGGCATGCATAGAGGACCCCTTACATGTGCTTACCTACCTGTCACATGCCTCTTACACACTGCCCACACTATGCTACATTATGCCTCCACACACTGCAGCTATCCCTTCCTGCATGGCTCACATTCTCTCTCCATTTCTCCCTATTGCTATTAATACAATTGGGCTGTTGAGAGTGTCTGTGGGAGAAATCCTAAGCAGATCTACTCAGAAAAAAATTGCCATTTATTCACTGGAGTTTACTCCCAGGAAGATGTTCTTACAGTGAAATCCTAAGCAGAGTTACTCCAGCCTAAACCCATTGATTTCTGGAGTAACTCTGCTTAGGATTTCACAGGCATTTCAATGGGCTCAATCTCACCTAATTCTCATCCTTTCTAAAACCTCCATCCTGTATGGCTTTTGTCCATGTATGTTCCATGCTCCCTAACATGGCTTTTTGGATGGTCAAAGGGGACTTTTACACTCATGGAAAAGGTGACTGGATCCAACCTTGTGTCTTTGCCACTCTCTATTAAAACCTGTATGTACTGTTGCTACTCATGTATTAGATATGCTGTATAAGGCCCCCTTTGCCAACAAGGTCTTGGTATTCCTTAACCATCACAATTTACTAAGCATTTACTAAGCAAACTAGCTTAGTAAAACCAAGGAGACTGCCAGTCGCTGCCATACTAATTGTGATTACATTTGAATTTTACATAATTATAACCAGTGCTTTTTTTCAAGGGTTCCAGCACCTCTTGAAAATATTCGGCTATAGTGTTTGAAAATAATATTATTTCAAAGAATCCCATGTGTTTCTTCCTCATTTCCCTCTTGAGAGTTCCACCACTTCTTTTTCCAGAAAAACCCCCCCTGATTATAACACACTCTTTATTGTCTGCATTTCATGTCCCTTTGACCTTCTTGTTTACAGTTTTTGTCTTCATAACATCATATGCCTGCCTAATGATAACCTGCCATGCATCTGATAAAAGTGAGCATGAAACGTTGTTTTAGAATTGTTAGTCTTTAAGGTGCCATAAGACTCTTGTTTATCTTTGTAAACTGTATATCATTGATATTATTTTCTCTATAGGTGGCCATGGGGAATGTTTTAGAATGGTGTAACTGTGCTTAGACCATGGCAAGTACTCAACATTAAACCAAAGCATTCTGGTAACCTATGCTTTTATCATATTTATGTGAGGCACAGAGGTATAATTTAATTTTGTTTGAGTCTGAAGGCTCAAAATTGGTAGAAAAGCCTGAAGTTCAACAGTCACTTCTTATGGCTATGTCTGACATCTTAAAAGCTAAAAGCATGAGATTTTGTAGATTCCAGGCCATTTTGTCAGATGCTAAAATGGCTTGAATAGCAAGCAAATGAGGGCAATTATTTGACTTTTTAAAATATCCTCAGCAACTGGCCATTGAAAGTGATATCTTTGCTGATGTTCATTCTTTTTCGGTATCTGACAATGCATACTATGAAAACTCATGCAACTAAAATAACTTTAAGATGCTATGAAGACCAAGTATGTTGTGTGTGTGTGTGTGTTCAGGAATAATCCTTGCTTGGGAAGCCAAACACTTTTCACATGCACAGAGTGCTTCTCCTACACTTCACAACAGCCACACGCACCAGCCTGCCTGGTATTGGGGATGAATTTCTAGGCTGGATAGAGATCATTTCAGGTGAGTAGCTGTGTTAGTCTGTAGTAATAGAATAAAATTTGAGACCAGGAGTATCCTAAAGACCAACAACATTTTTCAAGGTATAAGCTTTTGTGAGTCACAGTTCATTGTGTCCGATAGGTTGGATGTTGTGATTTGTAGGCAAACGTATCTCAGGATTTCCCCATTTTAGTATTTAAATATGTATTCATTGTCATCGCCCCACCCCAACATACACCTCCACTTTCCCAACACTGTTTTTAAACCACACCCCTCCCCAGCCTCATATCCTGTAACATCTCTGGAGGGAAGAAGGTAGGGACATGGCAGTACCATTCTAAGCCCATTGAATTCAGTGGTCTTAGAAGGCAGTAACTCTGCTTAGGATTGCACTGTTAATTAAATCAATGAAGAACTCGTAGTATACTTATAAGCAGGGCTTTTTTTCAGGGGGAACGCGGAATGGAGTTCCAGAACCTCTTGAAAATGGTCACATGGCTGGTGGCCCCGCCCCCTGATCTCCAGACAGAGGGGAGTTGAGATTGCTCTACGTGCTGGTGCGGAAGGCAATCTAAACTCCCCTCTGTCTGGAGATCAGGGGGCGGGGCCACCAGCCATGTGACCATTTTCTGCGAGGGCAACCCTCTGAGTTCCACCACCTCTTTTCCCGGAAAAAAAGCCCTGCTTATAAGCAAATCATTTTTCTCAGGATAGCTGATAGTATGCCCTTTTATATAGGAGTGTAAGGTTAGGAACTCACAAAGAATACAATGCGATATAACTGTTGTATGGCATACTATCAGGATGGCTAATAGTATGCCATATAACAGATGTATTGCATTGTACTCTCTAACTCCACACTTCTATACAAAATGCTAACCTTTATAAAGAATTTTTAAAAATTAAGAAATCATTTGCAAAACATTAAATACATCCCTCAAAGAACGTGCACAGTATTTTATACATTGAATAGGTATCGTTAGATGATATTCTCTAGTTCTACTACTACACCGATTTCTTGCCTTGTTATCTTTCTCCCACCCACTCTTTTAACCCAAGCTCATTCATATATCTGGATCTGTGAAAAAACTGAGAATTAGACATTTTTTTTGTTTCTATCATCATTCCTTCTACGAAATGAAACATTAGTACTGCCACTAATGAGCGTTTGGCTTTATGTTTGCAAAGTGAAAACATTATCTCAGATCAGGGCCTTTTTTCTGGGAAAAGAGGTGGTAGAACTCAATGGGTTGCCAGCACAGGGGGAAACTCTTTCTGGGAGGTAGTGCCCCTGGTACCACATGTGCGCGTGCAAAGTGCGTGCACGTTCCCAGGGCCAATGATGTCACTTTGGGTCAGCTGGAACAAGGGGAGAGTTTTTAAAAGTTTAAATCACCCTCGGCGAAAATGGTCACATGGCTGGTGGCTCCGCCCCCATCTCCAGACAGAGGGGAGTTTAGATTGCCCTCTGTCAATATAAACTCCTCTCTATCTGGAGATCAGGGGGCGGGGCCACAAGCCATGTGACCATTTTTAAGAGGTTCCGGAACTCCGTTCTACCTCATTCCAGCTGAAAAAAGCCCTGTTTCAGATAAGGTTGTATCACACAGAGTGATATTAGAGTGGTCACTCTAGAACATTGTGCCTGAACACCTGGGAATTAAAATCCAGTTCAGTTTAAATGAATACATGAGTAACTCTTAAGTGATTGAATCTGGAATTTTTGTTGTGTTTGCTTATGATATGGTTCTTGGAGATTTTATGAGGTGTCATTCTAATGACCTTTGGCAGCTGCATTCTGAGCAGGTAGCAGATGGTTGTATAGACTGTGTCTAAATCAAGAAGCAGTTAAGTATAAATCTCAGTCAAAAACACCAGTTCCTTAATAAGAGAGTAGACATGCATTGTGGTCAGTAAGTGGAAACTTTCAGCTTCCACTTTTTGGACCTTGTTTCTGCCCACATGCAGCCCTATAATTTCCCTGTGAGTCAGTGAGAGTTGTGTGGTTATGCTGAAAGTAAAAATGTGCCCCAAATGATGCATTTCATGTGGCAACTGGCATTATGCATTTCTGGGCAGCAAAGACTAAAGTACATCCATTTTCCTTAGAAACCAAACGGAGAATAAAAGGGTGCTTGCCTAACATTGTGCTGCTCTTTACATACAGTTCATAACCACTGATTATGTAAACCAGAACTGAGTTGCCAAAGATTTCAAACCTATATGTGAAATCCTTTCTCTGTGGAAAATTTGGGCCCTTGTACACAGGTGACATGTAGAAGTTGTGGCTTGTTCAGTTGCCAAGCACACACTTTGCACACAGAAGATTGCAGGATGAACTCAGGTTGCAAGTTTGGGGTGTCTTCAGCAGAAGTGAACAAATTGAAGTGGCACCCACTTTATGGACTCAAGGAAGTGAGGGGGATGCCATCCTTGGAAGCTTTCAGTAGGCACGAGAGGTTTCAACTGAGTGTTAAGTGGTGTGCCTTTTATTAGGTTGGGGTTGAGCTGAGGTTTATCATCACTTAAATATTTTAATTATGTATTGTGAGCTACTTGGTGCCACGGGGGTAGGAGAGAGACGTTTAAACAAACAAATGAATAATGGGGTGGTGCTGCCAACACACCACTGCAGCTCAGTCATTGGTAGTGCAGAAGGAGGTAGCAGCAATAGTGTATATCTGCCATTCCCCCATTCCAACTCTTGCTGCAGCCGTTCAAGTACCACATGACTCTTGAGGCCCTGGCAGTGTTGCTGGGGCTTAGCTTTCCCCTCGTCAGTGGCAACACAAGAAGAGACCTATTGCCTCCCAGACTGTCACTCTACCCTCCTTGAAAGTGCCACTGAAGCTCAGCTTTTGCCCTGTTGGTCATGGCATGGAAGGAGGCATGTGCCAGGGTAGTCAGCCTCCAGGTAGGGCCCGGAGAACCCCTGGAATTACAACTGATCTCCAGACTACAGAGATCAGTTCCCTTGGAGGAAGCAGGTATTTCAGAGGGCAGAGTCTATGACATCACATCCCCACAGAGCTCCCTCCCCTAATTCTGAGATCTTTTGGCACTGCTACCAAACTCCAGGATTTTCCCAAGCTGGAGTTGGCAACCCTACGAGAAGGCTGTCCAGGGCTGGTTCACCACCCAAGCAAGCCAAGAAGCCACTTGTGGTGTCAAAGCCATCGAGGGTGCCCACACACTGCTGGGGCTTGGACTGGTTCTCCTCTTGTGGTGCCACAGAACGAGGCAATAGGCACAGTCTATTTCCCCCTCCTACCCCTATGCAGCTGCCACCTAGGGCTGAATGACAGGCTTCGGAACTCTTGGCAGCACCCGGGGGCGGGGGTGCCTGGACCCGGCTAGAGGCAGCACAGGATTCAGGAGATGACAAAGAAAGAAAGAAAGAAAGAAAGAAAGAAAGAAAGAAAGAAAGAAAGAAAGAAAGAAAGAAAGAAAGAAAACAGGCTGCAGAATTCCTTGGCGCTGCCGCTGGTTGGGCAAAAGTTCGGCCCTAGAGGCATTAGCAGCGGCTTGGGAGCAAGTATTGGCGTGGCTTAGGCTCCTTTGGCCACCTGGATCTGCCTCGGGGTCTCGAGCGTCTATGGCGTTGCGTGGAGTGCCAGATTTCTTTGGCCAGGCTGGAGGGATGGAGGGAGCGTCCCCTCACAGCCCTTTCCGCTTCTAACGCTGCCGCATTCCCATGCACTTAAAGGCAATGAAGCAGTGACTGGAACGGAGGGCAAGACCCGGCAAGGGCAAAGGCTTCTCCGTGGCTTCAGAATCCCTACTACACATGTGCAGATATCTCGCACATGCTCCATAGGAGCCACTTTGGCAGTCCGCACATGCTCAGTAGCAAAATGGATGCTTTTTGGTGCAGGGTTCTTTTGGGTAGCAGAGCGGCGGCGGCTGAGCTCCCGCTTCCCCGGCTTGCTAGCGTGTGAGCCCCGGCGTTGCCATGGCCCGCTGTGGGCTGCTCAGCCATCTCCGGCTGCGGTAAAGGGCTAAGGGCGGCGGCTTCCCTGGCTTCTGGCTCGTGGTAAGTCTTGTCGCTGGGCAGCAGGGCCGCGTCACTGCGCTAAGGACGATGCGTTCGCCCGCCGGTCGGGGAGGGAAGGCGAGACTGCCGTGCCGTTGGGTCGGTGGGGGCGACGGACGGGCTCGTGGGGGCGACGCTTCGCGGGTCCTCCCTGGCACGTTCCCGCCGAGGTGGGCAAGCGCCCCTCCGCCTGCAGAAGCCCCTTCAGTGCCTTAGCCAGCACTATGCAGCGCCTGAAGGGATGCTGCGCGGCGGGCATTGGGGCGGCTGGAAAGGGGATTCCTGACGCTGCTGTAGTTGAGGCAAGGGTGGGAGAGGGGGCCATTATAGAAACCAGAACCTCGGGTCCGAGAGGAGACCCCTCCTCTGTTGCCCAAGAAGGAACGCCTCCACAGCTTTTGCTTTGATGGGAAGGGGATAGACCAATCCCAATATTTGTTAAAAATGAGGAAGGTATGGAAAGTCGTAGCAGGGCATAAACATGATGATTAGAGTGAAAGCAAGCAGACTTTGTAGTCCTCCGGGTCAGAGGCAAAAAAATTGGGTGGGTATGCCAGGAGAGTGATAGTGGCAAAGGCCTTGTTGTTTAGGGGGCCATTGTGGAGGGCAAGGCAACTCCACATGACTGGAGGATGGTACGGAGATAAGAAGGGCACACCTGTTGCCAAGATGGCACAGGCCATAGATGGTTGGTTTGCTTGGTTTTAAAGAACATGGGCGTCCTTTGATGAGAAATGTGTCTCTGGTAGCGTTAATTCCTTCTTTTAATTTTGCCTTTGCCGCAGTGTGAATCCTCTTAAATGTTTCTGATTTTTATGGCCCTAGTGTTGCTCTGGGAGAGAGGTCGCCCAAACCCCTTAGCAGTGAGTGTAGGCAAAGGTATTCGAAGGACCTTGCTTGTTATCCTGGTGAAGGATCTGGAGAGGATATGTAGTGCGTCTGAAGGGGGAGAACGCTGTTGTGGTCACTGCTTGGATTGTGCGAATGGAGAACCCCTTGTCTTGCCTTTTGGCTGGGAGCCCTTGTTGCTGTTGCTTTGGGCAAAGAAGCTTATTCTGTTGCTCTTGGAGGGAAGACAAGAATGTCTTGCTGCTGCTGCTGTCCAAGGGATATAAATATCTTCCTGCTTTTAAGAAAATGTACCCAGTCTCTGCACCTACAATCAGAGAAATGCAGCTAGTGTTGTAGAATCCAGTCATTTCTGATAGGGAGTAAAGACTGGAAGGTCTGCACTTGCTTCTGAGATCATAAAACACAGATTTCCTTTCAGGAGTTGGCCGGCAGGATTTGGCAGTGAACATAAACACTTAACCCTGCTGCAGATGCATCCTGTATTATTGATGAAATATTTCATAAACTGGATGCCATATAAATGTTGCGCAGTAATGAAATATTACCTGTGGTACAGGTAATACGTGCAGTTTGTTTCTTATTATAAGTGGCGTAATAGATGTATATATGTTAGTATGGCCAATATTGTACACAAAAGTATTTGATCCAGATTTCATTATATTAAAAGAATTCCCTTAACATTAATTCAGTAGTACAAAGAAGGATTTCAAGGACAAGACCCTAAATTAATATGTGTTTCTTGATAATAGTTGGAAGTATTACATGTCAGAGACCTCATTAGCAGAAATGAAGATGTGTATGACACTATATGTGAGTGAATGTGAGATTTAATGTTAGGGAAGTTTATATAGGTAAATTTTTATGCACATGGCTTCTTTCTAAAGATGGAAACTTGTTCTATACATAGATCCAGAGGAGTTAGCCATGTCAGTCTGTAGTAGCAAAATCAAAAAGAGTCCAGTAGCACCTTTAAGACTAACCAATTTTATTGTAGCACAAGCTTTTGAGAATCACAGTTCTCTTCGTCAGATGCATGACAAAGAGAACTGTGATTCTCGAAAGCTTATGCTACAATAAAATTGGTTAGTCTTAAAGGTGCTACTGGACTCTTTTTGATTTTGTTCTGTACATACATCAAACCCAAGCGTATATTAATTAATAACTATTAATTAATAACATCATTATAAATTTTCTCATGCTGATAATCTCTGCAAGTCTATGAGGATAATTAGAACAGTGAAATCAGTACGCCTAACTCACTACTGTATAATGACTAACTCACTACTGTATGGTAGTTGTGGGTTTTCTGGGCTGTATTGCCGTGGTCTTGCCAAGACCACGGCAATACAGCCCGGAAAACCCACAACAACCATCGTTCTCTGGCCGTGAAAGCCTTCGACAATACATCACTACTGTATAATGTATAATGACAGTTTCACATGTCCAGGTATGCCTAAAACTTGACAAAACTAAGTAAGTTATGTCCAATAACAAACTTGGCAGTACATTTCTATCAATTAGCTCTTCATTTCATGTATGAAGTTTACCCCATTTTCTGTATCTAACTCCACTAATGTAAGACCTTTACTTCTCTTATCTATCTTAGGTCAACTTTTGTTCCAGACCCAAAGCCCCCACAATGAAGTTTTTACTGGCAGTTCTTGTGTTTGTTTTCTTCTCGTTATGTGTTGAAGAGGCCTGTTCAAAAGAGAAATCTTCCAAAAAAGGAAAAGGGAAAAAGAAGCAGTATCTCTGCCCTTCGTATGTTCTTTTTTTTAAAGTCTGTGTATAATCAAATAATTATTTATGAACATTTTATTTTACCACTCAAGAGTCTTAAAGTGAATTTTACAGTTTTCTTTGAACTAAGAGCAAATAAATGTGTGTAGTAGAACCTGTCACTATACTGTCAGTGTTGCTGAGGTTTAACCAGATCATGTCAATTTCATAAAATTTGTAAAGCGGGAACATAAATGTTTAAAATGTGGTCTTTTTTTTTTTGCCATTAAGTTGCAGCCGATGTATGGTGACCCCATGGGGTTTTCAAGGCAAGAGACTAACAGAGGTAGTTTGTCATTGCCTGCTTCTGTGTAGCAACCCTAGACTTTCTTGATGGTCTCCTATCCAAGTACTAACCAGGGCTCACCTTGCTTAAGACAATAGATTATCACAAAATAAAATATTGTACTGGTATCATAAGCTGTTAGGCATTTATGATCAGAATCTTACCTTGATTTTCTTTTGTGTTTTAATTTTTTTTAAAGTAAAAGTTTAAACTTACATGTTTCAATTTACACCCCTGCATATGCTTTGCTACAGCTCTTAGACAAGCCGTTTGTCTCCATTTGTTTCAATAGATGGAAAAAAGTTGCACTGAGAAAGAAGTGGTCTGCGTGGATGTTTCCTTTATTGGGATATTCTAGCTATGTAAGCAGTGTCTGTGCCTGGGAACACCCGTGCTCATAAGAAATTACTGGAATTTGATGCCGTTGACTTTTGTATCAAGCAATGGGTCAGGGATTTGTCTTTTCTTGAACGTTGGACCTCAGACCTTCATTCTGCTCAGATACTTGTTATCAGGGCTTTTTTTCAGCGGGAATGTGGTAGAACGGAGTTCCGGCACCTCTTGAAAATACTCGGCAATAGGGCTTGAAAATAATATTATTTCAAAAAATCCCGTGTGTTTCTTCCTCATTTCCCTCTTGAGAGTTCCGCCACCTCTTTTCCCAGAAAAAAACCCTAATTGTTATAATTTAAATTCCTTAAACATAAGGATACAAGCAGTGAACATCATGATACTTTAACCAATCATAAAGTTATGGGCAGCGCAATCCTAAACTCCAGATACCCGTTCCTTGCTGATGGTGATGCATCACTGGCATAGCCAGTGCATATCCTATGATTTCACAGTGGAAAAGAGATAGCTAAAATACCCAGTTTGTACTGGAATACATAGTAATACTGCCTATACCCACCAATCACAGAGTGGCATACGAACAATGCCCCATATGACAGCCATATATGGAAGCAGTGAGCTTCCATAATATTCCCCTGCTCTCACCCTATGCCCCACCTACCCATAGAACACAACAAGGAAACGAGAGAAAACTCAGCGACCTTTAGTGTAAACAGAACCATGGCAGGCCTAGTAGGAACCCAGTTACTACTACATTTTGGGGATCTCTGCAGAAGGTTTGAATCCTTTTCTGCAAACATATTCCTTTTCCCCTTTACTCAGTATCACCCTGAAACTTCCATGGTGAGCCCAGGGCCTTTCCTACACAAGGTTTGGGGTCCTCTGAAAGTGATTATAACAGCCCGAGGAGCAGTTTTGTGTAGGCTCTAGGACAGCAACAAAAGTGCAATATAATATTCACGGAAGGCATTCATTTCTTGAAGGGGAGGCAAACCACCTGTCCAGAGGGCCTTGATGAGGAGGACTGAGCCAGACTTCAGTCAATAAAGAGAAGTCCTGCCTCACCAATCTCTTGTATTTTTTTTAGTGTCAGCAGACACGTAGACAAAAGTGATCCAGTAGACATCATATGCTTGGATTTATAAAAAGTCTTACAAAACAGTTTTGAGTAAACATAACTGTAATGCCAAGCATTTAAAGATACATGCACCCATTTCTTGAAATCATTACAATAACTATCATGTGATAAGACTTTTCATGTACTGGTAAGCCATATACTGAGAGCCAGTTTGGTGTGGTAAGAGCAGCAGGACTCTGATCTGGAGAACAGGGTTTGATTCCCCACTCTTCCGCTTGAAGCCAGCAGGGTGACCGTGGATAATAACAATACACTTTGTAAACTGCTCTGAGTGTGGCAATAAGTTGTCCTGAACAGCAGTATATAAATCAAAAGTTATGTTGTTATTATAACTGGTGAAAAAAGAGGAAGCAGAGGGAATAAATTTACAGTTTTTGTACTGGAGCAAGGAGAGCAGTGGGGTTCTCCGGGGATCTGTGTTGGGCCCAGTACTGTTTAATTTATTCACAACTGACCGGGAACTGTGAGTGAGAAACTGAAGTTCACAGATGGCACCAAATTGTTCAGGATGGTGAAAATACAAAGGGCAAGGAGCTCCAAAAGGATCTCTTCAAATGGGGTGAATGGGCAGAGGGAATTTGGTGTACGTAGATGTACATCTGGGCAAAAAATCCTAATGTCAGGTGTACACTGATAAGCTCTGAGCTGACAATGACAGGCCAAGAAAAAGGCCTTGTGTTTGTGATGACTAACTTGTTGAAAATTTTGAGCCAATGTACAGTGGCAAAAAAGGGGAAAATTTCAGACTGGGGATTATCAGGAAAGGGATTGACAATAAAACTGCTAGTACAATAATGCCATTATATATGTACCATGCATGGCCTACAGTTCTGGTCACTGCATCTTAAAATTATATTAAATACCTGGAAAGGGGGCAACTGGAATAATTACAGGGTTGGAACACCTGCCCTATGATGCAGAACTAAAGTATCAGGGGCTTTTTAATTCAAAGGAAGGCAACTGAGGTATGACATGGTAGTGCTCCACAAAATTTGAGAAAGCTGATACATAGAATTTTTTTCCTGTCCCATAATACTGAACCTCGAAGTTACCCTATGAAACATATTTGCAGTGGATTCAAGATAAATAAGAGGAGGTTCCAGGACCAATGAAATGAGGAGGACCATTTAGTCTGTGCCTCATACACAAAGGGAGCCTTTAAACACTTTTTATGTACATCCCTTTCTGGCTAAAACCGTTCAAAAGGGGCTTCAAGAGCTGGAAGAAGTCCACTTCTCTCTGGACCTTAGAGAGAGACTGGGGAAAATACAACACATAGTTGGACTTTTGAAACTCAGAGCCATGCGATGTGGTGATGGCCAGAGGTTTGATTATTTTAGCAGGAGGTTGGACAGATTCATGGAACATTGAACCTCTGCATAGTTAAATGGGGCCCCTGGGTTCAAAGGAAGAATGCCTGACTGTCAGATGCTGGAGAGCAGTCAGCAGATGAGGGCTGGTTTCTGTTGGCTGTGCTTGTGGTCTTTTCTGTGGCAGTTGATTGGCCCTATTGGAAACAGGGTGTCGGACTAGATGGACCATTGGTCAGATCCAGCATGGCATCTCCCCAATAGATTCCTGGGAGAGTCACTCGCATGACAAAAGTGAGAGGCATTGCATTCTATTCAAGGGGAAATGTGCAAATAAGGCAGTGTTGACCTTTGGTCAGCTACAAGCTGGTTAGCCACAAAGTAGAAAGAAGAGGCAGGGCTAGAACTCTCACACAATTCAGAGAAAGGCAGAATTGTTGAGCCAACACCGACTAGGTACTGTTGCAGGGGGAGGAGGCAGACATTTGCAGCAGTTCAAGTGTGAATCATGGAATACCTCCTCCATGCTTACCCATCCCCAGTTGGGAGAGTAGAGAGTACTTGGATCTTGAGCTGGTACTTGGGTCCTGATCAGGGGTATCTGCAATGGTTTTTAATATTGTTAGCAATCTGCTATAAGATCTGTTTTCCTCCTTGGTTCTTTGGGCAAAGAGCCCCCTTTTAGGCAAAGTTCTCTTTCTCTAGAATTTCCATCACCAGACTTGCTCCATTGGTGTTCTAAATGTGCTCAGCACAAGGCCAGAGAGAGGTTGCCACATGCCATGCATGCTGTTGTGTGAGATGTGATTGCCCTGGTTTGGTTTTACGTATAGTTTTGTAGAACTGTGATTTGCTGCAGATTTTGTTGTTATCCTAAATGGTGCAATAGCTTTAAAGCATAGTGGGAAGCAATGGGGGGACTTGACTTTTTCAGTTCTGTTGTGTTCAGTGATAGTGTTTATGCTTACTTCATGTGGTGTGGCAGTTAACATTTTCATTGACAGCTTTGGTTCAATACAAGAAACAGCTATAATACTAAGCAGGGCTGCTTAAGAGGGGTGGAACTAAATTCCAGGTGTCCATGGATCTGGATGTCCTGACCTGGATAGCCCAGGTGAGCCTGATCTCGTCAGATCTCAGAAGCTAAGCAGGGTTGGCCTTGGTTAGTTCTTGGATGGGAGACCGCCAACGAAAACCAGGGTTGCAGAGGCAGGCAATGGCAAGCCACCTCTGATAGTCTCTTGCCATGAAAACCCCACCAGGGGTTGCCATAAGTCAGGTATGTCTTGAGGGCACTCTCCGCATGGATCTGCATGCAGTTTAGTTCCATATATTTGGGTTGTGTCTGGATGATGTGAGGGAGGCCTGCAGAGATTTTTTTGTTCTGGTTCTCAGCTGCCTCAATAGTAAAACAGACATTTCCTACATATATCAATTTCTTGGCAGTCTATAATAGTTGAGAATAAAATTGTATTTTTTTTGGAAAGAAAGACTAATCTATGATCTAGTGATTATGATCTAGTGATTGGTCTGTTTGGTACTTATACTTACACCAGCATTTTCAGTTACATAACATTATGCTAGTGACATGGAGAGGACATGGACTGATGGAAGTTAGAATACTAGGCCCTGCTCATCCTGTAGCATGCTGTTTACGCTGTCCGCTTCTGGTTCCTTCATTCACAAAGACAGCTAATGCCGATGTTAATACGAATGGGGCATTAGTTGGCTTTAGTTTTTACCATAAACAATTAGATTTGTCCCCGAGAAAACTAAATATGAGTACAAACCTTGTATTTGAGTAGTCAGTCATATGGAATACAATAGTGGTTTCCTCAGGCCTGGGAATTTCAGTTTGTGTCCTACCTAAATAATATTGTGGATCTATGTAATCAGTAGCTAAGCTTCAGGTATTTATTTGTCAGTACAGTGACGTCTACTAACTGGGAATGCAAACTTGGCTGCAAAGAAAGAACTTAGTATGATGAAATTGTTTCATGACAAATGTCAAAATCCTCAGCTATCAGTTTCCTATAACCTTAAATACACAATGTCGTTTTAGCTATCATAGTGAATCATTTTATGATTAAAATAATGTATGTGAGAAGCACAGCATGAGTGTCAGAAACAATTAATTTCCACGTTCAGTTCCTAGTTCTGCTGTGAAAATAGTACCAGGACAACCTTGTGTGTGTGTGTTAAAAAAAAATTGTGCTGTTGCCAGTTAAAACACATTTACTTTGCTGAAGTGGTGTCAAAACTTGCTGTTATATGCTCATATTTCATTAGTAGCCTGTGTGCATTTGCTTCTTAGATTGTGTCAACTCCTTGTGCAGTGTTCTCATGATGAACCAGTCTGGGAGTCTTAACTTTCTTTTACTTCTGTGAGTCAAAGTATTCTGTTTCAAATAGAAGTGTGCATTCCATCCTATTCAGGACTCTACAAGACTTCATGTTAGAAAGAATCCAAGTTTTATGTGTTTAGTTGGCGCTTTTCTTGACTTTATTTCTTTTATCCTATTCATATATGCACATATTTTTGTATGTTGGAAAAGTATAAGAAAAAAAGCGTTCCTGACTTGTCTTCACACAAGTTTGAACAATTTATTCATGCGAACGCACAGTCTTAGGAACCAGGAGCAAAGTATATTATTGACAAGGAGGCTGAGAGCTTGGAAGAAGAATGTGAAAGGGATCAGGAGGCAAAATGATAGGTGATCCAGAGGTGAGCAGGTGAAATAAGAAAGCAGTAGGCAGTAATGGGTTAAGAAGCTGGATATGAGGCAAAGGAGGGTACGGTGGATGCTTGAGGAAGAGATGTGCTCCAGGAAAGGAAAGCTATTTGATGAAGCAAGGTTGAAAAAAACATCTTTCACTTAGGCTATATGTTGTAGCCAGGAAGGAAACAGATAGGCAAGGGAGCTCTGGGATATAGGAATGGGGCAGGAGGACCAAAGACGTAGTGGGAAATCTGAATTCCATATATTAATTTGATCAGTCAACTACTGGTTAGAGGATCCTGGTATTCAATCTAATTCACATATTGCCTGTACTAAATTTCACCTAGCTTCTTTGTTCTGAAAGCATAAAATCTCCTCACTACTTGAATACAGATAATGACCATTACACAGCTTGATGCTGCGGTGTGTTGAATTAGGATCTAGAAGACCTAATCATGGCCCCACTCTGCCACAGAAACTTAATGGGTGAACTTGTGCCAGTCACACACACTCAGTTTAACCTACCTTAGAGAGTTGTTGAGAGGATAAAATGGAGGAGAGTATAATGATGTTGTAAGCCATTTTGGGTCCCCATTGTGGAGAAAAGGGAGGTATAAGCATCTAAATAAGTAAATAGCAACAAGCCATATTTTGATACAAACCATACTACCTATAAATAATCCTCCTCTGAACCCTTAATTTTGACTAAACAGGCTGTTTTCACACGGCTTACTGGCCACAGAACATCGCGCCGAGCTCCCGGAACGACAGCGTCTTCCAGGCGTGATTTCGCGTGAGAACTGCTGTTCTGGCGCAAAATTGCACCAGGAAGATGCTGCCGTTCTGGGAGTTCGGCACGATGTTCCGTAGATGGTAAGCCGTGTGAAAACGGCCACAGTCTCCCTAGTCTCAAAAAATTCAGTATCTTTTAGAGTTTTTTTTTTAAAAAAAAACAGGATTCCCCGTTTATAAAATTTATTTGTAAGGAAAATACACAACTGTTTTACATCTCTGTGAAAATGATAGCAGAGTCCTGTGCAGATTATACTGTGTTAACACAAACATTTTATTGGTAGCAAATCTACTGCAAAAGATTTGTATAAGGTCAAAATTTACAATAAGTTGTCTCTATGGACAAAGGTCTTATGGTAGGCAATTCTGGATGCAGTATGTCTTTGGACAAGCACTTCATTAAGTGCTCTTGGCCTGGTGGTAAGCTTCCTGGTGCCAGGTAGGTAACATTCAGTGCTTAAAAAAAATAAAAACAAAACGTAACTACGCTGTTCCCTAAGGGCAGGGTGTTAGGCAGATTCATTTTCCAGTGAAGTTGACTAGTATCAATATGAAGTCAACAGATGGACCTGCAGAGATGAAAATCTGCATGGGAAAAAGTTAATTATTATGTCATAGGCAAATATTTACTGGAAATGCTTTTCCATGTTCCAAATAGGCGAATTCTTGCCATCATTACTCATGCTTCTGTTTAGATCCAGTTATGTAATTATTGACTGGTGTGAGAGGCTCCTCTCCTGTCTGTTTAGACCTCAGCCAGCTTGTTTCAACAGTTGTGTTCTATAGCAGTAGTATTCCATCCCAGGAATCACCTTTAACCCCAACTTGAATCATGGGACCCACTTTTCATTTTTTGACTATATATGTCCATCTTTCTGTTTCTCTCATTTTTCTCTATCTCTCCATGCATCTGCCATCTTTTTGATATCCTCCTTCTTTCTTCCTTCTATTAAAAAAATCATATAGAAGTTATCCAGATAGTAGTTATGCCCCTGATATGACTTACTTCAGGTCGTCCTTCCGGGAGAAATTACGTTCACATGCTTCAGAGCATTAAATGCTGAATCGCTGTATTGACTAAAACATTGTTTATGTTTCCATTCTTAAATGAAGATACGTTTCAGATGTGCTAGTCTGAAGAACATTATTGGGATCCAGTCCACCAGCTGAAGATCAATGTTCTATAGTTCTTGTATTACAAATATAGAAAACTGATAATCTAAAATTCAGCTTTCCAGTGACATTGCTTTTAAAATTATGTCTTTACATTTAGGCATCTTTAGCACAAACTTCTTGTTATTTTTTAATAGTTCTTGTTATTTTTTTCAAACAGCTCTTTTTACACCAGACGTGTTAGTGCAAATTCCATTTTTGATATAAATTGCTTTTATTTAGGTGAGTTATGTATCACTAGGCTGGCTAGATGATAAGAGGCATCGCTGCTTGGCTTAGATTGTCTGGAACAACAATGGATGCTGAGAATGCTACACTTTCATTAGAAAAGAGCCAGCAGCACCTATAAGACTAACAAAATTTGTGGTAGGATATGAGCTTTCCAGAAGTGAACTGTGACTCACGAAAGTTCATACCCTACCACAAATTTTGTTAGTCTTATAGGTGCTACTGGACTCTTGCTCTTTTCTACTGCTACAGACAGACTTACACGGCTACCCATCTTTTTCATTAATCTAGTCTGACTGATGGTGTTACAGTAAATGGCATCCATGTATGATGCTAGAATGGCAGCATGAATTATATCAATGCAAGCTCAGCAATTAGGAAGTCCCATCCTATGCATTTATTTGCTGGCACAGGAGATATCCAAGTCAGTCACTACTCTGGTTATTTAATACTATGATTCATGTATTCATTTATGGTATTTATATACCCTGTCTTTCTCATGACACAATCAGGGCTCAAGGCAGGTAATCATACATACATACAGTTAAAAATAACCATCTATTTAAACCATTAAAACACAGTATAAGAACTGGTAAGAGAGCAGTAGCGTCTATGACATTCAAGATGACTCATACACTCGCTTATATAGCTTTGTTTTACAATCTTGGTGGAAATCTCGGCATATTAAGTATCTTTCTCACCCGTTCTGGGAGGCTCTTTCACAGCAGCAGGGCAGCAATAGAAAAGCTCTGTTGCTCAAATACTTGGGGAAAATACCATGGCCCCCAATGTTTGAGGTGAGGAGAGGCGATTGCACATTTCTGGTATGCTCATAGACAAAGCAGATGAATCCAGATGTGGCATGCCTCAAATTATGCCTGGTATCTGATACCCGATGCTCTGAAAAATGTAAAGGTAATTTCTAGGTTAACACAGAAAAAAGAAATACGAATGAGCTGCACTTCTTCTATAACATGTAAAAGAAAGCTTGTGTCATCTGTGCCACTGAAAGATTTTACAGTCCTGGAAAGAGTACATGCATCTCCTTACTACAGAATAGTAAGGTGTACCTTTTGAAAAGTTATAGGAAAAGATGAAAATGGGAAGTGTGATGTAATTTGGCATCTAAAATATATTTTGTTTGTTTATTTAATGTTGTTTATAGTCCACCTTTCTCACTGAGACTCAAGGGGGATTACAGTCAACAGGGTGAGACATCCAATAAACAATGCATAGAGTTTGGATTGTAGAAATCTGAAAACAAGCAGAAATCCAATACAGAGCTGGAAGAATGCTGAAACGGAGCACCAGCTTTTTAATATGACATATTAAACAAGTCAGAAACTACCTAGTAACAGCATACTTACAGCAACAGACAGCCTACAGTCCCCTATCCCTTTACCAAAGCATCTTTCGGAACCATTTTATTACAGCACAACCCTATTACCTGTGTAAAAAGCCCTCTTGAATAATTCTGTTTGGACTTGTTTGTGGAATGCCAGGAGAGCGAGAGCTTTTGTGACCTCTTCAGGCAGGGCCACTCCATAAGGTGGGTGCCACCATAGAGGATGCGTTTGTGAGGACAGTTGTTGATTTTACCCATTTGTAGGGTGGCACCTGCAGAAAGCCCTGAGCCATAATCCCTCCCCCCTTTCCTTTAAAAGACACTCAACTCTTTTCTATATTCCATCTCTTCTGGAACATGTTTTGTTCTTATCACATCAGTTTTTGAAAGGTTTGTTTCAGTTGGCTTCCTCAGCATACCGAGGGAGCGTGCTGAGTATGTGGAGACCCCCTACTATACAGAATGGCTATAGGTGGTCTGATTTTGCTGCTTTCATTGTCCACGTGGGGATCAGCCAGTGAGACTCGCAATCTGAGTTGTTTTCAGTGATACATCCCTGTCACACTCAAATTCTGAAACACTTTGTGAAATGGTGCGGTGTTGCTGTTTAGTGAGGGAGCCTGTTGCCCACATAGCAAGCTGGTGCTGTTCTATCAGCATGTCATCATCATCTGGCAGTTCTATCACAATGCCACCAATCCTGACATGTCAGTCATTTGGCTCATTCCAGGAATTTCTTTTCTGCAGGGATTCTGCCGCATGATAGTGTGTGAAGAGTCTTTACATTCATCAACAAAGGGACCTAATTGTGTCTCTTTCTTTTTAGCCTGAACAGGGAACCCTGTGTACATTTAAGCAAGATTAAGGTGATAGTGTCCCATTGTAAATAGTCAATACGGTGACTTGTAGGACTAAGCTAACATGGAGGCAAAAATTAAAGGAGGATTATTAATTATGAACATAAATGATTTATGAGTATGTTACAGTTTCTAATATGCTGAATTTCAACCAGAGTTAGCCATTCTAAAAAGCTGTTGAGTACTGCAGGCTTAAAGCTACAATAACATAGAAACATCAGTAGAAATTTCCGTGGGCTTTTGGACTCAGTGCCAATATATGGATAAAGGGGCTTTCCTAACAATTGAATCTAGCATCTAGAAGCTCCATACATCGTGAGCCATCATAAATGAACTATGCAGGACTTTCTGAATCAATCATACAGTGACGTACAGGAGAAGCATGTGTGCAGTCCAGGTTTAAATCCTGGGTGTGGCTAGAAGGACATAAATTAGACATGCCTTAGTGCATTGTCCAACCCAGTTGGTAGTGATGGGTATCTGACAGGCTGCCCTTTTTCCTTTGCTCTCTATTTTATCTAGCTATTCCTCCCCATGCCCATTTGGCTGATTACTTCTGCTGGCTGCTTATCATACCAGAGACTTGCTTCTCATTATCTCTCTTCCCTTCACCATCCTCCAGGTCATACAGCCTGACTGTGTGTTCTTCACACCAGCAGTGATCGGGGACAGTGAAAATTTAAGAGACTTCCCATCTACCAGTGGGCTTAGAAGAACTCTTCTTAGGATTGTACTGTTAGCCATTATTCTAGAGCTGTCTAGATAGTGTAAATTGTACAAAGGATTGTATCTTAAAACAATTGTAAAATAATTTCCTTTGTTTAAATAAATTGCAAAGGCAGCCAACACTATTAATATTTAATTTTAAGACTAATGTTCCTTAATTCTATTATAAATAATAAGCATGCTTTATTTTAAACAGACAGCAATCTCCTGAAGATCTTGCGAGAGTACCTCCTAATTCTACCAGCAACATCCTGAATAGACTTCTACTCACTTACGATCCCAGAATAAGACCAAATTTCAAAGGTTTGTTCATGCTTTACTAAAATGTATATGTTTGCACTACATCCAACTAGATTTTAATTCCTTTATACTAAGGGGCCGGTTAGACTTGACACCTAACACTAAGACCAGGAGCAATTATTGTGCAGTAACGTAAACTACTGTAATTTTAAACCTTATCCACCTTAAGAAGAGATTATAGGGTGAGTTGCAAAGTCAATGAATGAAGTCAATTAATCATTTGTTAACTGTGAGAGTTGACAGTGTCAGGCAATTAACTGTAGAATAAAGGTTCCCTCTTTGAGAAGATCTAATTGATTACCTATATTTGTGGATGTGGGCTGTAGTTTTTGCTGACTGCATATATTGGGTTGGATCTTGCAGATCCATTCTTCTAATAGTGGGATTATACTTTGGCTTCGAGAGTTCTTTACACTGAGGGAAGCATCATCATTAGCAGAAAGGACCCATCATCTTCCTTTTATTCAGCTCTGCGATGTAAAACTCCTAGCTTTCATACTGGTATACCATGCAGGGATGGTACCAAATTTCATACCCCCACTATTTCAATTTACCAATCCCCATTTCACATTCATTTCCTCCTTGTGTGAATCAAACCCATTTTGCCAGCCTCCAGGTGGGACCTGGAAATCTCTCAGAATTGCAACTAATCTCCAGACTACAGAGATCAGTTCCCCTGGAGACAATGGCAGCTTTAGAGGACAGTATACCATAGATTCTACTGAAATTTCTCCTCAAATTCCACTTTCCACAGGCACTTCCCCCAAATCTCCAGGAATTTCCCAGACTGGAGTTGGCAACCCTACAAGTCTTTATGATTGCTCTTTTCTCACACTGAATTCTGAGTAGACTTGCTTAGGACTTTTCTCTTGGTTAACTAAGAATAGATAATTGTGCTATGCATGCTCAAGGGGAAGAACAACCAAGTAATATAGAAATATAGTAATTGAAGTATAATAATAGAAGAAATATAGTAATGTAGAAGACTATAGTAATATAGAAGAATATAGAAGAACTTTATGAAAAGAATTTTTCCTTCCTAACCAATTACAACAAATAAGTGTTTATTTCACTATGATTGTGAAAACAGTCTAAAATGTGAAAAGAGTATGTTACATCTTTTTAGTTTAAAAACAATATAGAAGAGGAAAAAGGAAATCATCTTGGTAGCTCTGAGACTGATCATTTCCTATGTGTTTTTCAGGAATTCCAGTTGAAGTGGCAGTTAACATTTTCATTAACAGCTTTGGATCAATACAAGAAACAACTATGGTAAGCAGATCAACAAGGGGTGGGGGGAGGACTAAATTCTTAAGGCCCTGGCCACCCTTTCAGCCTACAGAGCTGGGCAGGTCATGTGATTTACTTTCATGTGATATTTGGGTTGGCTGTGAGTGAAGCCTGGCAGGAATCTTTATCTGAAGGCCTGAGGCTGCTTTCAGGAATCTTGGTGGTGAGGGCTGAAGTTTCCTTGATACATCCATTTCTCGCAGAAAAGAGTTTACAAGAATTGTGAAATGATTTTTTTTGCAAGAAAACTTATGATCTAGAGATCAGAAAATGTCTATAAGTATATCAAACTCCAGTAATGGATCACTTGCCTTTAAACTGACATTTCGTTGTCTTTTGAGGAGTTATGTATAGAGATGGGCACGATCTGCATTACGATCAAAAAACCCCCACAATAATAGCATTCACGCAATCGGGACCTGGTGGATCGTTGTCTTCCACAGCAAATGATCCAGCGGTCGGGAGGGGCTGGACTGGGGCTGGACTGGGGCTGGACGGGGCGATCGTGATAGGATCAGGAAGCTAAACATTCAGGCGCCAACAATCTATTCCCCTGGCAACGGAGGCAGGGGAATGCCTGAGCTCTGTTTGAAACTTGATAATATTTCCCCTAGCGAGGAAAAGCAAACAGTTGTGAGTGAAAAGGTGGCTTCCTGAGAAAAATATAAGCAAAGTGATTGGGAGAGGAAGAGGTTAAGAGAGAGAGAAAACAAAAACCCCTGGCTTTGAGCGCGGCTATCAACTGAAGCTGTTTTGTGCTCCGTCCTGAGTTCATTCAGTGCGTTGAAAGAGTTAACACTGAAAAGAGATCTCTCTCTCCTCCTGGCTTCTCAGCCCAGTGGATCAATGGTAAATAGAGGGCTCAGAGGAGCTGAGTGGGAGTGTATACTGTCCCAGATCATGTCCAATGCCACAAACAGGACCAAAAGATCTAAAATATGACAGCCTTTTTGTTTTGTTTCAATGTAAAAATCATATGAATTCATGAGGATCCGTGTCTCAGATTCATGTTTTTTCACCGTGGCAGCACCAAATATTTTTGGATCTGTGTTTTTTATATTTCAGTCTGTGGACCTGGCTGTGATATGTGATTTGATTTTTCATTTGTGTTTTTCCTATTTAAAAAACCATAGGATCCGCGAGGATCCGTGTGGATCCTGGTTTTACTTTCTTCCTGTTTAAAATATGCTTTTGGAAGACTGGCTGCTTGTTTTTAAAATCGGGTGGGGAGGAATGGAGGATTCTATCCCAGCTTTTTTTAAAAAGCTGACTGAAACTTGTTGATGGGGTGTCTCTGTCTCTATCTGGAGAGGCAGGGACAGGTTAAAAACTCCCCCCCCTGCTCTAAGTGCATGTGTGTGTGTGTGTGTGTGAGAAAACGTCCCCTCCCTGAGGGGAGGCAGCTCGTCGCCGGGTTAAAAACTTCCCCCCCATCTGCTCTAAGTGTGTGTGTGTGGGGGGGGGGGTGCCCCTCCGATCCCAGATCGGAAATAGGACTTGATCGGAGTGAATCAGTGATCTGGGGTCATCACCAGCGCAGATCCACGATCAGCTTGATCGGTATTTTTTTTTGGATCATGCCCATGTCTAGTTATGGACAGTGTCTACTCCATTCATATGTCCAGGTGAATCTTTGCTGTAGGTATAAATGGATTCCAGACAGAGCCAACTAGCTATTGAGGTGCATGATACTATGCACTGTAGAAGGATGATCTGTTTTGTGAGCCATGGTTAATCATTTTGTAATAATTGCTTTCTTGAGAAGACTATTCTAATAAGGACTATTCTAATAAGGAAAGGAATTCTAACATGCAGATTTCTGGTTACTTGAAGCACCTGTATTCACATGAATGGCCAAAGTGTTTGACACACTATCTTGCTTCTCTTTTCCTCCTGTTGATGGGTGGGACTTAGGACATCCTTTAGATATGATTTTATCTGAATAGCTGATCTATGAAAATTGCCTTGTGGAGCCAAGATGTCATTTGACAATTAGAATAATTAGAATATGAATTGCAACATCACACAATCATAAGTCAACATTAACAACAAAATAGGAACAAGTTAGGTAAATTGCTATACAGCTTGGTAGAAGTTATCGTTTTCCATTAAACGTATCCTTTTTTAATTTTTCCTGGTTTCTTATTTATTAATATCTGTGCTCTGCTCAGTATTCCTCTGATTATTATTACTGAAAGCTCCATCTGAATAAAGTTACCAAATATCTGGTTTTGAACTACACAGTTTGGTACTGGTGCTTGCTGTTGGGGATAGAAATTGCAAAAATACTGGGCATACAAATGTCTGGTATTTTCTAATTAATAGTTCCAAGAAACAGGCATTCCCAAAGGGACAGAGTAGGGTGATCTCAAGGGTTAAAATAGAAAGGAAGTGAGAAAATGAAGGTGCAAAAATGTAAATCAAACCCTAGAGTTTGGCTGTTGGAAGATTCCCTGGTGGTGGGCAAACTGTAGCTGGCATTAGCATTTTCTTTATCTCCCCCCCCCCCCGCCCAAGAGAAAGAGAAGATGAAGCTCCCTTTCCTCAAGCAACAGAATGGTGTCTCCTTCTCTTTAAAAGGAATGGGCAGTGTTATTATCCTTGTGTTGATGCTGTCCCCTGTGCTGCAATGCATGTGACTCTACCATGTGCTGCAAGGTGGGCAGTTATCTTTTGCTCAATCTTGTTGCATTTCCCCCCTTTTCACTGATGGAGCTGCTTTGCTTGCCCTTGCCTCACTCACCCCCTCCAAGCTGGCTGCCTCTTCTAGCTCTTATCTGGGAAGAAGCAGACAGCTTCTTTTTTCTCTCTCTCAGTGGGAGGCAACTACAAAAAAGAGTGGGGGTGGGGTCACAGTCCAAGCAGGTGCTGGGAATGGGCATGATGAAAAACTTAAATCTTCATTGTGCCCTATAACTAGGATTGGCAGGTTGAAGCCCCCAAACAACCGTAGCCTAGAGTTCCTTGTGTGTATACAAAGTGCGCGTGGGCTCCTGGGCCCGGAGCAATGATGTCACTCATGGAGCAATGTCATCACTGGCCACTCCCTTGGGAGGCCAGGTGGGTGAGCGGGCCTGCTGCTTCCCAGGCGTGGCAGAGAAGGCTGGCAGGGCTGGGTGTTTCTCTGGAGCCTGGGTCGGGTGCTTTTCTGGCACCCCGCTGCTTCCTTGGTGTGGTGGCGGAGGCTGATGCTTCCCTGGCATCCTGCCGTTGGGTGGGCTGGAATCAGGTGAAGGAGGCAGAGGCGGAGCCGGAGGCTGGGCTGCCTGGAATAACATAACATTAACGTTTGATTTATATACTGCCCTTCAGAACAAAATGCCACACTCAGAGCAGTTTACGAAGTGTTTTATTATCTTCATGACAATCACTCTGTGACGTGGGTGGGGCTGAGAGAGCTCTGAGAGAATGGAGACTGACCCATGGTCAGCCAGCTGGCTTCAGGCGGAGGAGTGGAGAATAAAACCTGGTTCTCCATATTAGAGTCTTGCTGCTCTTAACCACGACACCAAACAACTATACCGAACTGGGGGAGAGAAGGCAGAGTGGTACGGGAAGGCCTGCTGGTGCTGCTGCAAATTTGTGGACGCCAGCAGCCAGTCACCCCTCCTCCTTCATGGTCAGAAACAATGTTTTTCAAAACATCCACTCTCGTGAACTTAGCATTATCAGCTCCATGGAAGCTGTTTAAACT
The DNA here is from genome assembly GCF_028583425.1 of Eublepharis macularius. Lineage (NCBI taxonomy): Eukaryota > Metazoa > Chordata > Lepidosauria > Squamata > Eublepharidae > Eublepharis > Eublepharis macularius. The sequence continues at coordinate 60,443,537 of NC_072799.1, forward strand.
TGCGTGTCACTTCAACCGGGGAGTGATCCCTTTGGCTGCGGGGAAGAGTAGCTGAATATCCCTTTTAAAAAATAGCATGGTGCATAGTCCTCAGGCAAGCAGACCATTTTATTTATCACTGAAGCCCTCACTTCCAGTCATATAAAAAGTTATAATGTATAGTATGAGCTAGCCCTGACTTTTTGGATTATCCCTTATGAACAGAACCACCACTAGTCAGCCCAAAACCCAGGTTTGACTGTGTAGAGGAGGAGGATAGAATTGGGAGGAGGGGGGTGAGAATTAGCTTATAATGTCTCAGGTTGCCTGACAGAACCTTATTAGCCTTATTTGCTTTTTATTACTTCTGTTTCTTCCCCCTGTTTCTTCCCTCCAGGAAACATAGTTTTCTTCTTGTTACGCTAAACGTTTTTGGTTAATACACTCTACATCACTGTCTTTGTTCTTTCAGTGATGCTAGTCAAGGCTTCCTTGATTTTTTCATGTATGTATATTATATATACACAAGGGAGGGGCACCAGGGTAACACAGGAGGAGGAAAGACTTGGGAAATACACCCCTCCCATCTCTTTTTCTAAGATGCTATACATTTTCAGGGATTTGAGCAGGCTAATTTTCTCATTCCCCCCTTTCCCTTTAACGAGCCCCAATTTAAACATGAGACTGGTAAGCAAAAGTGGAACTTTTCATTTATTCACCATCTTATTTAAATTGGACCTTGCCTGTGCAAAGCAGCCACATGTGCTTGGTGAGAACTGCGGAGGTCCGTAGCTCCCGGCAGGTGCTGTGCTGGCATGCTAATGAAGCACCTGTTTTGGTGAGATGTTAGGCAAACACAAAGGCCTACAGGTGAGTACTTTTGCTTCTTGTATTTTTTAAAATTTAAATTGGATTTTGTTTGATAAAATGCTTTTTGAGGAAAAATCATTCTGAAGATAAGTTTCTGTTTAAGATACATTATAGCCCAGTGGTTTTTCATGATAAAATAAGGATTATTTTTAATTATGTAATATGAGACTGTATATTCATGCAGTGTTTTTTAAAAAATCTGGAAATGAATTCCATCCATTCATTCATTCATTAGGGCCCCCATGTCATGTTCTCCCCGAGGCTTCTATCAGATTATTTTGGGTAATTTTTCTGTGTAGAAGATACCATCACTGATGCTTGGTTTTGCAGTTCTCCAAATTGTGAATTTGTGTCTGCAGAGATAACGTTCCTTTTCTTAACAGCAAAAATGTTTTAAAATAAACATACAGAATTGAGAAAGAGACCCACATTCTTTTGCTCTTCTGCAAAGCTGTGTACACAGAATCAACCCCTTACCTCTTAAGTGCTACATTTCAAGAAGTTCAATGAATAGAAGATTGTTTGGGGTAATGTTAAAATAGCTGAGTGTAAGGAGGGAGGGGCAAGCAGCGCTAATGAAAGTGAAACTTTTTGGACAGAATACTCCAGAAGTCTTGAGAACAGTGTAGCTTGAGATTTATCATATTATTCTCACTCTTAAACACGAATGTTTAAGCAAATATGAAGATATATATGCTGGATAATATTACTGTTTTAGTTAAATAATACAATTTAAATTATTATTGTTAATGATTATGTTTCTCCAAGTATGAATGATTCACCTATTAAACTGGTAATAGGTCACCTTGCAATGATTTCATAATTAGCCTTCCCTCCCCAACTCACCTGTGGCTGGTTTGTGGGCCGTGAAGTGTGGAGTGCAGGGCTGGGGCTCCTACCATGTCACCCAGGGCTGGCAGCACCTAGTGGCCCCATGTGACTGTTTTTATTTTTTATTTATTTATTTATTTAGTTTTGATTTCTACTCCACCCTCCCCGATTACACTCTGCAAAACAACACACTAAAAACTTACGTTTTACAGTTCCATATAAAACAGTGCGCTCTCGCTCTCGCTCTCGCTCTCCCTCCCTCCCTCTATTGATATTGTGAGAGAGCCTATTTATTTAAACCAGCCAATGGGGCTGGGCCGGCAGAACTGTGCTGAGCAGTTTTAGGTCAGATCTGTTGGGCAGTTTTATATGTAGGTGCCGCTCTGGCCCCTGTGTACAGTTGTCATTGTCCGGCATCCCACCCAGCCCACCCTCAGTTTAGTTTGGAGACTTTTACCCTGCAAGAAAGGCTCCTGGGGTATGTCATTGGGAAAGGATGCTTTCTTGGTTAGTGTTTGTATTTTATCACAGCTTTTGGAGTGCCTGTTTGGGCATTGGGCACGGATCCTTTAGGGAGGATATACGGCCTGCGTGCACTGTTTCCCTGTAGTTAGTGATCTCCTTAAGGAATCTTGGGGGCGATGCAGGACAGGGACAAGTCAAGCTTGGGGCTGTTGGGGTACGCCTGTTCCCAGGTGATAAGGGAACCACACAGAGGCGTACGCCCTGGTGGAATCCCTCTTACTGTTATTCCATAGTGCCCCCTTCAGCTGGTGGACTGAGGAGGCAAGGGGATCACTGGCTGAGCAGTTGGGTCAGCTGATCTTGGGATCCATGCCCTATGTGGTGCCAAGGCTCCTGTGAACTGTAAGCAATAAAATTGTGGCCTTTTTAACTCCATCTGTGGTATTCGTGTCTTTGTAGCCCCTGCCCTCACACTCACCCCTCAACCTGCCCCCAGAATCTATTTCAAATGCTGAATAACCAAACAATCATTAGTTTTCAGTTAAAACTGTAAAACTAACCTGAGAGGTTATTGATTTGATTTAAATCACATCTACCCTGCTTCTCCAGCATCAAGTTTAGATTGGGGCTGACTTGCCCCAACGTTGCTTTCAACATTCTGTCCCTCCTGGAGCATGTGTAGTTGTCATCAGGCCATTTCGTGCATTTTTTCCCTGGTTAATTTTTTCTGCTTATCTGGAGAGTCCCTTGAGTATGTGAGGACCTTTGTGCTATGTGGGTGGTCTGATTTTGTTGCTTTTGTAATTGGCACATGAGCCAGTTACTTTACTATTAGATATAGTGATCTCACCTCTTGAGTCTGTGTAGTTGCATCCTTGTTAGAATTCCAAAGATGTGAAGTGATAGGTCAAAAGGGTAATGCACTTTTATGGCTGTAAATGGAAGAAAGTAGAATGGTAGAAGAACATTCAAGTTCAATATATTGAATTGATGCCGTGATTCAGAGACACAAAGTTAAAAAGGGGTAGTCTTCTGTTTTTTCCATTGTCTCTGTTATGTAATTCACTGATCTTTATGTTTTGTTGAATGTTGCCTGCATGGTTCTTACTTTCTTTTCTGCAGGAGGGTGTGCTGGAGTTTGTTTATACCCAACGTTAATGCTGTATTGTAGATAATATACTTAGATTGTAACATGACAGGCAGGGTGTATTTCATTTTAAATTTTTTGTACAATGCCTAGCAGTTTTAGGGGTCTGTAAATAAATAATATAACATAATAAAGTGGGCATTCTCGATGTTCCCTGATGGATGATGTATCCAAAAGGTATTGCTTTTTAGACCTATGCATCTCCATTTATGTCAGAAAGATGTCAGTTTTTAATGGTGAGCACACATCATTTTGAAAAATGTCATCTTCCTGTCAGTGTAATATGCATGCATCTGTTCCAAACAGGATTATAGAGTTAACATCTTCCTAAGACAAAAGTGGAATGACCCACGACTTAAGCTGCCCAATGATTGGAGGGGTTCGGATACATTAACAGTGGATCCCACCATGTTTAAGTGTCTATGGAAGCCAGATCTCTTCTTTGCAAATGAAAAGAATGCCAACTTCCATGATGTCACTCAAGAAAATATTCTTCTGTTTATATCCCGTGCTGGAGACGTCCTGGTCAGCATGAGGTATTTTTTTTTGCTTTCAACTACAAACATTTACTGTTGTCTTGGGATAGATAGAAGTTACTGCTTGATGTAATCTGTCTGTGTGGTGCGTGTGGTTTTTAATAGAACACCTTTGGTAAGCCTGGCTATTAAATGATACTAATGGGAAGCTTATCAACAGCCATGTTAAAGGGAAATTGTTTGCCATGTGATCAGAGAATGTGTCCACTTTCCAGAAGGTTGTACATGGGAGCGGCTCTTGATTTCACATAATATGACAACCTTCAGTTTGTCGTTCTGATTGAAGGTGTAAGCCGCTCACGCTCCGATATGGAAGTCCAGTGTGGAACTGGCCACACATATGTGTGTGCAGCGGTGGTCCCAAATTGGTCCACTTGGAAAACATTCAGTATTATATTGTATTATGTTAGGTAAAAGATTCTCAAATATTAACAGTGGCATGCGGTGAGGTGCTGTAGGACAAGGTAAAGAAAAAGGGGCAGAGGAATCTGGTGTCAGATGCCTTTAACTGATGTGGAGCCAAGGGATGGCTGGAGTCAGTACTCTGTTCACATGGAGTACTACCCGACTACAAGTGCAATTATAGCCTAGACAGGCAAGCTCAAGCCACCACTGGTGCCTTGTATCTTCAGTAAAGACCCCCTTCTACATGACAGCCACTTAGTGGCAGCAGCCTCTTCCTGCCTTTTCCTACGCATCAGACCTGCTCATTGGCCACCAATATCAGGGTAATCCTAAGATGAGTTACATTATTGATGTCAATGGACCTAGAAAGGTGTACTTCTCCTTGGGATTGCACTGTAGGAATTTTACTGTGACAAGTCCAAATAGGAAAATCCAGAAGGTGAATGGTTGCAGTAACACAATAACCAACAGTATGTGGTTACTATAATAGAAAAATAATCATGCTGGAAAAGAGCCAGTTTGGTGTAGTAGTTAAGAGTGCGGGACTCTAATCTGGAGAGCTGGGTTTGATTCCCCACTCTTCCACTTAAAGCCCGTTGAGTGACCTTTGATCAGTCACAGCTCCCTTAGAGCTCTCTCAGCCCCACCTACCTCACAGGGTGTTTGTTGTGGGGATAATAATGACATACTTTGTAAACCGCTCTGAGTGGGCATTAAGTTGTCCTGAAGGGAGGTATATAAATCGAATGTTGTTGTTATAAGAATGAAATAAGACAAATTACTAATGATTTTTATCAGGTATCTATTCCACTGTTTCCCTTGTGAGACAGCATCACGGGATTGATCTATTTGTTTAATTTCTCACTGCAGCGTGTAAGGAAAGCACAGGGACTGATCTCTGCTTTCCCTTGACATTTGCTGCATTCTAAACCAGCACTGTTAAAGCAAATGCTAATTCAGCTTCACTAGAACATTTTAATGCAATATACATTAGAACAATATGTGAATTCGATTTTTATATGAATATATACTGAGTTGCTAAGATTGTAAACAAAAGCAAAATGTCACATCAAGGACACTTTGAATGAGTTACAAGCTTTCTGTTTACATTTCCAGATTATCCGTTACTCTTTCATGCCCGTTGGACTTGACCTTGTTTCCTATGGATACCCAGCGTTGCAAGATGCAGTTGGAGAGCTGTATGTAAATCAGATTGTGCATAAAAATAGTGACTTCTTTTCATGCCTAGAAACTGAACCAGAATATGCCCTATATATTTTGCCATTTAGCATCAGGACTTAAAATTACATCATAAAGTTATTCATCTTCTTATCTTTTAGAATTTTCCCTTGAAAATTCTTTGCCTCATTCTGACTAAAGCCTCTAAAGCCCCCATTCCATGTTTTGCTCCCTTTTATTGATTTCAGCAGAATTTACATCCATGCACATTTAGAATCAGAATGTACTTACAGTGTTGCCAAGTAGGCCCCCTCCCCTGCTTTGAAGCCTGCTATGAACTGTGTTAGAGTTTCCTGCATTACTGTTTCACTGCTGCACAAAGACTGCTTTGCACGTGTGTGTTCTGATACACGTGTCAGTTTCCTGCCTGCGTGTCAATTACCTTGCTGCTGTAATAGACTGTGTAGTTTACTGACTCCATGTTTGGATAACTGCACCAAGGACTCTCTTTCTGGGCAGCCCTGCCCTGACCTGTATCTGGAATTCCCAGTGTGTGTGTTTGGACTCTGTTACAAGTGTGCCCCGTGCCTGCATTGCCATCTGCCACGGACCGTGCCTGTTCTCTGCTTTGGACTGTGTTTTAAAGTGCTGTTCCCCCTGCCCCCCTGGAAGCCTGCCTCATATGGGCCCAAGCCGCTGCTAGCAGCCGGGCGCCAGCCGGGGAAACCTCCAGCGAGCCTGGCTAGGCGCTCCCTGGTCAGTTCCCACCTGGAGCCTCCCGCGGGCCGGTCGCCGAGCTTGCCCTCGCTACCGGGCAGCCTGCTATCCAGCCCCAGCTATGCCCAGCCGGCATCCATGTTCTCAGGCAGCCAGAAGACCCTGGGGAGAAGACTGCTTTGAGAAGCCATTTCGGCGAAGCGGGCACACCACGTCCGCAGCGAGAGCCCCTCGCCCCGCTCTGCATATCTTAGGAGCCGCCCCGGAGAAGGAACTAAGTGCCGACCATCCCAAGCACTTAAAGAATGCATCTCAAAGAAACCTCCGCATTCCAAAGCTGATGACATCAGGACAAGCCCTGTCCGCTGGAACATCCTTTCAGCCCACTTGGATTTCCCCCCCCCTCTTTTGTCCCCTCTTCCTGAGGTGTCACTTATCACAATCTGATTACCAAAGTGGCCCATCCAAGCCATTCAGTAGCCCATTAGACCCTTTGTTTTAATCTGTGAGAACCACCAAGCACAGCACCAGCCCCAGGGTACGTTTTGGGGTATTTAAGCTGGTCTCTCAGACCACTCGGTGCTCAGGCCATTCCCTATCCAGACCCCCCCCTTGCTGTCCGTGGCTCAGGCCATTCCCTATCCAGACCCCCCCCTTGCTGTCTGTGGCTTAGGCCATTCCTATCCAGACTTCCTTGCTGTCCGTCTGTGGTCCCAGTGCTGGCATTGGGCCACCTCGCTGTTGTGTCTCTGCTTCGCTTCAGGATAAGTGAGTATTCCCCCTATCATCGTTGGGAACCAGCTAATGCGAACGTCTCTGTATTTCCTACTCTGTATTTCTTAGACCTTGTATGTTCTTTGTATGATTGTGCAAGCTAGGCTTACGCTACACTCAATACACGTGTTTGGACCTTACTCCTTGTCTGCCTCTTTTTCACTAGAGTGTCTGGGATCGGGACCTCCGTAAACATAGGTTATGATCCTCGCTTAATATTAATAGTTACAGACTGCTACAGCTAATTCCCCATTATAATAAAGAGCAGTTCTGGTAACAGTTTACTGGTGGAGAATATGCGGGCATAACCCGGTTCGTGTGAATACACGTGAGTCGACACGCGTGTCTTCAGCGAACTGACTTAGAGGAAAATTTTCCAGACCTCAGTGTAAAGAGCGCAATTTAGCTCAGGGAATTAAAAGTGTGAATGTGTGTGGCTCTAGCGAGCATTTCTATCTTGTGGGTTGGCTTTTCCCCCATTTCCTCCTTCAGCCAGCTTTGGACTACTTGCCTTTTGTGGTGCACCGCGAGGCCCTCCAGCCGTTATAACCGGTGTACTGTGGGTGAGGACCTCTGAACTGGTGAAGTTCCTGGCCACCTTCCGGGCCGCCTAAACGCGTCTATGTGGGTGGGATCCCAGAAGTAGGCTCTCTATAGATATATATATCCTGAAGCAGCACATATAAAATTCTTTTCCGCCCTCCCCCGTCTCTCCTAAGTCCGTCCAAACCCCGTTCCTGCCAGCACTTAGGCTTCAATCCCTGCTCCGGAGGAAACGTGAAGGGATCGATAGTCCGTTCGCTTTAGTTAGCTTTGGGAATCTAAAGCCAGGTTCCTGAAGCCCCGCGGCAGCCGGCCGCACCGTGCTTAAGAGTTTTAAGTTAGACTCTTGGGCGCCTTTCTGCTTGCGAGTTTTAAGTCAGACTCGTGGGCACACCTCGCTTGGGAGTCAGTGGGACTCTTGGGCACACTTTTGCTTGAGAGTTAGTAGGACTCTTGAGCGCTTTTTCCGCTTGGGAGTACAGTAAGCTTTACTCCTGAGCACTTTTGCTTGGGGACTTGCAGAGGCAGTCCTTGAGCGCATTTAGTCTTTTGGTCGAGGCTTGGAGACAGTTTAACCGTTTGTCTCTGAGCACGAGGCCTGGGGACACTTTGAGTTTAGTTCTTGGGCAGAGAGCTTGAGAGCATTTTGGCTTCTGAGCAGAGGCTTGGGAGCATTTCTGGTTGCCTAAGCAGAGGCTTGGGAGACCCCTTAATTGCAGTTTCTGAGCAGAGGCTTGGGAACACTTTCTGGTTTTCTGAGCGCATAGGCTTGGGAGACCCCTGAGCTTTGGTTTTCCGAGTATAGGCTTGGGAGACCCCTGAGTTTTAGCTTCTGAGCAGAGGCTTGGAAGCACTGAGCGTTTTGGTTCTTGGGCTTAGAGAGCTTGAGAGCACCCTCTGAGCCAGTAAACTTTTCCTGGTCCCGTGGCTTGTAGGCAAGCTTGAAACGGGAATAGGAATTTTTCCTTCTCCCCCGGTGGAGAAGAGCCGAGTGTAGGACCCTTAAGAATACCCTTGTGAACCTAAAAGTAGGACCTTAAAACCCCCTGGTAAAAAACCCTTGAGGACCTGAGGGAAGGATAAACCTCCCAAAAGGAACATAGAGAGGAAGAAGTTGTTAAAACCCTTGAGCAGCTTTAATCGCCCCACCCCTGGTGTCGCTGATCCACTCTTTAACCTCCCCGAGATCAGCCTTAAACGAAAGTAAAATGTACCGGGCAAACCCCACCGTGCCCCGCCTGGAGAAGTGGCTAGTTAAGAAGGGAGATTGCCCTTGGGAAGCTGGTTCCTTCAAGGGACCTGACCCGCTCCAGATAGTCAGAAGTGCCTTCCAAGATTTTTGTGAGAAAGAGAAACCCAAGTCGAGCAAGAAAGACAGATACGGAGCTTGGGCACTTTTCACTGCCTTACAGGACAGCGTGTCCCTGATAAATAAATTACATATAGCGCAGGAAGATAGTGAGCAGGAGATAGAGAGGCTCAGATTAGCCCAAGACAAAGAGAGGAAGGAGCTAGAGGAAAAAGCAAAGCGAGAACAGGACGCCCTGCACCTAGAAATCCAGAGTCTCAGGGCCAAACTAGCCGAACAGGAAAGAGACCATGAGGAAAAGGCAGTTGAGTGGCGCGCCGAATGCGTCAATTTCATATTAGAGAAGCAAGGACTAACTACCGCCCTCCAGGACGCTCAGCACAAGGCCGAAGCGGCCACCGCTAGTGCCGATATGGCTGAGCGCGCATTAACTGAGGGACAAGAGGAGATTACTAAGCTCACCCATGCCGCCCGGTTCATGGCGGACCACAACCAGTCTAAAACCGCAGCCGCGGACCATTCAGCTTGTAAGAGGGAGCTAGAGGCCCTAAAGCGACACTTGGGGATGCAACAGGCCGTAATTTCCGCCGTGCACCCCTCAGCCCTCTTGGCCCTCCCAGAAGATAGTAAGGACAGCTGGACATCTCAATCGCCCCAACCCGAGGAAGTCCCACAGCCCCTCCATCCAATAGCTACTAAGGAAATAGTATCCATGGACGAGGATGGCAGAAAGACAGACCGGGTCGTTAAAGAAACCCGCAATTGGAGGCCCGATGAGCTCCAAGCCATAGCAGATCGTATGGGACCCCTAAACCGAGACACAGCCATCCAGTGGTTCACCCATGTGACCACCTCTCAGCCTTCCGCTAGTGGTTCCGATGTAGCCCAACTGGCTCGCCAATGCGCTGCCCCTGAAATAGTCTCGGCCCTGAATGCCTATATCTCTAACCGAAGGTTAGCCACCCGCAGTCAGTACGGAGCGATTAAAGAGATCTGTGCATTCCTGTGGCCCACCAAGAGCCTGAAAGCCCTGTACATCGCAGAGTCTCAGAAACCTGGGGAGGACCCAGAGGCATATTTAGCTAGGAAACAGCTTCTTGCAGAGCTAGCAGACGAAGTGGACCTGGATGCCAGCGATGTACCCGACTTTGATGAGTTAGAATTCAGGAGAGCAGTCTTAGATGGACTCAATAGCACCACCCGCCTAGCACTAGCAGGAGTAGAGCCCGGGAGCATCTCATGGGGAGACCTGGAGGCTCGCATCAGAAGCATTGCTGGCCTGTTGCGAGAAACTGGCGCCATCCGCCATGTGAAGTCCCCGGCCCCCCATAGGAGAGAGAGTGAGCCCATCAACACAGTCACGTATGCCAACCATGGTCCCCACTCCCAATATCGGCCCCAAGGGCATAGCTCGTACTCGGAGCCTAGAGGTGGCATCTTGCGTGGGAGAAGTGGTAGCTTCACTCGGGGCCGCAGCCAGAGGGACTCCCATCCAGGAGTGACCTTTGTGCCCACCCCCAGTCACTACCCTTCCTCCCCACAGGGACCCTCTGAGCCCTGGAGACCTGCGCTGCCCTCGGCGCCCCCGCCCCCTCGGGCACCGCACACATACAATCACCAGGTCTACCCTCCCCCAAGTCAGGCTGACCCCTGGAGACCGCAGCCAAAGGACCATGAGGAGCCCTCTGACCTAGGAGAGCCGCCACCAGCTGGGAACCCCTTTTTCCAATAGGGATGCCCGGGGGTCACACATTACTCTCCCCACTTAACTGCCCGTGGGAGAAAACCAAAGGTTGAGGCTAGCCTTCGACCTCCGGGAACTAAAAATAGCTGGAAACTTAAAAGAGAGAAGGAAAGATTCCAAAGGGTGATTCGCACCCAGAACCCAGCACCAACTCTGCCAGACACCTCTGAAAGAAACCTGGCAGAGCTGCAAAATAAAATTCAGGAGCTCATAAGTGTAAATAGGGAACAGAATTTAAAAATAAATGATCTTAATAAAGAGAATGAGGAATTAAAAGAAAAATTAAATGCTTGCACAACAGAGAAAGAGCAGCTCCACAATAAATTCCTTAGCATGCAGACTTTGCTGGAGGACCAGAATAATGAAACTGCCACTTTAAAAACCCTGATGCAAAATCTCCTGGAATCCCAGAGACTCACTGAGGCCAGATTAAAGACTTTAGAGGAACAATCAGTGATTGAATCAGCACCCCGCCCCGCCAAAGGCAGTGAAACAGGTAGCCAGTCACCTTTGCCTCCAATTTCTGCCTCCGCCCCCATGCCCAAGAAGCCAGAATTCACTTTAGCCTCTGAGCATGTGCAGAGTTTAAAAGTCATTCCCCAAGAAATTGTCTTGGCTCCCATAGACTGCCCCCAGCCAAGCTATACACAGCCCACCGTGACTGTGCCCTCTTGCAATGATCCTGAAGAACAGGTAAACAAAAGTAAAAATGCAGTTCCTTTAAAAGAATTAAATTGCGTTGAGAATCCAGTGCCTGCAACTACACACCAAATAGCTTTCTCTCAGCCTTCCCAGACTAACACCCCTGAAGAAAACCTTATGTTGTGCCTGTGTGGTTTAGTAGTGCTTGAGCTAATTCAAAGACATTTGTGTATCTGTTTCCACGTTTTAAAAGGCTCAAGCCCAAAACTTAATGAAAAGGTAGAGCCTCCAGCAGTAAGTGCAGTCAGGAATGTAATAAGGCAAGTGAGCAAATTCCAGAAAGACTCCCAGTTGCTAGCAGCATCTAAAACAGACTGTTCCCACTCAGCGTTACACTCCCACCCCTCATTGAAGTGGAAAAACTGGCCAGACCAGGATTCTGACCTCCTCCCAGTTCTTCCTTTTGTCCTCTCCCAGGCTGAAGTAAGCCCAAATAAATGTAATCACTGGTTCCCTGTCAGAATTTGGAAGGGATTGGAACCAGGAGTGGAAAAGCCACCTTAAGGAGACTTGAGTTCAAGTCCCCGCAGCCCCCTTCCCTTTTCGTTGTGCAGTCTTAACTATATGTGTGTGTGAACCTGAAGCCCAATTCCCTTTTGAATTTAGATGTAAAAGGCCAACGTAGCTTCCTATAATCAAGTAAAAGGCCAACTTAGCTTCCTATAATTATTTAATGTTTTTTTTATTTCTTTTCGGTTCTATTCTTTAACTTCATTAGGCGGGCCCCACAGTTGGGACCCTAGGGGGAAACACGGCAACCAAGGCCAAATAGGACCACCACCGAAAGTGATTCTTAATTGGATTGTAAGCCGCATGTTCGGAAAAAATTGCACAGGCAAAAGAGATTTGCTGTGTGAAAGTGTTTGGAGAGGCTTTAGCCCAGAGGTGACTGTATTCTTTCGAACATGGTGGAATCACCAAATAAGGTGATCCCTGTATTCGAAAATATATCACCCGCCGTGCTGGTGAAGATCCCGCATCTACGTAGATTCGGGGTCTCACCTGCCAGACCCACGCTTTCGCATGATGGTCGGCTTTGGCTTTGAGGGCCGTGCCTCCCCTGGAAAAGGACCCCCAGATAGCCCAACATCCCTCTTCTACTAATGTTCATATTCGTCATGGTGAGTTGCTATACGGCGCCACCACTTAGTACGCTTTAGTGCGAAAGTAAAAGACCCGCCAGTATTTTGTAAATATGTGCCCTCTGGAATATGTTATTGAGGTGCGTTCGCCACGCACAAGGGGCAGCGTGCCTCCTTTACATAGCCAGGATCCCCCGCGCCAAGATGACCCCCGAATAACCCAGACACAGTGGCGCCGGCAGATCTCGGCCGCCTCCGCCGCTTTTCGATAAACGCCGCCGAGCACCTTCGGCTCCACTTCGGCCCTTCCCGCTAGCAGCCGCTCGCCCCACGTAATCTTTTCCCTTGCCCGTACCGTACAAGGGAAAAGAAGGGGGGGAGACATGTTGAAGTTATAGTGAAGCCCTGCCAGGCCTTCCAGGTGAGGGCAACCCGAAAGTACCCCACACCCGTATGCTTCTTGCTCCTTATATTTTTCTTGCCCAGTGTATTTTTCCGTTTTTTGCCCGGTGTATCTTTTTTTTCTTTTAACTAGAAGATGGGGCCTCCCGAGGGAGTCCCTCCAAAAATTGGTTGTCCTGCAAACATATGACGAAAGCCCATTTTTAGGAAATTAAAGCGAGGGCCCCCGTCTGCAGCAACCCTTATAGTTAATGGAAACCGCTCTTTAGTTTTTTTCTTTTTAAAACGGCAAGGCCAGGCCGAGCCGGACCGATAGCTCTCAGCCCGCAAAATAAAAGCAGCCCGCCGCCAAGCAAGGGGCACCTGAAGGCCACATAGTCTAGGCACCCAGGGACCCCTGGGGCGAGTTTGCATAATCCCGCCTAACGCGCAGCCGACCCTTGCCCGACGCAAAGACGTCCCCCCTGAAATATACACGCTTGAGAAAGAAACCTTCGCACAGGAGTTCCCCAGAGCAACAAGCTGGAAGGCTCGCTTAGTGCTCTGGGACTTCTCGTTCGAACCCCGCTTAACATACAGTGCTGGCAGAAAAACGCCCTCCCTTTTCTTTTTCCCTACTTCACCTCACTCATTTATTTTTGCTGCAATGAACTCAGGGAGCCTGTACTTATATCCGCAGGTCTCCCCAGGATATTTTCACCACAAAAGGAAAAGGAAGGCCAGGAGATGAGGCACCTGGCTACTCTGTGTTTGCTCGTGCTGGCAGGCACCCTAACAGAGGGGCGCCCGTCCAAATTAATGCCCTACCCCCACTGGAGATGTATTAATACACTGGCAGGAAATGAAATGATGGTCTGCAAGGTTGTACAGCAGAGCAATGTGACCACCCCCACGGATCGCACAAACTTCCGCAGTTGTGAAGAGCAGTGGATCCGACCCCCAGAGCTTGTTATTTTATGTGTAGGAGTAAAAACTCTGTCCCAAGAGCTAGTGTGCTATTCACCTACTGACACAGTGTCACCACTTGCTCCGATCCCATGTATGTTTCTTCCCCGTATCAGGCCAGCCCCCACCGCAGTCCCGGTGGTAGACAAATATACCACCCCTGCCAATTTCGAAACCTCGCCATTTGTCACTGAGGCTTTCGGACCATACTGTGAAGTTATTTTAGTGTCGGCCGCAGTATGGAAGGCAGGAGACCCCTTTAGAATGACCATCCTACTAGGCACTACTGCCACTGAGTCTGCATCAGTCACTATCACGCCCCCTTCAGGCGCAGTTCTCTCCTTTGCTATAGAACGCTGGGAGAACCTAACCTGGATTGTAAAGGAGGAAGACCTAGCCAAACATGGCCCACCCGATTGGATACTGGTTCAACAGACGCCCGAATGCCAAACCAAGCCCCTAGTAGAGAAGTTTCACCGGCTTGGGCTGCTCTTTGTAAATTTGACTCACGAACCAGGCAATTATTCCCTGCTGATCCGGACCCAGGAGACCCACACCATCCAAATTGACCCTTTGATTGTTAGCAATAAGCAATTGAGCCAAGGCGGCACGCACCTAGTGGGCTCCCATGTTTTGAAAACTGACATTCGAGAGAGAGTTCTAGTCCGCCCGCAAATGTCTTTAAAAGAGATCCGCATCGACTTAGCTGAGCTAAATGTAACCCAGAGGCTGCCGCAGTGCGCTCCCTATCTGGAGGCCGGTAGCAAGGGTTGGAATGCATGGCTACAACTGTGGATCGATCCCTCCCCCTCTCTCTCGCGTGCCAGACGAAGCATTGCCGACTGGACTGCCCCTGCAGCCGGAGGCTTAGCAATCATGGATTCGGTCAATATTGAGACTCTCGCTAATAAGTTTGCCCATGTCACGACTAGCATCTCCGACTTAGGTAAACCGGTGGTGCAGTCCCTAAATTCCATTTCAAATGGGCAACACGAGATCAGCTCCATTTTAGTTAACTGGGAGAGTCAAATTGAAAGAGATTTTTCTCTGCTGCTCAAGGGAACACAGTCTTTGGAACGCAACATGTCAATAGCCATGGCATGTATGCAAGCCCAACAATTAAATCAGGCTGTGGCCATGGGGCTAATTCGGCAAGCCACGGACGGGCACTTGCCCCTGGAAATTAAAAGATTGATTATGCCCAAATTGTCACCCCTAGAGCTGGAGCTTGAATCCTGGTGGTCTCTCGTAAATTCCTCATTCTCACCGACCACCCAGGAGCTTAAATTATTTTTATTAACGGCCAGTGCGCACGAGTCATTCCATGTGTATCCAGTCGTGCCTCTGGGACTCCAAGTCAGCGACACCGAGGTCCTCTACGCCCGCCACCCCGACCATTGGGCCCGCTTTACCCCGACCGGATGGCAGCTCGTCAACCTCCAAGGGTGCCAGCATCGAGACCAGACCGGCTTCATTTGCCAAGACCGAGCCTTTGCACCTCATCACCCCTGTGTAGCCCCGCAAGTCGATGCCCTCAACGAGTGCCCCTTTGAGGTCGTCCGGGAGAACAGCTCCGCTGTGGTCTACCTTGGGAAAGGATGTGCCTGTGTGCGAACGGCCTGCGACTTTGTGATCCTGAACTCGTTCCAGCTCAAGCCCGTGATCCCGGGAGTCAATCGCTGCTTTTGCAACCTGTCTTCGGTGGCAGCCTGCGACGTCACCTACACGGTACCGGTCTGGACCCAAGAAGAGATCCTGGTGGCACCCTCCATCTATCGTTATGTGAAGCCCATTCCCCTTGGCATCGGTCTGGAGCTAATCCACGAGCTCCTGGCCCACCCCCAGCTCCACCGCACCCTCCAGAGCATCCAGAGGGACGGGGACACCACTGCTTTGGTTGTGTCCCACAACAGAAAGGAGATTTTGGATCTTGTCCAGCGGATTAAGACCACCGGCGAGCATTCCTGGTGGGAGACCCTCTTTGGCTGGAGCCCCACTGCCACTGGAATTTACAATTTGGCTTTGCACCCGATCATCGTTATTTTGGCCCTCCAAGTTTTGTTGTGTGCCTCACTGCTTTATTTGGGCTGTTGGAGCCGCCGACAGCTCCAGCAACTCCAGCTGTCCTACCGTCTGGACCATTACAATCCAGACCTCCTCTTGCCCTAATGGTTATTCTTGGCGCCCTCCTTTAACCCTTGTTTGTTTTATTGCTTGTGCTGGTATGAACTATGCTTGTATTTTATTATGTTTACGGATCCTGAACCAGCCCCATGGACGCTCTGCTGCCGGACACCACTCCGAGGCCCTCTTGTGGACTAGGGGGGGACATATTTCTCTGCCTCCCAGCCCATGGCCCTTCTCCAAACGACCGCCAGCAACGCCACCGCCATGAGGACTAGAACTGTGTGCCTGAAGCCCTTCTCGCCGCTCACCGACCCTGCTCTGCGGATTGATGCAGACAGCAAGGGGGGGTGGAAGTGTGTTTTGGAGCACATGAACTAAGCTTGCTTGTTCTTGTACATATGCAACCCAGTCCAGCAGCTGTACTGCGGACTGAGCCGTCTGTGATCTTTGTAGCTCTATTGTCTTATGAATTTCTCGCCATTGCTTTTATGAATTTTACTCCCATGAATTTAGCCCCGAACTAGCCCCCCCTCTATCTATCGCAAGTGCGCCCATGAACTTCCTCCCGATGAATTTGATTTTAACCTTAGGAATTGCCTTTTTAACCTGACTCCCTCCGCCGAGGTAATTCTAGCATATCTATTATTTTATGAATTTGGTTTTAACCAGGACCCCTTCTGAACGGTCTCTTTTAAAGGTTATTTTAGTCCTGATTTTAGTCCAGCCATGTTGATTTGGTTTTTAATCGCAGAGTTTATTTTTCTGTCCCCCATGAGCCCTTCCGCCGCTTACCCCTCATGAATTGTTTCCACGCACTTGCTTTTATTCTTGCTGCTTTTGACTGCATGAACTATTGCTTTTAATCACATATATGTATTTATGATTTTAGCCATTTATGAATTACTCTACCCTTGATGAATTATGCCCTGCTTGCACATTTCACTTTACCTTGTATGAATTGCTTTTAATCCTACATTCATGAATTGAACCATGAATTGTCTTTGCTTTTAAATCTTATGCCTATGAATTGATCCATGTATATTAATTGCCCCTGGTTTTTAGTGCTTTTAATCCATCATGAATTCCGTATGAATTACCTTCAATCATGAATTGATCAATGTACACAATTATGAATTATTGCTATTTATATGCATGAATTGATCATTGCTGCCTATTACTATGAATTACTATTGTTATGAATTATTACTATTTATTCTGACGGTTGCACTTAGCACACCCCCTGGTGTGAACCCAGAGACCTGCAGCCCATTGGCTGATCTAAATTGCACTTATTCGGTTAGGTGGTTCTCCAAACTAAATTTTTTTTTGAGTGACGCCTCCCCCTCCTTCCCTTCCCACTCCTTCTTTGCTCGAAGCTCGACCACCGGACATTGCCGACCACCTCGCCTTTGAAGTCAAGTTCGGAGACCCGCGCGCCTGACGTCCCGGGGTCTCCGAGGGGGGGAATTGTTGCCAAGTAGGCCCCCTCCCCTGCTTTGAAGCCTGCTATGAACTGTGTTAGAGTTTCCTGCATTACTGTTTCACTGCTGCACAAAGACTGCTTTGCACGTGTGTGTTCTGATACACGTGTCAGTTTCCTGCCTGCGTGTCAATTACCTTGCTGCTGTAATAGACTGTGTAGTTTACTGACTCCATGTTTGGATAACTGCACCAAGGACTCTCTTTCTGGGCAGCCCTGCCCTGACCTGTATCTGGAATTCCCAGTGTGTGTGTTTGGACTCTGTTACAAGTGTGCCCCGTGCCTGCATTGCCATCTGCCACGGACCGTGCCTGTTCTCTGCTTTGGACTGTGTTTTAAAGTGCTGTTCCCCCTGCCCCCCTGGAAGCCTGCCTCATATGGGCCCAAGCCGCTGCTAGCAGCCGGGCGCCAGCCGGGGAAACCTCCAGCGAGCCTGGCTAGGCGCTCCCTGGTCAGTTCCCACCTGGAGCCTCCCGCGGGCCGGTCGCCGAGCTTGCCCTCGCTACCGGGCAGCCTGCTATCCAGCCCCAGCTATGCCCAGCCGGCATCCATGTTCTCAGGCAGCCAGAAGACCCTGGGGAGAAGACTGCTTTGAGAAGCCATTTCGGCGAAGCGGGCACACCACGTCCGCAGCGAGAGCCCCTCGCCCCGCTCTGCATATCTTAGGAGCCGCCCCGGAGAAGGAACTAAGTGCCGACCATCCCAAGCACTTAAAGAATGCATCTCAAAGAAACCTCCGCATTCCAAAGCTGATGACATCAGGACAAGCCCTGTCCGCTGGAACATCCTTTCAGCCCACTTGGATTTCCCCCTCCCTCTTTTGTCCCCTCTTCCTGAGGTGTCACTTATCACAATCTGATTACCAAAGTGGCCCATCCAAGCCATTCAGTAGCCCATTAGACCCTTTGTTTTAATCTGTGAGAACCACCAAGCACAGCACCAGCCCCAGGGTACGTTTTGGGGTATTTAAGCTGGTCTCTCAGACCACTCGGTGCTCAGGCCATTCCCTATCCAGACCCCCCCCTTGCTGTCCGTGGCTCAGGCCATTCCCTATCCAGACCCCCCCCCTTGCTGTCCGTGGCTCAGGCCATTCCCTATCCAGACCCCCCCCTTGCTGTCCGTGGCTTAGGCCATTCCTATCCAGACTTCCTTGCTGTCCGTCTGTGGTCCCAGTGCTGGCATTGGGCCACCTCGCTGTTGTGTCTCTGCTTCGCTTCAGGATAAGTGAGTATTCCCCCTATCATCGTTGGGAACCAGCTAATGCGAACGTCTCTGTATTTCCTACTCTGTATTTCTTAGACCTTGTATGTTCTTTGTATGATTGTGCAAGCTAGGCTTACGCTACACTCAATACACGTGTTTGGACCTTACTCCTTGTCTGCCTCTTTTTCACTAGAGTGTCTGGGATCGGGACCTCCGTAAACATAGGTTATGATCCTCGCTTAATATTAATAGTTACAGACTGCTACAGCTAATTCCCCATTATAATAAAGAGCAGTTCTGGTAACAACAGTAAGACGCTTATGGAATTGAGAAACCCTGTATCAGAAACTGCTAAGAGATTGCAGATATCCAAGAAAAAATGTCCAGGATCCCACTCACCCAAGTGGCACTAGTTTAATGACCTCACGTGGGCGCTAGAGTTGTTTTTCCCAACAGGACCCCCAACGCTCCTCTACAGAACAGCATTTTGTGATCTGGCATGCAGGTATGCCATTTAGAGCCAATCACTTTCTCCTTAGCTGAACTTTAGGCAGTGCAAGCTTGTCTGACCAACATTTACTTGAGAGGCTATTTTGGACAGATAAAAAGGAATAATCTAATCAAAGCTAATGACTCTGCAGTGGGATTTTAATCTCATTTTGCATTTGTTATTGATGCTGGCTTGTATTTCATGGCCATTTTACTCTTCTGGAAAGATACTTCCCCCAACAAGAGACGGAGGAGATTTCTGCCAGTTCCCGTCTCCCTCTGCAGAACACCATATTGTGCTTAATGCTGTTCCTGGGGGTCCTGTGAACCCCGCGGGCAGCACTTTGGGAGCCCAGGAGGTTACAGTCAAAGAGAGAGGCAACAAATACCCATTCCATGAGCTTCGTTCTGTTAGTGGTTGTTTTGGGTAAAAGATACTGATGCGGTTTCTAAAATGTATACATAAACCATAAGACAAATATTATGAGAAAAAATATTTTCTCACAGTATGCTCTGGATAATACATTTGTTATTTCTTCCTCTTTATCCTTTTCCAAACATATAGTTGGTTACACAACTGATGACTTGCAGTTTAACTGGCAATCTAGCGAGCCTGTTCAACTGGACAAAATTGCTTTGCCACAGTTTGACATAAAGAAAGAAGATATTGAATGTGGTAACTGCACCAAATATTACAAAGGAACTGGTACGTACTTTCAGTATTTAATTACTTGGGTAGATTCCACTCAGCTATGGGATTTAGTTGATGATTATTAGTCACATTCTGACTTGTTTTTAGTAAAGATATGTGCTCTAATGATTTTTTCAGTAATCTGCTAGAAATAACGTGATGCAAAATATAAGTGCTCTATAACGATACCCTATAGAAGATAACCTTAAGCTGCATAAGAGCTTTCTTGTGCAGCTGTTCGGAAGAATCTTGGTGTTCTGGTGGGCAATTTCTCTAGAATGCTGATTCTTATTTCAAATTGCTGTGAGGTTTGTTTTATACTTACGTTGACTAGTTTTATAATTTCATACTTGTGTTCCCTTGTGTGTTCTTTCATTTACTTTTATACTTCGGTTCACTTGCATTCAAAAGTGTGTTCACTCATTCTTTCCGAAGATCTAGCCACAGGGGTGGACTGGCCAACCAGTCCCTGAAACACCCCCTCGGGAAACACTGCTTATCTCCTCTCCCCGAGTTCCCTGAGCAGAGGCCTCTCTCATATCCATTTCCCCTCCCTCTGTTGGATGTTTGTTAGTGGCAGCACTCACGAGCATGCTTTGGCCTCACTCCTCCTTATTTGGGGGCTGCATCGGTCTACTCAGGCCCTCACAGCATGGCTGAAGCACGAGCTGCAGTGCTGGGCTGAGTGGTGATGTACCAGCTGAGCTCGGCACCAACAGGAGGAGCAGAGGGAGGCCACGGCATCTCTGGCAACAGATGGGCTGCCAACAAGCACCATGGGGAGGGAGGGAAGATGGATTAGGGGAGCCTTTGAGGAAGAGCCGGGAGGGGCAGGCCTCTTGGGTCAATCTTCTTTTGTCCGTCCAATAATGCTGGTGCTTAGGATGAACGTTCTGATAAGAAAGAGGTTGAAGCTCTGTAGTTATTTGACTTAAAGATTACTTAAAATTGTGATTTTTATAACTATGGTTGGGGACATTGTGTATAATTTCACATCATAAATTCTTTGTAGCATCTCATTACCGAGGGTCTCCTCCTTCCTCAATATGCTGCATCTTATGAAATAAGTAAGCAATAGAGATCTTCATTTTTAACTAGAATAAAATGAATAAAATTAAGCTACTGATCCAATCCAGTACACAGCAAACCTTAATGCCAAGAATCGTTGATGATATGGAAGCAAACCATTTAAATACCTGGCACCAGACTTTTGGTGATTGTCATGTGCCTTGAATTGTTCCTGGAAGCAAATAAGTAGCTGTAGAAATATTGTTAAAACCACTAAAATGTGATTCCAGCAACTTAGACTAGCTAGCAATTTTGCTGCTTCATTTTGTACTAGCTTCTGAACAGACTTCAAGGACAGCCCTATGTGAAGAACATTACAGTGTGATCAAAGCATTGATAACCATGGCCAGACCTTGTCTGCTGAAAAAAGTCTGCAATTAGAGAATCATACAAAACAGGATAAAATAACTACATGTCCCACAGAAGATCTGTTCATCTCTCATAGAATAGTGTTCATCTCTCATACAACCTGTAACTGTTATTTTAGAGTGAGTTCAACACCAACCAGAACAAGGTGTCCTTCATAATCCACCTCTGTTTAGATTGCTTACCAACAACTACTCATTTTTTTCTAGACTGAATGTTAGGTACTGGTTGTCATTATCACATCCTGTTCAGAGCATGTGAGCAATTGCTCCCCATCACTACCTTCTGGTAGAATTCTGCCTAGTAGAACTGGAACAATTGAAATGACATACCCCGCCCCCCCCCCCCACACACACACACCAATTCCCAACTCAGCAAAGAGCTGGTCAGCATCATGCTAGATGTCATGAGTATCAAGGATGTCATAACTGAAGGTACTGAAAATTACCTAGAGATACAGGAATATCAACAGGGTCTCATATCTCCCTTTCCCTCTGTTGCAGCAAACGTCATCAGTTAGGACTGGGTTCTGGACTGGTTTTAGAACAGAATCTGGATGAAATGCCCAAATATTTGAATTCAGTAAGAATGGGGCTTAAAATAGCATTGCTGGGAATTATCACATTCAAATGAATGTGGTACAGCTCGCTTTGCATGCCTCCCAGACAGCAGTTGGGCACTCATCTGCCCAAGACTCATGTAGGTTGAGAGGTCCATAGAATATAACAGGGCCAGAGATGGATGTCAGACAGGACCTTAGATTAGTGCTTTACATTACTGAGGTTTCAATAGATAGCAGGCTTATTAAGTGTCATAAGTACAGTTTATTGAGTGAATCAATGAAAAGATTGGTTGCATCTGTTGATGAGAGTGCATTAGAGCTTTGAGAAACCATTATTTGTGGTAATGGCTTCATTCCAATAATCACTTCATAGCTGTTGATATTATTGGCTGGACTGTGGCCCTGTGAACTAGTTCAGGTGAGCCATGCGTGTTAGCAACACAAAAGGCACAGGGGAATTATGAGGGATGGAAGGTGGAAGCAGAGCCGAGTCACCGCAAGGAGTCAGAGATTGCTGACTAGTGCTCATAGGAGTTCCCCTTTCGTCCATCCTCAAGCTGTTCATTAGTTAACTACAAATATTCATAACCAAACATATTTTTCTGAGTGAAAGTATAGCAACAAGATGAATACATTCACTGCCAGCTAAGCCATTATCAGAGAATATATCATCTCCTGAAGAAAAATACTTGCTTGTAACAATGGGTGAGCACAGTCATATTTTGTTTAGATCTCTCATCATTTCATCCACATACAACTGCAGATCAAATATATGCTTTCTTTTATTGCTGTGGCTAAGACAAGCCCCTCTCTCTTTACTTGACCATGTGGGTCTTTATAGCTACATTTTAAGAGTTTGACTGGGTTATGAATCAGACTGCCATTCTACCAAAATGAGAGAAAGTGCATGACGGTTGTAAACATAGGATTAATACTTTTGCCTAGTTACAATCTTCCTTTTACAGTTATAATCAGAGACTGTTGAGGTGAAAGAAGTTTCAGACAGCATTTCGTGTTCTGATTTCAGTGTTGGACTTGTTTTTTGTTTTTTAGAGTTTGTAATGAAACTGCTTGCTCCCCCCCCCCCACCCCCAAACCTCTTGATGTAAAATGTACCTTGTGTATGTTTCTGCCTTGGAACATAACACTTTCTGTTGGCAAGATAATATAAGTCAGTCAGAGAGCGGGAGTGAATTTCTGACCTAACACAAACAGCTGAACACATAAAAGTCATATATAGTTAAGAATTTGACAACCTGTGGAATCCATTTGCAAATGGCATAGAAAGAATTCCACTCACTCAAGATCATAAAAAAGGAGAGGATCAAGTAACCGGTGTGTGTTCAGAGTTCACTTTTGCAATTACTCAACAATAATTTTTCTTTGTTTTGTATTTTATTCCATTACTTTTTGTAATGGACTGTGTTCGTGAGCATTCTGTATTTTCAGAACCATTCAATACAAAGTGCATTCTAAACTTTTATTTGGTTTTGTTGCACGCACAAACCGCCCCCCCCACTTCTAAATACTGGGCAGTCATAGCTCCACTGTGTACATCAGACCTGTGTTAAATGAAATGTTATGATTGTATAAACCTTTTGTTTAAACAACTGTACTCATTTGGAACTCAGAATCTTGGTGGTGCATCATAGGGTGCGCTGTAGTTACAGATTTTTATTTTTTGCATTTTAAAATTCACGATTTGTACATTCACACAGTTAAAATTATTGTCACATAAGATTCCATACACGTGCAACTCAGGAAGAGCAAGCATTGCCATGTTGGTTATAGTGCAAACTTTATTTATGTCTTCATATAAATTCTGGGCCAAATCCTGCAAGAAATAATACATACATATAAATAAAATTGCCATAATTGTCATGATTGGAGAAGGAGGACACTTTATGTATACATAAACATATGCGAGTAAGGGAAATCAAGCTGAGCTTCCTTGGGGAAGTTTTCAAATCTAGGGAACCAGCACAATTTGCTCTTGTGTTCTATGCATTTAATTTTCTCTTCTTAAGGAGAGAGTTCTCAATGCGCTGTGCAGAGCATCCATCTCCTCGTTCAAGAGAAAGCAGTAAGATGCATAAACAACTGTGATAAATACCTTTTATAGATAGAATAGTTTTTTACCTGGGAGAGAGAGGTGGACTGGCCTTTTACTGGTGGCCAGGAGAAAGGTGAACCTGTTGCTACCGTTGCTGCAATCTAACCCAAGCAAACCCTGTGGAGCCATTGCTTGTTTCAAGATTGTTATAATGTCCCTGTCTACCCCTGTATAGAGTACAGATTTTGGAGTCCTGGTAGCTGCAGAAAGTGGGGAGAAGAAATCCATTCCATGAACATATCTCATCAGATCCAATATTGATATTGTCTGCCTTTTTAACCAACATTGATTGATTGATTGATTGATTAGGCTTTTAGCACCCCCCCCCCCCTCCACAAGCAGGCTCAGAGTGGGTTACAACAAAGTATAAATACATTTAAAATCATAATAAAAACCACATCATAGTTATCATAAAATACAATTCCCAAGACATCAACTAATGCAACCCACCCCTGCCAATAGTGAGGGGTGGGGGGAGAGGGAACAGTCATTACTGTCTACACTACAACTCATGTGAGGGGCCGAGATGACTATACTTCCCGCCCCCCCCCCCAACAAGAGACCGGTAGGGAAGCTCACCAAGATGAATACAAGACTGGCCTCAACCATATGCCTGGTGGACTATCTGAGTTTTACAGGCCCACCAAAAGGATAAAAGATCTTGGCAGGCCTGAGTATCTACAAACAGAGAGTTCCACCAGGTTGGAGCCAGGACTGAGAAGGCCCTGGCTCTGGTCAGTGCCAGTCGAGCCTCTCTGGGGCCAGGGACTACCAGTAGATGCTTATCAGCTGACTTAAACACTCTCCGGGATACATACGGTAAGAGGCGGTCCTGCCAGTGAGAATCAAGAATCAAATGTCTATCTTTTTGTGAAAATTGGTTATTAAATTTATTTAGGTTCATTTTGAAAATTCCAATTACTTTTCAAATATGTGACTGTTTTCCAGAAATGTAGAAAAAATAAGTTTGTGCTTACTTTCATATGTGAGTTTTTTCCTCTTCCTTGGCTTCCTCAAACCAGAAAACTTCAGAAACAAATGCCCCACTAAGCAACAACAGGAAGAAAATCTGATTTTTTTTTAAAAAAAATGACTTGCAGATCTATAGATTGATTTGTTAGTTCCTTTTTCTGTCGCTGTTCTGTTTTGGTTGTGCCAGCTCACCTAAATGCTTGAGCAGCGGACACTTCTTGCTGTTCATTCTGGCTCTGAAACAGATTTTGCCTCTAATTAGATCAGGGTCAACCTAATGCCCTTTGAAATAAAATTGAGAAGCCTCTCGAAGACCAACTGTTTGGTGACATTAAAGCATTCCTCTCTCTGAGACCAGGACCTCGTAGAACCATGAGATGTACTTTGTTTCTTCATGAAATGTGTTTATTTCTTCAAAGGTTACTACACATGCATAGAAACCATCTTCACTTTAAGAAGACAAGTTGGCTTTTACATGATGGGTGTTTATGCGCCTACACTGCTAATTGTTGTTCTCTCTTGGCTGTCATTTTGGATCAATCCCGATGCAAGTGCTGCAAGAGTGCCACTGGGTAACCTACATTTATACCTACTGTCAGACACACAGACTCACAGAATGCCATTGATCCATTTCAGTTGCTTCAAGAGCAAGAGTCCCTGGAAGCAACTACATTCCCATTTCATGGTCTTCACTTTCATCCAGACTTCCTCTTTTTCAGTCCTATATATGTCTCCACTTTTTAAAAGGCAAGACCGTAGGCAGGTAGTTCTTGGATCTGCCCAAAAAAAAGGTCCAGAGAAGTGTATGAATGCAACTGTGAGTAGAAATTTGGAAAGGACAAATGTCTGGGGAGAAGTAGAACAACGCATCTTAGGGTCAGGCTAAACAAGATGCCAAGCAAGTGTTCATTAACTTGTCAAGTGACACAATTTTACCTGGAAACTGTAGTTTTCAAAGATGTGGGATCCCCTCACTACTTTCAGTTGTCTCTGCTGGCTGCTCGTCCCCCCCCCCCCTTCTCCCACTCTCTGGCTGCTATTGCTGCTGGGGACAATGATGAAACTTTGCTTGGGACTCAAACTAGACAATAATATAGGGAGATCTGTGAGATCTCCTTCATGAAAAAAAAAAACCTTTGAAGCAACCATTTGAGGTTGCTAATTTGATTGTAGTGATAGAGGACCTGCAAACCTTTCCTGCTGTATTATTTCCCCAAACTAAATTTCTGTCCCCTGGTCTTGCTCCTAGTTCTCTGAGGGAAAATCAGACAAGTACGCACGCCCACACACATGTACCAGCACAGGACCATGCAGTTTCTTTTAAGTAACAACAAAAGTGAACTGTTATCATGGGGCTCCTGATTTCATTTCGCTCTTTGTTGTGCTTGAGATAAAACTTTAAAAAAATAATAATATAATAATAACAACATTAGATTTATATATCACCCTTCAGGACAACTTAATGCCCACTCAAAGTATGTTATTATTATCCCCACAACAAAACATCCTGTGAGGTGGGTGGGGCTGAGAGAGCTCTGAGAAGCTGGGATTGACCCAAGGTCACCAAGCTGGCTTCAAGTGGAGGAGTGGGGAATCAAACCCAGTTCTCCAGATTAGAGTCCCGTGCTCTTAACCACTGCACCAAACTGGCTCTCACACCAAACTGGCAAAAAAGATCTGGCAACTAGCTTACCTTTGTAATGTGTTTAAACAGTAGATTCCACCCAGAGTGTGGGGGCAGGAAGGGAGGGAACTAGTCCATCCTCTCCCCATTGAGATCGCTAAGAAAATAAGTGCCAAGTTTCATCATTGCCCCTAGCAGTAATCGCAGCCAGAGCACAGGGGTGTGGGTAGGGGGCTGGCGAGCTGGAAGCAGCCAGTAGAGATGGTAGAGGGCAGTGAGGGAATTCTCCCCCGGCAATCCCACATGGTTCTGTCTTTGAAAACTATGGTTCTCAGTTAAAAATTTATCACTTGACCCATTAATGAACATTTGTTTGGCGTCTCATTTAGCCTGACCCTTAGTTAAGTAAAGTATTGGGTATATGGGCTTGGCTGCTCTATAATTTGGTAATACATGGGCAGTGGTGGTGAAATTCTGGGACTCTACTTCCATTTACAGATTTGAGGTCCAAGAATAGTACCTCAAGAGTATTCAAGAGAATTATGCTTAGCAGTCTCTTGCAAGAGATTGCGCTGTGGATCTGCATGATTGTGAAGCAGCCCTTACCATAACTCTGGGTGGGATCTAAGGACTCCCTTTTGCTTCTCCTTCCATGAGAGGATGATTCTTCACTTAGCAGGAGAAATACTTGGCTTCAGGGTCAGCCATGATTTTGTGCCTTGCCAAGAGGGAGGAGGTCACGGTCTAGAGCGCATTGGGACAGATCCCTTCCTTTTCTAGGTAAAGGAGTTGCATTGGGTTTGGTTGTTTCATTATGGCTACCAGACCTGGCCTGCTCCATCCTTACTCCAATGTCTGGAAGGCATGGACTCTCAGTTTTCTGAACCTTTTATTTATCATACTGACAAGTGTTACCTCATGTGAGAGGCCTTCTTAGCTAAAATCTCCCCTTCTAATTCCGTTGTGTTCACAGAAACATATTCTCTGGGCTTCGCTGGGCCGTTATAATCTTAGTTTCAGAGCAAAGAGGCTGCTTCATGAAATACGTCTTTTCCCTCCCTCAGTCAAATTACATACTTCCTTCTTATGTATTTCAAGTCTTATGTATTGTAAGACCTGATTCCCTTCTATCACTCTGGGATTCAAGAAAAATGGAAACTAACAGCAGGCCACTGTGACCTTAGCTGCCCTGCCAAACAATGCAATGAAAGCCGAACTGTCTTCTTTTTTTCAGTCAATGGATTTTAGAAGTTACTTGTCAAACTTTAATAGCTATGAACTTCAGATATTGTCTGATTAAGGAATATGGCCATCCAAAGAGTATACTATCAAAGGGAGGCATTTGTTGAACACCGTACATAGTTTTAAAGGTAGTAAAATGAATATCCAGTTCACAGTGATAGACTCTCCAGGTTGTTGTGGGATGTATACAATTACTGCACATCTGGCATGTAGACAACCAATTTGATTGCTACGTTCCCTGCAGGAAAATCAGGAGCAGAGATAGCCACCTGTCTGCCATTCAGTTGCTGTATCACTTCTCGTTTTTGTGACATCTTAAACACCATTTCATTGATGTTTTAAAAATGCATGGGAAGAACTGGTGCTCATCAACAAGAAGGACATAAGGGTTCCGTAAGAAACAGAGGTGGGCAGAAAAAAGATAGCCATCTTAACTAAGGATCTTGTTTGAATTGATCGACATATGTCCTCCAACGGCCTGAACTAATTTCTGAGCTGTCATCTTGAGTTCTATTGAACATATGCAGTAAGTATTTGCCGGGTTCCAGATGCCCTCTGGTATCTTCCCCCCCCTCCCCAGTAATCATGCCACCCATTCCCCTGCAAGTTTACGAGGTGGTGAGGGAGAAAGCAGCATTCAGAAAGGCAGTCTCATTAGTCCAAAGATGGATGTTAGTCCAAGGATCCAGCCAACTTGGATGATCCCACTTCAGAATATTGGTGGGGGAATGTATGCCCGAGTGCTCCTTTCTGTAAAGAAAAAAGCTCTATATGTAGAAAGCTATCTTTTCAGGTTAGGATGTATCAACTACTTCTACCTCTTCATCATCAGGGAGTGTTTTTTTAGAAAACATTCACTCTCTTTGGATGAATTCTGTAGTGATATTCTTAGATAAAATGTCTCCCCCTCCTTTGATTACTATCCTCATCTTAAAATTATACCTTCTGAGCAGCAGTGAAATCATGTAACGTATGTGTTCAGAATTGCTATGCATTGCTCTGTGTAACTGATTCCATAATTCATCATATACATTCATACTCATTTCCTGCACTAACATGTGTGGTGGTACATCAACCAGTTCTGTTCCTTTTTTAGGAAATGCCGTTTAAAACCTGGCAGCTTAAATGTGTGAGAGGTAGCAGAGGGGAAAAGGGTTAGCAACGCAGGAAGGTTTCCATTACTTAACACACTGACGGATTTCTCCTCCCCCCGCCCCCAGGTATTTTTTCAGTGCTCAGCTTGGCATCTGAATGTACAACTCTTGCTGCTGAACTCCCCAAAGTTTCCTATGTGAAGGCCTTAGACGTGTGGCTGATTGCGTGCCTTCTCTTTGGGTTTGCTTCTCTGGTTGAGTATGCTGTGGTTCAAGTCATGCTGAACAACCCCAAGAGGATTGAAGCTGAAAAGGCAAAGATTGCAAAGGCAGAGCAAGCCGAAGGGAAAGGTGGAAATGCTGCCAAGAAGAATACGGTGAATGGTACGGGCACTCCTGTTCACATCAGCACTTTACAGGTCAGTGCCCTTGGGTGATTCGGGCGTTCATGAGTTCAGAAGGAGACCGTGCTAAGCAGCACAGGTAGTTTTAGGTATATACAACATTTTTCAAGTTGTTTGGGATGCTGCGAAAAAGCATGTTTGAAGCAGCTATCTACAAGGCTAGGGACATGTTTGAATTTAGGGACATTTAGGGACATGTTTGAATTTAGAGACCTGCTGTTTCAACCCCCACTTCAGTTTCATTTCTCCCTTTTGTGAATCAAACCCATGATTCTTCCTTTTTGTGCCATTTCTTAGACCGATCTTTCCCATGTAAATGAACACTGCTTTCAGCATTATTTGTGTGTCAATAAATCAGCACTATACATCATCTGTGTAAGTGATGTGCACTGCAAATATAAATATGGTACAAATCACATCCAGAAATTATACAGCGTGCACATGCAATAAGCTGAATCTATAAAACCGGCAGCAAGAAGTAGATATCCAAAACTGTTGACAAAAGTATAAACCAAGCTAGGAACCCTTTGCTCATTCCTGGGATAGAGAGGAAGATGGCAGTGGTCCGACCCCTCTACCAGATCCTAATGGCTATCGAAATAGCGCGATTTGGTACCAACAATATACTATAGTAGTTGAGATTCCCAAAGGGGAGGGGCCGTGGCTCAATGGCAGAACATCTACTAGGCATGCAAAATGTCTCCGGTTCAGTCCATGGCTTCATTTATGATATGAAAGATGTCTACTTGATGGAATTCACACCAGATATCTCTGCTGCAGCTCCTTTTGCCATCTCCTACCTGATCTTCCCTTCTCTTTGTGAGCCATGACTCACAAAAGTTCATATTGAAAATGTTTTTAAGGGGCCTCTGGACTATTGTTGTATTTTGTTCCAACAGACTAATGTACTCTCTACCTGAAACCCTGGAGAGTTGCTTCCTAGTAGGGTAGATAGTACTGGCCTTGATAGACCAATGGTCTGACTCAGTAGAAGGCAGCTTCTTGAGATCGTGTGGAAGTCCCTACACATGTGCATGCGAGTGTGCATGTGTGCACACACGTGATTAAGATGAGTTTTATGCCTTGCCACAATCTGTGATTTAAAACCTGAGATCCCTGGATATCTTCTGTTCCTTTTCAGCATCATTGGCATTAACTCCATGGTCCCATTCTCTTTGCCTTTCTCCCTTCTACTTTTTATTCTGAACCCTAGTCTGGACTTAAAAATTTTTTGTGGTTTAAAAAACAGTTCAGCAGGGAGGAGGAAGCTGGTTCAATAGAGAAAAGAAGCAGGAATATGTTTTTCTTCTGTCTTGCTCCTCTTCTGTCACTGAGCTCAGCTGAGCCCATACCATACTGCTGAATTGGCTTGAAAATTTGGGCTGGTGACATTTTTTGTTGAGTACTATGCTTGTCTGCTCCCTGTTATTTCTGTGATTTTTCCCTTCAACTTGTTTAGCCGATAGTAACTATTTACTTGCTCTCCTGGACAGAAGTCGCATCTAAAGTAATGCCACAGCCTATGCAGAGATTTATGGCATGTTTATGATGCTTCATTGAGAACAAAGCCACATATGCACTCGGACTCTGTTCTCCCCAGCTCATCTTGTACCATGTCTTGTAAATATCTCCCAAACATCTAAGTTATAGGTCATCACTTAGAATCAGCATAAAACTGTCTTAGACATAACCAGGGCCTCCAGATCTGTGGTCAACAGTTTTAGATTTCTATTGTGGTGCATTTCAAACCACCTTGTGGAGCAGCTGTTGGTTCCATTGGGAAATCACATTACTTAGGTGGCTGAATGCAGTTTTTGCAATAGCAGCTCCATGAGGCAGGTTCAGGCTGCAGAAACAGTGCAAGGGGAGTAAGATGAAGCTGCTTCTCTCCGTAGGTCCATGATCACAAGTAGAAAAGGACTGGCGTATATCTAGGAGGTACAAAATTTCCATTGCATGTGTGATAGAAATTCTAGTATCATCAACCAAAAAAACCCACAAGGACTTCCTAACATGTAGTGAGACTTTAGTGTTCCTTAGTATTTCTGTATGACTTTCCTCTTGGTCCTGCCTTGGATTCCTGATAGGTTGGCTACAGAATTTCACTCTGAAATTCTGTATTATTGGGACTTGTTCCTCCAGCTGTCCACAGCGCAGTGCTGACACCCAAAACAGACGCAAAGAACTCAGTCCCCTGCTAGTCGTTCTTAGTTCTCAATCAGTGTGACCATGAGCCCATACCACTGACCAGGACAAACATACATTAGGTCTTTATTTAATGAATTTGGTTTATCATCTGTATTGCTACATTTTTTCCTTACCAAAGTTTTTTACGTGTAGCAAAATTTTGGTTCCAGCATTAAGATTTCCCCACATTTCTTGTGTGGTAGACTACATTAATAATCCATGACTGGTAAGGTTGAAATGGAGGAGTCATCCCTCAGTTTTTATAGTGAGTGATTTCTTGTTTTTTCTCCATCGTCTTCAGATTAAACAGTATCAAAAGTTTAAGCAATCTGGAATCATTTAAGTGTTTGTAGTTTTTGTGCTGTATTTTGTGTTTTTAATTTTCATCTATCTATTGGGGTATTGAAGGGGTCTTTACTGTGGTAAGCTGATGGTCTAATGTCTTTGAAGTTATGTTTCTGTGTTGTGTGATGAAAGAGGTGGGTGTGTATATGTGTGCATAGATGTGCTTTTTAAAAAATGTAACATGTAAAGTGAATTGGGGGGGGATTCTTTCTCATTTTTTCATTTCTCAAAACTGGTAATGTACAACATGGAGGCACCATTTTAAAACCCAAAGAGCAAAATCTGCTTGAATGCAGATAGATAGATAGATAGATAGATAGATAGATAGATAGATAGATAGATAGATAGATAGATAGATAGATAGATAGATAGATAGATAGATAGATAGATAGATAGATAGATAGATAGATAGATAGATAGATAGATAGATAGATAGATAGATAGATAGATAGATAGGGGGAATCTTTGCTTCATAGCAACAGAATGAGTCCGCAATTAGGGCTGGAGCATCAGCAGCCGTGGAATATTGCAGCCCTTAGTTAGTACACATTGAAGAAGGAAGTAAACTTTGTCCATTTCCCTTGTGGTAAGCTGATGGTCTGTATTCATCTCTGAGAATTCTCTTTTCTGCTTCCCGGTGGCCAAAGCAGCAATAATAGCAAAATGAGTTGTAAAAACAGATGTTCCATTTTCCTTGAAGCCTCCCATAGTCAGAATATTGAGCCACATCTTCACAGAGAGTCACTTATTCATCCTCTGTCTTTACACTGACCAGGGAAAAGCTGACCTTAGCATAATGTGAAATATAACAAATATTTATTAAATTAGAATATTGCTGTTTCCTCTTCAGAATCCTGCTTAATTAAAGCAATGTAACAATATTAAAAAAAGCCATTAAAATGAGCCATTGGACATAAACAGCTTGAAACAGAAGGAGGCCATTTAAAAAACTGTTAAGACTAAGGCCTGGGCAGAAAGGCATGTTTTCACCTGGCACCTAAAGAAAGTAAAGTAGGCACCAGGCGATCCTTAAGCGGGAGGGCATTCCAGAGGTGAGGTGCTGCCACAGAAAATGTCCTGTCTCACATCGAAAGCAGGAGTGCAGAGAGCAGGACTTGAGAGGCAGATCTTAATTGGGAGACCAGATAGTACAGAAAGAGACCATCTTTCAGGCCCTGTGCCATTTAGGGCCTTGAAAGTAAGAATCAGCACTTTGAATTCTGCCCAGAAACAGATAAGTTATCAGTGCTGATCTTGCAGCACAAGGGTGATAAAATCCCTATAATTATCCCCTGACAATAGCTTGACTGCCACATTTTGAACCAATTGAAGCTTCCAGACCATTTTCAAAGGCAGTTCTTATACAGCACATTAAAGTAATCTAACTTGGATGTGATCAGAGCATGGATCACTATGGCCAGATTGTGCTGTTGTAGCTGGTAATCCAACTGGAGCAGATAAAAGGCACTATGTGCCTCAGAGGAGACTTGAGCCTTCAACCATAGACCCAGAATCCAGTAGTACACATAAGCTATGAACCTGCTCCTTCAAAGGATGTGCAGTCCCCACCAGGACAGGCTGGCTCCCCAGTCCCTGAACAGCACTCACCAGAAGCACCCCAATCTTGTCTGGACTGAGCTTCAGTTTATTAGCCCGTTTCCATCCCCTTACCTTATCCAAGCACCTAATCGGGACTTTCGCAGACTACTTGGCTTAGAGGTTAAGGAGAAATAGATCTGGCTGTCAGCGGCATATTAGTTATACCTCACTGCAGATCCCTGGTTGATGTCTCCCAGATGTTTCATGTAGATGTTAAACAGCATGGGAGGCAAGGTGGAATCCTGTGGGACCCCATAGCATAAATGCCATAGGGCCAAGGAACAATCCTCCAGCAACACCTTCTGGAATAGTTTTTTCAAGTAAGAGAGGAACCACCGAAGCACAGTATTTTCTATGCCCAAGCCAGCCAGCCTTCCCAGAAGGATGCTATAGTTGATGGTGTAGTGGTTTGGTGTAGTGGTTAAGAGCATGGGACTCTAAACTGGAGCACAGAGTTTGATTCCCCACTCTTCCACTTAAAGCCAGCTTGGTGACCTTGGGTGAGTCGCAGTTCTCTGGAGCTCTCTCAGCCCCACTCACCTCACAAGGTGTTTGTTGTGGGGATAATAATAACATACTTTGTAAACCACTTTGAGTGGACGTTAAGTTGTCCTGAAGGGCGGTATATAAATCAAATGCTGTTGTTGTCGTTATGGAAAGCTGCTGAGATGTCCAGGAGAATCAACAGAGAGACACGCTCCCTGTCATTCTCCCAGTGAAGGTCATCAGTCAGGGCAACCAAGGCTGTTTCTGACTCCAAACCAAGCC
Organism: Eublepharis macularius; assembly: GCF_028583425.1. Classification (NCBI taxonomy): domain Eukaryota; kingdom Metazoa; phylum Chordata; class Lepidosauria; order Squamata; family Eublepharidae; genus Eublepharis; species Eublepharis macularius. The sequence continues at coordinate 60,477,501 of NC_072799.1, forward strand.
TGTTTCCACATTTAAATGGGTCTAGATAATCTGTCTCTTCCAAGACTGACTGAATGTGTGTAGCCACAAGCTGCTCAAACACCTTGCCTAACAATGGGATGTTAGCAACTGGGCGGTGCTCGTGTAGGTTGTTTGGGTCCAGAGATGGCTTCTTCAGGAAGGGTTTCATAACCACCTCTTTCAACTAGTCAGACACCCTCCCACAGAGAGGCATTTATTGACTCTAGGCTCAATCAACTAACCCATCCTGGAATGATAATATTAGCCATGAGGAGCAAGGGGGCAAGCCCGGATGTGACTAGCTGCGCACTTCAAACCACCTTGTTCACTTCACCAGGCCTCACCCACTGGAAGACATTCATACAGCAAAGACCAGACTGCACTCCAGTGGCTTCCTGAGATTGAACCAATCCAACTGCGGTGTGTTAAGCTGTGGCGAATGTGAGCAATTTTATCTGGAAAATGTAATGCGAAGGAATCACAGTAGATGGTTGTGTTTTCCAAGTTAACATTCTCTGGGGATTGAGATAAGAATCTCTTTGCCACCTGGAAAATTCTGCCGGATGGCATTGTGCAGATGCAACGGTGGCAAAGAAGTGATCTCGCCTCACTGCCACAGAGGAGGCATGATAATATGCTCTCACCTGTGTTTGGTTGCATTTGCTTCAAGTTTTTCTCCGCTTATGCTCTAACCATCTGCCCAGCTGTTTCATTGTCTGAAGTTCTTCAGTAAACCAAAGGACATGCTGGACTCCATGGAAAGAGAGAGGGTACTCAGAACAGAACTAATTGTGTTCACAGCATGGGTCGTATCCAAATTCCACAGGTCAACCAGGTCTGCAACAGGAACACCCAAGTCCCCAAGAAACATCAGAAAACCCTTTGGGTCCATCAGCCTTGTGGGGGAGGGGACCATCCTAATCCCCTCCCCCACCTTTGTGAAGCTTCTGAATGTCCATGGGTGTAAATCTCACCAGGTAATGGTTGGTCCCTGAGAAGGGCAGAGTGGAGAATTCCCCCATTACCAAACCATATACCTTATCCCCAGATAAAGCCAAATCAAGTATATGACTTGTTGTATGCACAGGTACTAGAATTCCTCTTTCCGACCACCCTCAGCTTCTTACATCTTCTGTAACCCAACTGTTCCTCTTCCCATTTTCAACCATTACTCTCTTGTATCACTGCCCCTAATGGAGCAGAGGAGGAATTCAAGCACCAGAAGAGAAGGAAAGAAAGGTTTATTATTCTATTCAAGCTTAACAAGTGAATATAAGTGGGATATCTCAGAACTGGAGAAAACAAGGTTATATAACTGTATAATAGAATACACTCATAGCCTTGTTCTTATGCTCAGAAGGTAACTGTAAAACTGTTGCTAAGCAGTAAAAGAATCATGCAAAACTGGGTTAATGATCTGAAAAAATTATAAGTGTGTATAGCTGCTGATGCTTCGTTCCAGCATTTTCATGGAAAATGTATAACTATAGTTGTGCTCCAGTGCTAGATTTCTACTAAGAAACAAATTGCCGTCTTGCACCCTCTAGTGATTCTTTGTGGTATCAGCAGTATCTGTCAGGAAATCCCTTTGGCCCTGCTGTTTCAATATGTACAAAAGATCACACAGATAGGTCACACTTAGTGGAACAGAAAGGCACATCTTTAAAGGTTCCACTTGATCTGACAATCTGCAGCTACTGAGACACTCTTCAGTTTAAAAGTTTTTTAAAAGCAGTATAGGTTTATGAATTTAAAGGGTACCAGAATTCTTGTGGCATATCAGCTACCCTTCTAGAAATAAAAATATATGGGTTAGATCCATAGAAGCTGTAAGGCACAGAACTTGGAGTGCAGGTCCAGAGTCCCATCCCAGTGACCCCAAATATATAGCTCCTGTCTTCACCTGTGTGTGTATGTGTGGTCTTGGGTGTTATTTCATGTTAGAATGGGATGCAGAAAGTCTTTTTTATGTCAAAGAAAGATTTAGGATAAGAGAGTAATTGCATCAAATGTGTTGGAGTTCAATTGACAGCCTTTGGCCCTTTTTCTACTGCAGTATTTCTAACTTCAAGGCCTATTTCCTATAATCAGTACTTTGGGGCTATATTCCACATCTGAATGCATGCAAAGTGGCACGTACATGATTTAAATCATGAGATGTTGTTTACTATATTTATAAGCTGCTTTCTTTCCACTAAGAATATTCTACATACAAGAGAAATATAATACAATTCTAAAACTGAATTTCCAAAACAATGAACCAAGACATTACTAAAAAAAAGAGAGTTTAAAATCATATATTAAAACAAAAATAGCAATAAATGACAGATTAGACTAAATTGGACCTGGTGCCTGTGTATAAATTTGCAGGGTTGGGTTCTGATGGGTACTTCCTTGCTTCAGAGTAGGGCTGTGCGCTTCGGGTTTTGCTTCGGGTAGTTACCCGAAACAACCCGATTCAGAATGCTTCAGTATTCCCCGAAGTGGGGCCAGCACCAAAGCAAAGCTTTCCGAAGCATTTGGAAATGCTTTGGAAAGCTCCGGGGCTTGTTTAAAGGGCCCCACCACTGCTTGCAAGCAGCGGCGGGGCCCTTTCAACATTAGCCCCCCACCTCCCCCGCCACCTACCTTGCGGTGGCTCCAGACCGGCTCCTCTGCTGCCACCACGCTGCCGCCCGAGCCTGCAGGGTGGTGGGGAAGGCCGGAGCCACCTCCTCCGGCCCTTCCTGCCCCTCAAATGGAAGGAAGGGCCGGAGGAGGAGGAGAAAGCCCTTCCTGCCTCTCAAATGGCTGCCGTGGTGCCGGCTCGCCGCGGCCATTTGAGGGGCAGGAAGGGCCGGAGGAGGCGGCTCTGGCCTTCCCCACCACCCCACTGGCTTGGGTGGCAGCGTGGCGGCAGCAGAGGAGCTGGCTGGCTCCAGGCCATGCAGCCTTGTGCTGCTGCCGCCGCCGCTCAGCTGATAACCCAGGTAAGTGGGTGGAGATTGGAGGGATCTCCCCAGGGTTGGGTGGGGGGTGGAGGGGTCTCCCTGGCGGGGTGGGGGGGTCTCCCCGGGGGGGGGGTAGAGGAGTTGCCCCAGGGAGAGTGGGGGGGGGAGTTCCCCCCCTTGCTGCAGTATGCTCCGAATCTTCATGGAGCATACCAAAGCGATTCCTGAACCCCAAATTTTGGGGCATTCCCCTAATTCGGGGTATTCCGAATCGGGGAATACCGAATCTACCCACCTGTGCACAGCCCTACTTCAGAGTTCTCAGAGCAAACTGCTGTCATTTTACAGCATGCAAGTGAGGGAGCCAGACCCTACCTGTGTTGTCCCACTTTCTGTCTCGACTATAACCTTGTGATGTTTGTTTGTATTTTTGATAGCCAGTCCTCTGAATTGTTCCTGGTAACTAATGGATATTTTCTTAAAATGTTTACCCTGCTCTTCTTCCTCAAAGGACCCTCAAAGCAGCTATTGGGAATTTTTTAAATCCACGAGGGTCTTTAATTTCAGATTCATTTGCATGGTCAGGCAATGCTGTCCTCATAATAAAGGAGAAACCGCCAGGCTGATCAAAGGGAAAGGGAGTGTTCCAGTCTGTTGCCAACCAGAATGGTGGCAACAAGTACCATAAATGATTCATCTGGAGGAATATTTGGAGCTGGCAGAAGGGAAGGCAGTAAAAAGGGGTGAGGGTGCATAGATCTATGTGCCATCCCTTCCAGAGTCATAAGTAGAATCCTCACCTGCTCCCTCCAGCTTCCATGACAAGATTCATTAGGCATCCCAGTCCTTTCCAAACTATTTAAAGTTTTGAAGGTAAAAACCAGCTGGTGCAGCCAAGAATGATGTCTGTCAAAAATGTTCTCCCTGTTGTTGACTCATGTTATAAAACGGACTACTACATTTTGCCCAGATGTGTCTGCAGAGTCCTCATGCTCATCACCTTACATCATGTAATACAGAATATAATTAAGTTGTCAATCTGTGAATTTACCAAGGCATAGATGAAGATTACAGTCTCTGTGTTTGGGAGCAGTGCTAGTCTTTCAGGTGTAATTTTTTAAACACCCTTTTGGCTATAACAAGTATCTGGTCTTCTGATTGGACATGCGGTACAGTTTTGCCATACCTCCATCTCCTAACTGTAGGGGGAATAAACTTTGATATTCATGGCTGAGATGTTGCCATATTACAACCCATAAATGCAAATTACAAGATGCTAAAGCATTTTTTTGCAAAATGTTTGAAAGAGAAACAGAAATGGAGCTATGCATCCACCCCCTTTAAAGCTGTAGCAATTCATTGTGTAATTTCTGGGAAAGATTACATTGTTAGTGTTGGCAAATCTTTCTGGATTTGAAAAGTCACGTTTTCAGCATGCCCCCATTTATAGATACTCTCCCACACGTCTAATATGCAGATACCTGAAGTGAGCAGTTCCGAGGATAATCATGACTTTGGCATATATGCATAGCTGTCTGAAGATGATTTCAACTCCTCTGTAAATAGTGCCAAAAGAGAAATACGATATTTCTTGTTCTTTTAAACTTCATCTGATAAATTCCCACATTTGTGCTTCTCTGGTTTTAAGTTTTTGATCATTGCTGCTGCCCATTCATATTTCAAGGGGGCATTTTGGGCTGCAGTGGGAAGGGGGATATGAGAAAATCATGTTCTGTGGGTGGAAATCCTGCCATATGAAGAAATATTCTGGTGGTTCCAAGTCCTTAGGTCCAGCCCAACTAGTGCTAGTCATGACTATGAATACATTCCTAGCTTCACTTACGTAAGAGTAAGCTCTAGAAAACATAATGTTCATTTCAAAACGCGTCTGTCTATCTATCCTATCCTATCGATCTATTTGGTGCCTTTCCATCCAAGTAGCAAGTACATTCGCCAAGGCAATAAACTGCAAAATATTTCAACATTCAAACATTTTAAAATAAATAAAGTACTTAAACAATTCAACAAAATATATAAATACATAAATGGAGTGTGCATCCCAAAAAGATTTGGGATTCCCGAAGCAGGAAAAAAAATTAGGAAAACCCAAATCTCAAAATAACAAGCCACTGTGAGTTTGGGTATTTAAACCGCTTCAGAATTACTAGGGAAGATTCGACCATTGTTTCCAATGGGAAACACTGCTCCCATCTATCTAGGGACCGGGGGGGGGGATTTTCTTCCCTAATCCAAATTTGCAGGGGACCTTCCCCTAACCCTCCTCTCTCACACACCCCAAGTTTTAGAAAGATTGAACTTTGGGGGACCATGTTATGGCCTCCCCAAAGAAGGTGCCCCTATCCACTGCCAATCTCCATTGTTCCCTATGAGGAAAATGGGGGGAGGGGTTCCTAGGTGGCTGGGGGGGGTGGCATTTTGCAAGCAAAATGCACCAAACCTGCAGGGGACCCTCTCCTAACCCCCCTCTCATGACTACCCAAGTTTCAGGGAGATCAGACTTCAGGGGGCTGTTATGCCCCCCACAAAGGTGCCCCTAAATTTTTCTTAGTGGATTCTCTGGTGTGAAGGTTGGTCCTCATAGGAAACAATGGAGATTGGCGGTGGATGGGGGCACTTCCCCCCACTCTCAAGTCTTTCTGAAACTTGGAGGTCTTGAGAGAATAGGTAGGAGTAGGTCTGCAAATTTGGTGCATTTTGCTTGCAAAATGCCCCCCCAGCCACCTAGAAAGCCCCACTAGCAGCGGAAGCACTGTTTCCTCTTGGCGTTCCCTAGGAATGGCAAGGGAAAGACTGCTTCCACACTACTGTAAGTTTAATGAAGCATTCCAAAGCACTTCAGTAAATTTTGCTTCGGCATTCCTGAATTGCTTCAGCAATGCTGAGGCTGATTCGAGAATGCCAAAACATCCCAAATTGGGCCTGATCTGGGTTAAAAACTCAGATCTAGAAGCCGAAGTGCACATCCCGATACACAAACACACCTATTAATACAACCAGGGAGGATGGCCAATAACAGTTACTGGGGATATGCAAAGCAAACAAAAAGTCCTCACCTCCTGGTGGAAGATAGCAGTAGAGGGGACTGATGATATGGGATACGGAAAGGAATGGAACTTTAGTTAGGATGAAGACAAAAATCATTTTCAGTGAAAAAGGTTTAAACGTATTTGCTGTCTTGATAAAACAAATGCCTTGAAAGGCAGCATTCTTCTTCCACTATACGTAAAATGTTACATTTGTCTTTTACCTTTGGTCACAACTAAGGATAGTTTGAATGGTTCCGATATGATACAGGGGCCTCTCCAACATCCTCCCAGCAATGTGGGTGGGAGCTTCTTATCCATGAGTTGATCCTGTGCTGCTGAAGTCTGCAACTACATGATTGAACCACATGAGCAGGACTGAACATAAACCCAATAAATCAACATCTCATTGGGAGAGAATGTGCTGATACAATGGTCAGGGGTAGGAGGACCACACAACCACCCTTATGTATGTGGTTAAGTAATTTGGGTATATATGAGATCCTCCCATGATACATAGTCCCAGCAATACATCTGGGGACTTTTGAGGGAAGCAAAACAAGTTCAGCTAAGACTACAGAATTTGGCACGTGGCTGTTTCTCACACATCTCTAGGTGTCACCCTGTTTACTTAAAGTGAAATTCACATAAGCCTTCTGGCAAAATGAACCCTTTAAATAAAGTCCAGATTGGTATGGTGGGGAAACTTGAGTTTCTTCAGCAGGGAACTTTGTGATCTCAGACCAGTAGTTAACTATTCTAGACCTACCATAGAAGAATTGTGTGCTACTCAGATATATCAATTCACCCAGCTATATATCATAGTCATAAGACTATCTTAATCTGAGATGGATTCACCATGATATAACTGTCTAATCATGCCTAAGGAGTTTGGTTAAGAAACGATCCTTGCAAAAATAATGACAAGAGAATGTGTGTGCAAGTGGACATATAACTGTTTTGTGCATTCTCAGTGAGATACCTAGTGCTTGAAAATGAAATGCTTGAGTACTGTGTCATTTCTGAAACTTTCACAGGTTGGAGAGACTCGATGTAAAAAAGTTTGCACTTCGAAATCTGATCTGCGATCCAATGACTTCAGCATTGTGGGAAGTTTGCCAAGAGATTTTGAACTGTCCAACTATGACTGTTACGGAAAGCCCATTGAAGTCAACAATGGGCTTGGAAAATCGCAGGCAAAGAACAACAAGAAGCCTCCTCCTCCCAAGCCTGTCATCCCGTCAGCTGCGAAACGGATCGATCTTTATGCAAGAGCACTGTTTCCATTTACCTTCCTGTTCTTCAATGTCATATACTGGTCCGTATATTTATGATAAACTCCTTAATTTTTTTTTTTTAAGTACGTGCAATATTTTCCATTTCATTACATCATGAAGGCCAGTCTGCAAAAATTATTTGCATTTGCAAAACAATATATTGCATATTAGATGCCGTGCAATTGTAATGGAACAAAAACTGGCATCATGGTTTTGAATGAAAGCATGACACTGCAATGTCTGTGCTCAAACCAAGTGTTGTATATACATGTACAGCATACATCCTGCTTTAGGAATATATGAAGGATAATGCATACTACGTTACTGAAGCTGGACAACAATCCCTGTGAACATAACCAAGAGTTAAAAGTGTTTCTGACGATGAAACTGATGTGCACGCTCAGTATCAGTAAGATCAATATTCTAGTCTATGTAGTATTTAAAAGTTCTCCTTATGACTTTCAAAGCAAAGACCCATCTTGTTCATGTATAAATTTAGATGGCACTGTGGAAGAACCAGCTGATGTTGTAATTCAAGTTATTTAGACTTTGTAAATGGGCAAAGTATATATTAAGCTGATCTTGTCTATGTGGAAAATAAAGATCAGAGAATTTACAAAATCAGATCATTTATTAAAATGCATTCTTTGTTTCTGCCAAAAAAAAAGGTGATGTGCTACCAAATACGTTAAGACTAAATTCTGACCCTGCTGCATGGTTTAATGTTTAATTGTTTGAGCTTTGAAATAGTACAGAACTATCCTGTCTATAATAAACAAAAACAATCAAAGCCAAGGTCCAAATCCCTTAAAATGCCACAGGTAATGTAGAACAATCTGAAATCTATTGAGTATCCTCTGCAGTTTTTATGTCTCTAAACCGTGACCAAACCATGTCATATGGGACAATAGAGCCCTCCAGTTTTCCTAGGTTCCCAAAGATACCTTCCAAAGAAAGATCCTAACAGTTAAAATGACTCGTGCAAGCAACCAATATTCTTGTCCACAGATCAGTTCTCTACACCAAAGTTTGATAATAGACAGGGAAGTCTAGGGAAAATGTTTTCAGTGATATGGGTCTGCAGATCTGTAATTTCAACCAACAAACCGACCAATCAAGGTTTTATTGCATAGCTATATTGAAATTTATCTCCTCAGAACTGCTGCTGTTCAGAACAAAAGTAATGGGGTGAACAATCATTGTTAACTGGATCACAGATTATTGAGGGTTGTAGAGTAAAATCATGTTGTAAAGGTTTATTGCTAAATATTAAGCTTAATTTGGACTCCAATCATATTGGGACTGATGTACAGTCTTGGGCACAGCAGGATATTGCATGCATGCTGTTTGTTTAGAAGACACATGATTTCTAGTGACAGCGTACTCATGCAAAGAGTTCTCTCTCCATATGCATTTCTGATAGCTCAAAAAAGAGGGGAATTTGGGTTCCATTCTCAGTATTTATAGAAGATCCATCTAGCCCAGAAATGCAATGAACAGATATTTTCCGAGCTCCTGCTTGTTTTGTGATGTGATGATGCTCATGCCCATTTCTCATATGCACAGAGCAGAAAAAAGTCCACACATCATGCCACTGCATGGAGGCTCATTGCCAACCAATTCTTCTAGGTATTTTTAACACAGCAATGCCAATCATTAAAAAGCAGACTGTGTGATGGCATGGTGAAAATACCAGGATTGTGCATGCAGCCCACAGAGCCATCCTATCCTATCCTATCCTATCCTATCCTATCCTATCCTATCCTATCCTATCCTATCCTATCCTATCCTATCCATGAGACTGAGAGAGGAGGCTGTGACTCTTCAGACTATGGCCAAGAGACATGCATTTCAGTCACAAGCCTCATGGTGGAGAAATTTCCCCTCCCCAGGGGAATATCAGAACATTGCCTCTCAGGCAGCTCAGTCAACTGCTTGCCTTTATCATAGGAACAGCAGCATCTGACAGCTCTAAGATGCTACAGTTTCAGACCAACTTACCCAAAACGACAGTGGCCCCAACATCCCATGTGAGTGAGTTGTTCCCCCCTGTAGAATCACATAACAAGCAGCTGCTGTGCCACTGTTTGCATATGCAAATTGAGAGTTAGGATTGATGTACCAGATTTGAAATGAAACCTCGAAGAATGGAAAGGGGGGGAAGTGGTGGGTGGTACAAATAATTGTCCAATCCTTTCAGGCTTCCATGTATAATATTTGGGCTGGATACATACAGTCCCTGGATATATACATGCACACAACTGTGAGACGTTTGATGGAATCCCCATGCACACTCCAGGATGGGGAGGGGTAATGCTTTATTATCTTCATTTTGCAGTTTGAAAGGACGCTGCATTCGGGCCAGTGTTCCATCCACTCCTTGGGGCACTAGTCAGCCTCCTTATGCTGTATGTAACTAGCTGGAGGATCTATCTACTCAGTAAAGTCACATCAGACATAAGGGGGTGTATCTTTTTTGCAGTACTTAATATTTGTTTCCGCCCTCCCTTTCTCTGCAGAGTTCTATAAGGAAAACAGTTGTCTTATCTTAGAAAGCTTTTCCAAATATATTTTCCTTATTATCATGTTTATAAAGAGCTTTCCCCCTATAATTAATATCTTTATTTTAGCTTTATAATATTTCAGTATAGATTTGTATTTAAAAAATAATTTCTGTTCCATTCTGCCCTCCTGCCTTCTTCATGTCCTTTGGGTTTAACACAAAGTATATGATCAATAATATAAAAAAATACTAAAATCACACAAAGGAAAACGTGAAAATTGTTATTTGTGACATGCTTCCTGCAAATAACACAACACTAAACATGCTCTAATCCAGGTTACTGTCTCATGCGAGAAGTAAACTGCACAATAAGAACAACATGTTGTTGAGAACTCTCTGGGCTTTGATGTTATCTTATGCTCTAATTCAGAATTCATTTTTTACTAATCTAATGTGCACAATGCATGTGGTCCCTTCTCCATTCATTCCAGTGGGGAGAGAAACTCAACACTTGCAAAGAAATCTCTTGAATACATTCGGTAGGTTTCATGTTATTCAGACACTTAATGAGCTGCAGTCCACCTCTTAACACATTTCTTAATCTTTGATGGCAAAGGTTAATTGCTTTAGATTGGTTATCTATATTAAAACATAACAATAATTATTCTGTTAATCATCCTCAGAATCCCAAACTATCTGTCCATCTGTCTAAGACACTAGGTACAAAAATGTCTAAGTGATATCTGTTAAAAAGGTGCAAGATCCAAATGAGAATGCATCAAAGTCAACTGGGATACCAATCAAAGGCACTTTTCACGCTTACAGTTTAAACCACCATTGATAAGCATTCGCCCTGATCGCAGCAGCTTTGGCATTGCACCTGTTCATTTCACACTGTCTGCTGCAGTTTCAATTTGGCGCCTGTTCATTTCAGACCCACTTTGACGCTCTGGTGCAGTTTCAGGCTTTCGGAGCCTTGCAATCCATGTCACACATTTTTAAAAAATGTTGAGCATGTGTAGTAACATTACAATGTTGCAACCCATTCCTCCCCCCCCTCCCCCGCTGCTTTTGCTGATTGGGCTGTCCCCTGCCCACTGGAGAGGCAATTGGTGGCAATTGGCTGGGGGAAAATATGTACCACTTCATTATTATTTTTTTAAAGCCAAGCCAGGAAATGGTTAAAATGCTGCTGCTTCTTTCCCTCCATGCCACTTTGATTTGTAAATGGCTGTGCTTTTTTTTTTACATTGGCAAAAGATGGCGAGGGGGGGAAGCAGCCATTTAACCCTTACCTGGCTTTTAAAGCCAGGAGAAATCAGGAGTAACACTTTCCTAGCTTTGAAAAAAAATAATAAAAGTGTGTGCTCATAGCACTGAGGGAGGAAGGGGAAAGCAGCCATTTAACCCTTTCCTGTCTTTTAAAGCCAGGAGAGAATAAGCATTCCTGGCTTTAAAAAAAGAGAGAGAGAGTGCACATACCCTCGAGGGAGGAAGGGATAAGCAGCCATTTAACCGTTCCCTGGCTTTTAAAGCCAGCAGGGAATTACCAGAAAACTTAGGAAACGTTCCTGGCTTTGGGGGAAAAAATAAGAGCCTGTGTGCGTACCTGGGAGGAAGGAAGCTAATGGAGAAGCAGCCTTATGACCCCTACCTTGCTTTACTAAAAAAATGGTGGACAAGGAGTTTAGAGAGCTGAGGATGGTGGGAGTGGTTAATTCCTCACAGACCAATCAGCTCCCAGGGAAAAGGAGAGAGCGGAGAAGAGAAGCTAAAGGGGTGTATAAGTGTTCTCACTGACAGTGATCGTGCCAGCCGCGACTCAGCAGCGCCTTTAAAATAAACTTGTGGTATGTCCGCAGGAGGAAAAATTGGGGATGCTGCAAACAAACATCAGTTCTGCGTCCCATGACTATCTTGCAAAGGTGAAAGTCCCGCAAACATGGGAAGCAGAAAAGGTCCTGAAGGACCAAAGTTGGCGAGTGCATTGGTGCCACTCATAATGAGTCACTCAAAGCTGAAAAATGGAGGAAGAAGAGGCAGTATGCTTCTGTCCATGGACAGGCCATTGTCTCCTCTTGACCTGGCCGAGCTATAAATATTTCCAGGCTAGGTTTCAATTTCACTGGGGCAAGGATGACAATCAAGACTTTACCTTTCTGGTAGGGCCCTCGTGAGTTTTGTCAAGTGCCCATCTCCCTGACTCCTCTCTTTCTCCTCCTCTTTGTCAGCCCTTCTGCCTGTTCCCCTCCCACATCTTCTTCCAGATCTCCCCCCCCCCATGGGTTTCTTAGATCATAGACTGGCTTGCTTTTCTCAGTGATCATCATATATGAACACATGGAGCTGCCTTATACTGAATCAGACACTTGGTCCATCAAGGTCAGTATTGTCTACTCAGACGGGCCTCAGGCAGTCTCCATGATCTCAGGCATTACCTACCACCGGATCCTTTTTTTTTAATGTGTGTGTAGCTGGAGATACCAGGAATTGAACCTGGGACCTTTGCATGTCAAGCAGATGCTTTACCACTAAGCTACAGCTCCTGTTCTGCATCTCAGTGAGAAGGACAGACTATAAAAAAATCATTGTTGTCGTCATTGTCATCATCACCCCGTTGAACTACTCCAGCATTCAATCCAATTCTGTTCCAGCCTGCTGGGGCTCATACTTTATTCTCTGCGTGCTCAACTGCCTACAGCCCTGCAGTGACAGTGCCCAGACTTTCAGCTGGGCTGTCATTCTCACCCTCATGATCTATCCAGCAAACCAGCAATATACCCCCCAATAAATTGTCTGAAGTATATTTCTACTTCCCCAGATCCTTGTCAGGGCAGAACCTGCTGATAAAGAGATGTGGAAAAGGACATGCACTGGAAGGAGAAGGGACCTGCATAGGATCCTGCTCAAATAAAGCTACAATGGCCCACTAACATGCTGCCTTTTGCAAATTCAGCCTCTTGGCATTTGTTTCCGGCGCTGCTTCGGTCACCCACCATTGCCCCTTCCTTTTTAACATGCCATTTATACCCATGTAAGGTTTTTTTGTCCATTAGCTTGAAGGCAGACAATCAGGGAACCAACATGCCTTAGTTGGAGCTGCTCCATTCACTTGCAATGTCATGGTTGTGCCCTCAACAAGAGCCTTGGGACAGACTTTATTATGAACAAATGATGTTGTTCTGTATCACTGCTCTCAAAGAGGTCTGTTTACAACTGGATCGACAGAGTGTTCTGCACCATTACTGTAGGATGATCCTAATAAGCAATCTAATCCTATGTTATTCTAATACCATCCAATGAGATTATGGGCTGAAACATAAAACATCCCAGCCAGAAGGTATATACAGCATCATCTTTTATTTGTCGCCCTCATATTTTATTGCGTTATTCCTTGAATCATACCATATTATCCATTCTCCCACACTAAACTCATGCAAAACATGCAGGGATTTCCCTCTATTTAAAGTGGATTAAAAAACCTCAAAAACCCTAGATGGTATAGTTTAATTAAAAAGCTTTTCACATGAAGTTGCCAAGAGAAATTTCTCATGCTGCAAAACTGATGGGGAAAATGTGATACTCACACAAACACAAAGTGTACAACAGAAATACCCAGAAGAAAATCCATTTACACAAGGAAGCCTCCCACTGAGAAGCTGATGAGAATTGACAACTGGGCTGAACTATTTAGATGGGGTGGGGAGTCTATATGTTTTAAGAAATGAACAAAACAAGATTTGGGCAATGTTGTTACTAACATCAAAACTGGCAGCATTCTACTTCAGCCCAAACAGCACTCCTGCAACTTGTGGCTCTTCCTCCACTGTTGGCTCCTTAGGCTGGAGCAAGACTTCAAATGTTGCTTAATGCTGTGACAGGATACAGGCCAGTGATATTAAGCCACTTTACAGGTGCAACATTCAAATGAACTTGGTGGTAATTTACAGTGCAAGTCCATACAGAGGTACTTCAGTCAACACCCACTGATATCAATGGACGTAGACCAGAGTACGTCTGCCTGAAATTGTGCCAATAGTCTAACAGCCAAATCCAGCACCATAGCAGGATCTTTTGTTCCCTACAACAGAATTAATCCTACTTTCTAGACCTAAATAAGTATAACACAGAGAACACAAGGAGCAACATATGCTACATAAGAAGAGCACGGAGGAAACAGTGGCTAACACCACTTAAAACTGAATGCAAATTCTAGTTAGTGTATGATACATAATGCTGTTCAGGAAATGAGTTTTCTACAAGATCTGGATTTAGACATGATGGAAAAGAACATGGATGCTGCCTTCCCTCCACAGGTGGCTTCAGCATTGACACTTGGTCGCTGGCAGTTGAAAGGGGTCATCAGCTGGGCCGTAACTGTCATGGGCCAGCCCGGCCCAGCCAACACTGATAAAGTAGACAGCTCGGGGGAAGAGGAAGGAGTGCCCACAGTGGAGCCTTACTCGCTGCCCTCTATGCCGGAGTTCATGGCTACCCATCTCAGTGAGGGATCACTGCCCAATGGCGCCCCTCTCAGTATTGGCCCAGGATGTGCCCACCAGCTTCCTCCATCGTCAACCAGCACTCCGCTGCCTACCTCGCCTCTTCTGACTCCAACCAACACTCTGTTGCCCACCTCACCTCCTCCATCACTGGAGCCATGGGTGCAGAGGTGGAGGAGGGCCTGGAGCAAACTACAGGAGAGGAGGCGAAGTGTGCAGTTAGCAACCCAGAGGCAACTGAAGCTTATGGGGCCAGGTGCAGCCTGGCAGTGAGATGAGCACTTCAGCATTAAAAGGCAGAAAGAAGGAGAGGCCAATTGTGGAAGCAACAAGTCAAATCACCCTTGACCCTGCTGCCACTGAACTTGACTCTGCCTAGCTCCTGCGACCTCAGACTGCTTTGGACTATGACCTGGACCTGTCCCAGTGACGACCGCCCCAGCCGATACTGGTCCTGACTCCACCTTGCTCCTATGAACTTGGACTCCTCTGGACTGTGACTCGGACCCTCGTGCATGACCCACGGACCGGTCTCTGACTATGCTTTAGCCTGCTCCACACTCCCCCTCTTGCCTTCTTGGACGAACGATGGCTCCATGCTGCCCAGCATCCAGGGAGCCTAGCAATAATAATCCTGGTACTATCATGATGGAATGAAGTTTAAATGCTATACACAGTTACTAGAGAACAAGACCCATTGAACTCAGTGAAACATTTTTCCAAATCAACATGCTTAGGATCACTCTTTCGTAAAGGTATATCCAATCTTAAAATGCAATGAAATTAGCTTAAATACCCTATGTTTAATTGAATGGGAAATAAATCCCATTGGATCAGAAAGTCTCCCCATGCTATAAGTGTGCATAGGATTGCTGTTCAGTTATTTAATGCACCTACACAACATCAAGTATGTATACCTATGCATTATGTTTTTCCCTCCCCTACCAAGTAGAGATATTGTATTATGTACAATCTTTACAATATGAACCAATTTAGGTTCCACCCACATTAAGAATGGGATTTGCATGGTTAATATTTATTCAGCTTCCTTGTAGGAGGTTGATTATCTATAGCTGTGTACTAATTTCTGTTGTTCGTGAGCCCTCTCTGGATATAACTGCATTTTCTACCCTCATTGTTTGGTGTCCTAGCACTGAATGTGTAATCCCTGTTTTCCCCCACTAGGTACAGTTTGCATTGCTAATTGCTATAGAAGGTAATGCTGCAGCTGCACCTAATTGCCAAATTGTGAAGAAAGGTCCAGTGAAAATAGTTAATGTATGCTCTTAGCAGGAAAAGAGAAACTTCTCCAGTGCCAAGGACATCAGCAGCATTCATTAGAAACCAGCAAGAAACTGTTAAGTGAGAATTCAGTTATGGGGTGATGGACAGCCTCTAGATCCGCCTCCAGGCATCACAGCAAATCCAGGCTTATAGAGGGAGTAGCATCAGCCAATGAGGCATCAGCCAATGAGAGGCTGTGGAACCTCTGGGAGAGGATTAGGAGGGAGGAAAGTTGGATTTTGCCTCAGATAGGGCTTGGGGAAGTGATGGGGGACAGGGAAAACTACCAGGAGATTAGTTAGGTGCTTAGGCTTTGCCTGATGAAGGGACATAGTAAAGGTACTTAGGGCTCTGGGCTAAAGGAGAGGCAAGAACAGGTATCCCATGTTACCGTAGGGAAATAGTGGGTTAGTTACCTATGAGGGGATTCAGGGAAATATCCCAAGAGACAGACTAACTCTATTTCAATATGCTGAGATCCCTGGGTCTCCTGAGAAGTTCCAAACGAAATCACTCTCTCTGTGTCAGGAATGGCCTGTCAGTTCAGTAAAGCTATTGGTGTGAATCACTCAGAGGGAAGGTATTTGTTAACACTGGCCACTCACAACTCAGGTCATAATATAATCAGGACAAAGAAGCCACATGATAGTCCCATAGTTTAAAAAAAAATGACCCACATTGTGCTAGAATGCGTTTTTTAGTCATGTGCCTTTGTTGACATGCGAGGCAGAAAATGTCCTAAACATAAGTGTATTTTTGACAGCATAAGCCTGCCCTAAGAATAAGATTGGTGGAAGATATCTTGATAAAATTTGATAAAACATTAATTGATGCATGACAGATGTGTCATTGGATTAATGTGGCAGAACAGTTGCTGCTCTCTCTCTCTTGACTGAGGAAAGCAGGATACGGGAGATAAAGGTTAGAGGTAGGGAGTAGGGATGGGCACGACCGGAAAATAAACCCCAAACATGATGTTCGTTGTTCATTGCTATCCACGAACAGGGACTCACAAACAGGGACTCACAAACAGGGACTCACAAACATGTTCATGGTTGGATGTTCGTGGGGGCCAGCAGGCTCTCCTCCAGCCATCATCCAAGTTTGGTCAAGATCCCTACTGCACCACTCCCAGAAAACTTACCTGAGCAGGCATCAGGAAAGGTACCAATAATAAATAATAACTTGGCCCAGAGCCTGGCAGTAGCCCTGGAACCTGAAGGGATAGATCCATATCCCACCACACACAAAGAAAATTCAAGCTCCAATGTACTCTATCAAAATGCCAACAGCAGCTGTCCTTCTCTCTCCACTGTCTGCAAAGCCATAGCTGGGAGCTCCCCTCTCCCCCACTTTTTGCTCCCTTGTAACAAATTTGGAGCTCCACACTTGAAAGGAAGACCTGCCTATCAAGCTAAATTGGGCTTAGATTGGGGTTTCCAGGGCAACAGCAGGAGTTCAGACAGAGTTCAGACAATCCCTGCCTAAGTTGCCAAGGGAACTGATTGCAGGTGCCAGACTGTCTGGCTTGATGAACAGCAATGAACAAGGCTTGCAACGACCGCCTGTTTGTTCAGAATGGGGCCTCACGAACAGCTTGTTCGCAAACAGCAGATTGGGCTGTTCGTGGCTTTTTTTTGTTCGTATTGCTGTTCATGCCCATCTTTAGTAGGGAGTAACCACAAAGTGCAAGGCATCTAAGGGAATTTGCCATGTTTCTCACTGCCCTGTTGCCTAAAGATGTCAATTGGTTCTGCTCTTCTCTATCTTCCTGTACTATTGCCAGTTGGGATTGGAGCTTGGTCTTTTGAATATGGGTCGATGGTATTCCAAGGTGACCAGTACTGATAGAATCTTCATGAAGCGTCTGTGTGAGCTCATCTGCAGGTCTGAATCTAGGTGTCATGATGATACCTGCCTTTATTCTTTTTTAATTAAGCACCCAGAACCGATAACCAGGAACCGATATACCCCAGTATAGACCACCCCATTATGAACCTGTGAGCAACTTGGTTTTCACGCAAGCTTCTTCCAATTTTTTTTCCTCCAGAAAGGTTTGGTTGATGGTGACCCCTTCCATCTTGATTGTGCCACAATTCTAGAACAGACTTGGACTGCGCCTCCTTATTTCCATTTAGGAACATTTAGGTATAGTAATTTTATTTTGGAGGGTTTTTTGCTGGCATGTATTGCTGTTTTTTATGGGCCATTGAATATAGTTGTAGGCTGTTATTTATTGTTACTATTCTAATACTTCTCTGGTTGTAATATTTGTGTGCTTTACACCTACCTTATAAACTACCTTGGGCCCAAGCTGTGGGGAAAAGAAGTCTATAATTATTTTAAATAAATAAATGTGGAGGCCATTTCTGAGTGGAAGACAGTAATAAATTAAAACTGAATCCAGATAAGATGGTGGGAAATCCACAAAACTTAGACAAGGTTAATATGACTGTGATAAATGAAGAGTGAAATATATAGAGAGCCAGTTTGGTGTAGCTGGGTGACCTTGGGTGAGTCACAGTTCTCTGTATCTCTCTCAGCCCCACCCACCTCACAGGGTGATTGTTGTGGGGTAATAATAACATACTTTGTAAACCACTCTGAGTGGGCATTAAGTTGTCCTGAAGGGCGGTATATAAATCGAATGTTATTATATAAATCGAATGTTATCTGTGGACACAAGTTCACAGAGTAGGAGTGCTCCTGGAATCCATCTTTGGTCTTGGATAAGCATATAGCAAAGCAGACCAGAAGTGCATTTTACGAACTGCAGTTACTACATAGGTTTCACCCATTCTTGGACAGAGGTATTTTCTCATGCTGGTTCATGTTCTTGCAACTGCCAAGACTAGATGCTGTAACATGGGACTGCTCTTGAAGATGAATCAGACTATTACCTGGAACAAATGCTGCTTCTCCTAGCAGACACTGAGAAGCAGAAATATATTCTAGTGCTTTATCAATTGTAGTACCTTCCTGATTGTATCCTGTCCCCCATCAAGATTTAGGTTTTCATTTTTAAAGCAATTCACAGGTCGCAGCATGGAACTCTTGTGCCTTCGGTACCATTTCTCTCTGCGTATCAACCACCACACTATGTAAAGTTACTTACCTATTATATTTGCTATCCTTCCTCCAAAAAGCTCAAAGTAGCATGCCTATCCGTTCTCCATATCCTCACAAAAATCGTGATAGGCTAAGTAAGCTAAGAGACAATGAGTGGCCAAAGGCCAGCTCCTGATAAGCTCCATGGCTGAGCAGGGATCTGGAACCAATACTAGACCACATTGACTGTGGGCCAAACTACAAGCGAGGAATGACACAGGCTGGACACTTGCCAGCTTCCCTCAAGTTTTGATGGGAAATGTAGGCAGCTTGGCGGAATGTTGGACAAGTGACAGTTGAAAAGTCCATTGGACAGCAGTCGGAGAGCCAAGCTGCAAGACCAGGATGCCTACATTTCCCATCAAAACTTGAGGGAAGCTGACAAGTGTCCAACCTGTGTCATTCATCACTTGTAGCTTGGCCCACCGTGTGTTGAGCTGATTTGGGTTTGCTTCACATAATATAGGTTTAGAATATACTGCTGTTAAAAGACATCGCTATCCTCCTGCATTTGAAAAGGTTACAGATCTTTCAACTGATCTTTGGTGAGCCTAGCTGATGTCACTTTTATTTACCTAGAAGCTTTTTTCAGTTAAGGTTTTCATTGTCACTACCTCGTGTTTTCACTTATTGTTGTTTTTTTGCTTAATTTACCACCTTTATACACAGCCTTTCTGTTCAATGAGGACCCAAAATGGCTTACATTGGTCTCCTCTCTTCTATTTGATCCTCACCACAACCCTGTGAGGTAGGTTAAGCTGAACGGGTGTGCCTGGCCCAAGATCCCCCAGCAAGCTTCCATGACAGAAGGAAGATTCAAACGTAGGTGTCCCAGACTCCAGTTCAACAACACTCAGCACAGGAAATGTGACCTGTGAAAAAATGACAGATAATGACATCTGTATTTTACTCTAAAATTAACTCATTGGCATAAAGGTTACGCGTTTCCAGTTTTTGGTTAACTCTGTATGCATAGTACTCTGTCCAGGTTAATAAAGTCGATGAAAATGAAACATTCTTTTCATGATTGGTATAAAATATTTTGTCCATGATTAAAAACTCTCAAAGGATTGGAATGCTTCACAGAAAGCAGACATTTATTTTAATTTGAAAGGTAATACCTTTGTACTATTACTTATTACCATAACTGCAGGCTTAGGAATCATTCTTGCTGAGATCAGGCACATCAGGATTTAATAAAATATAAGTTGCTACAGATAGCTGGCAAGACCTTCTAAAATTAATCAGTGTATGACTTTATGGATCGATACAGACAGAGATATAGGTTTAGATCCTGCAGTGGATTTCTACTGATATGAGGCGGGAGGATTTCCCCCTCCCTTCCCTTCCCCCCCCCCCGCAGACTTTGGATTCCCCCCTCATGCATTTCCTGGAGCTCCGTTTTCTCTGAAGGAGCAGCATTTCGGGGGGATTTGAGGCTGCAGCAGGAGAGGGAGGCACGGAGGCCACACACCACTGATTGGAAGGGCCGTAGGGATCTGCAGTGGGAAAGTGTTTTTATATGAGTTCAAAAACCACTGCAATTGAAACACACAAGAAAAACACGAACAATAAACTTACAATGCTAAAAGCACATAAAGGCCCATTAAAACATAGTTGACCTTCATTACATACAAATAAAGGAGTCTCATCTGTTAGACGAGTCTAGCCAGTATTTTCTTAGTTGCCAAGGTGAACAATGCCACTTTAAATGAAGTGTACTGGCATTGTAGAATACAAGCCATAGCCATAGATATATGGATGTATATTAGAAGATAGATAGACAGGTCTTTGCAAAGATAGTTTATACAAGTTAAGTGCTGACAAGAAAGCTACTTATCTAATGTAGGACCAAATTGATCATAATAGGGACAGCGGCATATGTCATTTATGTGCCATCTCCAATTAGATGCCCAAGGGAAGGGTTACATGTCTAATTTTTTTAAAAAAAAGATTAGAAGGATAAAGGAAGCAAGCCTTCTTTGCCCTGTCTCCTGCAGTCTAAACAATGCCCGTGCGCACACATACACCCTTTCTTGTCTACAGTCTTAATAATTCCAATATGAAAACAAGCCATTCTGGGGAGAAAACCCCTTCTGCAACAATGTGCACAAAAGTGGAGTTCATATCTCCACATCTGCATGAACTTTTTATAGAGCCCATGTCCTGCCTATAATATATGTGAACAGGTAGACACATTAACAATTCAACATGTTTGCCCCCATTATCTCTAGTTCAGCCCTTTTAATGTCATATAGATAACATTCTGTGGAGTCGGTAGTTCTGTAGCAGGCAAATTACTATGATTTATGAAGGGTTATAAATATATGGAGCACATGTATTATTGTTTCAAATTCACACTTTTTACAAAAATTGGTTACTGAAAGTCATACTTAATCTTGGGACCCAATTCTACTGCGTTTGAAATGAGATACATTCACCAATTACTGTCCTAATATTAGTCGAGCTCTAGATTCCCCAAGCAATTATTTTTGTGGGTTAGTGCTAAGGCAATCATTTTCCTTTTTAATGAGCTCTATTTAAAGGAGGCAGAAATACTTCCTCTCACATCCGAAGGCTTGGGCCATGAGTACATTATCCATACTTTAAAATAAACACCTTAAATGGTTGTGCCTAAGTACATCAAATAACCCATTTTTGGTCACTGGTTTTCCTAGGCTTATTTTGGCTAGAAGATGGGTGGCAAAGGCTGCGTGATACTTTGAGGACTCAGTGAGGGCCGGATGATTCAACACTTGGACATTTTCTTTTGCATGGAGGTGCTGTTTTGTCCCAACAGAGTGCAGCTGTCCTGTTGGGGGCAGGATCTTTGGCTACAGGACAGTCTAAAGGGTTGAGTGCAGCTTTAGGAGTTTTGGAGGGGGCTGGTTTGGGGCTCTTGTGGTGGTTTGGCATGGAGCACAGATCCTTTTGGGGGGGAAACAAAGCCGCTCGGCACTGTTTCCCCAAAGATGGGGATGCTCTTAAAGGATCTTGGGAGTGAGGCACAGAAGCGGCATGCCCAGCTCAGGGACTGCCAGGACACGCTCACTCCCAGATGGCAGGGGAACCATGCAGAGGCTTGTGCTCACATGGATTTCCACTGACTGCCTTCCTGCAATTTCCTCCTCAGATGGTGAGCTGAGGGGATGTGGTGTCATCGGCCAGCAGGCAGGTCAGTCGATGCTTGGATCTGAGCCCCTTGAGGTTGCAATGCTCTTCAAGGCTGTATTCAATAAAGCTGTGGCCTTTTGAACTCCACCTGATGTCTCTGTATTTTCAGCCACCTTGCCCTACACCACTCAAGCTGGCTCCACAAGCCATTTTTCGTAACTGGTTTTATTAGTTTCCCTACTATGTCTGTTTTTCTGTGCACATATTAATTTTTTATGCTGGCCCTCTTTTTCCTTATTAGAACTAAAGGTACTACCTAATTAACTCTGTCCTGTAGAAGGTATACTGTGTTACAAAGGACCATCAAGGCTGCTTCCTCATGGAGCCAATTGTCTCCTACTTCCCAGCTATTTTTTAAAGCAAGCTGCTATCCTTTTCTGTTGCAGCCTGCATATTCTACCTTCAGGGCCGGTGCGCCCATTGAGGCCAGGTAAGCAGTTGCCTCAGGGCGCGGGGCACCGGAGGGGGCACTGGAGGAGGCGCTGGGGGTGGGAGAGCGTGCCATTGAACTGCAGCTTCCCAACCCTCCCACCCTGCGCTGCCACTGCCACTGCCGGCAGCCCATGCCCCTGGCCGGGCACAGCAACCGCGGGCAGGTGTCTGGGGTGGCATAGGGCAACCGAGCAGGAGAGCTGGGAGGCCACCTGCATGCTGTCCCAGCCGCCCACCACAGCAATCGGGCCGGCTCGTGCGCGAACCCATGATGATGTCACACATGATGTCATCACACAAGATGGTGTGCGCATGTGTGTGCATGTGTGCCCGGCCCGCCACCCAGCCACAGGTGCCAAAAACCCTGGCACCGCTCCTGTCTACCTTATAACTTAGCAACAAAAGTGACTAAAATTTACTTTTAAAAAAGGCTGATAACTAGTAGAGATAATAATGATAAATCATCAAAATGTTATAGTGATCTAAAAATACCTAAATTTTAAGAGAGAAAGACTCTCTAAACTCTCAGGTGTATGTGGGAGAATGGTTATTGTGGAGAGGTGACTAGGGATGCATATTGAAAAAGAATCCCTTTCTGTTTTGGATCCGTGAGTTCCAAACCAACAATGTACTGTTATTGGTTTTTCTGGCTAGGGTGTTGCCAGCTCAGATTTGATCCATTTGGATTTCTTTGTTTTCATGAATTTCAGCTCTGTTCATTGCAATGCAAAGCTGGAAGAGCTTTCCAGGCTCTTTGAGGCAAACTTTTTTGCACTTAATAGCGCCAAAATCGCAGAGAACACAGTCCTCCCTCTAAACCATCAATCCACTGAGGTTTTTTCCTCAGTTACACTACACACACCTCAACGGACCCTGAAGAAGGCAAGTGTTGGTGGGTGTACACTATGGTAAGAAACTGGGTGGCAAAGGGATAGCAGGGCAAAGGTGCCAGAATTAAAAGCAATCCTGCTTTATGTTCAATTCTTTCTTTTCTATAGTGCTAATAAATTATTCCCTTTGGTTTAACACTGATGTTATCCGCTCTGAGCCCATTCGTGGGGAGAGCATATTATAAATTTAATAAATCAACCAATCAAACAAACCATATTTCCTTGTGCTTACTCTCAGGGAAGTGTCTTTAGAATTTCAGCCTATGATTGAAATCTTCCATGGATTTTATCAAGTTTAATTGATTGAACAGGCCATTTTTACCCCCACCAGTGGCACTTTTCTTCACAGTAACTGCACAAGTGCCCTTATAGGGATGGAGGAGACAAACCAGTGCCTGTACAGCACCACAAAAAAGCACCCCTAAAAGGGTCTACTCAGATGTAAGTCCCTTGTTATTCAATAGTGCTTACTGCTAGGGAAGTGTCTTTTGAATTGCAGCCTATGATTGAAGTCTGCAAATTCCCCCTTCCAAATATTTCTGAAGCTGACAAGTAAGGAGGACTCTCCCCCTTGCAAGGATCCAATTGGCAGGGAGACAATAATGCCATTGCTGGAGTAGCAACGGGGGGGGGGGGAGGTGCACTCGTGTGCATTGTGTTTCTTCCCCCTTCCCACCAACAGAGTGAATTAATAACATTAGAGCTGTCTCTCCTTGAGAGCCATTTGGTGAATGCTTTTAAGGAAAACAAGATGCTATCATGCTAGACCAGTGCCTAGTGCTGCTGCTGTGAGGTATGAACCAAAACAAAACACACAAACTTTTTGGTGAGAGTATGCCATTATAACTTGGTTTCCCAAGTTTAGTTAACTATTCTGGAAGCTACTTTAACAAAATGAAACAATGATTTCTGGGTATATTTCCAGCTCGTTTGTTTCATTTTGCACAGTTGTAGAGGAGGCAAAGAAAATGGTGCTGATGTGGACAAGACCTGAAAAATGCATACCTTCCCTTCCACACGGTGTCCAGAGGACCTTTTATGGCACTTTTTCTCCCTGTGGAGGGAGAAATGGCAACAACCCAACAGGAGACCACTGACTACTGGCATTTAAAAAAAACCCTGGTTGCATCCCGGAATTTTTGCATAATTTTACCAAGACCTTTCTGCTGAAAATTCTGCATTTATTTACTTTTTATTTATTTATTCAATTTTTATAGCATTTCTCTTCAGCTAAGATCTCAAGGCGGTTCACAACAATTACTGTTAAAAACAGTACAAAAATATAATATTTAATAAAATCACAATAAAACAGCTTAATACAAATAATTTTAAAAACACCCTAATCCCAACCCCAGCCTATAAAACTCCACGAAATAACATAAAAATTGCAGGTAGATAAAAATGCACAGCCTTACAAAAGAATATTAAATAGAAAAGGCATGCCAGAATAGTTCAACCTTACAGAGTTTCTGAAATAGCAACAGGTCCTGGTGAGCACAAGTGCCTTCCAATAGTGCGTTCCAAAGGGAGGGCACCACAATCGTAAAGGCCCTCTTCGTGGTGGAAGAAAGCCGTGACACTCCAGGGCCAGAAACCACCAGCAAGACTGGCAAAGATGAACGAAGTAGATGGGTGAGGGTGGGGGTTCATTATGAGAGAGGCGGACCTGAAGGTATGAGGGTCCCAGACCATGAAGGGCTTTAAAGGTGAGGACCAACACCTTGAATTGGATCTGAATATTGGGCCTTCCCATGTGTGTGTATTATGTGGCCATCTGCCTTGAAACCAATCAAAGACTCCTTGAGACTAAAGCATGGATTAATACTATCAAATTTTGGTTACACCTACATTTTAAGAATAATGAGGATAGCCTCATCTTTTACATGCTGATGGAGTCTCAGTCATCCATGTGGCTTAACAACATAGAAAAAAATTAACTCAATAGCGATTAATATTGAAGATTTGTTTTCCCTCACAGAAAAATCAGCTCATGCACTGATCAGACAAAGACTCCTTGACATCGAGTCAGAAGCTCAGGAGTCTTGCAACAGGCAGATGTTCACCCCTAGGTTTGGGGGTTTTACCCCATGGGTAAAGGGCAGAATATCTCACTTGTTTAGTGGCCCCACATTATCGCAGAGCTTATTCGTTAGCTCGGTTTAATGTGCTACCTTCTGCGATACTTTATGGGAGATTCCATAAAACGCCATATGCTAACAGGTTTTGGACTTGTGCTCAGCGAGACATAGAAACCCTGGAACATGTTTTTTTGTATTGTACTTATTACTGTGATATACATCCCACACTCATTGACCCACTGTTGAGAGAGCAAATTGGAAAATCTGATAAATGTAAAGTTATCTTCCTATTGGCTACTCAGAACCAAAAAGTTATCAAAACTGTAGCTAAATTTTTGTATCTTGCATCTATGAGGCGAGTTGTGTATTTGTAGACCGAGTTCTGGTTGCGTCGAGTGTTTTTGTTAACATGGATGTAATGCCAATCAAGGTTGCTGCTGCTGCTGCTGCTAAAAATTTATTTATAAGAATTGGATCTGGAGCCTAACTGGTAACCAGTGCAGCTGTTTCAAAATTGGTGTTATATGAGCTGACCATGGTGCCTTGGCCAGCAACCTAGCAGCTGCATTCTGCACCATCTGAAGTCTTTGGAGCATCTTAAAGGGTAGCCATATTGCAGTAGTTTAAATGAGACATGTCTGTCATGTAGATAAGATCAGATTGAGAGAGATATGGGGAAAGCTGTGGGGCCTGGTGAAGATGAAAAAAATGCTGTTCTAGCCATCATGGACACTTGTTTGCCCATGGAAAGCTTAGAATCAAGCCAAACCCCCAAACTCTTCATGGAGTCCACAGCAGAAAGCTGGGCTTCATTGAGTAATGGGAGTGACAAATTCCCCAGAGCTGAAGTCCTTCCCAGCTACAGGACCTCAGTTTTCAGAAGATTTAACTTCAACCAGCTACCTTTCAGCCACTCCACTACAGCATCCTGGCATTGGGCCAAGGAAGAGATACCTACTTCTGGTTGCTTATCAAGTAGAAAGTAGAGTTGAGTGTCATCAGCATACTGGTGGCATTCAACCCCGAACTTCCTAACAACATTTGCTAGAAGGCATATATATTGTTGTTGTCCATCTCTTTTAACAAAGTATTTCTTTGCAAAAAGGACCCCCCCCGTCCTGTCATTGCAATCTTTGAAAATAGTTCAAATATTCAGACTCCTTCCCCCACATATCTGTGTCCTTGCATGTGATGAATCAACCCTCCAATTGTTATGAGAGATCTCTCTTCATGCTGGGCGTACACAGTAGGGATACCTTAATCACTACTACTATTTGAAGAGTTCCTGGTGGATGGGGTCTCTTATTCCTCTGAAAAGCAATAGCCTTAAAAATTTCTTCTCCAGGGCTTGTTTTCAATGGGTGATTGTCCAAGAGTGCCCTCCTGATCCATTGCAAGGATTTGATTGAAAGGGAGAAATGCCGTTGTACAGGAAATCAGGAAAATCAAAGAAAATAAGATGCTCGCAGCTGTTGCCGACGGTAAGCACCCCAGCACGAAAAACAACATGTTTTTTTCAGGAGGTGTTTTTCATAATGCCTAAGAATCTTGGATTTGTTTTTACCATTCTGGAAATCACGGCAATTAGCTGAAACATTGATTTCATGAATATTTTCATTTTGGGATACGTAACCCTGGAAGACACAGAAGCAGGTCAAATAGAGAACGATGCCATGTGGATTCTTCTGAAATCAGAACTGCTTTAAGAAAACCAAGGCAGAGCAAAACATCCACGTTGAAACACTCTAATCTGAAGGGCTATGAAGGGGTCTACGAGATGCTTTTCTAGTGTTGCCAGCCACCCCCATTTTCAGTTGTGCACCTGTCACTCCCAGCCTGAAGGCGGAATAGAAATTTGAAATAAATAAATACTGCATGTGTAACACTATGAACAAGTCCCAGCCTCCATGAGGCAATCACAGAGTATCAGGAGCAATTTCTATTTTTTGTGGATCCTGCTCTAAAAACACAACTTGGCGGGACAAACCAGGACTGCAAGTTGTGTAAACTGTGCTAAGACATTCAAGTCACACTAAGCTAGAAGACAAAAATGCTGATCTCGTCTGTTGTCCTTTACGTGGTAATACAATCATTGACCACTGATGCAATTTGGAACCTAATGCCTTGTGACAGCAGGGAACCTCTGAGTCAGACCTTCCCATTGGCCCCAAACTTCTGACACAGTTCTGTCTTTGTACCGGGCTCTAGTAATTCAGTCAACACACTCCCATTTTTACTGTTCTCTCCCAGTAATTCAATGAATTCCTTGTTTTCTGAAAAGATTCAATGCCCCACAAATCTTACAAGTAGCCTAGCTTTAGAGCCACTAATTTGAATCTGATCCCAGTTGTACCTCACTCTACTTGGATTGCAACTCACTTTTATTTATTTTCTTCATTTATACCCTGCCTTTCTCTCCTATGGAGACCCAAAGTGGCTCATGTCATTTCCCCCCCTTGTCTAAATCTTGTCTGACACTCTAGACCTCTACACACTAGTTCTCTCTAGTGAGCCAGTGGAATGGCTTGCCAGGGACACAAATACAGACTAATATATGACACCTGCTGCTTCCTTATTGCTTTCTGGTGGGTGTTTGCTTCAAAAATGAGAGACTGCTGCACAGGTTTTTGTCATGTACTCAATCCAGCAGACCGCAACTGTCCTCTGCTCTTCCGCCTTCTGAGAAATTCATGCTTTTATTTAGGCAGTCAATTGAAGAATGAAATACCCGGAATCGATCTTGCAAATTTTGCATTTGACTTCTATGCCCTTGAGGAAGTTTTTCAGAAGGAAGCAGGTTGGTAACTGTAGCGCAGTCCTATATGGGTCTATTCAATGGAGCTTAATGGGGCTTACTGCCAGAAAAGTGTTCTTAGAATCATACGATTACTCTAAAACCCTAAGCAAAGTTACACAGTTCTACTGAACCCAGCCAATTTGAAGTTACATCCCAGTTACATGATTACCGTCTTTAAAGCAGAAGCATCAATCTGGGATGTCAAAGGACAGACAATCTGAGAATGCCCACAGTCAAATGTGCAGAGCCCAATGCAGAGGACCTCTTTCCAATCTCTTCAAAGTTCTGCTGGAGCAAGCTCAATTAACCCTTGAATGATGCTCCATAGAAAGCTGGCCAAGATTACATGAGTTAGCTTCAGATGACCATTTTGTTCACATTCTGGATCAAATGTCTTAGGCAATTCTAGGTAATGTGTGTCATGATGGATTCACATAATCCAGGTGCATTGCATGCTGGTATGGAGAATATACCTATGTAAGACTGAGCCTTTCTTAGGAAGAATAAGTAACTCCAGTCATCTGTTCCCCCAGGAACTTACTAGATTTAGTAGCATCCGCCCCCACCCCGCTCAAAACAAAATGAAAATGGCCTTAATTTGACATTCGGGGAAAACAGAATCTTGCGCGGAGAATGCTGCTCGCTCTCTCATCTGGCACGCCAACGCGTCTGATTTTTTTCAAAAAGCGATTAGCATATCAAAAGCAGGCAGGAAACTCTGCTGCAGCTCCTCCTCCGACCAAGATACTCCTTGAACCGTCAGATTTGAGGGAAGTGGGTGGGGGGAGGAAGGGCGAGAGGAGCAAGGAGCTGAGGCGAGCGGGCAGTTGCCAAGTCGTATGTGGCACAGCCCACGTCCCCTTTCGCCCGATCAGAAGCCAATGTAATAGAAGGGGAGGGGGGCGGGATGAACCGTGGCTCCCCAGGCAAACGCCAGCCGGGGCGCTTTGCTGCAGTGGCGGGATGCGGGATGCGGGGTCGGGGCGGGAAGGGGAAGGGGCGGATTCGGCATGAACGCCGCGTCCCCCCCTGCCGCCCGAAGCGGCGCTGCCGCTGCGCTGTCCGCGGTGCTGAACACGGCGAGCGCCCGCCCGCCCCCCCCCCCCTGATTAGCTGAACGGTCAAGTCCAAGGCGCCAGTCCCGTTGCAAAGGCGCGGGGGCGCGCGCTGGGCGGCCTGCGCAGGGCGGGCGAGCAGGGGGCGGGGGCGCGCACAGGGACGGCGGCGACGCACGCGCACGCCGGGTCCTCGCCTGCCTGTGTGTGAGTGTGGTGTGTGCGCGCGTGAGTGTGTGTGAGTGAGTGTGTGTGTGAGCGAGAGACGGGTGCATGTGTGTGGCTGCTTGCGAGGGAGCTGGATGTACCGGAGCGGCGGGACCACAAGCGCGGCATTGACAACGGCAGCCGAGCCGCCTCGTTCTTCCTTGGGCTGGCCTGGGGACCACTGCAGCAGCGGGCCAAAGGGTTTTCCTGCCTAGGGCGACTTTCCAGCTTGGGTCCTTCAGCCGCTCGCCCAATATGCGGAGGATCTAATTTGCCGAGCGAGAAACAAGGCAGGGAAAGGAGGGAGAAGAGGAGGGTCGGCGGCGCCAGGAGAAGCGAAGGAAGGAATATTCCGTGGCTTTGTGGATGCGCTACTTTTCATGGCAATGCAAAAGATTCGGCAGATTTCTCTCTTCCTGGCTCCTTTGGTGTGGGCACTCATCTGGGGGGTCTACTCAAACGGCATACAAATAGGTGAGTGTCCTCTGTACAGCGGATCTCTCGCTGCCCCTCCACAAAATGCTCACAGATCTTGTTTGCCGAGAGGCACCATAGACTGGGTCAGGCCGCCTCTTTCAGCTTCAACTGGCGTCTTCCTGGCACGACGCCCGAAAAGGGAATCGTTTCTGCCGGGGCGAATGGATGCGATGTGCCTCCCTTCTCTCCCGTTGCCTTCGAATGGCCTCGGGTTTTCTCTGCCCCTTCCCTGGGAAGGCAGCCCCTTTCCACTGACCGGCGTGAGTCGTTTAAAACCATCGCGCTGCCGTAACTAGTGCCTGGATGACGCTGGCCAAGGTGCAGTCCACATCCCGCTGAAATAAAACTCCCATTGATCTGAATGGAGCTGGATCGCCCCTTAACGTGAGGAACGAAGGCAGCGTGCTCGGCTTTCCAGAGACTGTGCCCCCCCCCCCCGCCCCATCACAGCATACTTTCTCTGGGGAGCTGCCTGTGCCTGAGATTTTAAGGAGGACAAGGCTCAACCTTTAGATCAACGAGACTGGAGGTTGCTGTTATTTGAGGCAAGCTCCAGGGCTCATGAATGAAGGGCTTTTTTTTGCCTTGGTAGGACTAGCACTGCCCCCCGCCGAGCCTACCACACTGATGTCCTCTCTCTGTGTGTCTCTTGTTCTGTTTTTATGTC
Source organism: Eublepharis macularius (assembly GCF_028583425.1). Classification (NCBI taxonomy): domain Eukaryota; kingdom Metazoa; phylum Chordata; class Lepidosauria; order Squamata; family Eublepharidae; genus Eublepharis; species Eublepharis macularius. The sequence continues at coordinate 60,507,926 of NC_072799.1, forward strand.
TGTTTGTCGTCCTACAGGGGGGCTCTTCCCCAGGGGAGCCGATCAGGAATACAGCGCATTTCGAGTAGGGATGGTCCAATTTTCCACTTCGCAGTTCCGTCTGTCACCGCACATCGACAATCTGGAAGTGGCCAACAGCTTTGCTGTCACCAATGCTTGTAAGTCATGAACGTTCAGTTTATTCAAACCCTTTTGGCTGGTTTTTTTGGCTCCTCGGAATGGCAGAGGTGGGGTGGCAAACTGGGGCACTTTTGCATTAAGCAAAGGGAAGTGTGTGTGTGCGCGCGTGCGGAGGGGGTGGCAGTCATGACTTTGGCATTTAACTCATCCAGAGAAGCTGAAGGGGTTTGGGGGCGGGGTGAGGACATTCAGCGATGGAGGACGCGCCCCTCCTGCTACATGGGCTCTGCTGTATTCCTGCTGTATTTCCATAGCTTGCTCACTGTGCCCTTCTCTGCTCCAGCATCCCCTCCCACTCCTAGATACCCAGACTGTACAGGTAGCTCTGCAAATTGACCAGACTTCCACAGATATCACTCTTGGTCTTCAATGTATTACATAAGACTGGCTGCAGCAGTGACTGGTGGTGGTGTAGGAAGGACTCCACCCTGCTCCATATCTTTGGCCCAGATGGGCTCTGCTGAGGGTGTGGGGGGTGAGGCACACTTGCTTATTGCAAATGGGATTGGATTCTACCCCTGACTCCTTCTGTTGGGATAGTGGCTTATGGGAACAGAATCTATTCTCTTGAGCTGCAGGAATCAGCTGGGGACAAGAACTCTTTCCCTTGCTAAAAGAGGCGATCAGACCATGTTTTCCATCCCACTGTTTCTGGACAGGGGGACATTGGCAGCTGTACGTTCTCCATCCCGAGACACTGAAGCATATCTTTCCATCTTGCCCAATCACTAGAGATCTGCTGGCCGTACGTCTCTTTATCTTTTCAAAACAGGAGAGTTGTCTGGGACTGGATTCCTCTGAGTACTGTTGTGAAGGCATATTGAGACTGCACTTTGTATTATAGGGTACTGTTTATTCCAGGCATAGATATAAAAGGAACTGAAGTGGGAAAAGTAGGAGGGGGAGAGAATTTGGAAGCCCTGTGGATCATGTACTCCTGGTGCACATGGCACAGAACCATATACCAAGCTTGCCCATAGATGTGTTTCTATAAATCCCAGAAATCACAATTGGTCAGAAGCCTTATGCTAAAGAGGAGATTCCCCCAGGCAATCTCAACCCTCAGGCCTCTTTTGGCTTAGTAAAGGGCACATGACAAGAGGATGCTCAGGGAAGCAGCAAAATAGCTGTAAGTGGATTGTTGGGTCTAAGCAGCAATAGCTGCATGACACTGATCAGCCATTTTCCTTTTGCAATTCTCCATGTTAGAATTACACTGTTCTGTCCCTTCCCCAGTAAATCATAGTACTTTAAGGAGCTCTTCTTTAATTTTTGGAAGAAAGCAACTGATTTGGGCACTGAGCACAGAATAAATCTTGAATTCTGGGGAAGAATGGCACCACTTTTGTCTCGGAGTGATATCTCTTTTGCAGGGAGCATTGCTTCGCTGGAATAACAGGCTGGCATGACATAGATCCGGATGATTTTAAAGCTTATACAGTATGCCCATGTGACATAGGTCCCTTCTCTCAGCTGGCATTCCTCTTTTGTACGGTTCCAAAGGTTTTGCAAAGAAGTTCAATAGGTACAATGCTAAGATTGTAAGGGCCAACTAGCTAAAATAATGTCATGATAAAATCAAGTCAATTTACTCATCTGGAATGCACATCTCTATTGGGAGATAGGCTTAGCAAAATGATGAACAGTCATGGCTGGCACTACTAAACTGAAAGCAGTGATCATTTTTTCTCTTTTAAATAAACCAAGAAGTGATGATGTCTTTATTGCATGTTTGTTTGGATTAACGATCTCCAGTCCTTGCATGTTTCAAAATGATCTTGTTAGTGGAGGTAAAACAAGACATGTAATAGAACTTTATTAGAACTGGGATTTTAATCCTTGCACCATTTTTAGTAAAAAGAAAACGTGTTGTCGTTCTTGTTGCTACCGACTAATTGCTGTTGGTTTATGCTGAAATAACAGGGAATGAAGACACTGTGTCGCAGGAATATAGTGTAAAGGTGTAGTACTTAAAAAAATTAAAAGAACAGGAAAGGAGAACATATTGAGGTGATCACCTGAGTAGGAAGTCACTGCCAGCTAAGATGATTAGAACTGCAATTTGTCATGCTGACTTTAAAGGAATGCATCTGGATTGTAGGTCACTTACACTGGTGTTTTTTTGCAAGGGCTGATTCCAAGGTTGTCAAATTCTGTTTCTCGATGAAGGGGGATGTGCCCACCTTTATCTCAAAGCCATCCTGAACATTTACAGAATTAGAGATTTGATTGCAAAACACAGTTTTCTGTAATGGGAATGAATAACATGTAGAGGCAGGTTCCAAAAGACTAGTAAAACCAACCAGGAGCCCAACAGTATTTTAAAGACTAAAATTTGAACTGTGGTATGAACCTTTTTAAAAAAAATATATCCAAGCCTGCCTCATCAACAGAATTAACTTCATGCATGTGATAAAATAGGTTCCTGCCTAAGGAGGTTCAAAGAACAATGAAATTGTTAATTTGTAAGGTACAGCAGAACTCCTTGGTGATCCAGCCTTCACCAGGATAGCAGGACAGATGGCAACAGGAGTTTATCATCTTCAAGCCTGTTTTCAGTTTCAAAGCATAGAACACTAGAACAACTGCACATGACATTAAGAAGAGAGGGCCTCTGACCATGTGCAGTAAACTTTTCTAGTTTCACCCTTTTAGGTTTAGGGCAGGGATGATTGATTCTGAGGCATGTTGGGTCTGGTGTCTTTTTCTAAAAATCAAGTACTGACAAGAGTTGAAGAATATATAGGCTTATAATATGGCACTACTGATATCTGTTTTGGAAGCATAAGAAATAATAAATATTAAACCACTGACGATAAAAGTGAATAAATAAAGCCATTATGAAAATAGAATAAAACAAAAAGGAATAAGATTATTTTTATAGGGAAATAAACATGCACCAATACTTTGGATCACAGTTTCACACCAGTTAATACGTAGATGTGGTAACCACAGTTATCCTTCTCCAAGATGGTAGATGGAATCTGAGTTTGATAAACACAGATAGGTGGTACGGCTACACAAAAGGGGCTGGTAATAATAGGTGTACGTCACTGTCCATGTACCTGGTGTTTTATGCAATAAGCAAAAATTCCAATCTCTGCCTCAAAGAACTTACAATCTAAAGTAAAATAGTAAAAAGTCCAGTAGCACCTTTAAGACTAACCAATTTAATGGTAGCATAAGCTTTTGAGAGCCACAGTTCTCTTCATCAGATGCATCTCATGAAGAGAACTGTGATTCTTGAAAGCTTATGCTACAATAAAGTTGGTTAGTCTTAAAGATGCTACTGGACTCTTTACTATTTTGTGACTCCAGACTAACATGGCCGACTCCTCTGAATCTAAAGTAAGACAACAGAAGAACAGAAAAGGGATAGCTGGGATGGGAAGAAGGGCAAGGCCCATGAGAAAAAGAAGAGATGTGGGAGAATGAAGCTGCAAGAATTTAGCCATTACAGTTGGATTTGAACCCCAAGACTGGGCAAGGGCCACCTAGAGAAAAAGGGTTTTGATGAAGGGTTTGAAAGGGAGTTCCAGCACTATGAAAGTCAGGGATTCTGAGATGCGCTGCTGCGAGAGATAAATGGCTAGAAATGGTTAAGTAGGAGGTCATCATGGGCAGGCCTGTTTTGAAAATAAGGATGGAAATTTGAAGCCTTATAAGGGATTTGTGTTGGATAAGGAAAGGGATTGGCAATCAATGAAGTAATCTGAGGAGGGGATGCACCATCTGTGATATGAATACAGATTTTCACTGCCAGCGAGAATTTCCCTACCCACTTCCTTTCTTTTTCTTTCAAGCGCCTTTGATCCAGTGATCTTGAGCAGCGGATAAGAAGCTTTTATTGCTTTAAGGAAAATATGGTGGAGAGGTACTTGGCCAAAGTCAACGTAGTCCTTGGATCCCTATTCACCAGCAGATAGGGGGCTACATTATCTTTCTGTACAATGGGAGGTAACCTACTGACTTCAATGGTGGTCCAGCTAACATGTAGAAAGGGATGATCTTTTGACCTCTATGCTCAGCTGTTGGCAATCTCAGTGGGATGAGAGCTCTTCAGTTATTCTGATTCAAAAGGCATATTTTAATGATTTACATTTTTCCTCATCTGTTGTGCCAGTATGTAGTATCAGGACGATAACGAGGTTATATACAAGACAGCTACCTTTGATTCTCAGGTTCCTGATTTAGATTTTTTTAAAAATTCAGCTTTCTCTTACTTTGATGTTGACCAAAAAAAGGCCACATTACAGTTGCAGTCTAAAACCTGGAGAAGCAGGTTATGTGGTTTTTTCCCCCCTTGGCTTGTCAGTTAATTTCTCATCTGCTGTTGCTATTTCATTGGCTCATTATCTGTGTGGCAATAAGTCAATACAGATGCTTCAATATAGGCTGAATAATGGTAATACAATATATAATATAACCTAACAGTTGGTATAACTGAGTGGAAAGACTTACTGTGTTGGACTAAGGAGATTTGGGTTTGAATTTATTATACAAAATCATGTTACTAATCAATGTTGTGTATTGCTTTATTGGTAATAGTAAACTCAGGCCCTGGTCACAAGAATAATTATTTCCATTTATGAAACCCTTCATTACTGTATGGGCTAGTTAATCTCTCTCTTACATGCTGTCCATCCTAGTAATTCTAGTAATTCTCATATAATGTAAACATGGCTTCCTCGAGGATTTAGAAGTTATCTGCCCTGAGCCTGCTTGTGGGGAGGGCGGAATACAAATATGATAAAATTAAAAATTAAAAAAAAATAGGGTTGCTGTCTCTGGATTGGGAAATTCCTGAAGACTTTGGGGTTAAGCCTGGGAACAGCAGTGTTTGTTGAGGGAAGGGACCTCTATGGAATGCAATGCCGTAGAGTCCGACCGTTTTCTCCAGAGGAACTGATTTCTATAGTCTGGAGATCAGTTGTAATTCCAGGACATTTCCAGGCCCCATCTGAAGGTTGATGGTAACCTTAGTAATGAACCTCCTTGAGTACTTATTATTTGTATAGGATCTTCAATGTGCCATACAAGAAGACTAAGTCCCTGTCCTGAAAACTGTAAAATATAAAATTTGATGTAGGCAACAAAGGGAGGGAAGGGAGTTGGAAGCAAAGATAAATAGAGGACGAATGTGCGTTCATTTCAATTACATGCCCGGAGGGCTCATTTTAGTAGAAAAGGGGAACTAAGGGAATTTGCTGAAGGTTTGATGGGAAAGGTGGGTTTTGAGGAGAGAGCTGGAGGAAGATGGAACCATGTAGATGTAAGGACAAGTAGATCCAGCCATAAAGGGCAGAAAAGAAGAAATGAAAGGATCTGTTGCTGGAACCCTGAAAGCTTCCAAATACTTGTATGATACTTAAAAAGAGGAGAATCATTTGGCAGAACCAAAGACCGTCAGAAAACGGAGTGTAGTGACGTTGGAAGAATGAAAGCCACAGAAAGTGATCAAGAATGGACTGAGAATGGAGAGATGGAGGGGCAAGACCACAGATGGCGTTGAAAGTATGGGTTAAGGCTTTTGTATGTGGATATTTATATGCAAGTATTAATGCCGTATGGCAGGGATTTCCTGAAACCTATATAGAAGCAACTTGGTTAATGTAAGACTTGTTATACAAAAAAGAATTCAAAGAACAGGTGAGATCCTGAGCTTAGAGGTTTTTGTTGGCATCTTAATTATGACTTCAAAAAGATGCTCCTGATAGTAGGAACAGAGGACTGGAAAGAACATTAAAGTGACAAAGATGCTCAAATACTTTAGAACTGATGTAGTACATTGACAAGCAGAGGTGCAGTTCTCTCTAACACGCATGCACCATGCATTGCAGTCAGTAGGTTAGTGGATTCACAAAATGGCTTTCAAATGTGACATAATTACAGTGAATAGGTATCAGCCAGTGTAAATCAAAGACAAAACGTTCCTACAATTAATTCTTGTCAAAAGGCATAATCTCAGAGTGTTGTTCACACGTGATGTTGAATCAATTGCGGTTGCTATACTTTATTATGCAACACATGAACTCATTCTTTGGAAAAACATTGTATCTGAAATAACATCAGATGATACCGAAATGCTATAGACTGTATGTTTTTAATGACCTTTCCATGCATGGAAGTTGCAACCTGATGGAGCAGCCATCAAATGAAAAACACACAAGTTGATTAGCACTAAACCAGTACTGACATTTTAAAAAGCATACTAAGATAAGCACAGTTGAATAGCTGGCCCTAACCATAAGCTGTAAGAACCAGCCCGGAGGCATCAGTCTTTATCATCCATCCCTTTCAACTCATCGGACCTTTGAAACATGTTTAGGACTGGGCTGTTAAGGGTTTAGAGATTTCTTTTTACTATTTTCTTATCCTCTGAGTTTTCTCTGAGCCCAGAGATTCTGTAGCAGGTGTTTCCTTGGCTAACTTTCATAAAAGCACCTCCAGGAAATCAAACATCATGAAAAAGATGTTCATAAGAAAGTTTTCTCAGTAATTTACTGTGAGTAGGCTATTGTTCCTACTTAGCAACTACTCGTGCTTGTAAATGCCTTTGCTACAATCTAGTGGGAAAATATTCAGTTATATAATATGAAAGGGAAATTCAAAAATTTAAAAACTGTATTAATGTTATTTAAAGATGGTTGCTAAATGCTGTAATTGACAGCCTCATTAAAATGCTTTAGTTTCACCAGGCCTGTGTGTGCCTTTAATAGTCCGCAAGACTGTAGGCAAAATGGTATCCAGCAGATGGCAGAGTTCTCCTAGCAATAGGAAGACCACCCTGATCCATCCCCCCTGCTCTTCTATGCTAGCAAGTGAAACTGTATGTTTTTGTAACTAGATTCTGAATTTTTTGAAACATGCATTTGGAAAATAGGCAGGAGTTCAAGGAGTTGGCTGAAAAGTTCATTTTAAATATCAGAAATAATAGTCAAATAACATGTAATAATAACAAAAAGCCACAAGACTATGAGTGGGATCCAAGGACTTTCTTTCATTTAGTCTTCTTACACTGGGCAGTAATGTCTCACTTGATGGAAGGAAATCCTTCCAGGCAGTCCATTGTGCTCTTCATTTGGTTTTCTAGAAATATTTTTATGGAGTTATTATTCAAACCATGCAGTTGCAAGGAAAATGGAAAGACACATACAAGGAGCAGGTAGCTTTTAAAAACCTGCTCACCCCATCCTGTAAATGAATACCCAAGATCAAGAGACATGGCACATTTAAGAGAAAATACCAGTAATTACCCCTTAGGAAGTTACAGTCAAAATTTCAGCCATGAACTAGAGTTTCTGTCTTGCTGGATATCGCTTTAATTTGTCACAATGTAAACACAAATACCCCAAATGTACCCAAATACAAAAATGACTTTATTTCCAAAAGTTCTATCCCAAGAATGTTGATGTTGAATATTTTCTGAGTTCTTGTACAATTGTGGACTATTCTGCATCAGGTTTTCTGCTATTCGGCTTTGAATACAAGTGTAGCTTGGAGGGTTCATGGAAAACCCTCTTCTTTCCACACTTCGCATATTTTTCATGCCTGTTCATGGCCATTATTCCCTTGATCACAACCATCATTTTCCTGCTGCTTCCCTTCCAACTTTAAAAGATTTCCAATCAACGTTTCTGTCATAAATGTGACCCCTTTCATGATGGAAGCAGCCCAAGAGATTTGACTATGTCACGTTGCCACAAAAGGCAAACAGATCCTTTGCATGGCCCTCACATTGGAAGAGAAGAGGAAATGTATCTAGATTTCCATCCAATGCACAGGACCATTGGCAATCTAAAGCAAATACCCATGATTAGATCAGGCTGAAGAAATAATGAGGACGACGATGATGATTGATTGATATGCCGCCCTTTAGGACAACTACACCCACTCAGAGCAGTTTACAAAGTGTGTTATTATTATCCTCACAGCAATCACCCTGTGCGGTGGGTGGGGCTGAGAGAGCTCTGAGAGCTGTGACTGACCCAAGGTCACCCAGCCAGCTTCAGGCGGGGAGTGGGGAATCAATAATGGACTGGACTGCAGTTTGTAACAGCAAGTTATGAAATAAAGCAATAATTACATTGCTTCCTCAATTTGTAAATGTATTGATGCTAGCTGAGTAGTTTGCTCAATAATTTTAAGAGAGAGGATTTAAATTCTTTCCTCCAAGATTTAACTATTGTCTCTGAACAAGCTGGCATGGTTCCTTTTTTCCATTGCATGGAACAGACGTGTATGCGCTGAGGGTTTGAGAATCAAAGTTTTTTGGGAGAAAATGTTTCAAAGAGCGATGTTGCTCCCCAAAACTTCAGTGTGAAGTGCATCTGAGAGTAAGTGGAGGTTAGTGTATTATCATCTCTGCTTCTAAATGTTGGATTTCTAAATAATATACAGCCTTTTCAAGAATTCCATATAGAGTATAGGCTGGGCTCACCTGTCTCAGGTGTGTCATCAAAGTTCTTGCTTTGTGCTTGAGATACACTTGGAATCTGGAATGGGGTAGGTTGATCTCTGTTGGCTTGTTATGATGTAAGGACATATACCATGGTCATGAAGGACTTGTAAGCATACATCTTGGATGAATGGAGCATTTATTTTCTTTCTTTCTTTCTTTCTTTCTTTCTTTCTTTCTTTCTTTCTTTCTTTCTTTCTTTCTTTCTTTCCTTCCTTCCTTCCTTCCTTCCTTCCTTCCTTCCTTCCTTCCTTCCTTCCTTCCTTCCTTCCTTCCTTCCCAATGAAAACCAAAAGCAGCTTACATCATTCAACTAACCTGTGAGAAAGGCTAGGCTGACATTGTATGACTGAGCTTCTGTGACAGAGTGGGGATCTGAACCAGAATCCCCCAGATTCTGGCCTGACACTCTAAGCCCTATAACACACTGGCTCTCTTTGATACTATATTTTGCTCCCTGGGTTCATGGGACCTATTCAATTAATGCACTAGGCTCCCCTCTCAACCCTGACCCTTGAAGCTCAATTACAACACTCTTTATTCTATCACCTTATTTGTGAGAGAATCTGTGGTACTACAGACAAGAAGATGGTGAGTGTAAGACCTGGCAGTGTATCAGAGGTTTGGAAGATAGTGCTTGGAAACATAGAACTTTTAGCATTTATGACTTTGGGGGAAAGCTATAAATGAATCTCCAATTAAAACTCGAGCTTTCTTTTAAAAGTACATTGTTGCTTTGGCTCACTTGAAGAAATCCATTATAACCAGTATTTTATGGAGCACCATTTATAATCAATCACCCAAAGTGACAAACGCGGAGGAGATTGATATAATATCTTCTGATACACCATAAAATCCCCGATGAGATAGCACTTATTTTATGTATTTTTATAGCAAAAATTATTTAAATCTCTTCTGGAAGAGTTTCCTACAGGGTATAGTAGAAGTGTCATAAAAGAAACATGTTATTCCTATATTCTCAGCACAAAGGTAATATATGTGAGTTCTTGAAAGTCAAATACTGTTAGCGCAACAGAAGGTGGATCATTTCCATTTTAAATCAAATCTCACAGCTCTGCCGGGACCACAAAACCAAGACATCCTGGCAAAGGGAGGCTGACTCATTCATTCATCTCAGGTCCATTTGTAATGGGCACAATCCTGCACTTTTTCTGGATTGAGAAATTGCTGAAATTTGTGGTAGGCACAGGGGAACTTTCATGTTATCGTGAATCCCAAATCTGAAAGACTACGGCAGATCTAAAACAACCAATCCTTGCCCAAATTCCATAGCAATCCAGCATATCAAAAAGGAAGGAAAGCTTGCTCAGTTGGACATATAAAGTTAAAGGATATATTCTTAGATATAAAAAAAAACTAGATAAAACATTTAAAGCTTTGAAGAAAGAAATTGCTGCAGTAGTGAATGTTTATTGGTAACAATAAATGCTTGAAACTGTTTTCCAATACAGAATGTGAAGTTAGGCAGGGGTATCTTTAGGTATTTGTTTTTAGCGAGGTATATTGATCAACAACAAAAAAATTATTTAAAATATTTGTATATCCAAAATGTATCTAGTAGACATAAAGCACATTACAGCGATAGCAATAATAGCAATAATAAGCAGCATTTCATTGCATCAGCTGGCAGTCCATCCAGGACACACCAAGACTGAAAGTATGTCAGTGGAATGAAATTGGTAAATATTTAAGTATGTCTGTATAACAGGAACACAAACAGGGTCATGTGAATTCACGGGGGGTGGGGTGGGGAAATCACCTTTTGCTAATGAGCATTTTTTTTGCTTACTTACAAAATTTATTCTGTTGAGAAAGAGAATATACAAGACATTTTCCAGGGGCTACCAAGGTGCATACTCTGCCTCCTGAAAATCTTATTCAACTCTCTATTTGGTTTACAAATATAAAATGTCTCTATTTGATTTAGAGATATAAAAAGTTATTGAAGGCATCATTTTACTTACTTACTGAATTCATAGTCCACTTTTCACTGAGGCTCAAGGTGCATTACAAGATATAAAACAGTGCAACTACCCTATGAACAAAGCAATAGGACTAGGATTACAGAATTAGAGAAGAATGTGAACAGCAAACCATCTAAGGCAAAATATACTATAAACGATACAAAAAGTGGATTACAAACTAAAGATAATGCAGTAAAAGCAGCTGATAGATTGTTCCCCTTTGGGGAGGAATAGACATGGGGGGGGGGTGCAGTATATGCTGTGTGTCAGATCTAAAATTAATGTGCCATTTAAGAACACAGAGCTAGATCCAGTAAAATGAAAAAAAAATTGATATAAATATTACTATGCTCTAGCAAGGCCAGAAGAACTCAAGAACTCTGGCCTAGCCAAGAACCCTAGTTATCTCAGGGCCAAACTACAAGTGATGCCTGACACTAGTTGGACACTTGTCAGCTTCCCTCAAGTTTTGATGGGAAATGTAGGTAGCTTGGACAAGTGACAGTTGAAAAGTCAATTGGACAGCAGTTGGAGAGCCAAGCTGCAAGACCAGGATGCCTACATTTCCCATCAAAACTTGAGGGAAGCTGACAAGTGTCCAACTAGTGTCAGGTGTCACTTGTAGTGTGGCCCTCAGACTTCTCCTAGGCAATGTGAATTGGTCAGAGAGTGTGGTTCTGGCCAGGTTTGATGTGTTGGGGAGGCCTTGGAGGAAGCATGGCATAGGAAACAATGGAAACCAGGATGGCTGGAGACACCTTGTTCGGGGGCCCATAAAATGGAATTCCTTTGTCAACCTTGGGAGGTATTTAGGGTAGAGGGAGGTCTTCGTTCCTTGCAGTATGGATGCCATTTGTGCTAAAAACACCCAAAGATCCCCTAGTCCCCAGTAGGAAACAATGGACTCAGAAATCTGGAAATTGGGGTGGGGGTGGGTGACCAAAATTATACACAAACCAGCGTGAGGATACCCAGAAATTCAGGATTACAGTACTGAAGGCATTCCAAATCTGAATTTTACATTTTCTTTTCCGAACTAGACCCTCCAGTTTGTACAGGCAAATGATTGCTGTGATCTACTCTATGTAAATTTTAGTACCAAGTAAACAGGGTCTTAATGCAAGATTGAAAGCCAGTTTTGAGAATACCAGCAAGACCCATAGAATATTCTGTTCTGTACAGTACTCAAATATAACTCCATTGACATTGTATAGTTACAGGCAGTTAGTTAACAATACTGTGACCAGCAACTCTGTATTTCCCATTTTTGTGTGTGTGTGAATAACTGAATACTTACAATAAAATTCTCTGCATACTCAGAAGCAAATGCCACTATGCTCAATGGGGCTGACTCTTAGGTAATTATGTATAAGATTTCTGCCTTAATTTTTCAGATCTCTCTAATATCTCTTGGACATTTTGCATAGTGTTTAAACCAAAGAAACAGCTGTCTAAGGAAGAAAAGTAGTTGGCTTAAAAAAGAGAGACCATCTACATTACATCTAGAGGTGGGCATGGACAAAAAAACGGACCAAAATTTGACATAGACTGGCCCAGTTCGGCATTTGTGAACCGATGGGTCATCATGAGATGGGTGTTTTTCATGCATGCGACTACTTTTGGGCCAGTCTGTTGGTCCATTAGTCCGTGAAAGCAGACTTGCCTGTGCCAAGCAATAAATTCCCTAGGTAATGGAGGGGACGTCTGCAGACCTTCTCTGGCTGTCAGACAGAGAGCTCCCATTCTTCTCTTTGAGAGCAGAAGGAGTAAATCCCCCCCCCCCACCTCTCAGGCAAGTGGTTTCTGTTTCCAGCAGGCAGTAAGACCCGGAGAAACTGCAGGGTGGATTTTTCAGTCACAGAGGGACGTATTTGAAGCTTTTGCTTGAGATTCTGGCTGTTTCTGTTCCACAGCCAGGCTCAGGGGCTAAGCCTGTGAGGACTCACAATATATTATACTTATTAACAGTATCATTATTATTTAGAGCACGTGTCCCAGCTGGGAAGGTGCCTGGGTGGGTCAGGGCTCTGGACCCCACCTTTGGGAATTCCTTGCCACTAGACCATGAGGATCCGTGGTTTTGAAGCTTGTTTTTGTGCCGGGGTGGTGCAATGAAGTGGTGAGTGCATGGTTTTTTGGGTACAATTTGTGGCAATAGACATGATATGGGATTGTGTGGTGGATTTTGGGTGGCCCCATGTAAAAACCATGAGGATCCATGAGGATCCATGCTTTTGAAGCGTGTTTTTGTTCTGTGGCGGCGCCATGGATCGGTGGGTGCATGTTTGTTTTGGTGCTGTCTGTAGACTACGACATAATCTATAATATGACAGCCTTTTTGTTTTGTTTCAATATAAAAATCATATGAATTCATGATGAGGAGGATCCATTTAAAATAATCTGGATCCCTTTGATTTGTTCCCAGAGACTGTCATTCCACTCTGGTGGCTGTCATTCTAGGTTGCCAGCTCCAGGTTGGGAAATTCACGGAGAATTTGGAGGTGGAGTCTGAAGAAGGCAGGGTTTGGGGAGGGGAGGAACCTTAGCAGGGTATAATGCCATAGAGATCTTGCTCCAAAGCAGCTGTTTTCTCCAGATAAACTCATCTCTGTGGCAAGGACGGAAAGAAGGGGTGGGTGGGGGAAAACCCCCCACAAACTCAACCCAAACAAGCAGGGGAACAAAATCGAGGGGTTAAGTAACAACCTCTCTCTCTCTCTCTCTAAGAGTATTTATTATAGATGTGGAGGATAGATGTGCACCAATATAGATTAAAAACACATGTTGGTGCACATTTATAATGAATACTCTTTATATATATATATGTTGTTACTTAACCCCTTGATTTTGTTCCCGAACTCATCTCTGTGGCCTGGAGATCAGTTCAGAGAGATCACCTGCCACCACCTGGAGGCTGGCAACTCTAGGCCCAGAGCAGAGCAGTGCATCTAAGCTTGTGCAGAAATATCAGAGAACAGCATGTCTGCAGAGCACTTTCCGTTCTCTAACTCCGTTCCATGTTTTCATTGCAACTTTTTCGTGCTGCAATGTATCTCAATAGAGCCAATGCAAGTAAATTGGCATTTGCTGCTCCTATTATATCCAATGGAACTTTCCTGGGGCAGGTGTTTTTGGTGTCTATAACTCAGACGTCCGAAATTCTATCTTCACCAAACTTGGAGGGTGGCTGGAGGAGAGCCTCCTGAAGACTCCCTGCATGTTTGGCATCTCTGGGTGTGAGGGGGCTGTCCTAGGGCCTCTGGAAGTGATGGACCACAGACCCACGAACCAGTCTGCAAACTGGGGCAGGTCCATGAAAAGTTCATGGTCTGTGGTCTGTGAAATAGGATGGACCATGGACCAATTACATCCCTTTGGTCTAGTTCAGAATTGAGAATATGAAAATATATTTAATGACTGGTGTAGCTTCAGAGTTAACCTACGCAACCTTTAAAAGTAGGACAAAAATTCCAAACAGATTCTGTGTTGTCTGAGTTAATGCAGATTGTCTATCACATTTATAAAGTCAATGTTGATTCAAAACCTGTTAAAGATCAGTGATATCCATCAAAGTTGGTGGTGGAGACAGAGGCTCCATTTTTTCTCCTTTGATATTGCAGCTCCTTTCCCAAGCCTTATCTCCTGGATTCAGCTCCTGTAGTTAGCAAGCAAATGGGAAAGGACTCAACAAATTGCTTTGAATGGGGAAGACATTTTCTATCAAGCTGAACAGCAACCAAATGCAGGATAGGTTTCCTCTGTTCTTTTGTTTCAGGCTCTGCAGTGGGCCTCTTGTGACAGAGGTGCATATAAAGATAGTTCCCCCCAACTGTCATGTGCTATCCACTGAATTTCCAGCTTTCATGTTTTAAATAAATAAGCTTTTGCCCGTTTCATTGCAGAGATATAAGAAAAAATGTACAAGGATTTTTTACCTGGATTGCCTGGAAGGAATGTGGGCAGGGAAAGTGCAAGGTGGTTCGAGTCAAATCAATTAACCCCTGTCAGCTAACCATGACTATTAACATTTCCCATGGCAAAAACTACATAGCACATATTTGTCAAAATTGTTTAATACCCACTTCTATATTCTGCTAATTTATTTTGCCCTATTAAAATTCCAGTTTTAGTGATCCTGTATTGGATAGTAGTATCTCATTGTTTAAAATTCTGAAATTGACGAATGGTCTTTATATTCAGCAGAAACAACCGTGATCATTTTTTTACATGCCAGTTTTTCATTTAGTACCTTCTACAATTTCAATTACGTAATGCTACATTTGGTTTAATAAAAAATTGCATTTCTATGGCTATTGTAAGTTAAGAATGCTTTGTCAGCAATGTTAGACTAGATTTCTATTTATGAATGTCTCATATGTCCCAAGTGCTCCCTGAGTATGAAAAAATGAGCTTTTTTCAATGAGAATTATTTATCTAATTTCTCTGATACAATTTGACATATATGACATTTGGAAAGTCCTTATTAAGAAGTTTTTTATATGGCGTTCAGTGTAGTGCTCAAGCTATTTAAAAAAGATATCCACACAATTCATTCCAGTAGTATCCTTTTGACATTTTAATTAAAATTTGCTTCTTGGGGACTCTTCAGTTGTAGATTAATAGCACTGTGCTTTGCTTAAGTCTTGCTATGGTGGCTCAAGGTATTTTGCTTTTTGAGGCAGCAATAACAGCCACTGGTCCTTGCATCATCAATGCTGCCCCCCCCCGATCCAGATGTTAACCCTCCCTTTCCTCTTTGTGCCCTGCTTTTTAAACATAGTGCAACAAACTGCAAACACCCCACAGTGCTCCTCTCTCAAGAGTTTGCCCCCCCCATTTTGTTTGCCCTTGCAAAACAAACAGTACTCACATCCTCACAAGTGTCATCAGAGTGCCTGTGCAGTGGTCAAATGCTCTGAACTGATTAAGAGTAATAAAAACTTTATTGATGGAACTAACAAACTGGATAGAAAGAGGAGAAAATAATCTAGCTATCTTGCCAGTTGACAGTATATGGAATTCTACAGGAAGACTTCAGAATAGTATTCTGCTGACAGACAAGGAAAAGCCCTTTAGAAAGAAGGTGCACTGCCTACAGTCCTGCCTAACTACAGTTTGCTGCCCACGGAAGGATGTTTCCCCCCACTGCATCATAACAAGACATTGCTATGCTATACGCCAACAAGAAGAAGCAGGAATCTCATGAGAGTTTGGGAACTGGCATGTCTGGTTTTCCGCACAGCTTTAGAGGAAGCCTGGGGAAACAAAGGTTATCTCCTCTGGCTCCAAGGAAAAGCAAGGGGGGGGGGTAGCAGGTTGGCAACTGACTGGTTGATGGCAGGCAAGGGGGAAGGTTCTTGCCTCCCCAAATCTGCTTTCAGAATAGGCCACCCCTTGCACTGGACCACAAGGTTATAGAGCTGGCCCTGAAGTCAGACTGTATTCAGAAATTCTGGCAGTGATAAACCAGTGGGTCGTAAGTCAGATGACTGCATCTCTTTTAACATACACTGAAACATGGTTGTTGTGGAGTTTCCGGGCTGTATAGCCGTAGTCTTGGCATTGTAGTTCCTGACGTTTTGCCCGCAGCTGTGACTGGCATCAGTGACTGTCGCAGCTGCTGGCGAAATGTCAGGAACTACAGTGCCAAGACCACGGCTATACAGCCCGGAAACTCCACAACAACCATCGTTCTCCGGCCGTGAAAGCCTTAGACAATATGTTGATACACTGAAACAATTCAACCTACACTATAAAATTTTCAGAAATTATCTTCTGAATACCCTTCATCATGGATTTTTAAGTTATTCCTTATCTCTTTGGCATGCAGATTCATATCTCTTCTCTTTTGTTCCCAGCAATGTGAGTCTTTGCCAAATGCAAGGTGTCCATCACAATGACAGACCCTTCGGGGAGATGATCTCTGTTGCTTTTTTGTAGTTCCAAATTATTTCATTGCCACTCAGTTAATGTTTCCCCCTATATGTACAACACTCTTCAGAAGCTGCTCATATGAGAGCCTAAAAGCATAACAGTCAGTGTAATCAGGGAAATGGCTTCTAGGCAGGCATGCCCAAGAGCTCAAGAACATGGATTGCTGTCTGTCAAATGATTCATTATCCCATTGTTGTATTTGCAAAAAGAACAGCGGAACTTACTCGCTCATGTGTGATACGACTGATATTCTTCCACTTGCTCATTTTGAAGCACTTGCTGTTGTTGAGGGCACTGTTTTCAGTAGCTTTGCACTGTGGGAACTGTCCAGTGCCCCCTCACTTACAGTTAGGACATTCTGTTCTCCAGTGCGCTAACAAGTGTGGTCACTGCACCCCAAGAATTCTGTAAGGAGTGGGGTCAAAGCCTTTTCACCTTTTTAATTATTGAAATGAGTTAAGATGAGTTTTCATGTGCTTGAAGAAGAATTCATTGGATTGATGGGTTTTTGGATGATGCGATTTTTGGTGAAACACAAATAGAACCTCATTTCTCCAGCTCCCCCCCCCCTTGAAAAGAGCAATGTGTGCGTACATGTTCACTGCACCGCTGCCCAACACTTACCTTGACGCTTGCCTTCCCCAAAGATTCCTCGGAGTCCATAAACATGGAACCCTGTTGTAGCATGCTCTCAAACTTGGTGGGTCAATGTTTTAGAGGGAGGACTGTGTTCTGTGCAGTTTTGGTGCTCTTAGCTGCAAAAACAGCTGCACCAGAGCTTCATTTCCCCACTCCCTCTAAAATAACAGCATGCATCTGCACATGCGCAGCCGACATGCAAGCAACAGGCTGAAATTCATGAAACAGAAAAACCCCAAATGGATCAGTTCTGAGCCAGCAACGGACTACCTGGAACAAACAGGAATAGAATGAAATTAGTCTGGAACCTCCGGAACAAAAATGGAAATTTTCTCAGTGCACATCTCTAATATAAACTATGCAGACATTCTCTACTACATATATTGGAGACATTCAGACATGATAAGCTGCAGTTTGATTAATGTCTGCTTTATTTTAATGTCTGAATGTTGGTCTCCCAATAAACTTTGGTTTCTTGGAGGGGAGGGCATTATATCAGGATTCTAAACCACAGCTTGTACCTGGTTTGTTAATTCATTAAGGCAATTTATTACCTTGCTATTCTTTGTGATAGCAGCCAAAAGCTTCTTATAGAAATACCTAATTTAAATAAACAACAATTAAAAGCAGCAAAATCCAATTCATACAGAAAAAAAATGAAAAACCCACATCCTGAGTAGATTCTGAATCCAGAGCTGGCTGACTAAAAGAGCCCAGGTTCCTTTACCTGCAAAATAGTCAGAGACAGAAACACAGCTGAGATGCTGTGCAGCAGGCAAGATGCTCCCTTAGCCAATTATGGTTTGTACTGGTTGTGGTTTGTCATGATGGCCAGCTGCAGAAATCCCAGTTTGTTCAGCAGAGCCACCTCTTACAAGCCACCTGGGTACAGAGTGGTAGCAAAGTAATGTATCCAATGAACTGCTTTATGAAAGATGCTGCCAATGAAACAAAGAAAAGGTGATGCACAGGAACTTCCATTTTTTGCTGCTTCTTGTAATGGGAGGAAAGGGCAGTGATGAGCTTCCCTGCAGGCATGTATGGAGAAGCTTGTGTTTCCTTGCTACTTCCCATCATTTGTTTAACAGCCCTTCCTTTCCCCCTACAGACTTGATTGTTAAAAAAATTAATCAGTTGTGACAGCAAACAAAGGGCTGATTTCTGAGACGTCCTCCTGAGTATTGGCCCTTTTGGATTGATTTATATGAATGTTTTCAAAATTTCTTCTTCTACCCTTTTTTTACCATGTGTTGTGATTTGTATGGTCCAGAAAAATCTGGTTCTTTGATTCTGGCTCCAGTAAGGAACATCAGCATAGCTATTCCCAGCTAGCCCAAAGGCAACTGCCTACATGCAAACCAAGAGTGTGACTACAAGTGACTTTCTTCACATGGAGAACACTTGATTTTTCTTGCAAGTTTACCTGGGAAGTGAAGTCTGAGTGGTCCTTCCCCTCTCTGTTAGAATCGCTGCCTGAAGAGCCACAAGAGAGCTTTGTTTGGGGGCGGGCAGCTGCTACTTTCTCCCAGGGCATCCTGCAGGTTGCTTGCTCCTGGGGAGCTGCTCTGGAGAAAGCGGCAGTGTCGGTGAAGCTTCAGCCGCAGCAACAGTGGAAGGATCTGCTGCAGATTCTTCCGCTGTCGCTGTGGCTGAAGCTTCACCAACATGGCTGCTTCCAGAGCAGCTCCCCAGGAGCAGGCAGCCTGCAGGACGCCCTGGGAGAAAGTAGCAGCTGCCTGCCCCCAATCGAAGCTCTCTTGTGGCTCTTCAGGCAGCGATTCTAACAGAGAGGGGAAGGACCACTCGGACTTCACTTCCCAGGTAAACTTGTGAGAAAAATCAAGTGTTCTTCACATGAAGAAAGTCACTTTTAGCTTCACTCCAAGCTGTAAGGTTCACATGAAACACTTGTTTCTTTGGAAAATGTTGAATTGATATCACACACCTCAAAGGAACAATAAACAAAATCTTAAATTTCCCATAGCTGCAGAGGGTAAAAAAATGCATATTATTTCTCCTTCTGCCAATTTCCCCCTTGAATAACCCCTCCAATCCTGATGTGCCAGAAAATGTGGACAATGATATTTTAAGCCATAACTTGCAAACAAGCTTGGTTGATGTGACATCAGCAAATAACAAATGTCTCATAGGATTTAGTTCCAGGAATACAAAAGTGGCTTTCAAACTCATACGGATAAGGCTATTTCCAGATGGAAGTTTCAACAATCCGGTATTCTGACTCAATAAACATCAGCAAGTCACATGCAGGCTACGCTGATCCCATGCTCAGGGCTGTTAAGAATAGATGGTATTACATTACAATGACAGTTTCATTTTTGCCAATGTGGTCAAAAAGGAAAATTAAGTCCTATGAAAAAAAGAAAATGTTGTCATGCTGTCAGGAAAACCTTATGGACTTTTAGGACAAAGACATTCTGAATGAAGCAGGATGAAGTCTTCGTTAAACTGGATGCATTTTTTCCCTGTGCTTTTCCAGAAACTTTAATAAAAATAGTTTCCGGCAATGAATTAAAGTGGCATTAAGAACCCACACGACTCGAGCCTGCTTTAAATGCTCAGATAGCAACGTTGGATCCACATCTGAGGCACAAGCATGAACCCTTTTCATGAGAGGAAAAAGCACGGATGTTTGACAACCCCAGCCTTATTTTTATCATTGTTCAGTTTCGAGAGCTTGAAACATTAAGATACTAAATCCCATTTTTTGTTCACAAATACCATTCATGTCACCAATAGTGTTCTTCAGATTCTGTCAGAAACTACTACTAAAGAAACTCTACTAGAGTTATTCTACAAAGGTTTGTTTGAATTTGACTTGTCAAATCCTCTAAGCTTATCTTCATGCTTCTATGAAGGCAGTCGGCATTCCCAGACTCCCAGTCTCAGCTGAAGTGACTAACCGAAGCTCCTTAACTGTCCAATTATCTGGCCACCAAAGGGCAAACTTGACAGAGGCTTATAGTTATTCAAGTCAGTTGGATGAAAGGAGGAACAAGTGACATCAAAATGGAGGTTTAATGGTCAAAACAACAGGGATGAGAAGTTCAAAGTTATCCCTAAAAGAACTTGCATTCTTTGACTACCTCCACTGGATACCTGGAATATCATTATTATAGAAGATGACCACAGAAACTTCTTTGTCCTCCACTCTGATGCTCATGAAGTGTTGAATATCCAGTTGGAATTGGCCAAGCCAGGCTCATCCAGCCACATCTTGGTAATGTAGACCAGGTCAACAATCTTGAGCTTGTTACTCGAAATCTGGTTTTCTGTGTGTAGAGAGAAAGAGCTGCATATTAGGATTGTCACACAAATCTATGACAATGTCTGTGGTTCCATCAAAGTAGAACAGGGTTTCAAAATTACAAGCAGAGATTGTTTTCAATACCATGACAATAAATACTCTGCATTCTTTATTCACAACATACTTGAAAACTTTTGTGGTAAGTTGTTTTCAGTAATCTTGTTGATCCTCACAAAAAGGTTTTCACATCAAAACCTGTTAAATGGTGAATACTTGTTCTATGTCACTTGAAATATCTGTGTTTACACAGGCTAAAGTCATCTGCTACTTCAGGCATAGCTTTACAATTGTCATTCGTAGTAACAGACCCGTATTACTTTGCTGCATTTCCCTGGATACTTGCCATTTTGTTTTTGATAGAACATTTTTTTATTTTGCAAAATAAAGGCTACAAGAAATTAAAAACATACGTAATAAGATAACGGCTTAAAAACATTACAATCAACAAAAACACATCATTAAAACAATTAAAACCAGAGCTAAGCTACATACAAAAACAAAAAAACAACAAATCAGGCAGGGCGGAGAGATTGCTGAGGGAATGCTGACAGAAGAAGGCAACAGAATGGGACAGATCAATTTTCCTGGAGTGAGAGATCCAGAATTTTGTTGCCATGACCGAGAAGACTCAGGCTGCTACCCTCCTAATAGCAGAAGGTAGGAGCACCCAAAGCACGTCTCCAAAAATAACTGTAGTGGTTGAGTAGTTCATAAGGGAGTAGGTAGTCATTCATGTATGTTGGCCCCAAACCGTATAGAGATTTGGCAGTCAACACCAGCACCTTGAATTATGCTGGGAAACAGAGTGATATGGTCCCTGTGATCCACTCTAGTCAACAACATCCTGGATGCAGCATTCTGTACCAGTTGAAGTTTTCAAACACTTTTCAAGGGCAGCTCCATGTAGAGTGCATTGCAATAATCTCACCTAAACCAGGGAATGCGCCTCAGTGTCCAGATCTTTTCTGCCCAGTTGAGGCTAGTAAAAAGTACTCCTGACAGCTGCCACCTACTTATCCAGCAGTAGCCCTAAGTCTAAGAGCACTATGGAGACTACAGAACTGTTCCTGCAATGCCATCCCGAACAAGTGATATCTTAAATCCTAGGTCAGACCTTTCACTCATCAGTAACACTTCTGTTTGGTCAGATTTTAGCACACATAATCCCAATCCTGGCCATTTTCCCACTGCTTACCAGCCACGGAACATTGCGCTAAGTTCCTGGAATGACACCATCTTCCTGGCACGATTTCACATGAGAACTCTTGTGTGAAATCACACCAGGAAGACACTGTCATTCTGGGAGCTTGGTGTAATGTTCTGTGGCTGGTAAGCAGTGTGAAAACGGCCTCTGTCTCTCAGTATGAACTTAGGTACACATCATTAAAACATGAGGTGTGCTGGATGAGGCACTATCCTAGGGGGATAGAGTACTTATAGATTACCGTGACATTATCTCCCCACCCACCAGACCTATGGTGATGTATCACCAAGAACCCAGGAGCACAGTTGGGAGAGGCTAATCCATCTCAGTGATACATGCCAGGTCACCCCTCTCATCCACGATTAAATTCTGAGTGGCTGCTCTTTTTCCTGTGACTAACCTGGCATTTAGCTCCAGGATTTTGTAGCCTGGCAGGTGGTGGATCAACATCCCTTCAGCTGGAAGAAGAGCCTGAAGGGGCAGTAGCACATGGATGTCTGTTGTCCCCTTTACCTGCTCTTCTCTCACCACCGTATCTTCCCATAATGTCTTCAATGTATTGTTCCTAAAGCTGCCTTATCTATTTGGAGACTGTTATCTCAAGTAATCATGGTCCTCCAAATGCATTTCATTTCATAGTTTAGAGAAACGAACAGTTCAACCCTAAGAAGAAGTATCTAGGCTTACGCCCGTTCCCAATTTGTTTTTACTATTACATTTTGGAACAAATAAGACAAAAAAGAACATTGCAGATGAATGAGACATTGTGTTCTTCTCAAAATAATAATGTCATTATAAGAGTATTTTCAGTTTGATCAATGCATCCATATCTCAAACATGCTGCCAGTTGATCTTTTGAACTAACTTGTGCAAGATTTGTCATGTGTCTGTACAGCACAGACCACAACGAGGGAATGTAAAACAATTACTGTCATATTATTGGCTGTAATAACTCCTCCTATCCTCCAGCATCTTACACTTCTCCATAAGACCTGCATACAGCATTCTGTTTTTTCTTTTTTTGGCCTCTCCATTTTTGATCCCTTGTTCTCCTGTGTGGCACTGGCCCTCATTAATTGCAATGTAATTAATGTATTTGCACAGGTCTTGAGGTCAAACCTTTCTTATTGTACCTGCTGGCTCCTATGCAGCACTGATAGAGTTGTGTTTGTGTGGGGGGTGGGTCAGGAGGGGGAGGGTGTTACACACGTAATACCTTGCATTTCATCAGTATCTTCCAAAGTGTAGAACTGTGGAGTGTGTTCGGAGAGAATTCAGATAATATATTACATTTAGTTAAGAGAAATTGCTGCCAGAGAAGCCAGTTTTACTTAGATACTTGTTTTATCACAAGTGAATATGGCTTTCAAAATGTATATCATTCAATAGTTTTTGAGAAAATGATGAAATATTGTATAATGAGCTTAAATAAATTTAGGGTCATATTGATAAACGGTAAGCAGTGCATACAGTAATGCGCACAATCAAAATGCTGAAGGTTCATAAAAGTTTATCCTTTGAGACATTCTTTTGATTACACATTATCAGTCTCTTAGTGTTACACTCTGGAGAAGATAATTGTAATTCTCTTTGCCTATGACTGAGTGACCATGCTATCACCCTCTTACAACTTCTGTGCCCTTTGAAACTCCTAAGTTGATTTCTCTGTCTTCAGGGCAGCGCACAGCTGAACTGATATATTACAGTGTATGAAACAAGATACATATGAGTAAAATGGTACAGAGAATAGAACAATTCAGCTAAATTACTGGGGGCAGGGGCAGCTCAGCCCACACAAATTGAAAAAGGAGAACATTGAGAATAAACTAGCCAAAGTTAGGTACTTCTGTATTCCCCTTGGTTTCAAATGAAGATTTATGTATGCTTTTAATGCACCTATTGAAATCAGTGCAACTTACCTTCACTTACCTGTGCCTGGAACATGGCTGGGGAATGTAGTATGTTTGTGAGTGGTGTGTGTGTATGGGTGGGGTGGTACCCAATCAAAAAGGGGAGAAGAAAAAAGTGTTTTTCGGAGGAGCTTTATATATTGTCTTTTACATTTGAATCTGATTCTGCGAATATGGCTGCGGTTTAATTACAAGTAAGGTTTACTAATTAGATCTGGGATGTGAACTGACAGCATTTTTAGCTGATTAATCATCTGACTTTTAGTTATTCACTATTCAATTAATTGTAAATAAATTATTTGTAAATCAACTTCCGAGGTCTACTTGAGATAGTAGCACAGCTTCCAGTTGAATAAACATTCATGGCTAGACCATCATCTACATCAAGGATCCCCAACATAATGTGCATGGGCACCATGGAACCCCCAACACCTTTCCCAGCCCCTAACAAGTGCTTTTAGAAATTGGGCAGGGCGAGGTAGGATTTTACCCAGTAGGGCATCTGATTAGCCATTGGAGAACTAGTTGGCTGAGCAGATTTTTAAAAAAACCTTTGCTTTAACAGCAGCTGCCACCATAGTGTTGGTTTGTATCCTCTCCCTCCTCTTTTTTTCAAATCGCCCTTCTCCTCTGCACTTGGTCTTCCTTTGCGTATGTGTAAGTGTGGCTGTCTCCCCCACAGCAGCCATTTTGTGGTTGGCTCTGCTGCCTGTAGTAGCCACTTTGTGGTCGTGCCCACCACCCTGTGTCAGAATTCCAAAGGTATCCACAGGCTCAAAAAGATTGGAGACCCCTCATCTAGATTTTCTATTTCATTTCCAATTTCAAAAATGTGACAAGACCAAATACTCTAAACATATGATCAAATATCTACGCTTAAAATGGGCCCCTTTCAATTAGCCAAGAAGTTTAATTGATTAATCGAATGAGTAATTTGATCACTCAGTAAATTGATTACTTGCTGCCCTAATTGTAATATATGAGGCCAAAAATTGCCTCTAAGTTAACAAGTGACCTCCTTATCAGGGGTGTGCATGATGAAAAAAATGAGCCAAATATGCACACAGAAATTGCTGGTTCGGTCTGTTAAAGTGACTTCTGGAACAGCAGAACAAATTTGGGAAACGAGGCCGTAACAATTCCCTTCTTCCACTGGCAAGTTTTTGTGTTTCGTTTTGGTCCTTGCTATGCAGGAGCTGTGCAGGCAGACCAGGCAGCGGTGGGGAGAGGCACCTGGCAGCATCTTGTTCTACTTAATGGCAAGTCAGTCTGCACTCATCATCATGCAACCAACTGGATACAAAGGGAAGAGACTTAACCCTTACCTTTCTGTGCATTTCTATGCAAAATGTAAGGAAAGGCCAGCAACATCCACGGAGGAGTGCACGCATGGGTTTGGCGGGGGTGTGTGTCTCCTTCAGCATCCAAATTCCCAGTGCCACAAAGGCTCCTGTTATGCAGATTAGGGTGGTTTCCCCACATCCTTACTGGAACAGCACACTGTCAGTGTTCGGCTGTTTTATTCCCATAGTTCCACATATCCTCATTATCAAGCCATGCGCATCTGGTCAGTTTTCCATTTCTGTCACGCTTCATCCGAGAATACACTTCTGTTGGGTTTTTCTTCTTGGCTATGGGTTTTTCACATGTTTCTTGCAATGCATGAGAATGCTTAGAAGCACTTCTTAAGAGAACACGCACACATATACAGCCACTCCTCTCTTGCTTTCCCCTTCCTCAGAACCACGATCCTCCCAGCATTTTGTGAGTGCGGCCATACTTTCCTGCCTCCCTCCCCCCTTACTATATTTTCATTGTGCTGTTGTGATGAAAAACAGGAAAGGTTCCTTTACACTAAAATTCTGACACTGGTAATGGAGACAGCAGAGGAAATCCATTGCTGTATTTTATATTACAATAATCTGCAATAATGATGCTCTCCTCTTAGTGTGAAGAATGCAAGCCCCGATCCATTTCTAAAAACTTTTGAATCGTTCAACAGTGCTATTGTGCAATTTCTAAATCATACATGAATGGACAACTTCGTTTTTGAGTGGGAACATAACAGTCAAGTATGTTGTGTTGAGTATGCACGGGCAACCACCTCTGACTAAGGGTATTCCAAGCACATTCAATATGTCATGGTTTTCAAAATCAGTCACTTGTGATGCTCCACCAAAGACTTTAAAAGTAAATTGGTGGGCACTCAAACAACTTATCACTGCCTTGTTCGGGGGAGGGGAATTGGCTCTACCATTGACAGTGAACCAGCGATATAGTGTAATTCTGAATGCACCAAATTAAAAAAAGGAAAGGTGGGCGTGATTGCGCTTTTGTCAGCTGTGACGATAGCACATCGGATCCCCTGTCCAAGAGAACCCCTTTTTATGTGGCGTATGGACTTCTGGAAGTGAGACGCAAATGCACAAATCCTACCAGTGGCTGCTGCATGTGAATGGTCAGTGCTGAAAGCGGGTTCACAAGACATGGCTTTGCAGTGTGAAAAAAGCATTAAAACAGGATAGTAAGGAAATGGCCTAGGGTGAAAATTGGAAAGAAAAAGCAATTATTAAAGGAAAACTGTGCTGAGGAGGTCCCAGGCATGTGGAGCTGGTTCATGCCCATCCAGTGGCCTTCAGCTGCTGCTGTTGTTGGTTTGGGTGCCAGGGTGTCAGTGCCACCACGGTAACTTTAGAAGTCCTCCAAAGATAGGGGGTCAAGAAGCACCATGAGGAATTTCATCTTGCCCAGAAAGCCTTCTGTGTTTGAGGACTTTTCTAATTAACATTATTAACCCGGTGCTAAATGATGGGAAGGGGTAGCAGGCGTGTGCGTTGCACACTGGCACACGCATGCACACCCAAGTCTTTTCAGAAGAGTATTCCACATGGACGGACTGATCTGGTCAGATTTCTTATTTTCCAGCATACCAACAGAACTCTCTCATTGCTTCTCTTTCTGTAATTTCTCCTTCCATTTCATCCAACCCTGGGTTAATGGTTTTAGTTGGAAAGGGAGATTGGCAGCCAACAACCTGTTCAGGTTCCCATTTTCACTAGTAAAAAATAGGGGGACACCCTCCCTCTACTTCTTTTCCCATGAAGGAAAAACAAACCTCTAGCCCTCCTTTTCTGTGCGTTTTTATGCACAATACAAAGACAAGCCACTGGCCAGTAGGTTTAAACAGGGTGTCCTGGGTTGCTGCAAAGAAGATTAGGGCGGGGACAATTGGAAGGCGCAAGGAAACAAGGCATAACAACAGGGCTCAAAGGGAATAATTTATTGGCTTTGTCACTAAAGCAGGAATGTTCTGTGCTGTGCCAGTTGGCAACGGAAGAGTCTCCTGCTTGCATGCTGTGCTAGTGTGCAGTGCTGGTGCTGCTTCGCCAGTCAGTTTCCTGCCATTGTGTGTGCCCATTGTTGTGTGAGTTTTCATGCGCTTGAGGAGAAGCTCATTGGATCAATGGGTTTTTGAACAATGAAGTTTTTCTTTAAGTGCGAATAGAGCCTCGTTTCCCCATCTCCCCCCTTGAAAGGAACAGTTCCAAGCCAGCCCCGTTCCAGCTGGAACAAACTAATAATGGGACAGAATTATTCTGGAACTCCTGGAACCAAAACTGAAACAGATTTTTTTTTTCAGTGCACACCTCTACTCCATATACTGGTTAATTGGGCCTCTCATAATTGGTAAAGATGTATTAGCACATTAAACCCAAGAGTACAACACATGGAACATATGAGCTAGTCAGCAAAGAATAGCTGAACTAATCTGATATTGGATAAGGCTTATATGGATGAAGGCATCAAGCCCTTCTTGTTGGCATTGGCGTAGCTGATTCAGAAGAGTGGGAGCTCGGCAACTATTGGTGAATTTGGTCCAAACTGGAATTTTAAGGATTGTGGGCAACATTTGATAAAATTAATCATATAAGGATTACCCACATCTCAAATAATATTTTGCTAAATGAAACATGGAGAAAGACAGCTGTTATTTTCTGCTTTTATATACAACGTGGGCTGGATTCGATGACTCCTGTCCACTAAGTCTCCCACCCACTGCAAAACCTTTCCCTGTCGAAGAAGACTTGGGACAGGGAGTCATCTAACTCATTGTAAATAAAAAGGAAATTGACATGGATGCGTGCATTGAAAACCATTGGTTAATTTAGCTGGGTAAACCTAGATATGTTAGGTAAATCAGTAGCATCTTCTCATTAATAACTATTTCTAAGTGCTAACAACTCCAGGAAAACATAAAATCCTATTACTGAAAACTGTTGACTCACCTTAAGAAGAGATTTACTTTTAAGTTAGTTGAAATTACAGACTAATAGAAATACTCTTCAAGCTTCCCACTTCAAGGGAAGTTCTTTAAGGTGTCGGTATCAAAGTGAAGCTTTGCCTTCAAGTGCTGCATATCAGTGATCCTCAGACTTTGAAACATGAAGTTTTTCTAGCCAAAAAACATTTGTTAGAACACCACTAGCATAATTAAGGATGAGTTCATACATGCCTGTTTATCACTCGATGACTGCAACAGCACATGGATAGCTTGTATGGGTGAAACTGTCATCACAGCTTAATACCCAAATTTAGCTTTCCTCAGCATCTTCAACCACACTCTTTCACTGAGGTAGCAGGCATGGGGGCAGACCCTGCTCACTGCTGTTCTTGTTCCTTCACATTGCTACTTGCTAGTTACCTAGGATATCTGGAGCACTCCGACTGAGTTCAGTAGGTGAGCTCAGTAGGTGGCCTTGGATAAGCCACTCCTCTCAGCCTCAGCACCCCAGCTGTATTGTGGGGATGATAATAACACTAATTTGTTCACCGCTCTGGGTAAGGCACTAATCTGTCTAGAAGAGCGATGTATAAGCGCAGTAGTTGTTATTTTCTGAAGACTCATGGCCAGATGCTGCTCCATTGTCCCTGTCTTCATTCTCTCCAAGGCTCATTTTGAGGGGGAATGCACAGGAACGCAGTTCCAGCAGTTCCCCAAAGAGGTCACATGTCAGGTGGCTCTGCCCACCTGACTCTCAACCATTTGGGCCTGTTTCGGCCTGGATTGGGGCCGAAATGGCCTGGATAGGGCCTCTGACGGGTGGTAGATCACTCTCCTGCTCAGCAGCAGCCTGATCCTGACCATTTTGGGCCCCTTTTTGGCCATTTTCAGCCCCTTTTGGCCATTTTGGGCCCAATTTCAGCCCTGAATGGCCAGGATTGGGTCCAAAACAGCCAGGACAGGTGATGTCAGGGGGTGTGGCATATGCTAATGAGTTATGCTAATGAGTTCCTCCAGCTCTTTTTCTACGAAATGACCCCTGATTCTCTCCATCTGGGACTGGCTTCACCTGCAAAAGCAAAAGGATTTCTCTTCCTTGCTGCAGCCCAGGTTTGCAACTCTTCTGTTTGGATCAGCAAAACCATGTTGATCTGTGCTGATAACAGCAGGTTTCTCCCAGTTCCAGCTGGGCAGCACAAAGAAAGACTGTGTTGTAACAACAGCAAGTGCCTTGGGATGTTACCAAATTTTATGACAACTTTGGTTCGATTTGAAAGTTCAATTTTCACTTATAATATCTTCACCCTTGGGATGAAACTCTGATTGTTCTTTCCTTCCAACCACATTAATGACATCTGATGTGAATGTTGCTTTTCAAATTGATGCCCCATTTTGTGTCACAAAAAATGGAGTCTAATGTAAATGGGCCGTAAAAGAAACAAACAGGAAGTCTGACAAAGAAAATAGGCAGAAATAATGGTTTTCCCAACGATGCATGGAAATGTAAAGAGACAAAACAAAAATACATTATTTGTACATCATGGGAGGAGACTGCTGGGTTTTTGGAAGAGAGGAAAGAGCTAGAGCTGTGGCCATGTGGTGAAGCACACAGCAGCGATGAGGAGAAACAGTGGGGGCCAAAGAGCCCAGCTGAGGAGGCTTTGACAACTGCTGCTCCATCTTGCCACCACCACGAGAAGTCCCAAAGTCAGTTGCACATTTCACTCCAGAGCACTAATTGGGGGTGGGACCTTGGGTTTCTTTTCATTATAAAGGAGGCTGTTGGCCTAGGAATAGGGTTGCTTCCTGAGAAATGAAATGTTCTGAGCTGACACTTTAAACAAACTCACATAAACAAAATTTGTAAAACCATAATCATCAATGTATTTTGATACAGAATCAACTCCAGAGAATCAGCAACAATAAAGTAAGAAAGAAAAGAAAAAGAAAACCTCCCAATAAAAATAAGAGTGGGGGGGGCACATGCAGTGTGACGAGCATGGAAGAGTGGGTGCAGGTTGTGGGAGGGAGAGAGAGAGATGATACCTTCCTCCGACAAGGAAATAAGTTATTGAGGCTCAGTCAACTGCTTGTGTATCCCACATGCCTGAAGGCAAAATTTGGCAACTTCGTTAGTTATCTCCTGGGAAGAGTCTGTTCTAATTGGTAGAACAATGTTATTGGATTCACACTGTAGCTCAGCATACGCTTTGGGGGCACATCTCAGCTTCAGTTCTGTATCTAAAAATGGGAACATGAATGTCCTAATGCACAAGGTTTTTATGAGAAAAAAGATAATAGAGAAACGTTATTAGGCTTGAATTTGGATATAGGATGATGTATATATATATATATATATTTTAAAAAATCTGTTCAAGCCCCATTTCACCAAAATGGACTACTGTAGCATCGCTATTATTCTGGTTGTGTGTGTGTGTTCTTCGAAGTGTTCTTTTAGTACTTTCTATTGTGCAATCAGAACAGATATATCGAAAATGAAATCTGAAATGCAATCAGACTTTCATTCAATCTTCAGCTGAACAAACATTGGGCAAATTGCATTTTCACGTAAAGGGTGAATAGTATTTCATGATGTCCTTTGCCAAAGGTAGTTAGCACAACCTTGATTAAAATTTGACTTTTATGCTTGCCATTTAAATTTGTCAAGGAATGCTGAAAACATTTATATTTATATAAACAAGGTCACAGATCCCACAACCTTATACTTTTAAGAGATGACAAATTAAGAAGATATGCCGAACTTTTTAATCTTTCAGAGGTGCTTACTATAACTTTCTTCTTCAAAGTGCTTGCCATAGACAGATAGATTTCCAACTGGTGTACAGTTGGTGTACATCTAAGACCACAGTTTTTTTTAAAAAATCTAATAACGCTGCTTGCCCCATCATATCTGGGGGCAGGATTCAAAGAATACTGGTATAATCTCCATGACAACAATGTTGTTGGTTGGAGCACAGGCTGTATGTGTGAGTGTGGTTTTTGTCCATTATAAAAGAAAGTTCACCGCATGCCATTTCATGCTTGCCTGTGCCTCCTATTCAAGTGAGTGTGTCCGAAGTGCCTTCAAAATGAGGATACTTTTACGTAACTGCCTAAAGCTTGTGAGAGAGGAAAGAGTTATGGTCCCTGAGAATTTCATCCCAGTTGGGTTTGGGGGGTGTTTACATTTGGTAGTATATTTTCCATTGAAATCAATCAAAACATTATTGCATTGATTTCCTAATGCTGCAAGTTTTACTGCTGATATAAAACATCCAACTCATTTTTTAAAAAATGACACATGGCTGGTGATGATGAAGCACAATTTCATCACAACATGGAGTAGAGCTCTAGAATGTACTTTTTGCAAGCACATATTGTACAGCTTTCCCACTCTATTCCCCCTCCAGTCACCCCAAATAAAAGAAAAAAACATTTTAAGGAGAGATGTTTCTTAACCGTTTCAGTCCTGTAGGGTCAAAGGCCCATTTTGCTTGTCTAATTCCCAACACGGAGTACATTTCTGTTCAAGTATTGTTCTAAACTGGGTTGTAAATACTTTGTATATTCTCACATGGCAGCCTGGGAATTGTAGCTAGAACCAGCAAGTTCTGAACATGTAACTGCCAACTGATGAACGCTGCTAATGGTGAAAATGCCAAAGCAGCACATGTAGCTGATACTGCAAGTTTCATGACTACCCTGTGATGACCTTAGGACTTAAGTCATCCAAGCAATTCAGCAGATTGCGAACATGCAGCACCAGTGCCTACCTGGCCAGATTCCATGTGGCACAGATTTGAAACCAGTATGATCAAATTCTTATTTAAAATTGCTGACAAATCAGCAATGTAGCTCAAGAGAAAACAGTGGGTTGGATCCAAACAGCTTTTTCACTGTTGAAAAAGGGAGAGAGTATCCCCTTTGACCTCGAAAAATGTTATGTGAATCAAGGGACCAGCATGGACAAAATCTATGTAGGATGGGAGCTATAATACGGCAGTGAACTAATCGAAACTGATTTAAAAAGCTGGCTGGATCCAACCCATCATTGCCAGCAAGGTAAGTTCAATTTTCTTATGTGTACTTTATGAAAATCTGATCATCCTCACTACATGTGACTCTGCTGGGTAATAACAACAACAATAACAACAACAACAATAATAGACAGCTACTGTGGTGTGCTGGTTAAAAGTACTAGGGTCTGAGAAACCGGGTTCAAATCCCTGCTCAGCCATGAAGCTTAAGCAAACAGCAATTACAGCGAGCTAGTTCTAACCAGGGCTGACCCGCCCATTGAGGCTGGCCTGGCAGCCACCTCAGGGCGCTAAGGCGCCAAAGGGGGTGCCGGGCCAGGAGCAGGGGCATGCGCCATGGAGCTGCCGCCACAGCCAGCCAGGAGTGCGTGCTGGCGGCAGCAGTGTGGGGCAGCTGAGCGGGCAGCCTCCCATTCAGTTGCTCTGGGGGCCAGGCGCAGCTGGCGGCCAGGGTGGCCGGCTGTGCCTGGCCCTCAGAGCAACTGAACAGGAGGACTGGAAGGCCCCCCGTGCGCACACCCAGCCCTGCATGATAACGTCACATGCAGTGGC
This sequence comes from Eublepharis macularius, assembly GCF_028583425.1. Lineage (NCBI taxonomy): Eukaryota > Metazoa > Chordata > Lepidosauria > Squamata > Eublepharidae > Eublepharis > Eublepharis macularius. Next base: position 60,540,432 of record NC_072799.1, read on the forward strand.
ATCATCATGCAGTCCGGTGCATGCATGCACAGAGGCAGCCCTTAAGCCGCTTCAGATGCCAGTGATGCTGGAGACAGCCCTGGTTCTAACTTTCACCATATTTTTCATCCAATGATTTCTAGTTTCTCTAGACTGTAAAAAGTCCTAAAGAATGTATATGATCTTACAAGAGTTTTGTTTGGCTTCCCTCAAAATTCCCCAGATCCTTTGCTTGAAGAGGACTTCAGATTTGCTTTGGCTATTTCTGTTGGTCAAATTCCAGTAGCAACTGTAATCCATACCAGTTCAAGGGGGGGGGGGGTCAAATAAACCAGTTAGAGGACATAGGCAACAACTAGGGTTGCCAGATCCCCTTGTCCTCCCAGTGGGAAGGGGGGAGCAGGAACTCAACTTTTTGAAAATTTTCATGCACACGCATAGTGCGTGCACTTCTGGCACCAACACAATGATGTCACTTCTAGGAGTGATGTTATCATGTCCAGGAATTACGTCATTGCACTGGCCGTGTGAATACTCCTGCACTTTGTGCCAGCCTATTCAGGGCCCAAATCAGCCCCAACTGAAGCACAGGAGCATCCCCATGGCCAGTGGGATGATGTCATTCTTGGACATGACATTGTCACACCCTGCTGGGAGTGTGCCTGCTGTGGACTTACCTGGGAGGTATTTTGCCTCCTGGGCCCATTTCCTGTGCCCCCACCAGCCAGTTGAGTGGTGGGGGGGGAGAAGCTGTGGGGGATCCCCCACACCCACCGGGGGACTGGCAGCCCTAGCAACAACATCCCTAGCTTGTTGTTGAATTCTACATGCAGGTAATCCTGACAGAGTAGTTCTTAGATTCATCTATCAGCCAGATCTACTCCCAGTCAGAACAGTCACTTTGTTTTGCTATTTTTGCTCCTGAACATTCCGTTTACATTTGGTCCTACTTCTAAGTATTAGAAGGGCATACAAAAGCTTCTGAAGACTAGTTTGTAAGACTCTGAGAACTCTGCAGTCCCCAAGCAAACCCACATGGCATAACTGAAGGAAAACAACTGAATACTAGGAGCAAGAGAACTGTGCAAGGCTGGAGTTTGGCTATCCTGTCCTGTAATGTCTTCCCTGGTACATGTGCCTGGTAAGAGTCTTGTCCCAACCCTGCCCGAGCTCTGGGTTGAGGAAAGATTCTCATGGAATATATATAGATGGATTCTACCTAAATTTTAGTTCATTCAGATTGGGGATATTTTCTGTGGTCTACCATTCTACCAAAGCCCAAGAGTTTTGGCAAACTTTATTATGTAGGCCAATAGCTCAGGGACTACACAGTTCCTTCAGGCCTTAAATAGCCATCTGATGGGATCTTTTACAGTACAAAAACTGGGCAAAGCAGAACTATTTGCATAATTTAACTAGTTGAGTTTCTGTTCCCCCTCATTGAATATGCAAATCTTGAAGCAAAAATTGAAAGTCACAAAAATCTGGGTCGCCTGTATTTTTATTATGGAGCAATCACTTAAGTATGTTCTCCTGGGCCACTAGGAATTGTGTAAGTTACAATGGGGAGGAATTCTGTGTTCTTTTCTCTGTGGTTGCTTGTTACTCTGATAACTATCCACTCGAACAAGACAATGAGTTGGACTCCACCAGCTTTTTTGTTCAGTCTCACCCATGTCTCCTTCATACTGCACCCATAGTCCTGCATGGCTTTTGTCCATGTATGTCACATAGTCCCCAGAATAGCTTTTTTGGTGGTCCAAGAGGAACTTTCCCTCCCTTTTTCACCAGTGCAACAAACAATGGGCATGAACCGGAAAAAAACCAAACTCTGCAGTTCATGGTTCGTCACATTTCATGAACCATGAACTTTCATGAACCTGCCCTGGTTCGCAAACCAGTTTGTTTGGTTCATGAAAACATCACATCCATGTCAGCAAATCGTCACTTCTGAGTCAGCAGAAGGTCTGCAGGAAGTCCATCCCCTGTTGCCTAGGAAACTGATTGATCAGCGGCAGGCTGTCTGCAGTGACGAACCAAAAAATGAACCAAACGAACCAGCCAAAATTCGTGGTGGTTCATGAGAAATGGGCTCTGATGAACTGCTGGTTCACGAACCACAAACCGGCCTAGGTCATCATGAACTTTGGTTCGTATTTCGATTCATGCCCATCTCTAGTGCAACCCAATGATATCCATTACAGGGGTGTGAAAGTCCCACATGTGCCATAGCAGATGCTTGAATGAAAACTGCTGAATTACTTCAAGTACATAGATGCAGAGGAGTTAGCCGTGTTAGTCTGTAGTAGCAAAATCAAAAAGAGTCCAGTAGCACCTTTAAGACTAACCAACTTTATTGTAGCATAAGCTTTCGAGAATCACAGTTCTCTTTGTCAGATGCATGGAGGGCAAGAAGAAACTGGTCAGATATATAGGTGGAGAGGGGAGGGCGGAGTAGATGCAAACAGTACCTTCTGATATGGAGATCAATTTGCTTCTGAGTAGATGCAAAGTAGGCGGAGTAGATGCAAACAGTAGCTTCTGATATGGAGATCAGTTTGCTTCTGTTAAGGAAGTCAGTTACTTCTGATAATGAGATAACCGTTCATAGTCTCTATTCAATCCAAGTCTGACTGAGTCAAATTTACATATGAATTCCAATTCAGCAGCTTCCTGTTAGATTTTGTTTTTGAAAGGTTTCTGTTGAACTACAGTGACCTTTAAGTCCTTGATGGAATGTTCTGGTAGATTGAAGTGTTCTCCCACTGGTTTCTGGATGTTGCCATTTTTAATGTCAGATCCGTGTCCATTTATAGAAGAAATAAAAGAATAAATGGACACAAATCTGACATTAAAAATGGCAACATCCAGAAACCAGTGGGAGAACACTTCAATCTACCAAAACATTCCATCAAGGACTTAAAGGTCACTGTAGTTCAACAGAAACCTTTCAAAAACAAAATCCAATGGGAAGCTGCTGAATTGGAATTCATATGTAAATTTGACTCAGTCAAGCTGGGATTGAATAGAGACTATGAATGGTTATCTCATTATCAGAAGTAACTGACGTCCTTAACAGAAGCAAACTGATCTCCATATCAGAAGCTACTGTTTGCATCTACTCCTCCCTCCCCTCTCCACCTATATATCTGACCAGTTTCTTCTTGCCCTCCATGCATCTGATGAAGAGAACTGTGATTCTCGAAAGCTTATGCTACAATAAAGTTGGTTAGTCTTAAAGGTGCTACTGGACTCTTTTTGATTTTACTTCACGTACAGAAATCGTTAGGCATCTATTCCATGTGATTATGTTTTAAGAAGTCTGTAGTCTGCAAACTACGTATTTTATAGCTATGTATAGTAACAAGATGACAGTCTTTAAAACAAAACAATGAACTATGTAGAGAGAGTCATACATTAATGAGCAATGGAAATAATACTTTGGGTACAGTGCAAAGCTTGTAGAGGTAGATTGAATTTCTCTTCAGGAAGTTCCTTCTTTGAATTTTATCTCAGCCATGGTTTGAAATGTGCTCTGAAATAATGAATTACATTTGTTTGTTGGACAAGCTGGAGCCCACTGCAAGTTGAAGAGTCTACTGTGAGCCGAGACCTCTTGAAGCAAATTCATTTCAGTTGATTCCCAATTCATGAATTTTTTAAAAATGCATATACTGGGGGGAGCGGAATCCCTAATTGAACTCATTTTTAACCTCTGCAATTTAATTTACAAAATGTTGCCAAACTAAAATTGTCTGGAAATGCCTGAAGCCTGTGATTCTTGGCATGCCTGCCCAGGAAATATATTTGCGGATGGAATTATAGCATTTTTTTTCCAATTTCTCACTTCATGTTTACCAAATACTATTTGTAAATATTGTAATGAGCACTTATCTCCATTAAATTATCATAAACTCTTAAATGATGAGAACAAATTGTGCTGGTAAAATCACAGTGCAATCCTCAACAGAGTTACATCCATCTAAGCCCATAGAAGGGTACAACTCTGTTTAAGATTGCACTGTGACTGTCATTTGTATCAATAGATCAGTGCGGTTATGTATGTAGTGGCTACTTCTTGACAGTCATGCCAGTTTTAACTAGTTAAAAAATACCCCTTGGACTGACGCTGCTTAAGAAGGACGAACTTTAATATGGATGAGCAAATGTTCCCTATTCATTTCCTTTTATATCGTCAACATATCAAATTCTCAACTCAACCAAATCTGAGGATACTTAAATCTGGAGATCGGAGCTGTGAATGGATGAAATAGATCTTTCTACAGACCTGAAAAATCTGCAGAAAAGAAAATCTGCAAAACAAACAAACAAACCATCAGGTGGTAAAAAACCCCAAAAGGAGCTTTAAGAAATGAATAACCTAGGTGGTCATTGCTGTGGTCCATGTGAAATGGGGGAGACACTTTTCCCGGCTTGGCCTGCACCAACCCTACATGAAGTGAAGACGGAGACAATACATGTCTCTGTCCATGCAAGGTGAGCAAGGTGGCACTTCTCCCTTTAAAGATCTACAACAGGCTGCAGCCAGGATGTCTGAGATCAGGGAAGTGGCACCCAGCCTGCCTAAGCTTTACATAAGACAAAGGAAGTAGCACCTAAATCACCCAAACCCTGCATGATACAAGGGAAGTGGCAGCTGGAAGTCTGATTGGCTGTGAAATTTTTTTAAAAGTTGCTTTGGCAGCAACTGCCACCACAGTACAAAGATCTTCACTGTGTAACTGTAAGTTCATTTTAAAAGGCATTCTGTTAAATAGAGCTTCTGCCTGAAATGTTGAAGGGTTACTGTTTGAGTTATGCATTACCTCACTCCTTGGCATTTTTTGTTGGCTCTGTCTCCCATAGCAGCCATTTGGCCCTGTCTCCTGTGGCAGCCATTTTGTGACTACATTCATGTCCATGTGTCAGAATTCCAGAAGCCTGTGGGTTCAAGGAGACCTTTGCATATTGGTATACAAAGATATACAATTTTCTTTTATCACTTTAAAGATTTGTTCAGTTTTTTGATGAACAATGATATACTAGTCATTCCAATTAAGAGAGGAGATCATCACATAGTCTTAGGAAGATTTTGCAGATTTAAATGGCTAGTTGAAGTTACTGTATTGGATGTGATCTGTTGATAACTCAATAATGTGTTATTTTTATGACATCGTACGTAAATATGTATCATGGTAATTAAACTCATTATTGTAGGAAATGTTAGAAATCAGACTAACATCACTGAATACTGCAATTCATTTTACATCCCTGGAGCCAGGATTCATAAAATGCAGTAATAGATATTGGCTTTAATAGCACCATCCTTGCATAACAGACTGTAGAACAGGTTACATTGCTGGACCATTGAACATATCTGTAACAGTCGTTCAAATATTTTTTTAAAAAATATATAAATTATTTCCTAAAATAGTACTGGCTTGTTTCCCTGCTCAACTGGGAAGGCCTCTTAGTTGGGAAATAGGATGGAGCCCAGGAGGAAATCATGAGGGTGAAAAATCCTCATGGCTGATTCACAATTGGCTTCCCTTTTCGAAGGCAGGGCCAACTACCATTTCAAAGTCTAGTTCTCAGGCGCAGTCAATGAAAACAGCCAAAGGACTGGCAAATAGTTAGGCTACAGACTAAGTGTCTTTATTATTTTTTACCCTTTCTCATCCTCTGTCCTTCTACCCTTCTGTTAATAGCTGTTGGGAAGGGCCCATAGCTCAGTGGTAAAGCGTACAAGGTTTGTTACAATTAATAGAGCTCTAGGAATGGTCAGTAATGACTTGGTGCTTGCACAGGGTGCTTGCACCTTTACCTATGAATAGCGCAAGTTTCTGGGAAGGATCTTTGCATCTTCCCATAGAAGCATTGTGTCTCCTAACAAGCCTCTACACACGATCAGAACAGAAGACCCCTGTAAATTGGGAGGGCTGTAGTGGGAATGGCAGAAATTGACCCTCTCACACAAATACACTTGCACAACCTTTTGCTGTATTCACAAAAGAGCTCACAGAAGCAGAGAGTGCTGATGCAGAGGCAGGGCTGTCCTGTTAAGGCACTTAGCCCTGTCCCCTTCCCATGTGACCCTGAGAGTCCGAGGAAATGCTGCCATTTATCCTCTGCAGTGGCAAATGCGGCCCCCGGCCTCAAGCCCTTGGCTGCCGGCCAAGTGGGGGCCGAATTCTGCCAATTTCCCCTTCTTGCTGCAGTACTCTGAGAGTCCTCAGTGTCAGCCTTACAGGGGGTTAGTAGGATCCAGCATGCATTTTGCATGCGTAAGGTCCCAGGTTCAATCCCTGGCATCTACAGTAAAAACTAACCATAAATAAGGTTCATAAGAATTGAAATGATTGGTAGGAGATTTATATTAACTATAGGATACAAAATCTTGTGCCTTTATAATATGACACAAAACCAGAGAACGTGCAACTTGTACAGTGAGCTAGTATCACTGTACAAAATTATCTGGATTATTTAGAAAATAGTTACTTTTCTGTGTGAAGGAAGGGAGGGATGAGGTTTCGTGGGGCAAGCACAGCCCTCCAAGTCCCTTTCCCCCTGTAGCTCATTATTCAAAAGGTCTACGAAGTTCCTTTCCCCTCAGCATCCCCCTCCCTCTGTCCTTTCAAGACATGATTAGGCCTTCATTCCTTTCCTGCCTCATGATTAGACCTTCATTCCCTGAGGCCTTTACCTATGAACAGGCCACATTCATGAGGGTTCCCTTCTGCTCATAGCCACAAGCTCAGCGACAATCTCAGACTAGGTTTGCCAGCATGAGGCTGGCAAAAAGCAGACTTACTTCCTGAAATGGGTCACTCACTACTAGTGATGTTTTCTCTAGTGATGCACTGGCATTAGCCAAAACTCTATACTTTAACCATAGAGTTTTGACTAATGGTTAGAGCGCCTCCAGCAACAAGCTGACATTACTTCTGGTTGTGAGTTGTGCTGCAAGTGACATCAGTGTGTTAGGACACTGATATCTGCCCCCATTCCCTGCCCCCCCACTTTCTCCCACCGCCTAGCTAAGCAGGCCTATGACAAGTTTGGCAACCTTATACAAGGCTGACTCTCCACACTTTGCTCTCCTTCCTGTCTGCTTTGTTGCTCCCTGCCTTAGTGGGCTTTGAGCATATGGCATTGCACCTGTAAAATTAGCATACAGAAGTAGCAGCCATCATTTCCCACATAGACACATTTCCCTCACAGACGACCTTCGCAGGCATCTGGATCGAGGCGGGTCAGCGCTGCTTGTGTTACTTGATCTCACAGCAGCGTTTGACACGGTTGACTATGATTTGTTGGCCAGCCGCCTTGCCGACGTGGGGATTAGGGGAACAGTCTTACAGTGGCTGGTCTCCTTTCTCCAGGGTCGGGGACAGAGGGTGGCGCTCGGGGGAGATCTATTGCCCCGTCACCCTTTGGTGTGCAGGGTTCCCCAAGGGGCGATACTCTCCCCGATGTTATTTAACATCTATATGCGCCCCCTTGCCCAGTTGGTGCGGAGGTTTGGGCTGGGTTGTCATCAATACGCGGATGACACCCAACTTTTTCTGTTGATGGCCGGCTGGCCAGACACGGCCCCAGACAATCTGGCCAGAGCTTTGGAGGCTGTGACGGCATGGTTGAAACAGAGCAGGCTGAAATTGAACCCAGTGAAGACGGAGGTCCTGCAGCTGGGACGGGGGCTGCCAGATGTTGGGATCCAGCTCCCTGCCCTGGATGGGACACCACTGGCAACTTTGCCAGTGGTAAAGAGTCTGGGTGTGTTCCTGGATGCCTCCCTATCGATGGAGGCCCAGGTCACGGCGGTTGCCAAGTCTGCATTTTTCCATCTTCGTCAGATCAGGCAACTTGCCCCCTACCTGACGCCCCAGGACCTGGCTACAGTGATCCATGCAACGGTCACCTACAGGCTAGATTACTGTAACTCACTCTACGCTGGGCTACCCCTGGGCCTGATCCGGAAACTACAACTGGTCCAGAATGCGGCGGCACGGTTCCTGACTGGTATACCTTACCAGTCACACATCACACCTGTCCTGCGCCAGCTGCACTGGCTTCCAGTTGAATTCCGAATCAGGTTCAAAGTGTTGGTTCTTACCTTTAAAGCCCTGAGTGGGTTGGGACCGGCATATCTTCGGGACTGCCTCTCCCTGTACGTTCCCCGGAGATCGCTCCAATCAGCGAATAAATACTTACTTGTGGTCCCCGGCCCTAAGGAAGCCCGCCTCGCTTCAACCAGGGCCAGGGCCTTTTCAGTCCTGGCCCCAGCCTGGTGGAATGCTCTGTCAATGGAAACCCGGGCCCAGCGGGACATATTATCGTTCCGCCAGGCCTGTAAGACAGAGCTGTTCCACCAGGCATTTGGTGATTGAAGGGGGTGGTGCCATGTCGGCCTCCCACCTTTGGGGTGGGGAAGGTTCTCCCCACCACTGCACCTTGTTAATTTGTTTTATTATTTGTATATTGATTTTAGTTTTTGTTTTTATCGATTTTAACTGTTCACCGCCCAGAGCCCCTGGGGATGGGCGGTATATAAATTGAATAAATAAATAAATAATAAATAAATATGTGCTGCCATTCAATTCCAACATGAGGAACCAGAATTTGAAGGTCAATTCAATGTGATCTTCACATTGAAATCCTATAACCTGGATGACGAAAAACACACCAATGAAGAATTCTCTCCCATTTGGTCTAACCATCTTGGTTGTTTGTGCTAAATAAGAATAGTGGCACCCTTGCAGCTAGGGTTGCCAGGTCCTCTGACTCCCCTGGCGGGAGATGAGGGGCCTGGCACCTACCCTGTTCTGTTCCTGGGTTCCTGTTCACACACTTGCACTCCTGGCTTGTGAGATGACATCACTGTGTGGGTCAAGGGGAAGACTGAGAGAGCTCCTGCACTCACCAGGGTGCTGAATCGGGCCACGGCAGGCCACAATTCAGCCCAAATTGGACCCACTGCGGGGCTCCATTTGGCCGGAGTTGGACCTGCTGCAGGGGCAAGAGCACGCCGCGCTGTCCAGGGGCATGTTGCACTGCCCAGGGGGCGCCCTGGGAAGCATACCCCCCTGGACAAGTAAGTGGGGCAGGGGGAACAGTGGGAGCAGGGGATGCCCTGTCCTGGGCGGGGGAATGGCACCCTTACTTGCAGCAGTGGGAACCTTGCCAGCTCTAGGGCCCTGGAAAATGCCTCACCTTACCATGGACCTCTATACAAGAGATAGCACCCTGATGTTCCCTATCCACTACCAGTATGGCACTGGATGCCTTAAATCTGGTAATTGCCAACATCTAGGTGGGACCTGGAGATCTCTTAGAATTACAATTCTTCAGGCTGCTGAGATCAATTCCCCTGGGGAAAAATGGCAGCTTTGGAGGGTGGACTCTGTGGGTCTGTCCTCTTCCCCAAACCTATCTTCTCTAGACTCCACCCCCAAATCTCCAGGAATTTTCTAACCTAGAGCTGGCAATCCTATTAATAACCAACTTCTTGATATTATATTTATGGCACTATGGTTATGCATAGAAAGTATTGCAGTATAAACATGCATGGCAGAGAGCTAAGGCTAGGAACTGGATGCTACGGTGAGCTGCAAGGAAATATGAAATGGATGACTAGTTGAAGAGGATCAGTGGGCCTAGTGGATGGCTCTTGGGATGCTTGCCAAGAGACCGAGTCCTGTGAGAGGCAGAGACCATTTCCCTACTTTTCATCTTTTACGGCTGTTGTGTGCTACGATACAGGATTTGTTAAAATCTCGATTGTTTCCCCTTGTTGGTCTCCCGTTTGAGTAGTTGCAAACCGTTGGTGAATATGGGAACTACTACCCATTGCTGTGTAATCCCCCTTGGGTAAGGTTTTTGGTAACCAATGCTGCCTGACAGATGTTTCATCCAAAACACATTTTCTTTTCTCCCATCTTTTGTTGTTTTGTGGCTCACTTTTAATATTCCTTTGTAACATTTCTAACTTGGTCTTTTGCAAAAGGAGAATGATTGTCGAAATTACTTATTTGGTATTCAGTTGTTCAGTCTCATTTCCTGACTGCTTTCTCTTTGTTTTTCAGTGCAATGGGCAATATTTTATTTTTGGCCTTTCCCAACAAAGACTTGATTCTTAGTTATAATTTATTTGCACATGTATCATTTATTTTGCTAGGGCAGAATTGCTACATCAGGCTGTTAGGCTGAAACCTTTACATATTTCATCTGTTCTGTGTCCTCAAAACTGTTATTCAACCCAAAATTAGCATCAGAGTATTGACAGTAATATACAATTTAGTAGTCAGTTTGCAATAGAAAAACGTTTCACAACACAATAATGTAGGCACTTAAATATGTATATATTACAGAATCACAGTAAACAATTGCAAACGTATTCTGTTGTGCAGCTGTATGTTAGGCTCTAACTACTTGCTAAAAATAAAAAAAACGGTATGGTAAAATGATGAAGAATAAAACATGGTTAGGAAAAGATATGAGAAGAGATGTCCCTGGGATGTCACAGTAATGAATAACTGTTACTCTCTTTTTATGAGGATCTACTTAAACAGATGCTAGTACTGATATGTCATCAGGCCAGGAGGCTAAGATTTCTTTGTGGAGGGGAAGAGGGAGAGGAAAGAGAAGCACTATAATTAGTTCCTAGGCAATTCCCCCTCCCCCATGTGTTGTCTTGCTTCTTTTGGGTGACGAGCACCCAGCACCATTGCTTGACAATAGTTACAGTAACACTACCAACTGCCAGGGAAAACCCCACCAGAGGTATCAAAATTGGATGAACATTCACAAGTACTTATACATCAAACTTATTTGAAACCTTTTTTTATTATTTTAATTTTTAGAAAGTGCAAGGTGCTTAAAGTGCTCTCTCTCTCTAATAAATATAATAAATATCAGTACAAAAATAAGGTAGGGCATTCCACAGGTGAAGTGACACCACTGGGGGAAAAAAGCATCTCTGGTTGACACCTACCTCACTTCCAAAGATGGAGACAAGGGCTCATAGGAGCCCCCGGTGGCAAGTTGCCCTGCAATCACCCACCACTGACAGACAACCTGGGCAAGTGTGCCATGGGCATGCACGCAGTGGGGTGCAACAGTATCACTCATGCCAGCTGCAGGAGTGTTTCCACAGTTCATGGGGGGGGTCAATTTTGGCCCCCAGCTGTGGAAACAGGCCAATTTTCAAAGAATCAGCCACAGGTGAAGAGCAGCTAGTGCAATGATGTCACTTCTGGAAATGACATCATTGCTCTAAATCCCGTGCTTACAACCAGCAAGTGCCAGGACCCCACCCTCCCACTGGAAGCCTAGTGGGGAGACACAGAGCAGGACTTGTGAGAAAGATCTTAGCTGGAGGGTTGGACAATATGGAAGGAAGCAGCCCTTCAGGTACCTGGCCCTAAGCTTTTTGGGGCTTTAAAGGCAAGAACCAGCACTTTGAATTGTGCCTAAAACAAACAGGCAGCCAGTGCAGGTGTTTCACAACTGGTGTGATATGATCCCTGCTCACCTGACAGTGACCTGGCTACCACTGCCACATTTTGGATGAGTTGAATTTTCCACACAGTTTTCAAAGACAGTCTCACACAGAGGGTATTACATTACAGTAATCTAATCTGGATGTAATCAGAGCATGGATCTGTGGCCAGAGACCACTTTTGGAGGTGCATCAGCTGCAGCTATAAAAGGCACTACCACAGAGAAGATGTGGCAGCCTGCTTGTTATTTGGGGTAACTTCCAGGAAGATATCACTCATATTTTATGATCTCTTAAAGATTGTCTGTCTCTGGGTTCAGTTCACGGTGTTGGTGTCAACGCCTTTTAAACTCTTCATGACCCAGCATCCACATTACAGAACTGTATCTATGCGGCAGTTTCATTCTGTCCAACAGGGTCTTCTCTCTGTGCCTTCCTTTGCCTGGACATGGTGTGATCAGCTGTTGCCTGGATATGGGTCTTTTCAGTAGCCATCCCCTTACTCTGAAACAGCCTTCTGAAGTGATGAGGCTAGGATTGCCAACAGGCCTTCAGTTTGATCCCTTTAGGGTAGGGTTGCCTGTCCCCTGCTGGGGGTGGGGGATCCCGCACTCTCACCCTCCACCCCTGCCCCCTCATACCCCTGCCGGTGGGGAAACATGCTTCCCAGGGTGCGCTCCTGGGTGGCCTGCTCCCGTACACTGCAGTAGGTTGATTTCAGGCCAAATCGGGCTGCTGCAGAGCACAGGAGTACTCCAGGGCCCATTGTGCTACCCTGGCTGTACTCCCCCTCTCTGCAGTGACCTGATTTGGCCCAAATTGGGACTGATTCAGCCCAAATCCAGCCGGTGCAGAATGCATGAGCACTCCAAGGTGTATCATGCAGTCCTGGCAGTGCTCCCGTGCTCTGCAGTGGCCCAATTCGGCCCATTGCCTGGCACGTGGCCTGCACAAGGATGTCACTTCCAGTGACATCATTGTGTATGCTGGGAGTCGGAGAGCCTACAAGGGCAGCACTCAAGTGCCAGGTTTCCAACCTCCTGCCCAAAGGGTAAGGGGACCTGGCAACCCTATTTTAGGGTTGCTAGCCTCTGCTGGCAACCTATGGAAGCATTTTGGGGCTGGGCAAGAGGGACATCATGGTGCATGATGCCAGTACCCCACTTCTAGTCTATATCCCGAAGTGATAACACAGCATTGCCACAACGGCACTTTTTTCTTTATTTTTGCAGGCTCCCATCTTGCTTCCAGAGTGGCTACAAAACTGGTGTTGAGGGCCTGTTAAACAGAATGATTGAGCAGGACATGAAAAAGAGGCAATAATGGGTTCAAGTGATAGACTGAAAGACTTGTCATGGGCACTGATATTTAATTTGGTGTGCATTTTCTTGTTTTTCTCATTGCTGTGATTAAGGCTATTTTTAGTTTGTTGATTTTATTATTTTACTTTTGTTTTTTGTTTTCTGTAGTTTCCTGACTTGGGTCCCAACTTTATTGTCAAAAAGGCAGATTTAAGAATATTTTAAATAAATAAACACTATTTTATTCTCCTCATGTCTTGATTTAACAATGACCTACGCAAGTTTCCAAGACCTGCCTCAGAAAAACACAACTTCTAATACTCCTGATTTTAAAACGATTGTGTAACAGTTCTTTCTCTGGAGGGGTAGCAGTGTTAGTCTTCTGCAGCAAAATAAGACATGAATGTTGTGGAACCTTGAAGATTGTTAATTCTAGCAGAAGTCTCTGTGAAATATTGTCCACAGTTATCTGCAGTTCTAAAGTAGGCTCATATATTGAAGCTTATAAAAGTTAGATTTAAACTTCTCTGTACTCTTGCTGCCTTTCAATAGTGATAATAAAAACTAGTTGATAATGATTGCACTGTATCTCACTGAGGTACAGTGGTACCTTTCTGCACGATCATTTTGCAGTGGTTCAGATTCCATTCTGCTTCCAGTTTGGTGTAGTGGTTAAGAGCGCGGGACTCTGATCTGGAGAGCCGGGTTTGATTCCGCACTCCCCCACTTGAAGCCAGCTGGGTGACCTTGGGCTAGTCACGGCTCTCTGGAGCTCTCTCAGCCCCACCCACCTCACAGGGTGTTTTGTTGTGGGGATAATAATGGCATACTTTGTAAACCACTCTGAGTGGGCATTAAGTTGTCCTGAATGGCGGTATATAAATCGAATGTTATCTAATGTTATTATCTCCAGAGTTCTGCACATGCAATAGAGTAATGGGATGCAGAATCAAATTTAGCCCATTTTCCCCCTGAGTTTTCCTCCTGCAGACATACCGCAACTTTTTCTTGAATCTGCCTCTGAGTCACCGCTGATGCATCCTCTGTGTGTGTGTGAAAGTATTTGTTCCTAACTATGTCTCCCCTCACCTTTTCCTTTCCCCTGGCACTGATTGGTTGGCCATCTGCCAGTAACCACTCCCACTCTCCTCAGCTCTCTGAACTCTTTTTCTGCCATTTTTATCATTACAGTGAGGTAAGGGTTGTAAGGCTGCTGCTTCATTTGCTTCCGCCCTCCCGGCTGTAAAAGCCAGGAAACAATTAAAAGGCTGTTGCTTTGTTCGCTTCCTCCATCCCACCTATGCACACACTCGCTCATTTATATTTTTTAAAGCCAGGAAAGAGTCCTAACACTTCTGCTTCATTTGCTTCGTCCCTCCCGGATGTCAAAGCCAAGAAGGAGTTAAAAGGCTGCTACTTTGTTTGTTTTATCCCTCCTGGCTGCTGCTTCGTTTCTCAAATGGCTGTGCAAAAATGCTCCCTCCCTATTCACACACATCTTTAGATTCTTTTCTTTTTGGCATTAGGAGAAGCCTGAAACAAGCACCAAGCAACTCAACATCCATTCCCCTCTCTTTTAAAAAAAATTACGGTAGAGTCGCAACACTGTGACTCCTTTAAGCACAATGTCTGTCCCGTTCCCTGATGGCAAACCACATTCTCCGCTGATCACTTCTTGGGTTTACTTTGTGGAACAAGTACAAAAAGTACATGTTTTCCCCCAGAATTTCACCACCAATTGCCTCTTCAGTGGGCACAGGGCAGCCCAATCAGCAAATGCAGGGACAGGGTGGGGGCGAATGGGCTCCAACATTGCAACACTACAATGCATGTGCAAAACTGTTTTTTTTAAAAAAGATGACGTTGGCTCCAGCTTCCACAAAAGGCGGTTTCAAACAGATATATCTCAACTCGTCAACATACACCAAATTGCCTCGATGTCGTGTAGTGCAGAACAATGGGAGCCCAAGCTGATTCAACGCTGATCGGTGTGAATATGCAGAGATGCCAGCTTAAAGTGTGCTGTGCAGAAAGGCCCTGGGGCTAAAGGAAATAAATTAGCAAACACCCATTTTTAAATTTGCAGATGTTGGAAATGTTGCCACCAACTATCCTTTCTAAATCCTCTCTGTTAAATGCCAAGTAGAAGTTCTACAGCCGGTTCTATGTGTTTCTTCATTCCTACTGAGGGAGGGAAAGAAGGAGCAGGTAAATGACAGTGTCAGTGAGAAATACTGGCGGCTGACTGATAAAGGAAAAGAAACTAAGGGTGGGTTCAACTAGTTTTGCTTATTTATTTAAATTCATTTAAATAGCTGATCTACATCACTGCTTATTTAAATAAGCCAACCGTTTTGAGGGCGGGCTGCGCTAGGCTAGGTATCTCATTCCTTTGGTGGGGGCAAGAGATTCCCTGTTCCCATCTTTCATCCCCCTGCCACTGCTTACCTAGCCAGTGTGTGTGTGGGGGGGAGGAAAGGTGGGAAACAGGCCTCCCGGGTGCACTCCTGTGGCTGGCATGATGACGTCAATGAGAGCACTCCCATGGTTCACAGTGGGCCAGTTTGGTCCCCAAAACTGGCATGCTGCAAACTGTGCATGCGCTCCTCACCTTGCATGATGATGTCATTTCTTGGAAGTGATGTCATTGCGTGGGACCACGCGCAATGCTAGGAACAACAAGAAGGCAAGCACTGGGTCCCCCTTCCTGCTTAGAGGGTAAAGGGATCTGGCAACCCTACTTGGGGTGCCTACTGTGCAGTTGCACCCTTACTCCTAACTTAGTTAATGATTATTGCCAGCCTTGTTTATCCCAGCCTGCACAGCCATTCTGTGCCAAGAGGCCAACCTGGTAGGCATTATTTAAATCCAATCGAAATCAATGAGGCTTGCTTCTCTGTAATATGTGGGCTAGAGGTATTGTTATTAGCTGGAATTCTAAGAACAGTTCTTAGAAAGAACTCAGATCATTTAAATCAACGGGACAGGCTTCTGGGCAAATGTGTTCATTACATAAATATCAATACTATTTAAACCATAAACATTTTTTATCACTGCACCCATATTAATGTTTTTAGTAAATAAAACTGTGGAGGCTAAAACACCTTTAAAACAAAAAAAACGTTTGCAGAGTCATTGAACAGAATGACCTAGCAAGATGGGATGGTTCCTTCAGGCTGTACTGATTAGCTCTGTTATGGACATATATTGTCTGAGATGGTAATAAAAATGGAATATCAGCGTGCTATTTACACCCAAGAGATGCTTTCCCACTGCTCTGTGGCCGGAGGTGCCATAGATAAGGAGTTTCTTCTGCTGAGTCCTAAAATGCTGATATTAAAAGTTTAATGAAACTGCATTAGAACACCATGTACAGAGCTTCTGCTTCTTGTCTCCTGCTTTTATGTCCTTTTCTCAATATGCGTAGATATAATAACAGCAGTCATTTAAGGGTTTTATAGCCAAACAGCGGATAGTCCACCACAGGCACTACACAGTTGAGAGAAAAACAGGTAAAATACAAGTTAAGAGAGTCAAGAGGGACCAGTGAGCCCCGCAAGAAAGTAGAGAAGAGTCCAGGAGCACCTTTAAGACTAACCAACTTTACTGTAGCATAAGCTTTCGAGAACCACAGTTCTCTTTGTCAGATCTGGATCTATGACCACAAGAAAATGTTTTCTAGGGCTCTGCCACATGTTCTTCAGTCACTTATGGTTCCCAAAGTGGTAATTGTGGAGCATTAAAACCATCACTCCTAGAAAAGCCCTTAATTTAACCTATTTGGTAGGTTTTTGCTACTTTCATTGTCACTCCACAGTTGCTTCTGTGGTCTTTTTTTTCTGTGTTATATAACCATTACTAGTCAGGGACAACAAATTGGATACAATGTTGTCATAGCACTAATGAGTTCTGGCTATTTGCTAATTCCTCTAAAGAGGATGAAGCCCATTATGAGTTAGGGAGTGTCCTATGAAGGTTACTTTGGCAATCCTTTAGGTTGCCACTGCCAGCTCCAGTTTGGGAAATTCTTGGAGATTTGGGGAATGCTGCCTAGGAAGGGTGGAATTTGAGGAAGGGAGGAAGCCAGGCAAGGATGTAATGCTGGTGAGTCCTTCCTCCGAAGCTGCCATTTTCTCCAGGGGGACTGATCTCTGTAGTCTGGAGATCAGTTGTAATTCCAGGAGAACTCCAAGCACCAACTGGGAGTTGATTACTTTAGCAATCCTAGCCAATCTGAGATCGCAAAAACGAACACTTCTCCAGCTCCTGAAAAACAGCTGAAAGACAGAGAAGAGGTTTTTTATTTGATAAACTCGCTAATTAATGTGCTGTGCAATTTGTGAGTTTGATCAAAGGAAAAACCACTGTTGTTTTCCAGCTCAAAATCACCCTGCCAAAGCCCTTTTATCCCTGGACGGAAAAGATACAGGAGATTTTGGAGTTTTCCCCACAACTGAAAAAGCAACACAGGAGGCTGATTTTGAGCTGAAAATGGTTGGTGGAACAGGTTTAAGCAGACTCTCTCTGCTAATCTTTCTTCGGCATGCTGCTTGGATTTAACAAAATAATGGAGGAAAAGCAAAACTGAATTCCATGTAACATATATTATGCTCTTTAATTAGTTCCTTGTCTTCTGGTTGAAGAAAATGGATGTGTGAGTTGAAGTTGTTGGATTTGTACTTTATCTTTACTTCCTCCTTGTAGCTTGAAGAACTTTAGCAATTGCTGCCGAGGGTCCATGATGCCCTCAAAGCCTGAGCCAGTCAGAGGGTAGGAGAAGTAAAAAAAAGGCAGCGGAGGGGGGGAAATCTTAAATCTGCATACGCGTTACCTCTAGGGGTTGAAGCACCATTCCTATGGGAAAGGCTAAAGTGTCTGGGACTTTTTAGTTTAGAAAAAATAGCTATGGAGGGACATGAGTAGAAGTCTATAAATTTATGCATGGGGTGGAGAAGACGGGGTAGAGGGCCTGTGTGGTGTAGTACCCTGCAGTGATGGACCACAGTCTGGGCCACCCAGGTTCGATTTCCTGCTCTGCCATGGAAGCTTGCTGGGTGGCCTTGGGCCATCATATACTCTCAGCCTAACCTACCTCACAGGTTGTGGTGAGGAAAAATGGAGAAGGGAAGAATGCTGTAAGCCACTTTGGGTCCCCATTGGGGAAGAAAGCAGGGTATGAATGAAGTAAATAATAATAATAATAATAATAATAATAATAATAATAATAATAATAAAAACTCAGGGCGCCCGATAAAGCCGGTGGCAAAAGATACAGGACAGACCAAAAGGAAATACTTACTTACTCAACAAGTCAATAAATTTTGGAATTTACTGCCAGTAGAGGTAATGATGGCCGAAAGGCATAGATGGCTTTAAAATGGAGTTAGATTCATGGAGGAGAGGTCCATCACTGGCTAACAGCTATGGTAAGTAAAGGGAGCCTCAGTTTCAGAGGCAGTAAACCCGGCGCTTGGAGGCAACCACAGGTGAAGGAGCTGGTCTCTATGCCCCCTCTCGTTAACCCTCCAGGGCAACTGGTTGGCTACTGTGTAAAACAGGGACCACTGATCTGATCCATCAAGGCTCTTCTTATCACCCACCTCACAGGGTGATTGTTGTGGGGTAATAATAACACTTTGTAAACTGCTCTGAGTGGGCATTAAGTTGTCCTGAAGGGCAGTATATAAATCGAATGTTATTATTATTATTATGTTCTATAATTTTTTTTTTTTAGAGTGATCATCTTCTATTCAGGATCATCTTCCTTTGGAATAAATACTGAAGTTCCGAATCCTTGAAATACAATGACAACTGAGAAAAAGCAGTGTGCTCTTGCTTAATGACTGTGCTGCAAAATTGCTGTAAAACTGTCTAATATAGTAAAATAATTCAGCACTAGCGAGGAGAATTCTCTTAATGTGTTCAGTTTGTAAGTTAAATTATTCTTAGCCTCTGTCTTCCACACATACAACTTGACGTGCTGGACATTTATATGTTTAAAGAAAAAAAATTGAAATTAATGGCACTTTCTAAAGTGTTCTCTTTCTCTCTCTCTCTCTCTCTCTTCCAGTTTGCTCTCAGTTTTCAAGAGGAGTTTTTGCTATTTTTGGATTTTACGACAAGAAGTCTGTAAATACCATAACATCATTTTGTGGGACTCTTCATGTCTCCTTCATAACACCCAGTTTCCCAACAGATGGAACACACCCATTTGTTATCCAGATGAGGCCTGACCTCAAGGGAGCACTGCTGAGTTTGATTGAGTATTACCAGTGGAACAAATTTGCATATCTATACGATAGTGACAGAGGTAAGGTGTTCTTTATGATATTTTTATTCAATTGTGAGCCATACAACTATCTGAAATGTTAAAGCAGCATATCGGGACAGGCATAATCCAATATGACATTTTTGAACATTCAGGAATTGGTTAGTTAAAGAATAGAGAGAAAGAACAATGGCACCTCCCTGAACAGGGAGCACAGCACATCAAAGAGCAAAAAAAGTCAATGTGTATTGATTTTTACTGTGTATTTTTTCTCTTTAAGATGGTGGGGTGGCACCAAAAAGTTTCTTAGGCATTTTTATGACTGTTTGTAGCTGTGGAATAATGTGGAATGCTGCAGGGGTGCCTGTGTTGTGACCAAATGGAACGTGGGTGGTGGCAGTGAAGGCAGTCTGATTGATTGCATACTGGGTGGTTTCTCTGATCAGATGGCAGCTTCTTTGATGGAGTCCATAAGTAAAAGCGAGAGAGAGAGGGGGGGGGGATCAAGTTGAGGAAGAAATGAATGTATGTGGGGGAGGGTAAGTATATTGAAAGTTTGAGAATGTCTGATTGGGAAATTAGCTTTGGGAGAATTGAGTATATTTAAAATGTTTGGCAGTAAGGTACTTGAAGTGGAATTGATTTAAGAGAATTGAATTTGGCCCAGTTTAGCCTTGCACTCCGTTGGTGACCTTGGGTAACTCGCTTGTTTCTGAGCTCCTCTGGTTTCCCTTCTGACGCATGGATATTGTGCTGCAGAAGCAAATGAGCAGTTCAGTATTTGGAGGACGTCCTGAGAGCCTACTTACGCCTTTTACTCAGTTTGTAGCTTTGTACCATTTGCTTGTTTCTCTCAACTCTGTGGCCAACAAAATGCCTCTGAAGAACTTGCACAAGAGGAAAGCGGGCAACATCCCCCCTATTGTTTATCCATTGCATCTTGTAGACATTTAGCTGATTGGAAGAGCTTTCATGGTTGGCGCTCTTACGGTACAGCAGGGGAATCTTTGGGTGGGTCAAGGTGAGGGAAGCTGTGGTACAAGTGGCTTAGCCAGGTGCAGGGGATTCCATTTAAAGAATTTCAGCCATTTTTTAAAAAAATCTCTTTAGTTACTTAAATTGATTAAGGGTAACTTAAAACAGGGATGGCCAGCTTCTTCAGCCTCAGGGCTGAATCCTTCCAAACCCGACTTTTTGGAGACGGGCTTTCTCCCAGCCGTGCTGTCACTTCTTCACCACCTGTAATTGGCTGGGAGCTTCTGACCCTACTTGCAGCAGTGCTGCCTAGTGAGGAAGGTTGGTAAAAGCCTTTTTTGGTAAATATTTTTATTTTTTAAACAATAATGGGTACAGAAAAAAGGGAAAGGGAACAAAAGGTTTAAATTTGCAAAAAAAGAAAAAAAAACTATAGATATACATTACAAGGATTATTACAAGGATTATTAAATTATATAACAGTGTTCAGGTATGTAGAATATTAAACTATATAATTAAATTAAATTAGATTGAAAAAATGATTTATCATCACTATTATGAGTTACTTTACTGGTTTGAAAAAGAACAAACTTTTAAAAATATTTTCAAAGATATAATAATGTCTTACACTTCTAATTAATTATATATAAATTATTTTATCATATTAAGTTTATTAGTACCAATTACACTATACTAATAGATTATATGACATATATATGTGTTTAATTGACTCTAGATCATGAATTTAAGATAATTACTATTTCCATAATTTCCATAATTCCATACAAATCAAAACACATCAGAATTAAACTGTATCACTTATATCCCATCTATCTTTATAATAAGAATACTACATTTCCATTTTCTTTTCAAAATTTTTAATTGGTCTTTTGTTTATATAGTTTATTAGTTTGGCCATTTCTGTATATTTGGCCATTTTATTTCCCCAATTTTCTTTTGGCATTCTTCCACTTTCCATTTGATTGCCATTACTACTTTAGCTGCTGTCAACATGTATCTGAACAATTCATGTAGTGTCCTTTCAATATTATCTGATAGAATTCCCAGCAACATAGTCTCAGGTTTCATAGCAAAGTCAATTTTTAAAATCTTCTGTATCTCAGCTAAAGCCTTGAGGCAGTGGTAGCAGCAAAAGGTGGCAAAGAAGCATAGCTCCATTAGCTTGAACTGACTTCAAGCCTTGCTTAGTATTCAGAAAGCATCTTTGAACTAGGGTTGCCAGCCTCCAAGTGGGACCTGAAGTTGTCCTGGAATTACAGCTTATCTCCAGACTTTCTGGAGAAAATGGCAGCTTTGGAGGACAAACTGTAAAGTATATGAGATGGTCTAGGTGAAATCCCTCCTCAGATTTCTCCCCCACACAGGCATTGCTCCCAAATTTCAAGGAATTTCCCAGGCTGGACTTGGCAACCCTACTTTGAACTTCTTTTAAAGTTTTTTAAAAAAGATTTAAAGAATCACTTTTTGGGGAGTGATTCTCTAAATGTTTTGAAATGTGAAATTCTTTGTATTTTTTAAAAGTGATTCATATGGAGGCATACATGTGAAAAATATTGCCTCAGAAGAGATTGTTTATGTGGGTTTTCCAATAAATGAACAGTAACCAATAGGAATCTAACACACTGCATAAAATTCCCTCCCCACCCCTTGCAAAATTCATGTGCTTATTTCTATTGGTCATTCCTAAAGAATTCCTGTGGAGAGAAATATGTTCGCATCAGTCCCTTGAGAGTGTCTGAAAACCTTCACAGTATGGAATCAGGGAGAGTTGTTGGCAAAGACCTGCTCTGCTCCATTTGGGGTGGGGAGAGGGACAAGGGAACCTCATGTTCTTCCTCCAGTCCACTTGTTTTATTGTTGCAATCTCTGTCATTTTTTCTACTTCCCTTTTCCCTTCTTTCTCTACTCAGGCCCAGGAGATTACTGGCTGAACCATATTGTTTTCCCTCAAGGGAAACACCTAATATTGTTTCCTTAAATTAAAAAGGCTTTCAGCAAACCCATGCCTTCACGAAGAGCTTCATTGCAGGAAAGCTAATATTAGAAAGACAGAACCTTAGAAAGACAGTTTTGGCAGTTTTGTAATATCCTGCTTTTGAAACTTCTCCATCTATGTAGGCCACTATAGAACTTTGCTAGGCTACATTCCAACTTTATGGTCTTTAAATTATTTTAAAGTGAATGCAATGAAAAGTATGTAAATGAATGACACACACACAGAGATGTTGGGAGGTTTGAAATAGGGTTGCCAGGCATGGCAACCAGAGAAAGACTGGGGAAGGCTGGGTCATGGGGGGGGGGGGGTTGCAATGGCATGTCATCACTTCCACCTCTCTAGGAATTGCCAGAAGCTCTATGGTAAAATCATAGCATTTCTCGTAGTTCTTAGAGAGATGTGATATCACGTCCAAGTTTTCAGTGAAGCAACGTCATACTGGGGGCCCAACAGCCATCTGTTTTATTTTATTCCTGCCATGCCTCAGGAAATGAAAGCTGATGGTGGAAAAAGAGGCTGCCAACCCTAGTTTGAATATATAGAGGGATACAATACCTGATGACTACAGAGGCATAGTTAAGAAAGGGAACATTGCCAGCAAAATATTGTTCTCCTGAGGGCCCTCAACCTGTGAATTTTTGGAGTGACACCAGGGTACAGTGAGGAGCAGAGAAGAGCACAGGAAGTTGCCTTTTTATCCAGGGGGGCTTTAAAGCTACCCCTTTCAAAAGCAACTCTCTGACTCCCCCTAAAATTCTAGGATTGGGAATCCTCTGAAATGGTACCCCATGAGAGTTCTAATGATATATTGTCAAAGCCATTGTAAGCAGAGAGAGTGGGCTGCCAAAGCCCCTAAAATCCCACATGCTCCCTGCTCCCAAAGGTTCTAAAACCCCTTTCCCACAAGGTTTTTAATTTGATCCCTGGGTATGTTGCCTCCATTAAGAACCGCTGCTGTAGAGCTTACAAAAGCACAACCTACTTCGAAAAGAACTGGAGACATCCTCCTTACAAGGCCCATTCTTGAGAATTCCTTTTGAAGGTTTCACTATAAAAAGTCCCCACAGAATCATTGTTGAACTATGTCTCTAATTAATCCATTAACAATTAATTTTTATTTCTAACATCAAAGCTAAGACATGGGGAAGTAAAACTTTTTATCTTGCAAAGAAATGCAATGACAAGCTTGGTAACAATGCTACTGAGTGACATGATTTAATGAGTCTTTCTTGTGTACATTCTTTTAAATCCCTAACAGCCATTTTAACAAACCTCATCTGCCTAAACCTTATTTAGGATCAAACTGTGGCTGCAATACTAAGAATACTTTCCTGGGAGTAAGTCGCTTTGAATAAAATGGGACTTACTTCTGAGTTGTCCTGCTTAGGATTTCTGTTTCCATGTTGCACACAACTGAATATTATTGTTCTCTTCAGGCAGAGGCCAGCGCACGTGGAGTTAACTTAGGCTGAGGCAGGATGCCAGAGTTTAATAAACAGAGTCTGCAAATGGTACAGAGTGGTCTAAGCAGGCCTAGGTCAGTTATCGGACAAAGAAGTCCAATATAGCAGCAGCAGGTCCGTGTCTAAGGGAACATGTTGAAGCCGTGCTGAAGGGCTCCTCCCCCATACTTTTATACACTTCGAGCTCAATGTCATGTCTGCTACAGTTGCCTCATGTCTCCTCTGGTGATGTTTTTCCTTCTTCTACAACTGATTGCTGATGCTGAACTCTGAGGCATGCTGACCTGCCCCAGGACTGGAATTCTCCTCTACCCCTGTGCTGATGCTGCTCTTGAAGACCTGGGGATCCTGGAGGAGACAGAGCAGCTGGCTCTGTGCAGGGGGATGGAACACACACCTCATAGGCTCCTAAGTCTGTTTCCTCGTCTGATTACTCAGAGACAGCTGGCTGGTGGCCAATAGGCACAGAATCCAGCTGTTGTTCAGCAGAGGAGTCAGAGCTGTCTCCAGGGCCTGGCTGCTCCACAACTGTAATGCTCTCCTGCTGGCATTTTTTCCACCCCATTCTTCACTTTAGAGAAGGGCCTGATACAGCATGGAAAGGTAGTCTTTGAAAATGTTGCTTCTTTTTTGAAACAGCTAAGAGAGCAGTCCTAAGCAGAGTTATGCCCTTGTAAGTTCATTGAAGACACCATGCTAAGAAGCATGTAACTCTGCTTAGGTTTGCACCTTAAGTGACTTGTATTGTATGATACTAAACAGCTGTACAACCATAAAAATTCTTCTCCTTCTCCTTCTTCTCCTTCTCCTTTTCCTTCTTCTCAGGCTTCTGAACCAGTTTTAATGTTTTGCCCAGTTCCAGGCAACATTCCATATACAAGAGTTCATGACCACGACACTCTGGCAGTCTTGTTTATGTGCCTTAAACGAGCATAACTTTCTATGTACCTTCTGTTATTTTTAATGCACAATTTCATTGCTTTATTCTGCTTAATTAATTTTACAATTTGTTCATACTACACTTTTATGGCATTTTTAATTTTGTTGGAAGCTGTCTTGGAAAAATATTTTTGGAAGGCATAAATGACAAATAACATAGGAGCAGAAGATAAATTTCTTACTATAATTTATTTATTTATTTAAAACATTTATTAGCTGCCTTTCTGCCTTACAGGAACTCAAGGCTGTTTACAATATAAATAAAATAATAATCATAAAATGAATAAAAACAAAGTTTAAAAGCATAGTTTAAGGCCCCTATGATTTTAATTACTAGGCAGGGACATATGAGTGAAAATGGTCCTTCGGGGTTCCAAGCCATGTTGGGCTTTAAAGACCAAAAAAGACATTGTGCTTTGTGCTTGGGAATAGATTGGTAGCCAGTGTAATTGCTGTAATATCAGGGTCCCATGCCATGAAAACCCCACTGGGGTCGCCATATGTCTACTATGACTTGAGGGCACTCTCCACCACATGCTCCTGATAGCTGGCTCAAACCAGCCATTTAACTGCAATATTCTACACTAGCTGTAGTTTACAAACACTCTTCAAGGGTAGCCCCAAATAGAGTGCATTGCAGTAGTCCAATCAAGATGTACCCAAGTCATAAATCACAAACTTTAGATTTGACTGAGTCAGGAACAGGTGCAGCTTATGTACCAACCGAAGTGGGCCAAGAACACCCTTGCAGCCACCTGGTTTTCTAAAGTGTTTGTTGTGTCAAGCAACATTCCCAAGCTGTGAACCTGGCTTTTCAAGAGAAGTATAATCTCATCAAAGACAGGAGTGATCTCAAATTCCTGGTCTGCCTTTCTACTAACAACAAAAAAGTGGTATTGTGGGAAAAGTAGTTTTAGTCCAATGTATTGATGCTTCTTTGGGGGGGGAGGGGATATAACAATATCTGGTGCTTTCTACTGCAGCAGCTTCTCTGAGAGTTCACCATCTCCCAACCCATTACTGAGTCCAAGCATCAGTTCAAAACATCAACAGCATCATTGGAATACACTGAAAAAGAAAGGTAGAGCTAGATATTAAATACCATGGGGGATAAGACTTGTGGAACTCCACAGGCCAATGGGCAAGGGCCAGAGCTGGAATCCCTCCAGCACCATCTTCTGAGACCAACCTCCCAGGTAGGACTCAAACCAGTATAACACAGTGCCCCTTACTCCCAGTGCCACAGAGTTGCCAGATCCCCTACCTTAAAACCAGGGAGCAGTAGGTGCCTGGTTGGAGGGAGGAGGGGAGATCACCTTCTTCTTTTCCCCTGCCCTTGTGCAAAGTGCATGCACACTCTATGGGGCTTCTAATGGCATTGCTTCTGGTTTAAACCAGAAGTGATGGAGTCTCCGCAGGGTTGATTCTTTAGGAGTCATTCTTTAGGTGTTTTGCTATGTTTTGAGCCAATTCCTAAAGATTCAGCCCTGCTGGGACCCAAACCAGAAGTGGCATCATTAGAAGCCCTGTGGCATGTGCGCCCTGTGGACTGCATGCTGCAGCCTACTTCTCCACATATTTCCCCACTGCTGGCCAGGTAAGCATGGTGGAAGCTGTGGGAATGGGGTTGGCCACCCTACAAAGCAGAGAGGTGACTCAGTAAAATATTATGGTCCATAGTATCAAAGGCCACTGAGAGATCCAGCAGGATTAGGAGAGTCACATTCTCATGTCTAGTTCTCAGTGGAGGTCATCAACCAAGCTGACCAAAGCAGTCTCTGTTCCAAATCCTGGCCTGAAGCCAGATTAAAATGGATCCAGAAGATCAGTCCAAGAGCCCCTGGAGCTGGGGAGCAACCACCTGCTCTAGCATCATGCCCAAGAATGGAAGGATGGAGACTGGCTGGAAGTTCTCCAACATAGTACGGTTTAGGGACGGCTTTTTCAAAACAGTTCTAGTCATTAGATCCTATAACTTCAATCTTGTTTCATCTCTGACTGTTGGGGGCAGCAATCACGTATTTGGGGGGAGAAGTACAATTTTAGTGGTTCCAGTATTCAGATATTTAATTAAAAATATCATCTCCCCTCTGATATTTAATATAGTTGCCTCATTTCAGTAACTACCTTCAAAAAGATTGCTGTTCTCATATTGTTATAGACACTTGGAGTTCAGGTGTATTTTCCTTCCTTCCAAATGAGTATCTGAAAAATGAATAAAGTAAAAGGGACTCATGTTGTTTTTCTGCACTCCTCACTTCTCTGCATGGGAAGAAGTTCCAGGGGCAGCATTATGTGGGGTGCATTAAACATTTAAGCTGACTATCATGTTTAGTCAGAAGAAAGTCCCAGTGTTTTCCTTAAGAATCCAAAGTGAGTTAAAGAGCATGTATGAAAGGGACCTGAGTGTCCAACATAAATGTGCTCATACTTCAGTTCCACAACCTGGACATCTTTTTCATATTATTCTGTTTACTCTGGCATATGCTAGAGAAGCACTTCATTTAGGACAGGGACCTCCAACAGCAGCTCTTGAGCTATTGTTCAATTGCCAGCTGTTGCAGAAGAACTTGTATATCTCTTAGGAAACCTAGCAAACAATTGTGAAGAGTTTTGCTCTAGCTCTTAAAAAAAAGAAAAGAACCATTTTCTTTCTTCTGCCTGTGCTGCTTAGTTGATAGCTTCATTTCTAGTGCTCTTCCTTGTCTTTTATTTCTAGGATAGAACAAAACTTGATAACATATTAGGAGGTGGGAGTAGTTTGGGGATATATATTTTTTTCTTGAACGTAGCTCTCAAAGAAAGCAATCCTAAACAGGTCTACACAGATGTAAGTTCTACATAATTCAATAGTGTTTACTCCCAGGGAAGTCTCTTTAGAATTGCAGCAAAAGAAAAGTTTGTATTAAAAATAAAATAATAATAATAATAATATGTTTATTGCTTTTCCGGTCGAAGCCATAAGCCATACAAACAGCAACAAAATATGAACTGTACACTTGAACATACCCAATTCACACAGGCATAACTCGTCATTATCACTTTAAACTATCTAAGCTCATGAAGATTTTAAAAATAAAATGACGTCAGCTAGCATGCCACTATAGAAATGATCATAGCTAGTAACTGCTGTTCTTCCAATTATTGACTTGTATCCAATCACACAGTTTTGAGAACTTAATAGCACTTGAGCATTTGGAAGATGGTGCAGAAATTTCCACCAATTTCCCCCTCACATAGCAGATTTCCCCCTACTCTGTTGTTGAGGGCCTACTGATCTTAAGGAACAAAACTGGGGGGGGGGGCTCTTAGAGGGATGCAGTAAAGGAAGCTGAAAGTCCCACTACTCAAAGTTTGAAAATGGTTGGGTGCACCCTATTAAATAATAGCATTAGTAGTAATCATTAGAGATGGGCATGAAATAGGGAAAAAACCGAAATGAGTGTTTCATGTTTCATCGCATTCCATGAATCATGACCTTTCATGAAATAGTCCCGTTTTGCGAATTGATTCATTAGTTTCATGATTCATCAGAACCCAGGGCACTTCAATGGCCTCCTTCATACCCAGAGATGCCAAACTCTCAGGGAGACTTCAGCAGGCTCTACTCCACCCACCCTCGCCCAACAAGCCAGCAAGAACAAATGCTCTAAATTAAATATATGCAAAGAAAATTAAAGGAAAAAAAAGGTAG
Organism: Eublepharis macularius; assembly: GCF_028583425.1. Taxonomy (NCBI): domain Eukaryota; kingdom Metazoa; phylum Chordata; class Lepidosauria; order Squamata; family Eublepharidae; genus Eublepharis; species Eublepharis macularius. The sequence goes on from NC_072799.1 coordinate 60,568,568, forward strand.
ACCTCAGTCAAGCTAGACCCCAGAGACAGGCAATGCCCTGAGACTGGGGTTGGGTGGGGTGGAGGAAAGAAGGTACCCTCACCCAATGACCTTCCCAGCAAGGCCAAGAGCTGAAAATAAGAAAGAGGCTTTTCAGTCTCTTAAAGCAGCAGCAAATACAGCCAAAAGCTCCCAATTCCACTCTCTCACTCCAAATTCCAGCAACACGTCCGCCCTCTCCCTCTGTCTACTGGAACTGAAAAGCACAAGGCAGAGAGCTGTGCCTTATATAAGAAATGCTCACATAGAGCAGAACAGGAGGTCCCTGGTTGGCAGACAGGCCTGCCTAACAGGGTTTGAAGGTATGAGATTGGTGTTCCCATGGCTACAGAAGGCCCATCTCCTCAGTTGCCTAGGGGATTAACCCCCCACTCCTTGCTGTATAGGGCAGAATGGAAGCTCTCCAGTTGTCATGGAGAGCTGCCTATCAAGGTTATGTGGGCTAAGATTGGGGTTTCCAATGGCAACAAAAGGTCTGCAGACATTCCGGGCCTATGCTGCCTAGGAAATCAATTGATTGGCGCCAGCCTGTCTGGCATCATGAATCATTCACGAATAGAACGAATCAGTTGTAAATTTGTAAATTTTGTGAAAACTGCAGCCTCACGAAACATATTTTGTAAAACATGAATTGGCCCAATTCATTATGAAATTTGATTCGTGCCCATGTCTAGTAGTCATATAATCACACTGGTTTTTCCATTAAGTAGTAAGGAAATATAGAATCAATAATGGGACAAAATGAATGTTACCCTGGTCTAGTAGCACTACACAGAACGCTATTCCTTTACATATGGCAGTACACATTAAAATAGCTTTTCATCTAATTTAGATGATTTCATAGTATTTTCTGCTGAAAATCAAAGACTGTTTTTCTGAGCTGCTTGTGACACATTTGAAATACACTTTGATCTTGGAATTATCAGGTTACTATATGAGTAAATATGACCATATTTTTAGGAGTAGTCAACTGCATTTTGATACGGAGAATTCTCAGTAGATGATTTTAAACTTCCATTAAAATTTCCTCAGGTTGTAGTCCAAGTGACTCCCGAAAATACTTTTGTATAATGCAGTGCTTCATGCATGTTGCAAGCAGATTTTACATAGCTGAACTCCACTAAAACCGAAAGTATGTTTCACGGTTCCTTGTGGGAGTCACAAAGGATTCTGGGGCAGCTTGGACTTCATGTGCAGGCATCCTGATGACATCAGAGCCAAAGAATATCATTCCTCTCCCTCAGCAACTTAGAGCTGGTGCATATTCATTGTCTGTCCTAGCCTGGAAATTGCCCATCTGAGTGTTGGGCAATGTTCATGCATGTATTCACCATTCTAGCAATCCTCAAATTCCTAAGGATATCCCCCAGACTATCAAAGCTGATTCATATGCATAAACTCTTAATGAGATTGTTGCTCCTCAGAGTGTGTGCTTATATGTTCTGAAATGGCACAGTTGTGTAGAAAAACCATACCTTGTGCTCAGTTGAACATATCATAGAGATTTAGGATATCAGGAAGAACTTGTAACAACAGCATATACATTAGCACAAATTGAGTCTTTTAAGGGTTACAGAAAAATAACATGATTTGTTACATCCACTTATGTAAACATGGAGACCATTCTATATAAATAAGTGTGTGCTTTGTACCTGTGAGTATGACCATAAGACAGGTTTTAATATGTCATCTCTCAAGCAAAAGGAATATAATAGCTGCATTCAGATGACTCAATAAACCATAGAAATACTTGAATTTGTGCTCAATTTCTTCTCCTCATATATGATTCATAGATTGACAATTTCCTAGTTGATTACAAACCACAGTTGGTTGTGATGGTTAACAAATTATGGTTGTTTTTTGCCTATAAACAAGAATTCTTTAAGGTCTTGTTTTATGGGCAAAGAAAAAGCAGCACTTTAAGCACCCAAGTTGCATATCTCAATAAATTGTGGTTTGCTGTAACCCAGAAAAGCAGCCTGAATAGCTCAAGCTTGTCAGAGCTTGGAAGCTAAGATGGGTAGACCAGGGCAAGTATTTGGATGTGATACTACCAAGGTTTGCTATGCAGGACCAGGTTTGCTATGCAGAGGAAGGCAATGGCAAACCATCTCTGTTCATCTCTTCCCTTGAAAACTCTGATGAGTTTGCTGTCAGTTGCGACTTGATGACTCTTAATTATTATTATTATTATAATCCAGAAAGTCTTTAATCCCTGCTTCATAGCTGAGTGGCGATTTGAGCTTGGATCTCCTCATTTCTAGTATGACACTTGAATTACTATACCCACTGGTTCTGCAGGGCAGAGGGTAGAAGTAGAAGCAGATAGGGGTGTGCCCCCCCCCCAATTTGGTAAATCTAATTTTTTAAAACCAAATCTGAGAAAAAAATCAGAATGTCATAAATTTTGAATGGATTCTCTAATTCAGTTCGAGTATTTCTGAAAAATTCAGCCATTGTTTTCTATGGGAAAATCACTGTGGGGCTATCCGGTGGGCTGGGGGGGGGTGCATTTTTCAACAAAACATCACCAAATTTGGAAAGAACCTACTTTGGACTGTCCTCTAAAGATCCCCCAAGTTCCATGAAGAATGGACTCCAGGGCCAATTTTATGGGCCCCAAAGAAGGTGCCCTCACCCAATCTCCATTATTACCTACGGAGAAAAATATTGTAGTTATTTGGGGGGGGCTGGGGGGCATTTTTCATGGGATTTTTAGGAAACCTAATTGACTTCCAAAGTTTCAGGAAGATTGTATCCCAGGGGCCAATTAAATGGGCCCCTGAACAAGGTGCCCCCAGCCACTCCATTGTCTCCTATGGGGAAAAGTCAAAGCTGACTTCCATTGCAGAAACTCACCAGGGCAACTTAGTCCAACAGAAGCAAACTGAAGCAAGGGAATGCCTTGTGGTTGTGGTTGGGTAGTACTCGGTTCTGTTCTGTGGTATTTCTCCACATGCTAAACCCAGTGCCTGGCTGCTGTGAATGACACTGGTTCTGTTGGGCTAAGTTGCAACAGTGTTGCTCGCTTCAGTTTGGTTTGGGTGGAATGGGTGTGATTCTCTGATGTGTTGTTAGTTTCCTTGCTTCATTTTGGCTCTGAGGGGGATGCATTCCTATGCTTCAGTTTGCTTCTGTTGGGTTAAGTTGCAGCAGTATCCCTTGTTTCTATTTGGTTTGGGTGGAATAAATGTGATTCTCTGATGTAGTGTTGGTTCCCTTCCTTTCCTTTGGTTCTGGGGGGATTCCATTCTTGTGCTTCTGTTTGGTTCTATTGGGCTTTCTCTAGGATGACCTCAGCTTGCATTTGGGAGTGTGTCTTAGTCATGGCACTTTGCCCCAGTGTTTCTGCAATGGGAGTCAGCTTTGATTTTTTTTCCCCATAGGAAAAAATGGAGTGTCTGGAGGCACCTTGTTCAGGGGCTCATAGAATTGGTCCCATGGTCCAATCTTCCTGAATCTTGGGGATTCTTTAGAGGACAGTCAGCAGTGGGTCTCCAGAAAATTTGATGAAGTTTTCATGAACACTGCCACCCCCATCCACCTGATAGCTCCCAGATATTTTTCCCAATAGGGAATAATGGAGAGTGGGTGGGTCACCTTCTTTGGGGGCCCATAAATTGGCTCGCAAGGTCCAATATTCATGAAACTTAGGGAGTATTTAGAGGACAGTCAGAAGTAGGTTTCCTCCAAATTTGATGAAGTTTGGTTGAAAAATGACCACCCCACACACAACATTGCCCCCAGAGTGATTTCCCCATAGAAAATTATAGCTGAATTTTACTGATTTTTTCTGAAAAAATGGTAAAAACAGGGTTACCTGGTTTTTGATCCAGGCTACCTGAATATTACCATATCTGCCAAAATAATCCAAATTCTGAAATGAACTGCACACCCCTAGAAGCAGGTGATCTGAAGACGTAAGTAAACCTGCTGATTATACTGAAACTGACAAGTTTTATAACTGTTAGAAGATGAAACAATTAATTCTATTGCTCCATAAGAATGTAAAAAAGTTGCTGTTTCTGAATGTTATTTATACGATCATAAAACAAGTTGCACAAAATAAATTCTGTTAAACATACAATTTTAGCAAAAATAAATTTTAACAGATATTGGTTCATTTATTACTGTTATTATCACTCAGTTTAAAACTTAACTGGTTAGCTTCTGTACGGATAACAAAACCTGCACAATGGGTCCACCCTCAGACAAGGTCTCAACATACTCAGAGGAATCCTCAGGTATGCTGAGAATTTTGGATTTCTAAATTAATCAAAAGAAAATGAAATCCAAAGAAAGTAACTTGACGAGTACCAGAAATGCTCCAGAAGAGAGAGGCTATTGAGAGATGCAAAGTGCCAGTTAAAAAGAAAAAAGAAGGCAGAGGAACGAGCATCTTGCTTTAGCCTATGGACAGCTGCTGTTTTGGGGGTCAAACTCAGAATGATTTTCAATTACCACAGTGCCTCTTACCTGGAGTACTGTGACCCCCACCACCTGACAGTCCCAAGCAGGGTTGCCAGCTCCAGGCTTCCTGGAGATTTATTTATTTATTTTATTTAAAACCTTTGTATTCCACCTTTCTACCCTAGACACTGTCCCCAAGACAGGATTTAGGAGCAGATCTTGGGGTGCGTTGTGTTTGGAGAGGGGAGGGACCTCAACTGTATATAATGTAATAGAATTAGAGTGGCTCTTTTTCTGCTGCTGCTGGTGGATCTCACCTGCCCTGCTGCTGTTCCTGCAGCCAGCGGGGAAAAATAATCATTAAAAAAAATCTCCATCAGATGACAATGTGATATACTTCCATGGAAAACCTGGAAGTGCTGTCGTTCCACTCTAGTAATTGCCAGAATTACCATACAGTTTCTGGAAATTCCTAGAGAGGCATGATGCCACTTCTGAGTTTTCTCTAGAAGTGACATCACACCATTGCCTGATGTTTCCCCCTGTGACGATTCCTCAGACTTTTGCCAGTTTGTGGCTGTTACTGGCAATCTTACATAGAGTCTATCCTCCAAAGCAGCCATTTTTTTCCAGGGATCTAATCTCTGTAGTCTGGAGATCTGTTGTAATTCTAGAAGATCTCCAGGCCCCATATGGAGGCTGGCAACCCTACAAAGGAGCCAGGCACTGTTCCTGATAATCTAGGAAGTGATAAACCGCAACACAACTCCAATGTGGCACAGAATATGTCAGCCAACTTCCAAAGAGGTGACAGGGCGACAGTCCACACAATAAGGCCAAGCAATTTGGGGACCAAGCAGGGAGATACAGAAGAGCTAACAACCACAAGCTACATTCAACTTCTCACCTTATCAAACAAGATATGACAAGGCTTCATGATCCTATGAGATCTGTCAGCAGAGAGAGAAAAAGGTGGGACCACTACAGGGTCTGTATGTCCCCACAATCCTTGGACAAGAAGAACTTTGTTCTTCACTCCCAATAAAGCAGATGGGCAAGATAACAATGAGAATGCGGGAAGAGGAGGTGGAGGGTGCTGTCAACTTTTTTCTTTCCTAAATTGAGACTAACAGGATGCATGAGATTGCAAAGTGAGGCACCTCCCCCTCTCCACATTTTGCTTTTTCATCTTCTTGGATAATATTTTGGTGGTTAACAAGTTACTAAATTATCGCAGAAATAAATTAAGCTTCTGTAGTTACTTAAAGGTTAGGAAGATACATGTGAATAAGGCTGTGGGCAAATGGGACTTTTCATCATGTCTTATTTAATATATTAAAATTATAATTCTTTTAATCCTAATTAAATAATAAACAAACAAACAAAGTTATCCATTTAGGTTTGAGTCTGTATTATCTGTTTCTATCTAATCAGGCTTATCAACGTTACAAGCTGTACTGGACACTGCCGCTGAAAAGAAGTGGCAAGTAACTGCTATAAATGTGGGAAACATTAACAATGACAAAAAAGATGAAACATACCGCTCATTGTTTCAAGATCTGGAGGTAAAAAAGGAACGGCGAGTCATTCTCGACTGTGAACGGGATAAAGTCAATGACATTGTAGACCAGGTTTGCTAACCTCTATTTTTCATTTTCTAGCAATGTGTGTGAAAGACGAAATCATGCCCTGCTGATTAAGCAGCGGGGAGTATTTGTGTTTGGACTAGCATTGGCAATCAATTATATTATCTTGTGCACGCTTTGGCAATAACAAGAATATTCTAGTTGTAAAGTCAAGTGAAACAGAAAATCCAGTTAATCAAATGAAACCCTAATTTTTATTTGTTACTATTAAATATTCTCTGTTTCTTATACTAGCTTGGATTCAAAGAGCTGCTTGTTAGGGATATAGATATAGATGATACAGATATTTTTGTCCTTTCCTGCATTTGCATAGGTGAGGAGACGGAATTTTATTGAATTTGTGGGCTTGAGGGCTCTACACTGAATATTCTTCTTCCGTCTTTATTTCCAAAAGCTAGAGACTGTTATTTTTGATACTGCAGCTGATGGAGATCTATAAAGGACAAAAATGCATCATTCTGATCATCAGATAAGATTAAAGTTCTGAAACTTAGTGAAGTGAGGGGGGCCTTGGATTGTTTTTGATTAATGACAGAGTTACTCCAGTTTAAGCCCATTGATTACTCCAATCTAAGGTCACTAATTTCAATCCTAACTGTTTAGGATTGTGTTGAAAAAGACTTACTCTGTCTAGTTAAACTGGGTACAGACCATTTAGGTCCATTGACACAAATACAAAGAAATCTGAAAAAATCCAAGTACTTCAGGCTGAGTTTCTTCCACAATCCTTTCTAGTATAAGTTAACAGAGAGCTCTTTCTCTTTTAAACATATGAATGATACCAGAAGGCTCTTTCAATTATGCAGCATCGAAACATTATATTAAAAATGAAATACAGAATTAGTGGCCTTTGTATTGGTGTCATTTGTAAATTTTATATTGTAAGAACAGAAAATTCAAGGTCATGGATAATGCTCATGACATTCCAATCAGCGAGTGCTTCTAATTCTTAAGAAAATGGCTATGACCCCAAGGTCTGGAATTTCACATGCACTGTTTTTAGCTATGCCCTGACCTGGGTGGTCCAGGTAGCCTGATCTCATCTGATCTCAGAAGCTAAGCACGGTTGGCCCTGGTCAAGGTTGGCCCTGGTCACCACCAAGAAAGGTGAAGGTTGCTACACAGAGGCAGGCAATGGTAAACCATCTCTGAACCTCTCTTGCCTTGAAAATCCTACAGGGTCACCATAGTTGGGCTGCAACATTCCTCTGGGGCAAGGTATTGATGGGTAACAAAGATACAGCTCACACTGATAGTTGCTGCTGAGGGAGTGTATATATTTTCCCACTGGATAACCTTTCTAAAGCTCCTATGTGCATAAAGTTTGCCTTTGCTTAGCGTAAATGAATTTGTTCACTTGGAAATAAATTGAGGTGGAATTTAGGTCCCATATCAATGTTACATCTCTGTGGCACAGAAGCCGTCTAAAACAACCAAGTTCAACCTATCTGGCCTGTCCCAACCTCATGAAGAACTGCTTCAGCACAAGCAGGTCACCACAAGAAATGTGGTCACGCAGTTCCCGAATGCATAATCTGTCACACCATAGATCTAACGTGTGCATTACCATTTGGCCCTTTCCTGAAAATGCTTAGGATTACAGCAGCATGTCAAACAAACTTGGGCTCAGCCTTCCTCGCCCCAAAGGTTTATCATCCGGATGGACCTTGAGCTGCGAGGCCCTGCTCTTATCATAAAGAAGGAACAGAGAGCAAGACCTTACCAGATGGTCCTAACTGGCAAGAGCACAAATTGAAAACAACAGTTTCTCCCATCTAAATAGTGAAGAAGTCGTCGATTTTTTGAAAATGCTACTTAAGAGAGTATTGGACACAGTATGTTGGGACCATCTATACAAGCCTTAGGAAATGGCAAGTGTATTGAAAGAATTGTTTGAATTGAGAAAGGTATGCTAAATCGCTCGTGGCTGAGTATTGTAACAAACAAGTTTTACTTTATTTATTTACTGGTTATTTTATTTATTGCCATCAAATCACAGCCAACTTATGGCAATCATGTGGGGTTTCCAAGGCAAGAGATGTGCGGAGGTGGTTGCCATTGTCTGCCTCTGCGTAGCAACCAAGGTCTTCCTTGGTGGTCTCCCATCCAAATACTAACCAGGGTTGACCCTGCTTATCTTCTGAGATCTGATGAGATTGGCCTAGTCTGGGCTATCCAGGTCAGGGCAACAATCTTTTATGACCATCACAAATTAAAATCTACATTTTTATATGCAATGAATTCATTCACTGATTAATTAATTAGTAATTATTTATGATATACTGACCAATTAACCATACTTTTAAAAATTAATTGTATCTTTTCCCAGTCAAATGAATTGTTTTTTTCTATTACAGGTCATTACAATTGGTAAACATGTAAAAGGATATCACTACATCATTGCAAATTTGGTAAGTATTTAATGCTAGCACCTGTACCTCACTGTGTAGTTTCCAATTTATTGACATTTGCAAAGCCTGGGGAGGCAGGTTGCAAAAAGCAGCCAAAATGCAGACTTCCAGGTGTGAGTGGGGTTGGCTAGAACCATGGTAGCAGTTATCCAAGCAGGGATGAGACATAGAGTCAAAACACACACAATGCACAGGCAAGTGTCATATCCTGCAAGGATCCCTGGGAACTGTAGTTAAAAAAACCAGCCGCACGATGTGAATCTCAGCTCAGCTGAGGAGAGGGACTTTCTCACACACACACCCTCTCTCTCTTTCTCTCTTTCAAAAATCCTCCAGGGACACAGAATGAGGTGGAAGGTTGTGGGGTTGGGAATGACATAACAAGAAAAAAGCCGAGGTGTTTTGCGAGCGAGAGAGAAACCCAGTCCCTCCCATTCTTTTTTCCCCCACCCCATCTCTTAAACTCCTGAAGGAAAACCAGCCAATTGGATTTTTGAAAGAGAATCTTTGAAAGGGAATCACTCTAGTCAAGTGGCTGTTTTTTGGAAGAAAATCCACTTCACTTGGTTTCCCTCCATTTTCTTGAGGGTAGGTGGGTAAGACTGCGATTCCCAGGAAAGATTGCGGGACCAGTCAAGTGCTCTTCATGTGAAGTTCATCTTGTGTGTTTCCACTCATAGGAAATGGTCCCATTAGGGAGACCATTGTCTATTGCTGGGCAGACTAGACCCCTCTATACTGAAGAAGAAAAGTAGAGGAAAGAGAGGAAAGAATGATGGAAGAGAAAGCAGAGTGGGGGCTGTAACAAAGACAAATATTGAACCTTGTGTTAAGAACACTGCCTTACTTGCATTGAGCTAAAAAAGTCCTTGTTTTATATTTCAAAATCAAAAGCGTACGTTGGTATAGCTTCCACTCTTGTCTTATTAAGAAGTGACAGAAAAGTTAATTAGCTGGCCAACTGACAAATGTTCTCCATGCACAGGGATTTACAGACGGAGATCTATCAAAAATACAATTTGGAGGAGCCAACGTATCAGGATTTCAGATCGTAGACTATGATGATCCTCTGGTGACAAAATTTATACAGCGCTGGTCAACTCTGGAAGAAAAAGAATATCCAGGAGCACACACTAGTACAATCAAGGTACACCATGTTGCATGTACACTACAAAAATAGAAACTAGGAGGACTGATATAGCAAAAATAGTTATGAAAACTATAGTACCTTAAAGATTAACAATTATATTGTGTGGCAGAAGCTTCTGTGGACCATAACATGAATTGTTATCCTCATCTGACAGGTGTATAGCAGTATAGCAAAAAATGCTTGTGAATCAGTGGGGCCGAAAGGCCAGGAAATGCAAGAGTCACGGTAGTTCAGTCATATTTTTATGCAGAGTCTCAGAGTATTCAAGGTAAAAAAAAGGGATCCAATCTGATGACATCTGCTAATGACTAGACTTTTCTCTGGCACAAAGATACTTCTGCTGATACAAGAGGCTTTTTCACTAGTAGAAGAGCCTCTTGTGTAGGCGGAAGGCTCCTTGAGATGGTGGGAAAAAGTGCTGCCATTAGAGGGATGGATCTGTGGGATCCAGTGCAGTGACTCATTCACAACAGCCACTGTTGACAATACTATACTTTATAGTCCAGTCCTGAGGGCCACTGCAGCGGTAGTGGCCAGCCACTGATATAATAGTGGCGGCACTGGCTGGATCCCCATGGATATTACGTGGGGTAAAAAACAACACATGCCCCTCCACAAGGTGCAAACAGCATAGTGAGTGTGCCAGAGTCCATAACAACCCTGGTGACCCCTACCAATCAGGCAGTGGTTCCTGATGACATTCCCTAAGTGGCACATACAGATGCAGCCAGCTATTGCCTGCCCATGTGTCCACTGTCCCTTCATGGAGCATCAGGGGACAAAGAAGAAAGACTCAGTGACAGCACAACTCCATTGGGGGCACGTGGCCTTATTGTTCCCCTTACAAAGAATGGTGCTCACACAGCAGACAGGGTGCCCACTTGTCTCCCTGGCAAGGGTCCAACAGGCAGTGCTGTACATGTGCACAACAATTCCTGCTCCCAGCCACACACTCCCAAAAAAGAAAAAAAGAAGGAAGAAAAAACTAGAGAGGCCAGGCTAGAACCCACAGCCCCCACACCCGGCAGATACAAAGAAGACGTGAGGCACTCTGCTGCAGGCCTGATATCACCACCCACCGTGTGGGGCTGAGCAGAGAACAGTGCAAAGACCGGCATGTCTTGGTGGAAAGGCACTGAGATGGCAAGGCCCAGGTTATTGGATCAGCCCCAACACTGGGAGAGGCCAGAGGCTGGCAAAAGTGTTGGAGCTGACATCTTGACCCGCAAACCACAAAAGGGAGAACAGGATGTCCCAGCTGATGGGCTGACCTGGACAGCTGTCCTTTTGGCTGAGACATCCAATCACAATTCCTTTGCACCATGTCTACTCTGAGCCCCCCTGTGCCGTTGCCACCAACATGGTTTATCAGGTGCCAGCAGTGCTGTGGGGGAGCATGAGACTTAGGGAACACCCCTCAAAGCAGATTCGTCTCCCCTCAGAGCACCCCAACCCACTCCCTGTGTGAGCTGCATACAGCAACAAGCAGAGCGCATGAGTGGGAAGGGGGCGGGGACTGCAGAGGGGTGGCCACGGCAGTGACTTGAAGAGGTGAGGTGCAACACATGAAAACTCAATGCGAACTGCATGTCATCAGTCTTTAAGGTGTTCTGGGATTGTGTTGTGTTTCGCAGCTAAAAAAAACAGAAGTCCAGTGGCTCCATGAGAACTGACAATATAGATTCCAGTATGAGCTTCCCTGAGCCAAAGCTCACACCGTCAGATGTGTGAAGGGGAGACCATCTGGACCATTCCAGAAAGCACAATGGAGAAATCACAGAAGAAGGGCAGAGAGCAGTGGTGGGTGAGGGTGGGAGGAGAGGGGAGAGGAAAGGAGCAAACCTCAGCCACTCAACAACAAACAGAGACAGGGATAGTGTTGTAGATCATTTCAGACTCAACTGAATAACAGCAGGCTCCACAAGCTGCTCCAAGATGGCATGGGGCATACTGCTGGGTGCAGCTAGCCTTGGCTGCAGGAGCCTGCACTGTCAATGCAGCATCCAGGGTGCATGCAAGGGGGATGGGGGGCAGACTCTCAGGCCAAGCCTGCTGGATCCCCTGTCAGTGCATGGCTGCTCCTTCGGTGCGCATCTTTGGAGATGGGGAAACTGTAGGGGCTCTGAAATAAAACATGTTCATCACCCAGCAAGGAAGTTTGCTCTTACCCTTGGCTGTAAGTGCTAAGCACCTCTCTGTGGTGTGAAGGGCCCTGTGCATTTCCTACCAGCAGCATAAAACATTGCATTGAAGACCTCAGAGTGCCATGCCACCCATCCTGACATCTGAGCTATGGGGCGTCCTGGTGCAGATTTATGTAGTGGGGGGATATGATTGGGTTTAAAGGATAGGGATTGGCTGCTTCTGGGGATGGACTGTGGTTGTAGTCAACATCCTGTGCTACACTGGGGCTTATGGACAGAACTGCACATGTTGGGGGACATTTAGCCTTTACTGTAGCATGGGTGCCTATGGGATAGGCTGCAGTTTTTGCTGGCATAACTTTCACCAGTTCTGGGGATCATTCCCAGGATTGGGGTATCTTAGAGAACCAACTAACTCCTGCCATGCCTGCAGTATTCCTGTGGGGGGGGGTCCATGATGTTGCAGGGCTGGCACCAGGTCACAGCAGGGCACTATACCAATGCATCTCGAGATATGCCAATGTAGCGGCTGGTTGACTCCCTGAGAGTTTCCTCCTCTCAAGACTGTGCTCTGCACGTTGCAATTGAATGATAATCACTTTATGTAATGAGGAAAATAGCTCAATCTCAAATGAGTCAGAATTCAATACAATTGAATTTGCTAACAAATTGTGGTCCAGAAGTTTCAAGCTGGGACAGCAGCATTAATATAATGTATGTAATTATGGGTTTTGTGGTGCAAGATTATTGAAGTCCTACATGAGATTAAAAATATATGACATAACAATGAAACTCAACATTGTGACATTGAGTGATTTAAAGGGAAACAGCAAGGCTCGTGATATTAACTCTGCAGGCAAAATCTTTGTTAGGCTGCTTTTGGAAAAAATCTGTTTGAATTGTCTGATTATTTTCATGTGTTCAAAGGGAGTATTAGTTGGTACCAGTGGCAATATTGTCTATGATTATAGTGCTAGTAGATTATAGGCAGCTAGATCAGAATCCACCATACAAATGGTGAAAAAAAACACCATCATCGTCCCAGGCAAATGAGCAAGTCTATCAGTATATGAGCTGGATTTTTATAAAACCTAAACTGTTAAAAATTAATGTAGATATTTGACAAGGTAATCTGAATAGTGATGCTATCATAGAAAATGAGATTATATAGGACTGAGTGCAAGCTTGTTCCTTAAAAAAAGGCTTGCATTATATTATGCAATTTTTTAAAGAGTAAAGAAAGGGTTCTGAAACTTGGTCACAGATTTAATAAGCCTCTGTTACTCAAGGAAATCATTGTATATGAAATCCAAAGCAGTGATGTCAGTCGTCTTAATATGCTTTAACTCTGTTAAGGATTACGCTGTAAGGATGTTATATCATCAGTAATGCTCTAGCACTTGGTTATGCTTTAACTATAGCTTTCACCGAATTCTAGAGCATTGCTGGCAAGACAGTGATGCCTCTTCTGGTCACTCTGGAAGTGACATCAGCACATCAGGATGCTGAAAATTGCCCTCCATTTCACCACCATTTTTCTCCTACTGCTCAGTAGAGCAGCAGCAGGAAGGGCTCATTGGAGGTGAGAAATCCCCCACTCCCAATCGAAAAATGGCAACCTTGACTATAGGTCTTTGCATATGACCAACAAGGTTGTATATAGAATTTGCCATGGTGAGGCAGCACAGTCAGTCACATAGATTGAGCCCTGCCTAGTTACTACTAGAGATGGGCATGAACCACAAAAAAATCATGATTCATGGATTTTCACGAACCAGGTACCACGAACTGGCACAAACTGCCACTTAGCAGTGGCAGGGAAAGGGGCATGTAACAGTTTAAAGGGCCCTTTCCTGCCTTTCAAGTGGCAGGTCCCTTTAAATTATCAGCTGGCAGGCAGCAGGGGGGGAATCCCCCCTTCGCTGCCTGCCAGATGATAGTTTAAAGGGACCTGCTGCTTGCAAGTGGCAGGGCCCTTTAAACTGCCCAAACCCTACCCCCACCCCAGCGCCGCACTTACCTTGCCAAAAACAGCCGAAAACAGCCTTCCTGTCCCTCAAATGGTGGCTGTGGCAGCCAGTTGAGGGGCAGGGAGGTAGTTTTTGGCCTCCTCCACCATGGCTGCCGTTTGAGGGGCAGGGAGGCTGTTTTTGGTGGTGGCGGCAGCCGAAAACGGCCTTCCTGCCCCTCAAATGGCCACCACGGCCTCCATTTGAGTGGCAGGAAGGCTGTTTTTGGCCTCCTCTGCTACCCTGTGGACCCACGCAGTGGCGGAAGAGGCCAAAAACAGCCTTCCCACCCCTCATGGGAGGAGGAGGAGGATGCCTTGGGCCCACACGGCGAGGTAAGTGTGGGGCTGGGGCTGGGGGTGGGGTGGGGGTGGGACTTGGGGGCTGGGGCTGGAGTTTGGGTAGTTTAAAGGGCCCTGCAGCTTGCAAGTGGCAGGCCCCTTTAAACTATCAGCTAGCTGCTGGGGGGGATCCCCCCTTGCCACCTGCCAGCTGATAGTTTAAAGGGACCTGCCGCTTGCAAGCTGCAGGAAAAGTTTTAACTGCCCCTTTACAACTGAAACGAACCAGTAGACCAGTTCGTGGAAGTTTGTGGAAAAGAGCTTCCACAAACCACTGGTTCACGTGTTTTGGGGGGGCATAATTCGATTTGTGCCCATCTCTAGTCACTACATGGCAATGAAGGCTAGTGTACAGACTGGTTTCTTCTCTGTCCACAGTTAGCACTCAGTTATGCAGGCTGAATGTTGCAAAATATGTCACTTAATGGCCACTGCTACTGTTATGTGCTCACAATGTCAGTACTTGTCACAGAGAATTTGTTCTTTTGTTTATTAAAATATTTATACCTTGCCTTTCCTCATGGCTCAGGGTGACTTATATGTAATAATTAAAACACTAGAGATCAAAACCAAATAAAATTAAAAACCAAACTCTCCTAAAAGATGCCTGTTGTTCATATCCCCTCAAAAGCCCTGGTAAATAAGCAAGACTTGCAGTGCCTAGTGAATATCTTTAATGAACTCCCGGAATTCTGATTGCAAAGGCCCAGGCTCTGATGGATGTTAGGGGACCATGCTAACAGTGAAATCCTAAGCACAGTTACTCTAGTCTAAGTCCATTGATTTCAGTGGGTTTAGACTGGAGTAACTCTGCTTAGGATTTCACTGTAAGTGAAGGAACAATCAGCAAGTGGCAGCCTGCCTGAAGGAAGTAGTTGGCTGATGAGAATAAATGGGAAGAGATGTTCCTTCAGGGTGTTAGCTATAAAGAGAAGATATGAATGGCTGATGGATGCAATATTATTTTGAGACAGCTGCAAATGTGTCCAGCTATAAGTGTAAGAATTAAGGTAATGCAAGAGTTGAGCTCAGTTTGGACTGACTGACAAGTGGAGTCTTAGAGAAAAAATCGTGAGCCATTAAGATGAAGCTCATTTACTTATAAATGAATTCCTGTTTTGGTGAAGGAACTTTTAACATAGCTAAACAGTAATTATGGAATAGGCAGATGTTCAGAGCAGTTTACATTAATTTAAGAGCAATTTTGTTATAGAGTACATGGCTCTTTCTATTTTCTGGAGCACTCCATGTGAGTTTTCAGGTTACCTGAAGACATCATTTATTGAATATAGTCGGGTCATTTCATAGAAAAAGAGCTGCAGGAACTCATTAGCATAATATTAGCATAGGCCACACCCCTTGACATCCCCTGGAAGTGATGGCAGCAAAACACAGATTTTTAAAAATAAATGTTGCAAGTGCACACTTTACATCTGGGGAGGGGGAACATACAGTAACAAGAACAGGAGAGTTTTTCTAGACAGATTAGAGCTCAGAAAGCCAGCAAAACACAGATACTGGGGAGGGGGGAGATATACTCACCACTGCTTTGCAGGCCCATAGGAATGCCTGCGCAGGCCGCAGTGGTGCCAGCTGGCCATGGGGCCTGCTCCAGAGGCCATCGCCAGCCGTGCGCCTCTGTGACCAGCCTGCAAGCCGGGAGGATGGCCCGTGCAGGCTGCAGTGGCACCAGCTGGCCACGGGGCCTGCTCCGGAGGCTGCTGCCAGGTGCATGCCACCATGACTGGCCTGCAGGCCAGAAGGATGGGCTGCTCAGGCTGCGGCGGCGGTTGGCCATGGGGCCTGCTCCGGGTGGTGATGAGGTGCTGCTGCTGCTGCCACCACTGCCACCTGCTGAGGGGAGGAAAAGGAATCACGTGGGTGGGACCACCACCCATGTGATCTCTTTTCAGAGGTTCCGCTGGGACGCATTCTGGCGCGTTCCCCCTCAAAATGAGCCCTGAATATAGTATTTATTTTAACGGTTAGAGCCTTTTTCAAATACAAGATCCCATCAGGGGTGGCAAGGTAGTTCACTTTCTTCTAAGCAGAAATGTTGTATGGTTGTCTTTGTAAAAACACTTCAGGTTCTGTGACAACTCATTAGGAATATATATGAAAATTTCTGACAAAAGACAGAGAGAGGAAAGAGAGATGGTGGGCTCCAAATCCTTTCCCCATCTCTCTTCCATGCCCCCTAGCTCATTCTTATGACAGGATAGGTAACTCTAAAGCAGAGCACCTGTTCCAGTTGTTGTGAAATAAGGGAAGAAGGGGGAACTCTGGAACAGCACTGAAGGGGGATATACAGGTAGATGAGCCAAGAAAGGTTTCCTTCCTTCCTTGCCCTTCTAGTCTCCCTGGTGAATCACTGAAACTGGATACAGAGAAGAAAAAGTAAAATGAGACTAGCGATGAAGTAAGCAGAAGTGAATAGATCTTTTGCTGTTTTCTCACAGATGCTCTACCTGCCTCAGGTGTTGGTTATGTGTGAAGAAAGCTCTGCCCTACCCTGCCACTTAATAGTCCTTGCATCATGGCATTGATTTTATTTATTTATATTAATTAAAAATATTTATGTGTTATTTTTCTAGTAACTTTTACTTGGCATCCGTTTAAACCATTCCAAATATAAAAAATACAACAATAATAAACAACTTTGGACAAAGGGCCCTGGGAGGGAAAGTACCAACTCACTGGATTGCAAGACGTGATCATGATGTCAGAGTCACATGGCTTCAGAATCACATGACTGGAAGAGGGAAAGCCAGAGTTTTGACCTCATCAGTGTCTACACCAGGGATAGGTAACATGAGGCAAGCACAAGGCAGTGTACCACAGCGAGGAACAAGCCAAGGATCAGAGGCATGGAGGAATCCTCTCCACACCAAGGACTTCAGAGAGCCAGTATGGTGTAGTGGTTAAGAACAGCAGGACTCTAATCTGGAGAGTCATGTTTGATTCCACTCCTCCGCTTGAAGCCAGCTGGGTGACCTTGAGTCAGTCAGAGCTCTCTAAGCCCCACCTGCCTCACAGGGTGATTGTTGTGAGGATAATAGCACACTTTTAAACCACTCTGAGTGGGTATTATGTTGTCATGAAGGGCGGTGTATAAACTAAATAACAACAACAACAACAACATTCAATTTATATACCGCCCTTAAGGACAACTTAATGCCCACTCAGAGTGGTTTACAAAGGATGCCATTATTATCCCCACAACAAAACACCTTGTGAAGTGGGTGGGGCTGAGAGAGCTAGAAGCTTTGACTGACCCAAGGTCACCCAGCTGGCTTCAAGTGGAGAAGTGGGTAATCAAACCCGGTTCTCCAGATTAGAGTCCCATACTCTTAACCACTACACCAAACTGGCTATGTTATTATTAATGTTATTATTATCTTGCTTTGTTACTGCTCCTGTCAGCATATGTTCAGAGAAGCAGAAAATGTGGCCTTCTTGCTTTCTATGATGCATTGCACCCAACTCTTTCCTGTGGTTTAGACCATCTTCCAAACATTGCAGCCATTCAAGTCTTTTGTCCAGAAGTACACTCACGCATGTAGGTGTTTTGAGGAAAATGTGAGGAGGACTAAAGCTGGGGTCAAATGCTTCAGCATCCTCTCGGGCAGCTTGCAAATGAAAGTAAAGATCGATGCTTGGGAAATTCTTGTCACGTGCTTTTTATTGCTGATATTTTGCCCTTGTTCATTAATCAGTGTATCCCTGGGAAGGCAGCATAGAAATTTTCTAAATAATAAATAAATATTATAGTAATATACTGAACCTTGGCTAAAGTTCACAGATATGAGACATTTTATTTATTTATATCTAGAAATCTACTGTTTAGTAATTAATGCTTGCTTTGGAGGATGCCCCATAAACCATTTGGTATTTGCCTCAAGCCTGCAGTTATTTCAGATTGCATATAAATGATTACTGTAACAGCAGGAAAAATTGCCTAGCTCAGCGGTGTACTGTAGCATAATTTAGTTACTGACTAGTCTCTGAGCAAGGAATGCTAAATCATTCCAAAGACAAATTTAATTTGGCAAACTTTGAGCCATGTATGATCAATGAATGGGTGATCAAGAAGGAGGGGCAGATGGTGCAATAAAGGCTTGGCACATTTATTCACTACTCCAGTTGAACTACAGCACGGGTTTGATCCTTTACTGGAGAGATAGGGGATCTGCTTGAAGTAGACAATATGCTGTTCAAGGTAGGAATTGCTGAGTCAATGATGGTGAACAAGGCAAGCGTAATAAGAACAAGTAAAACCCAAAGAATAATTTTGAGGTTGCTTTTAGGATAGTTACATACAATGGATTTCCTCATGATACCTTGAAGAACGAAACAAAGTAATGCAAACGGAATTCAGCGAAAGGAATGTAACTTACCTGTCTTCCTTTTCTGACTGTAACCCACTGTACTTACCTAAAACTCTATCTCCAGGAGTCAGAGGAACTTCAGAGACAGCACTGCGTGGGATCAGCTGCTAGGGTTGCCAGGTGCCCGTTTCCCCCCAGAAAGTCCATTTTTTTCTGGGACTGTCTGGGGAAAATGTGGTTAAAATACTTGACATATAAAGGTCGGGTATTTTTGTGCATAAGGGAGGAAGGGTGGCTGGCTGGCTGCTGGTGTCCACAAGCCGGCAGCAGTGCCAGCAGGCCTTTCTGTGCAGCCTCTGCCTCCTCCCTTCCCCCTGCTTCCAGCACCCAGCCTCCTCCTCCTTTTTTATGCAATCTGGCAGTGGGAGGAGAGAATTGGTAAAAATCAA
Organism: Eublepharis macularius; assembly: GCF_028583425.1. Lineage (NCBI taxonomy): Eukaryota > Metazoa > Chordata > Lepidosauria > Squamata > Eublepharidae > Eublepharis > Eublepharis macularius. The sequence continues at coordinate 60,587,495 of NC_072799.1, forward strand.
AAGGAGTCCAGTAGCACCTTTAAGACTAAGCAACTTTATTGTAGCATAAGCTTTCGAGAATCACAGTTCTCTTCGTCAGATGCATGGAGGGCAAGAAGAAACTGGTCAGATATAGAGGAGGAGAGGGGAGGGAGGAGTAGATGCAAACAGCTCCTTCTGATAGGGAGATCAGTTTGCTTCCGTAAAGGAAATCAGTTACTTTTGATAATGAGATAACCATTTATAGTCCCTATTCAGTCCCAGCTTGACAGAGTCAAATTTACATATGAATTCCAATTCAGCAGTTTCCCATTGGATTTTGTTTTTGAAAGGTTTCTGTTGAACTACAGTGACCTTTAAGTCTTTGATGGAATGTCCTGGTAGACTGAAGTGTTCTCCCACTGGTTTCTGGACGTTGCCATTTCTAATATCAGATTTGTGTCCATTTATTCTTTTGCATAGAGGTTGGCTGGTTTGTCCAATGTACAGAGCAGATGGACATTGTTGGCACATGAGGGCATATATCACATTGGAGGATGAGCAGCTGTAAGAGCCAGAGACAGTGTAGTTGATGCCATTGGGTCCTGTAATTGTGTTCCCTGGGTAGATATAAGGGCAGAGTTGGCATCTGGGTCTGTTGCAGGGCCTGGTACCTGTGCTGGTGACTCTGCTGGCCGATTCATGATTGTAAGTGAGAAGTTGTTTAAGGTTGGGGGGCTGTCTGTAGGCAAGGAGAGGTCTTCCACCCAGGGCTTCTGAGAGAGAGGTATGTAGCTCACTGATGATACGTTGGATGGGTTTGAGCTGGGAACTATAGGTGACAACCAGTGGTGTTCTGTTGTTAGTTCCTTTAGGTTTGTCCTGGAGCAGGCTGTTTCTGGGTACTAGTCTGGCCCTGTTGATTTGTTTCCTCACTTCATTTGGTGGGTGCTGTAGTCCCAAAAATGCTTGTTGTAAATCTCTTAAATGGGAGTCCCGATCAAGAGCATTGGAGCAGATACGGTTGTAACGTAAAGCTTGGCTGTAGACAATTGACCGAGTAGTATGTTTAGGGTGGTAGCTGGAGGCATGTAGATATGAGTATCGGTCTGTGGGTTTCCTGTATAAGGTGGTATTTATCCATCCATTATGTAGTTGTACAGTGGTGTCCAAGAAGTGTACCTGTTGTGTAGAGTGGTCCAGGCTCAGGTTGATAGTAGGGTGAAAGTTGTTGAAGTCCTGATGAAATCTCTCAAGGGCTTCCTTCCCATGGGTCCAAATGATGAAGATGTCATCCAAGAATCTTAAGTATAGTAGTGGTTTCAGTGGATGGGAGATGAGGAAGTGTTGCTCCAAGTCCGCCATGAATACGTTAGCATTCCCCCCTCCCCCCCATCAAGTTTTTTCCCATTGGAGAGAGTCCAGTCTAAATTTTTAAGAGCTGCCCTCTGAGTTCCGGGGGGGGGGGGGCGCTAAATGCTCTGATTTGTCTGGAAACTAGCTCAATAACCATTGAAGCCAGAATTACACTTGCCTCACTTAGATATTGGCTCATATCAATTTCAGCTCTCATGGTCTGATTCACTTGATTCTACTGGACAGTTTTCAATCTGTGGACTGCTGAGGGCAGTCCACAATAAATTACACCTTCTTGGTTTTTCCCCTCAAGCTATTCTGGCTATGAATGGGGACCAGGCCAAGTCTGTCCTGAAACAAAGACTATTCGATATAGAGAAACAGACTGATCTGGCCAGATCTCTGGCCCTTGTAGCTCCCGAGCACACTAGATTTCACTTGCCTTCCCTTGTTTATATAACCCATATTGAGGACCATAAGCTCAGGAGAGCTTTTACACTAGCTAGGTGCTCAGCACTTTCCTCAGCAGTGCTAGAGGGCCACTATAAGGGAGTCCCTTTGGTGCAGAAGATGTGCCAGTGTGACGCAGGGGAAGTTGAAACCATGGTTTTTAGGTGCCCCTGGTATCAGTTTGCTCGCGCCAAATATATTTCTCCACTAATAAAGGCATGGCCAGGCTGGTCAGAATAAAACTGTATCATGTACAGTTAAAATAAAACTGTATCTGATGAATCCCAGACTATTACTGCTAAGGTAGCCAAATTCTGTGTCACTTGCTACGTAACCCAAAAAGATCGTGTAAATGCTCTTATGTTTGCTAATGGATGAGGTTCCAAATCTCTCTTTTAGATATTTTAACACTTTCATATGTATTTACCTACCCTTTTATCTGTACATTGTTTATTGTATATTTTTTAGCTAGTTTTTATCTTTTTGTAATTACTATTTTATGCTCTTTCAACTTTTAGAGGGATGTTATACTGGCACAGTGCTGTAATAATAAACTTGAACTTGAGATCCTTTATAAATGATAGTATAAAAGATACTTTGCTCTAGAACGTCGTTTCCAGCTTCATAATATTTCTCATTAGATACATAACAAAATTTGGGATTTCTGCCTTTGCATGACTGTTCAAAACACTTGAATCCAAGAATGGTGTTTGTAATTTGCTCATCTATTTATTACGATATGTTTTTGCTACTTTCACAAACATTTTTATTATCTTACAAGGAATTGTTTCCCAATGAAATACAAATACTCACTTGATGAAAAATATTTATTGAACAAACATCAGGGCAAAGCAGTGAAATACATTTCTTAGTGAGCAGGAAACCTTTATGCTGCCACCATGATCTGTTCAATTAATTTATGCGCAGCTTAATGAGAGAAAAAATGAGGGAGAAATAACACAGAATAAAAAAATAGATACAATATTTGGAAATGAAAATGTAAGCCAGTCTGTTATACTAGTTAAGAGTGTCAGACTAGGATTTAAAAGAATCCCACAGATTCAAATCCCCACTCTACCACTAAAGCTTGTTGGGTGACCTTGGACCAGTGGCACACTCTGAGCCTAACCTACCTCATAGTAATGTTGTGAAGATAAAACAGAGGAGAGGAGAACGGTGTAAGCACTTCAGGTCCCCACTTGGGAGAATGGTAAAGCATAAATTTAGTAAATAAATAAATAGAAACAGAGTAGGTAAAAGGAATCAACACTGATCCGTGAGCAGAAATCTCTCTACGCTTCCCTGCATTTTTTTCCATGATGCTTGAAGGTTTCTTTTTTAAATATGCCCCTAATACTAAAGTGAAAAACCCCTGATTCTAAAATGACGTGAAAGAACCAGACTGAAATACTTGTTGTTTTGTCTGTGCTTGGTTTTCCCAGTGGACTGTTTCTGGTTGGCCTTAACGGTATTATGCATCAAGACCCTGAAGTCAGAAGTAAACAAAGTTTACTTTCATGTAGTAATTTATGATTAAACTAGACAATAGCTAGATTTTCATAGTAGTATATAATATTGTTACTTTTGTAATGTCCAGATGACACATGACCAATTTTTTGAGATCACCTCCATTACTGTGTTTTGTCTTAAGCTCTCATTGGCCAAGAACACCATCTTGTTTAATCAATCTTTTAGCTAGATGGACGCAACAAGGACAAATTTGTGGGAAGAGTTCAGTGGTATGGTGGAATACTTGTAAAATGTTTCTCTTCAGACCAGGGCTTTTTTTCTGGGAAAAGAGGTGGTGGAATTCAGTGGGTCGCCCTCAGAGAAAATGGTCACATGGCTGGTGGCCCTACCCCCTGATCTCCAGACAGAGGGGAGTTTAGATTGCCCTCCGTGCCGCCGAGCGGCACGGAGGGTGATCTAAACTCCCCTCTGTCTGGAGATCAGGGGGTAGGGCCACCAGCCATGTGACCATTTTCAAGAGGTTCCGGAACTCCTTTCCCCCGCGTTCCCACTGAAAAAAAGCCCTGCTTCAGACTATCAACTGGTAGCCCAGGCTGATCTGAAATTCTGGGATTTTTTGCTGGATATAGTCTTGTTGAAGTAGCCATGAACTGCATGTGATTTTCAACACTTTACCACGTTATCTTGGTAATGACAAAACCTACCTTGGGTCTAGGGAAAAGAAGGATTAAAATGTTATTATTTAACAAAGGAAAGTTAATTGTTCTAGGCAACTGTGGCAGTGAATATTTCCATAGTTTGTACAGGATTATTTATGGAGTTACTGTGTTTTTGTATGATGGGAGAACAATATTAATCCACCAGGATCATTGTGCCAAAGGAAAATAACTGTTCATTTATTCAAAATGTACAGATTGGAATCAGGTTGCTTGAAAGATATCAATTCTGTAACTAAAATATGGCATTTAAAATATCAAAAATAATAAATCGCCGAGAAGCTAAATTTCAAGAGTGGAAATAGGTTGGAATTTAGGCAGGGGCTGAATCCTCATGTCCTGGCATAGCGCTAAACTGCCGGAACGGTAGCGTCTTCCTGGTGCGATTTCTGACGTTATTGCACCATATGACGCAATGACATCAGAAATCGTGCCAGGAAGACGCTATCGTCCCTGCAGTTTAGCACTATGCCAGGATGTGTGGATTCAGCAAAGGGCTAAAGAAAGATAAGGAAGACTTGTTCAGGGAATTGGGTCAAGGCTGTGTAATAATTGTGACATACACGCACATACATCATCCTGATGAGACAAGGAAAACATGAGAACTCCAGGTTTAGAAAGATAGTCAGTGAGAAATATTTTGGGAGTAGCACTTGAGACCCATCATCACATCCAAAAGACCCTTAGGGAGAAATATTGGCAACTTGGCTTACTTTCTGCACCAGCTGGCTTTCAGCAGTGCTAGGAAGCAGATACAGTGACCTGGTAGGTAGAAGATAAAGAGAAACAGCGTCAGTTTTGGCCAAATGTGCATACTTTGGGGAAGAGAATATAATGGTCAAATAGTCATGAGTAACCTTATTTCAGAATGAATAAAAAGAGGATTATTTTAGTGATTGGGCGAAGGGACTGGGAAATAGAGATGGGCACAAACAGCAATATGAACCAAAAAAAAGCCACGAACAGCCCAATCTGCTGTTCACGAGCAAGCTGTTCGTGAGGCCTCGTTCCTGGCGAACATGTGTTTGTTCCAAGCCCTCTTCATGGCGTTCGTCAGCTGTTCGTAAAGCCAGACAGTCTGGCGCCTTTCAATCAATTCCCCTGGCAACATAGGCATGGACTGTCTGAACTCTGTCTGAACTCCTTCTGGCTTTCCTTTTGGCTTGTACCCCTCAAAGTAGCTTCCAGCAGATAGTCCAGTTTTTTTCCACTTTGAAAAGAAAATGACAGGAAAGGGAGGGACCCATGGATCATGGCTTTCCCAGGGTCCAATCTCTCTGAAACTTGGGGGGTCTTCAGTGGACAGTGAGGACTATTTCCCCAGCAAATTTGGTGGGTAGTGGACATTGGGAAGGTCAGTTTGTAACTCCTCAATTAGCTTCCAGAAGACAGTCCAGTTTTTGCCAATGTGAAAAGAAAATGTCATGAAAGGGGGAGACCCATGGACTCCTTTCCCCGGCTCAAGTTCAGCTAAGTCCCAAGGGGGCCGTTCTGGCTCCCACGAATCTCCAACTACGAACATGTTCGTGAACATGTCATGTCCATCAATGTTCATGAATCTCCGTTTGTGGATGGCAACGAACAATGAACATCGTGTTCATTTTTCCCCCTTGTTCGTGCCTATCTCTACTGGGAAACTCATCATTGCCCTCTCTCTCTTCCCATAATGAAAGTCTTGAGATAGATGTTGAGCACCACCTACAATGAAGAAAGTCCCAGTTTACCTCAAGTAGCAAACAAGAACTGCCAAAGAGGAGCATATGCTCTTCCAAGAGCAATTATAACCACCAGGTAATTGCTAGACTTTTTTCTAACTCACAAAGCAATTACCTGGGTAATTGCATTGTTGCTCAGAAATAGCACAGGAATGATAAAGGAAGTAATACAGCAATAATAATTTCATGGGCCTAGATGTCAAGCAGTTGAAGAACATAGACAAATTGTCTGTTTGGGAAAGAGATCATGCTTCTAACTTATACATATAAATAACAGCAATAGGGGGATTAAAATACAAACATTGTGAGGAAAAGATATTTGGCTCCTATGTACAAAGAAGTATAAAAAGAACAGTCAGATTTTTATTAGGAAGTCAGCATTCTGATGGCTCAGAACAAGAGAATTATTTCCGATGTTGTTCCATACGAAGCACAATCACAGAACAGATTGCTCTTTCAAGATGTACTCCTCCGTCCTGACTCTGAGCTCTTGAATGTTTCTTTTTGGTTGAAATGTTAAAGTTGTGTCTCTGACCAAGTTCAGTCATGTGCTCAAGTTTGTCTCCTTGATTTCATTTACATTTTCATTGCACATAATTTCTTTTGTTTGCATCCTATTTCTGCTCTTAAAATACAGGTCCAATTAAATACCTTTCTGGATCTTGAAAACAAATGTAAAGCATAAGAAGCCTGAATTCACAATGTTGACCTTGGTAGGATAGAAGCACTGGATACCTCAAAAATAATTTGCATAATTTTGCATAAATACAGGTGTTGAGTAAAATATACTTCTGGTACAGGTGTACACAGAACTCAATACATCATGAGTTTGATTGCTTTGGCTGTTGAGTGTTATCTTCAACAAAACTTTTCTTTATAGAATGTGGCAAAATAATATAATAATAATTTTGAAAAGAATATTTAAATATTTGAAATATATAATTTGGGGGTTGGATCCAATGATTCCCTTTCATTAGAGGAAAGTTTGCCTCATTGGAAAAAGAGTACTAGTTTGGTGTAGTGGTTAAGAGCGTGGGACTCTAATCTGGAGAACTGGGTTTGATTCCTCACTCCTCCACTTGAAGCCAGCTGGGTGACCTTGGGTCAGTCACAGCTCCCTTAGAGCTCTCTCAGCCCCACCCACCTCACAGGGTGTTTTGTTGTGGATAATAATGGCATACTTTGTAAACCACTCTGAGCTGGTGTTAAGTCATCCTGAAGGGTGGTATATAAATCGAATGTTGTTATTATTATTACTAGATGGAAGGGAGTTGTTGGATCATTACTCCTATGTAACAGGCCTGTGTTGTGCTCTGTAAAGAAATTCATTTTGGAAGCTGTATCATTTTCCTATTAATTCTTCCCTCTGTTTTCGTTACATCCTATTTATAGGTAATCATATAATCTAGCCAAGAGATTTTCTTGTGCTTGAGATCTAATGCAATAATTAAATCCTGCCACCAGCTTTTAGTTTTAAATGTGCAAATTCTGATGGAGTGGTGTTTATATTATAACTAGATTTTTACAGTTAATCTTCAAACTGCACTAAAGGTTGACATCTCATTACTGGCCATGAAACACAGAAGCCCATCCAAACAGCAGATGTAGAACCCTTTGGCAAAGCTCCTGAAATTCTCTCGTGACTATAAATGAGGGAGGTTAATTAGGCTTCTAACAGGATAAAACCTACGCACAGAGAAGATTCATATAGTGATTTCCTTATCATGGAGCTTATCAACAGAGATCAATTTGCTAAGTTCTGAAATAAATAATGTCCAAATTATGCCAGAAGAACAGAAGTTTTCAGATGCTTATCATCTTATACCAGAGATTCTCTACCCTTGAGGTACAAAAACTGCCAGCTACCAACTACTTGGGTGCCACATGACCAATTCCAGTTGTTGTTCTTTTGTTGTAACATTCCAAAGAATGACCAACCCCCCCTTAACTTCCTTCAGATCACTGTTAAACATCTAATCCAAGTAGTTAGTTATATATTCATAAACAAAGTTTCAAACAGGAAATGATAGGCGTTCACAATGTTAATTTTGTGGTTTGTTTGGTTTTTTGCTTCACTTGACTCAGGCCATTTTCACACTGCTTACTGGCCACGGAACATTGTGGCGAGCTCCCGGAATGACAGCGTGAAAATGGCCTCAGTGGCCTCAGTGGCGGTGGTGTGAAAAGTTTGTGCTGGACCCCTGTGAGAAGCACTTCCACAACCAGGTCCTCATACAGGGCAACCAGATTGCAGTGTCAATGACAGTACTGAAGTCAATTTGATAGTAACTTTTCAAAAACACTAAATAACAGGGGCAACACAAATACATCAGAAGGAGGCAAAGTGCCATGGATGATAAAAGTGAAGAACACTACTTAAATGAAGGCTGGGGGCGGGAACTACTTCTTTCTCAATGGTTAAAAACTTGCAGTTTGACTTGGTTTGCATGTATCAATTGCCATGCGGAGGCCAGTTTAAATAGTCCATGTGGTGGCTGTTACCTAATGGTGAAAAAATTGTGTCCTCACACCACATGGATCATATGATTCATTTTTCCTTTACCACCAGCCTTTACAGGGCAACTGCAGCAATACTCTTAAGGAAATATATCACACAATTAATTTCTGTTTTATCCTAATTACATACAGATTGTGTGATGGTGGTAATGGTACTCATTCTGCAGAGCAGCTGCACCTATCTTTGAGTAGACACTGGTATTTGTGGGTAGGGATTATAAACTGTTTCTGGAAGGGAACATGAGTTGGACTGTAGAATTCCTTTCCACCAAGTCTTCCTCTAACAGAGAAAAAACTTCCTTCAACAAAGAGACTTTTCTCCATTAGAAGACATCTTTCTCTATTGAAAGAAGACTTAGGTGAAGAGTGTCATTGGATCTAACTTAGCACAATGGATCATAGGATCCAACTTTAAACTAAAACACTGTTTGGCACATTATTTAATTGATCAGATCTACATCCTGATTGATAATATCACAATGTCAAGAAGTCTAGACATCATAAATATTGTCAGGGCTTGCCGCAGCTGCCGCTGGGCGTGGCACTGGGCGGTCTGCTCCTGACATCACAGGGGGGCCAGGGACTCTGCAGGACCCTGCTCTGTGGAAGGAGGCGTGGTATACATCACCCAGACTCCCTCTCAATCCACTCGCTGGCCTGCTCAACCTGGCCTGCTTACCCTCTGGGTCCTCCATCTCCTCCTTCCAGAACTCTCCTCCAAGCCTCCACCCTTGCATCCTACTGCTCTCACTCCACATCATCACTCCTCACTCACACCCACCACCGCAGAGCACTTCCCAGCCACCCTTTATAGGGTTTCCTTTCTCCACCCCGCCCTCCTTCCAGGCTTGTTCCCTCTCCTGACTGGGCCCAGCTGTGCATCCCTCCAGGTGTTTCCCTCCAACCACTAATCCCTCCTGGGCCCTTTTGCCATGCTGGCAGGGTGGGGTTGAGTGCGAGCCATCCCCAGCTGAGGGCTCCTTGGCCTTGCTCACGAGGAGCTGCCCCAGCCAGCCCTTGTGCTATTGAGCTTGCCTGGCCTTGCTCACGAGGAGCTGCCCCAGCCAGCCTCTGAGCTACTGAGCTTGCCTGGCCCTGCTCACGAGGAGCTGCCCCAGCCAGCCTCTGAGCTACTGAGCTTGCCTGGCCCTGCTCACGAGGAGCTGCCTTAGCCAGCTTCTGCGCTGCCTGCTCAGCAATGCTGGGCGGGGTTACCCATCTCCTACCCCAGAATGCCTGTGGCAGACCCCCCTGGAGAGGCTTGGCTTCTAGCAACTCCTGAGCCAGGCTGCTGTCTTCTAGCCATGGTGTGGCTCTGGGCTGCAGCGGCGGCGTCCTCTCCCTGCCAGGTAAGGGCTCTGCTTGGGTTGCTGCTGCTGCTGCTGCTGCTGGACTCACCTTCTCCCTGCTGTGTCCCTTTCCCTCTGGCCTGCTTAGCCCCCTCTCTTCCCCCTGGAGGGTGGGGCTGGCTGGTTTCTCCTTGCCCCCTCCACCCCTCTGAGGTACTGGCCTTTTGCCCCTTCCCCATGGAGTAGGTAGGTTCTGGCCCTGGTTGCCGGCTTGGGGGGTGGAGTTGCTGCCACCCTTTTGTCCCCTGCTGTTCCCTCTTGTCAAGTCTGGGGGCTGGGGCTCAGACCCCGGACACATATTACTTTGATCATAACAAGGAATACAGAAGCCATGTGTGAAAGCTGTACACATCAAATGCTATACCCAATAAAACAGACTTCGATCAATCAAATTTATTATACAGTCAAAGACCAGCATAAAAGAAATACTACAAAATTACAGAGTTAAAATCATTAGTAAAAATAGCAAAAAAAAATTAAAATAGTTAATTAAAACAGTAATATAAAAGGGTGGTATTTACATGAACTCTGATAATGAGAGCATTTGATGGATTTTATAGGCTATTGCACAAAATTTTGCAATTGTTGGATTGCCATTTTCTAGATGTAGCCTAGCATATTCCAAGCTCATTCTTCCAGGTATGCTATTGATCAAAGGAGTAATAAGCTTGATGCGAGCATCTTGATAGAAGGGACAATGTAGAAGAACGTGATCTACAGTCTCAATTTCTCCTTGAACAGTCTTTGCAGGGGCAAAAACTTTTCTCATAGGCAATTCTGTTAAACCACCCATCTAAAACAGCAGAGGGGAGTGCAGCACACCTTGCAAGTGTAAAGGGCCTCCTGTGACTATGCACCTCCAAGCAGGACAGATAGGCAGCTAGCTTAACTATATATCTGGTGTTCATAGGGGACAAAAAAGTAGAGATCCTCTCTAAATCAAGCTGGCGTTCAGTGCCCGACATCCTTTGTTTTATAGCCATGAAACATACTTTGTCATGTACTCAGAAAACAGATCTGTGTGTGAGTGAGTAATAAAACTACTTTGGCCTGACTTGACAGTGAGATAATATTCTTAATTCCTAAGTATTTTTGCTCAATGAAAGGAAAATCTTCCTTCTTAGTATCTCTCCAACAGATTATTGTGGCATAAATTTTACCATACCTAAACAGGAATTATTTCCCATTCTGTAGGAGGACCAGTTATAGTTACAAGCTCAGCGCTCTGTAGATGAAAGAAAATGTAGTCTAAAGCACAAAGATTTTTACATGTTATATAAACATGTAAGGAGAGGTTTTTTTGGAGGTCTGTTATTCATAGGGTCACCGTAAGTTGGAGGTGACTTGACGGCTCGTAACATACACACGCACACACAAACATTTAAGAACATTTTATTTATTTATTTGATTTATACCCTGCTTTCCTCACAAATGGGCTCAGGGTGGCTAACAACATTCAAAAAATACATTAAAAGTCAAAAAACCATAAAATCAATAATAATTTTTTTAAAAATCATTAAAATAGTCCAGGAACAGGCTATTTAAACAAATATTGGGAGTCCGTATAAAGGCATAGCAGATGGCCGAGGGCAGTCCCAGAAAAAGTGGTGGTCTTAGATGGAAGGAGGACACCCGCTGGCACTCAGCCAAAGGCCCAGCAGAACGTCTCCGTTTTACAGGCCCTGTGGAACTGTAACAGGTCCCGCAGGGCCCGGATCTCCAGCAGGAGAGCGTTGCACCATAAAAGATACTCAGCAGGATCAGACCATTGGTTCCTATAGCCCAGCTTCATGTTTCACAGTTCAAGGAGGGTCAACAAACTGAGCATAGGTGTCATGGCATTTCCCTTGATGGTGCCTCCTAGCAGTGGTATTCAAAGATATACTGCCTTTGGACATAGAAGGCCTCTTTATTCTTTAGTCATCTTGGCTAGCAGACATTGGTGAACCTACTCTCCCTTAATCTGTTTAATACCCATTTAAAGCCATCTATGCTAGCAGCCATTGCTAGTAGAGTTGCCAACCTTCATGTAGGGTCTGGAGTTCTCCCAGAATTACAACTGATCTCCAGACGTACAAAGATCCCTTGGGAAAAATGGTGACTTCACAGGTTGGACTGTATGGAACTCTATCCCTGCTGAGCTCCTGCCCCACCCTGAACTTCTCCCTCCCCAGGATCTGCCCCCAAATCTCCAGGAATTTCTCAGTCTGAAGTTGGCAACCCTAACCTATAGACGTTGGCACTGAAATCTACAGTCTTCATTGCATGAAGAAGTATTTCTCCCTTTTGTCTGTCATTAAAAAAAATTGCTCACTGAAGTAAATTGGGTATTTGTTCTAGAGAGAATGTAGTTTGAAAGACTCTGGATATGTTGTTCTTGATTCCCCCCCTAGTGTAAGTAATGTTTGAAAACCATGTTAAAGACTAGATTCATTTGCTGACAGTTAATTACATTTAATCCTTTTCAGTACACATCTGCTCTGACCTATGATGCTGTTAAAGTGATGACTGAAGCTTTCCGTAACTTGCGTGAGCAGAGGATTGAGATTTCTAGAAGAGGAAATGCAGGAGACTGTCTCGCAAACCCAGCAGTGCCCTGGTCTCATGGTGTCGAAATAGAAAGGGCATTAAAGCAGGTAGTCTTTCTAGAACCAATGTTGTGGAATTAGTGTGTGCAGGGCTTTTTTCTGGGAAAAGAGGTGGTGGAACTCAGTGGTAGAACTCAGGACATCACTTTGGGTCAGCTGGAACATCACTTTGGGTCAGCTGGAACAAGGGGGGAGTTTTTTTAAAGTTTAATTGCCCTCAGTGAAAATGGTCACATGGCTGGTGGCCCCACCCCCTGATCTCCAGACAGAGGGGAGTTTAGATTACCCTCCGTGCCGCTTGGCATGGAGGGTAATCTAAACTCCCCTCTGTCTGGAGATCAGGGGTGGGGCCACCGGCCATATGACCATTTTCAAGAGGTGCCGGAACTCTGTTCCACCGTGTTCCAGCTGAAAAAAAGCCCTGAGTGTGTGTAATTAGTGACTTGTAAATGTCTTGAAATGCACATTGTTAACAGATATTTGGAAGACCAATCCAGATATGTTTCTAACAACTCCAGGGGGACTTCTTAACAAGGCCTCTTTTTTGTAGGAAATTCCTTAGTACAACCTACTTAATTAAAAATCCCACTGATTTACATGCAGAATATAAAATGTATTTTGTGGGTTAATTGATTTAACATGACTATTCCTTTCATTCTTCTGTAGGTTCAAGTGGAAGGGCTAACAGGAAACATAAAGTTTGACCAGAATGGAAAGAGAATTAATTATACAATAAACATCATGGAGCTCAAAAGTACAGGCCCTCGGAAGGTAATTGCAACTGTGAGTGCCTTTAGCTGTTCCATGCTGAGTGATGCAGAAACATAGACATCTTAGAACACAACACTGAAAATGTAATGTAACACACTCACTTTTGTAAAAATGTCAGTGGTCATATGAAATAGCACTTTTGAACAAGCATGGGCTGTCATTTGAAGTATTATCTAATGATATTTTCATATGTGTATTTTACGTTGCAGCTTTTAGTTTACTTACAAATAAAAGTGAGTGTATGATAGTGTCGAACTTTTAAAAAGAGAATTGTCTCTAATGAATTCTCTGAATGTAATATCTGTTCTGTGTTGCAGATTTTTACTAATAAAGGACGCAGTGCAAGCAGAATTAAGTACGTAAAGTCTCATTCATTTCAGCTGGAGAATTAGGCATTGTCTTCTGATGAAATGTGTGGGACTTTTAAGGTGCTTAACTTTGGCTGGACCAAGGTCATCATGTAGGTCAGACGTACAGTTTCCTGAGTGCATCTCTGAGCTGTTAAGGGATCCTGATGATAGTTTCTCCAGTGTTTATGAAAAGAAATATTTGGCAGCTGAAAAAAAACCTTCCACTTTTTTTCAGATTGGATACTGGAGTGAAGCAGACAGAATGGTTGTGAATCCCATTGACGGTTCCGCTGGCAATGAATCCTCAGGATTAGAGAATAAGACTATTGTTGTCACCACAATTTTGGTAATTAAGCACATTTTTTGTGAAAAGGATACCCTGAGTTGTAGTCTTATCATTCATTCTCGATCTCTTTGTTGGAGTAGGTAACAATTGAGTTGCTATATCACTGTGCTTCTGCTAAAGGTTGGGAAATGTTCTTTTTAAGACGACTAAAGCCCCTTGGTGCAGTTTGGCTGTCTTACTGACGAATATAAAATGTTAATTATGTGTTCTTACTTTATTCAAAAAACTACTTTCTCTTTGGTAGATAAACTTCGTAAATATATGAAGATACGTTAAAATATCAAAGTTTCAACAACTTTCAAGGAAATACTCTTTCTTTAACGCTAATACTGTGCTTGGATTTGTATTTAAGTTGACACTCTTTTTATTAGCCAGTTGAGGTTGCCAAGTCAGGAATGAATGTGTAGCTTTTCATCTCCAGCCAATTTAAATTCTTCTTTGAAAAAAAGAGTGTGGAACTTTCTCTTTCACTCTACAATAGGAACATTATTTGCAGTAATATAGTAGGAATGTTATGTTGTTTACTCAAGAAAGCTAATCATTGTACTGAGTTATTTGTTCAGGGCATAACTGTTCTGGATTAAATATTAAAGAAACCAACAATTAATCAACTTGTTTTGATGATGGTAAGATCTTTTATTTTTACTTTGCAGTTCTATATTCATTGTATGGACCATTTAATTTTACATGCTCAGCTTTAGGTTTGGTGGGATGTGATTCTTGTAGAAATATGATGAAATATGCTACAAAGTCAGCAGGAAGGAATTCTTTACCAAAAAAAAAAAAGAAGTTTTTAAAGCTTTGCTTGTCATCACACAGTTTTTGTAAATGCTCATGAGACTTTGAAAATGTCTACCTGTGGAGAAATGTCGTGTGTGATTAGTGACAAATAAATAATCATGAACATTTATGGACAAAATTAGCAGATTTTCCTTGTTTTATTCCTTTTGCTTCCAAACTCATGGAATAGGTAACTAAGGCAGAGGTCCTTGTTAATGAGCTAAAGCCAATTTCTCTGCACAGGAATCCCCATATGTTATGATGAAGAAAAATTATGACACACTTGATGGAAATGAACGCTATGAGGGCTACTGTGTGGACTTAGCTGCAGAAATTGCCAAACACTGTGGGTTCAAGTACAAGCTCACAATTGTTGGGGATGGCAAGTATGGGGCCAGGGATGCAGAAACAAAAATCTGGAATGGAATGGTTGGAGAACTTGTTTATGGGGTAAGAGCCCTTTTTAACCATTGCAAGTAGCTGTGACTGATGGGGATCAGCACAATGCATGTTGGCATGGCAACTGCAGTTTGCTTTAGCTGACTGACATGAGCAAATAAAAAGAGGCCACAATGTCTGCATTTCATCCCCCTTTCCTACCAATATAAGCTTTCCCACATCACTATCTCATTCAAGTGCTATAAACATTTAAGGAGCATTGCTGTGGCACTTAAAAGGTATTTCTGAAAGTGGTTATGAAGGGATAGCCTTTCCATAGTGACTGTGTGCCAATAAGAAACATATAAGTTGCAGGTTGCTCACCCCTTGAGCTGAAATTATGATTATCCATGTCCCTGCTGCTGCATCCTTTGTTTGTGTTGCACAAGAGCAAGAAACCATTTCCATGCTCAATCTTGAATAAGTTATTATTTTTCTTTGTTTCCCTTACAGAAAGCCGATATTGCAATTGCTCCATTAACTATAACACTGGTGAGAGAAGAAGTGATTGACTTCTCAAAGCCCTTTATGAGCCTCGGGATATCTATAATGATCAAGAAGCCTCAGAAGTCCAAGCCAGGAGTGTTTTCCTTTCTTGATCCCTTAGCATATGAAATCTGGATGTGCATTGTTTTTGCTTACATTGGGGTCAGTGTAGTTTTATTCCTGGTCAGCAGATTTAGCCCATACGAGTGGCACACTGAGGAATTTGAAGATGGAAGAGAAACGCAAAGTAACGAATCAACTAATGAATTTGGGATATTTAATAGTCTCTGGTTTTCCTTGGGTGCCTTTATGCAGCAAGGATGCGATATTTCGCCAAGGTTGGTTACACGTTCATTTCAGCTTTGTGCATTTTTGGTCTCACTAAGGAAGTTCATGGTGCATATATACTCACTCTCAAGACACACCAGCTGTTGACACGTTTTTCAAAATCATCTGCAGACCTTGAAATGACAACAACTGCTCTCAATGCAGAACACTGGACGGTTCGATTGGTTTTCTCCTAGCATTGGTCATTCATTACTCTAGTGGACTTATATACACCATGCACAGGCCATAAAATGCATAAGGTTCCTCTCATTCCATGCCTTCTTGGAGGGGTACCGTGTTTTTGCTGCATATTCTCATTTACAGCCGATGGTGCACTGAGTTCACAGATGCTGTAATGGGAAAAAGGGTAACACACTTTTAACGAGCTACGATAAAGCACTTCCTCTCCACAAACCACTTTACATAGCATCCTACCTATTGCTCAAGACACTTGCATCCTCTTTAAGAAATCATCTGAACATAAAGGTCTTCTGATAACTCTTAGGCTTTGTGAACCTATAACAACAAATGTGGCAAGAATAGATTTGGGAGAATCTTGGAGAAAGAGGCCAGGCTTGAAGGGAAGCTACAGTTCATTTAAGCATATAGCCATTGATTGCTGTGGTTTTGAACATGGGTACGCAAGTCAAGTATATTTTATTATACCATGTTTCTTTTTGCAGTGTTATCATTCCATTGCCCTTGTACAACCAGTAGTTGTCGCCTAAACTCAACAGCTTCAGTGGGCACATCCTCTTGAAATGGGAATTGGGTCAAAAGTTGCAGTTCATGCAAAGAAAAGGAAATAAGAAACAGTGAATCATTGATCGAAACATGTTGTCATTGGGAAATTTTAACATAGTGTGTTTT
Organism: Eublepharis macularius; assembly: GCF_028583425.1. Lineage (NCBI taxonomy): Eukaryota > Metazoa > Chordata > Lepidosauria > Squamata > Eublepharidae > Eublepharis > Eublepharis macularius. Next base: position 60,603,982 of record NC_072799.1, read on the forward strand.
CTGTTCAGTCCTTAGTGTGGAGCACTAAGTAATCATAATTTGAGAACAAGTAGAAAATGATTGTTTATTTATTAACAATAGCTATAGGACTTATCAACCAGAATGAAGGTGATAGACTTACGGATCACCAATTAAAAACATGTTTTTATAATAGAGGCGGTACTGTAGGTAATAACGAGTCCTGTACAAATGGGCTGAGCAATGAAAATTGGGCTGTTCCAGTCTCACCTGTACTACACTTTGAAAATTAATTGGCCATGGATTAGCTCTAAAGTATAGTCATGTTTAGAATGCTGTGTACAGTTCTGGTCATGGCACTGCTCTCCAAAAAGAAAAAGAAAAAGGTTATCCAAATGCTGCAGAAAGTGCAGAAGTAGTCAACCAAGATGATGAGAGGGTTCCAGAAACTTTTTAAAAGGGAAGGACAAAAGAGCCTGGAACTGATTAGTTTAGAAAAAATATAGCTAATGTGGAGGTTTATAAAATTATGTATGAGGTGGAGAAGACTGATAGCATTTGATAGGAAATATTTCTTCACTCCTCCATTAATTACCTTGTGAAGTTCTTTTTTAGTGGGCGTATTGATGTCCAAAACCATAAATGGCTTTTTAAAAGTTATTAGATGCACAGAGTTCATCAATGGCTACTATCCATGAAGAGTAAAGCAAACCTTTACCTCCACAAGCAGCAAACCTCTGAATATGAGTGCTAGGAGGCAGAAACAGGAGGAGACGGGGACTCGATGCCTTGCTATATAAACCAGAGCAATCTGGTTGGTCACAGTGTTTAAAAGTGCTGGGTTAGACAGACCACTGCTCTGACCTAGCTGGGCTCTTCTGGTGTTCTTATGTTCTTACAGAGCTTTTTTTCAGCTGGAACGCAGTGGAACGGAGTTCCGGAACCGCTTGAAAATGGACACATGACTGGTGGCCCTGCCCCCTGATCTCCAGGCAGAGGGGAGTTTAGATTGCTCTCGGGCAATCTAAACTCCCCTCTGTCTGGAGATCAGGGGGTGGGGCCACCAGCCATGGGACCATTTTTGCTGAGGGCGATTTAAAAACTCCCCCTTGTTCCAGCTGACCCAAAATGACATCATTGGTCCTGGGAGCATGTGCACACTTTGCTCGTGCACATGTGGTACCAGGGGCACCACCTCCCACCAAGAGTTGCCCCCTGTACTGGCAACCCACTGAGTTCCATCACCTCTTTTCCCAGAAAAAAAGCTGTGTGTTCTTACATAGTTTTTGTCCTTGTAAGGCACTAATAGGTGCTTCTGGTAGCTTTAAGATATCCCATTGGGGGGATTTATCAACAGTTTCTTCCTGTCTCCTAAAAGATTCATGTCTCCCTCCACCCAAGTACAGCAGTACAGGGAATAGAGGTGGCAGTCACTGGTCTCACAGACATTATTTATATCAAAAGCAATTGAGGAGATCAATGATATTTCAGTTGTTTTCTGGTTATCCTTTGAAAAGTAATGTCCTTATTTTTTTACATTTTTGATTTCACCTTTCATAGTAAATTAGAAAATTTAAGACATTCAAGAACATGAGGCAAATTTTGAAACTTCTGTTTTGAAATTCACAGATATGTCATAGTAACAACAACAACAACATTCAATTTACATACTGCTTTTCAGGACAACTTAATGCCACACTCAGAACGGTTTACCAAGTGTGTTATTATTATCCCCACAACAATCACCCTGTGAGGTGGGTAGGGCTGAGAGAGCTGACTGACCCAAGGTCACCCAGCTGACTTCAAGTAGAGGAGTGGGAAATCAAACCCTGCTCTCCAGGTTAGAGTCCTGCCGCTCTTAAGCACTGCACCAAATCATTTTGAAATTTTGTGGGTTTTTAAGTTATCCCCTGAATTCATTGTTTCTGCATATAGCAGGCTGTGAAAAAAGTTTTCTAGTCTGCAATTGTAAAATAGAAGTCCAGTGGCACTTTAAAGTCCAACAAAATTTATTCCAGAATTAATCTTAAGAATTAAGAATTATACCTTTTCTCAAAATATGATTGTTAATTATTTAAATTCCTTTAAATATGAATACAGAACCTGGCAGCATTTATGGGAAAAATAAATTCAAATTGCATAAATTCAAGTTCCCCTAGTCTAAAAATATCTTGTTACTTTGGAATAATTAACATAGGGGCTCCATTTTATTCACTGCTGATATTTTCAAAGCAGCACATTGGAAAGTATATAGGAACCTGTGTAGTCAAAGTACACAAAGAACAGTAATTTATTATTCCTCCACTCAGCTGAATCCATTGCAGGAAAAAGCCTTGTTCAGTACACAGTAATTATTAACTACTGGAAATGGAACTACTGGAAACTTGTGGCCTTCTTTTAGAAGGAGGTATGTGTTCGTGTAGTTGAGTTCACAAAATTGGGTTCACTTGAGTTATCATGAAAAACTTTTCCATCTGGCAATAATATTATTCTAAGAAGCTTTCTTTTCCAGGATGTAACTTCAGGCATGTGAAGGACTGATGAACTAGTACTTTGCCTCCATATATTAATTCAAGACTGGAGTCCTGACTGAGTTTAGTGACACCTCTTCATTTGAGTAAAGTTTTTAAAAAGCATGACAAAGTTATTGAATGATTTAATTTCCCATTTGCATTAATATGCATTCACAACAGAAACAAACAAGGCAGCAAGAAAATACTTCCCCGTGTCACACACTGAAGCATTTACATAAATCTGGTGACTTGTATTCCTTTCAGGACATTCATTTCATTTTACAACTCCATGTCATACTTGTTATTAGATCCCTGTCTGGGCGCATTGTTGGAGGTGTGTGGTGGTTCTTTACCTTGATCATAATCTCATCCTACACGGCTAACTTAGCGGCCTTCCTGACGGTAGAGAGGATGGTGTCTCCCATTGAAAGTGCAGAGGACTTGTCGAAGCAAACCGAAATTGCTTATGGGACATTAGACTCTGGCTCAACAAAAGAATTTTTTAGGGTAAGAGCCAGGGGTTAATATTTCCCCCTTATTTTGGTCTGAAATATTACAGTTGTATTTCCCCCTTTGCTATGATTTTCTGAAATTAAGTGACAATATTGTTGATTTGATCTGGTATGGTTCTTTTTATGTTCTTATACTACACACATACACATGCACCTAGTGACTACTGGGTATATGTGTGCAGTCAGTGAGTACTGAGAAATGTATAAGGAGAAGGAGAATGCCTTAGCAGTGTATACAGAATGCATTTTTAACATACTCACAAAACTGAATGAATAACTTCCATATATTTCTGAAGAAGGACAGATATTCTGGAATGGGTGGAAAGAAATTAGCAGCAAGAGAAAATATATTGATGTGTGTGTGTGCATGTGCGTGCATGTGTAATGTAATATTATATTTCCCCTGTGGGGAAAAACATGGCACAGAATATTTTAAAAAATAAAAATAATAATCATAAAGGTTTTTTTAAAAAAAATATTGTAGTCTCTCTTTAAAAATATCTGTAGGATACATCACAACATCCATGTATCGTGATAAGCAAAAATGCTTTTATTCTGGCTTTTATAGATGTATACATTACACTGTTTTGCTATATTCATTTGTTTTATAACAGCAAAGGCTATTCAGAGATCTCATCCTTTTCCTGCTCTCACTAGATTCAAGATGCAAACCTACTTCAGTGATGAAGTTCTGCTGCATATGATAAGAGATAAAATTTTAGTATGGTTTTCAGTTATTTCTGGCAGTGACATGTTAATTATAGAACCTCATTTTGAGAATAATAGATCTTAGGAAGACAAAATGGAAAAGTTATCTGATGGCCCACTAAACATGTAGATTGTTAATTAATTTGATAAATTCTTCATAATTGAAATCCTTAATTGACTGTCTGTAGGAGAGAGCTCTCGTCAATGAAAGAGGCAGAATGAATATAAATGGGGCATACTTAAAGCAGATTGATTTCTGTCTTTGTAACTCAAAGCTAGACATATGTAATGCATGTAGGGACTTACTGTCCAAAAGTTTCTTGTAGTATGAAAGATGGTGGCCTGAGAATAAACAACTGGTAACATATTACTCCAGGGCTCCAGTGGATCCTGGCATCCTCTTGTCAGTTCAATAATCTGATAGACTACATGCTCTCCTGTGACCCACGGTTGATTGATTCCAATATTGATGGGGAGCTGACTGAAGCTACAGTCCTGGCCTGATCTACTTGTTGAGATAGTACACAGGGAACCCTGATCAACTATTTGGAGGAAGGATTCAGGGGTTTTCATTTTGTTCTCCCTGCATCCCTCAAACTGTTGATCAGAAATGTTGCCAGTTCTCTAACTAGAGCTACACATATAGTGGGATTATGTCATTCAGCAACCTAGAACCAATTACAGAACCAAGAGAGGCTGAAGAGAATTTGAGTTATGTTAGATATTCTTTTAGGAATACTTCTCAGTGTGAATATATGTATGCAGTTATGCAGACATAAAGTTAATTATTCAGCAGAATAAGTAGGAGATTGGAAAACTGTATCAGATTTCTCCTTCCCTTGAACTTTTCTTCAGATCAAATCCCAATAAACGGTCTGATCAGGCTGAAGTCTCAGGGCCAAGCTACACATGACGAATGACACTTGAACGGCAAGTGGATTGAGTGGAGGGCAAGTGAACAGGGGGAAATACACTTGCTGTTCAAGTGTCATTCGTCACTTGTAGCTTGGCCCTCAGACTTGATCTTTCACTTAGAGGTGAGCAGTGTACCCACTTCTGGGCACTCAAAGAAACATTGCTGAGTTAAAGTTCATGCTTGGGCTTAGAGAAGGGATCCAGGGACTGGAGAGCCTCTTTGTGCCTAGACCACCTCTCTAAGCTCAGAAATACAGATACAGAAGGAATTTGGGCATTTGCAGTGCAATCTTAAGCTCTAAATCTATTGAAGTCAGTAGGCCTAGGAGCACAAGATTTGGGTCCAGTAAAACCTTAAAGTCCAATTAGGTTTCCAGGGGATAAGCATTCATGAGTCAAAAGGGGGCTCTTTAAAGCTCATCCCCTGGAAATCTAGTTGGTCTCTAAGGTGCTACTGGACCCGAATCGTGCTCTTCTACTGCAGACTATCATGGCTACCAGTTTGAAACTCTGCTTAGGAGTGCACTGTTAGGTGACATTCTTTAAGTTCCTGTTAAAAAGGCTTGCCTAAGTGGATCGAGACACAGAAGCCATGAACGTGTTCTTCTAAGCTCTCAGAAGCACCACCAGGCTCTTAGAAAACTCTGGCAGTGCAGTTGTAAGCAGAGTTATGCCCTTCCCAGCCCATTGCCTTCACTGAACTTAGAAGAATTGCACTGTAAGTGCCCAGTTTGGATTCTTCCACCTCAGTGGCTCCATCCACACTGCACAGCTGTATTTTCCTGTATAGACAGACCAAACCTGTTGTGAATTATTGTAACTGTACAGCAATCTTGCAATAGCCAATGACAAGTGGATAAATGCAGTCTCTGTAGATACTGGGGGAGATGGGTGAAAAGGCAAGGAAAAGAATGCAAGAGCTGGAGTGTTCCCTCTTCTTCACTCCTGTGGCTCCGATCCATTGGACTATGCAAACATTGACAGAAGACATTTGATTCCAATCCCCAGGGACGGAAAGAGTTTGAACCCTAAGCAGGATGGAACAACAGAAATGCAATTATCCTTAAAATAAAGACTGTTCTTTAATAATATTTACAGTGCAATTCTAAGCAGACTTACATCCTTCTAAGGGCATAACTCATGTTAGGATTTAATAGTAGATTATATAATTCAGTTTGTTTGCCATATAAAATGTCTTCCTTTGTGAACATGTTGCAGTGACTGATTAAAATACGTTGTTCATATGAACCATTTATTAGTATCCTAGTGCCCAGTATTTATCCTGCTTAATTTTCCTATTCCCATTTTCCAAATTCACCGTGTGTCTCTCACATAGCTGCATGGAGTTTTAATGCTATGTTAATTGGAATTACGACTTGTGAACATCTTGCATGCACTTTAGTGTAATGTATG